>NW_028254370.1:0-600000 GCF_964263255.1 Lissotriton vulgaris | reverse complement strand
CACGAAGGGATGAAAGACGTAGCCGAGTGGATGATGAACAGCCGCCTGAAACTGAATTCAGACAAGACGGAAGTCCTCATCCTTGGATCATCACCCTCTGCCTGGGACGACTCCTGGTGGCCCCCTGCCCTGGGCAGCGCACCCAAACCAACGGACCACGCACGCAACCTGGCTTCATCCTCGACTCCTCCCTCTCGATCACCAGACAAGTCAAAGCCGTCTCATCGTCATGTTTCAAGATCCTACGCATGCTCCAAAAGATCTTACGATGGATTCCCACCGAAACCAGGAAGACGGTCACCAGCCAACTGGACTACGGAAACGCCGTCTACACTGGAACCACAGCCAAACTACAGAAAAGACTCCAACGCATCCAGAACGCCTCCGCACGACTCATCCTGGACATCCCCCGACACAGCCACATCTCCGGACACCTGAGAGACCTGCACTGGCTCCCCGTCAGCAAGAGAATCACGTTCCGACTCCTCACCCACCCACACAAGGCCCTCCACGACCTGGGCCCCAGGTACCTCAACGACCGCCTGACCTTCTGCACTCCCACCCGCCAGCTACGATCGACCAACCACGCCCTCGCCGCCGTTCCACGCATCCAAAGAGCCACCACGGGAGAAAGATCCTTCTCCTACCTGGCAGCAAAGACTTGGAACTCCCTCCCCATCCACCTCCGTCTGACCCAAGACCACCTCTCCTTCAGGAAGCAACTCAAGACCTGGCTGTTCGAACAGTAGCGGACCCCTCTCCCCCAAGCGCCTTGAGACCCTCCGGGTGAGTAGCGCGCTATACAAATATCTTGATTGATTGCTTGATTGATTGCTATCCAACACTTTCCCTACTGTTGCACCCTCTGGAGTTGGAATAGTAGTTTTTACCCCTACGCTATCCAACACTTTCCCTACTGTTGCACTCTCTGGAGTTGGAATAGTAATTTTAACTGCAATGCTATCCAACACTTTTCCTACTGTTGCACTCTCTGGAGCTGGAATAGTAATTTTAACCCCTATGCTATCCAATACTTTCCCTACTGTTGCACTCTCTGGAGCTGGAATAGTAATTTTTACCTCTAGGCTATCCAACACTTTCCCTACTTTTGCACTCTCTGGAGTGGGAATAGTCATTTTACCCCTATCCAATATTTACTGTTTTAGTTAATGCATATTTGAATTTTGTTTTAAATTTGTTATATATAGTTTTGATATGTGTATTTATATTATTGTAGTATGTGTATGTATGTATTTAATATTTAGAAAATGTTTTTTAACAATGTATAAGTTAATATATTAATTAATTGTAATCTTATTCTCTCTATATATATATATTATATTCTATGTGTAGCCGGGTCTCTGCTGATACCGGCAAGGGGCACGCCCTCTCGTTCGGGAGCTCCGTGTGATCAGCAAAAACTGTGGTGGAGTGTGAGAAGCACAACACGGCGCCCCCCTAGCAGAGGTACTAACCAGCTGGTGTGTGTCTGCACGAAGGGGAGAGAGGAGGCGGCATTGCCTTGCCTGACAAGGGTTCATTCGAAGGTAATGGCCGGAATAATATGCCCAGGACCCCTGTGGTGGAGTGCAAGAAGCGCCAAGCAATTGGGGGCACGAAAGTGAGTCTGTTGTCCCATACACTGGTATACGGGACCTCGTGGACTGCAGGTTCTATCAGGCAGTGCTCCTGGGAGGTGCAACGCTGTTATTACACTCACCTGGAGGAGGAGAAGCCAAGGGACTGCTGATATTGAAGTGGTCTCTGGAGCGCTTGAAATTTTGTTTTCTTGTGGGACTGGCACTGATGACGGCCAATGGGGCCAGAAACGCGTCTGCCATGGCGTTTCACAGACTTCAGGAAGCGACTGCATGTTTGCCAAATAAATCCTTCATTTGAGCCCGGAGCATGTGTCTCGCTGATTTCTAAAGAGGTCAGCATTGGTTTTCTATATTATATTTTATATGTATATGTTTACTTTTTTTACATTATATGTATTACTCATAGTTTTAGCGGTACAAAAGGGGTAGTAATGGACGGAGCATCTGAACCAATCAAACACTCACACCCAGTCAAAAGATCTGGGTTTAATCCATCACCGTTCTTTAGCCCACTCTGCCACCCCAGTTCAGACATGGCTATATTCAAACCAGTCTGACCCTGTGCCTCATGGGAACAGTCCAACCCGAACTGCCACTCATAGTTTTAAACACATTTTTAACTATGTTTATTTTAAATAAATATATGAATTATTTATTTTATTTTACATTATTTTTATACATTTAAAAATACTGATATTTTTGACAACAATATTTTTTCCCGATATTTTTGTACTTACCATAATATGGATAGGACTTCGATTTTCTTGACATCGATATTCCGCCTCCGATATTTTTGACGTTGATATTCTGTCAGTAATTCGCTATGGGGTAATGGCGCTGTTACATGTAAGCAGTCCTCTCCTACCCACTTTCACTGATAAAAGTCTCTAGTGAGCCGCCCCCAAGCTGACAAGCTTTGCAACGCCTGCACACTATGAGTGGGATAATACCTGAGACAATTGGCAGCGTGCCCTGCAACCTGTAAATATTATCTACTAATAAAGGAGGGATCCCGAAACACTGGTGTCTAGAGATAAATTTTTGAAAGATGGCATTAGCTGAAAAATAATATAAACTTTGTGTGAAAAAATTAACAACAACTAACAAAACGCTAAGGGGTAGTGGCTCTGTTACATGCAAGCAGTGCGCTCTTAACCACTTTCACTGGTAAAAGGCTCTTGTGAGCCGCCCCAAAACTGACAAGCTTTGAAACGCTTGCATGCTATGAGTGGGATTATACCTGAGACAATTGGCAGCATGTCCTGCAACTCGTAAATATTCTCTACTGATGAGGGAGCAATCCCAAAACACTGGTGTCTACAGATACGATTTTGAAAGACGGCGTTAACTGAAAAAGTCTATGAACTTTTTGTGAAAACCTGAATGACAACTACCAAGATGCTATGGGGTAATGGCGCTGTTACATGCGAGCAGTGCGCTCCTACCCACTATCAGCAAATGTTGATATGCGAGGGTGCTAGATAGGGAGGAGAGGTAGCTAGTGTTCAATTGTGCTGCGGAAGGGCAGGCAGTGCTTAATTTATAATACAATCCAAAGTATTTCACAGGCAGCAGTGCAGCTCGAACAACCCATTGCCAGCGACACTAATACCCATTAACCATCACACTCCAACCATTGCATCAATTTTGTATACTGTATGGGGCTGAAAACAAGTCTGGCTGTCCTCTGACCACCAGGCTAGTGGTGGGGTGGTGGTCTCTGACAACCACATTATGTGACCTTGGTGGTCGTGGCACTCTGGGACTGCCGACTCTGCACGGCAGTCAAGAGGCATCAATATGCTTGGCAGGACCGCCACGGTCCCTCCAAGCATATTACGACTTTCCTCACCACCACTTATTTCATGGTGGTTTTTCCTCCATGAAAACAGTGGCAGTAAGGAAAGAAAGGGGGCCCTACAGGGCTCCCTTGTGCCTCGCTCCATGTGGATGTACACAGGGGCACAACATATGCCCCCCATGTGCATGCAACCACAGTTTCAGTTTGGCACAGAATTCACTATCCACGCCGTGCTGGAACTTCCTTTGATGTTCCCATGGCGCTGCCTATTTTATAGGCACCGCCAAGGGAAAGCCGAAGAAATCGCCCTCCAATGAAAAGAAAAAGTACTTATAGGGCTGGCGGTTGTCTGCTCCTTAGTCACACAAGGCTATCAAATGGCGCAGAACGAGGTATTATTATTGAAACTTCAATGCATATTGAATTTGTAAACATTATTTGGGTGTACTGTGCACAAAAATAGACTGACAGCCCCACCATGTGGTTGAATGTCATAAATATGTGTGGGTGCTCAGAGATAAGTGACGGTACCGAACACCGGCAATCAACAACACAAATTAAGCACTGAGGGTAGGGTACAGAGGGAACAGCAGTAGATAAGTACCACAGTGCCACATATGCACTTACCACAGATTTCAAGTTAGTAAAACAATGCCCGAAGCATCATGGAAAAAAGATGGAGGCAGGACTGCAGAGTTCAGTGTGGGCTTAGAATGTAAAAAAATTGGCCTTCTTCCTTGTATGCTAAACTCATGATATGAGTTTAACAAAAGAGCTAGACAGAAGTTCCCTCCAAGTCTCCTACAGGCAGTGCTTAATTTGAGCCAGTGGTTTCTGGCGCTCGGCACCAGCACTTAATTGTTTTCGCTGCTCAGCACCAGCATTTCATTGTCATCACCACACTTATGACACTGCCACATGGTGGCGTGGCTCATCTAATTTAGAGATGAGCAGAACACCTGTTGCTTATGATGACAATATGCATATCAAATACTAATACCTGCATCCTCAGCCATTTCTTTAGCTTCGGGGACCTGGAATAATCTGAAGTGTCGCGCTTGCAGGCGAGAGGGATAGTTAGTAGTTGTTTTGGTACCGTCACTGGCAGCGCTGAAGGGGCAATGGATGATGCAAGCTGCAGTGGCCTCCTGGTCTGGATCCTGGCACTTCTTATTTTACAAATTAAACACTGCCTACAGGTCGATCGAGAGGTACCAGTAGCTCTTAGCGTGTCTTTGAGTAGTTTGATGCCACTCATTTGAGTTTGGCAGTAGGCAGGTGTATCTCAACTGATGCAGCACTTTTGTACACCTAACCTGCAAAGCAGAGGAAGATTACTGAAGGAGCACGCAGACCGCCCTCTTCTTCAAACAATCAATTCTGCCCTCCTGCCTCCGATCAGATCGAACTGCTTTGTAAACTTTCAGCCTGATAAACATTGCCTCTATGGACCTTTATTTCATTGCACCCAATCTAAAATATTTGGAGAGATATTAGTCAATATGTCAGAGTTGCACCACACTGACATTTGTTTCTTTTCTGTTCCTTTCATTCTTTCTTCCTTTTCTATCTTTCTCTCCTCCTTTTTCTCTTCCTTTCCTTCTTACTCTTTATTTCTCACTTTCCTTTCATTTGTTTGCATTTCTTCTCCCATTTGGTCCTCCTTTACTGTCACTTTTTTCTTCATTTTTGTTACTTCTCTTTTTTATTCCTTTGCCCCTTCTTTCCCTTTTCTTCTCTCTTCCATCATTTAGTTCTATGTTTCCTTCCTCTGCATCGTTACTTCCTTTCCACTTTTTTCCTTACCTTTTATCCTTAATTGTTCTTCTTCCTTCCATCTTTAATTCTTACCGTCCTTCCTTCATCCTTCTGTTTCTTCCTTCATGCTCTCTTCTTTTACCATCCTCTCCATTTTATCTTCTCTCATTTGTTTTTTCTTCCTTCCCTTTCTCAATTTTTATATTCTAATTCTATTTCTTTACTTAGTTTTCTCCTTTATTTTTCCCTCAGTTTTCTTTTTCTTTATTTCTCTCCGTTCTTTGTTATTGTTTAATTCATTATTTATTTGTTTCATCTATGCCTCAGATGTATACCAATAGGCATCAAAATGGCTGCAGAGATATATCAACGTGCAGAGGGTTATGAATTCTGCATGTACATATTGATAATGGTCATAAATAAGAGTGAAATATATATGTTAAAAACACAAGTTGAGTGAACTTTTTCTAACCTAATCAAATCTGTATATGAGCCTCCAACTTGGGGGGGGGTCATTGTTCAGAGGTAGCTCTCAAAAGGTTGAAGACCCCTGATCTATACCATTCGGTACCATTCACCACCTTACTAATAAAAGTCTATGGCACTATCTTGTCGAATTTTAAAGATAGTCAATTATGGGTTCATCTGTTTTATACTCTATATGAATTGACTGTATTGCATAATGAGCTGCTGCCAATTTGAACAAATAACATTTTTTCTAAACTATTTATACTTGGACAATTCTATGGATCTGGTACTGGACACTATAATGGACTTGATTGTCTAAATAAACATTAAAAGGCAAAATATATCAACAAATAAATGCCATTCTGTTACAACTAACACCCTTGCACCTCTGCTTCATACAAACACAATATATTCAAAGTTTAAGCTATAACAATCAATTTCTACTGATGTAAGAAATAAATATGAATGTGCACACACATTTGCCTTATGACAGTCAGATTAAAGTATACCCCCTAAATCCAAAAATAGCAAAGTGCAAATGAAAACGGCTCAGGGCACGTCAAAGCGGAAAGGGAGCGAGTTCAAAAAAATCATAGAGGCTCTACTCCCATAGCTAATTCCTCAAGTTCAGAGGAGGATTGCCCAGAGCAAAGCGAAGGTGGTCATGGGGGTCCACAGGATAGATCAGACAATGCTTGTCAAGCAGTGACGAATTCAACTACCCTGGGCATAGAAAGCAACAGTGCTGTCACAGCCTTGGAGATAGCAAATCGGGATAAAATGCCTCCAATGGAAAATTCAAATGGCATGCAAATAACCCCCCCTGCTTGATGCAAGGCAAGAACAAGGAGTATGGCATTTTCAAGAAAACAAAGCCCTCTCAATCTTTAATGCAGCCTCCTCTCTCTCCTCCGCAGCAGCCTCCTAAGCAGGATACTCAAGGAGTAAAAGGCTGTATAAATTGATCAACTCCAGCCCTCCTCTACAACATTTACTATTGAGGCTCCTCTATTCTTCCACCCAATAAGGCAGTCTTGTCCTCTTGCGTTATCCACAAAAACATCTAAAGGCACTAAGGAAGTGGCTTTCGAAGCAACTGAAATATCTGCAACAGGATCTGCATCGGGCTCTGCATTAGGTTCTGCAGCTGGCTCTGGACTCAGTTTTCAGTGCAATATAAAAAGTATGCTTAGTCTCATATTAGGAGGAGATGAGGAAGATGAAAGATACTCAAGCAGCCGAAATCGCAGCACTACATACACGATTATCAAAAATTGAAGAGGCAATGGGGGCTATACCAGCTCGTCTGAAGGAGGGCGAGTCAAGAATCTCTCAGTTGGAGGACCAGAAGACCTCAATTCTGCTACAGGTTTCTGAGGATAAGAAGCAAAAGTACTTGCTGGAATTGAAATGGGAAGAGTTGGAAAATCATCATGCGGACTAATCTTCGTCTGGTGGGTGTTCCGGAGGGGTGTGAAGGATCACAACTGGCTCAATGGGTAGAGTCCTTTATAAAAGACACAGTCCTTCCTGATTTCTCTGGGGACTTTACAATCACCCGGGCCCATGGAGTTCCAGCACAGGCATTTCTTAATTCCAAACGTCCCAGAACTATTTTAGTGAATTTTGTGGACTATCGTATTAAGGAGCAAATATTGACCAGGGCAATAAAAAAAACAATTTTCAACACGAGAGGTCCCTCTTTGCCGCATCTTTTCAGATATGAGCGCTGCGGCTGCATGTCGCCAAAAGGAGTTTGTTTCACTCCTTTATCTATTCAAGGCACAGGGGGCTCAAGCAGCTATTGCCCAACAGTCAAAATTGTGAGTCCTTGTTCAAGGGAAGTTTCATATGTTTTCTAATCTGGATGAAGCACAGGAACTTCTGCAGCGAATTACGAAGGACAAGTAAAAAGGAACACATTTGGGTTTTCTTTTTCCTTTTTTTGTTCCTTTTCTCTTTTTTCTCCTTCTAGGGTGGGATGGGGGCGATCACATCAGGGTGCAATACCATTGCACCCATCATGGAGGGGACCCAAGGTGGGTCAGCAGAGGGTAAGGTGGGCAATTACCCTTCAGCTAAGGATTTGGGTCACAGGGTTCTCGGGGAGGGCTGGGTTTGGGTTGCGGCACAGGGCAAGGGTGGTGGTGTAAAAAAAATGAATGAGCAGAATAGTTTATATATCAAAAGTAAGCTAAAAGAGAAAGGGAGAAGCGATAACCAGAATTTTGTATAACAGTATAATTTGAAAAAGGGTATGTTTACTGCTGTAATTTTGAACAATAAGGCAAAAAATGTGTACTAATTCTCGTATTATTTCCATTAATGTAAACGGTATTCCGAATAAGAAAAAGTATGGTAGCTTGATAAGATGGTTGGCAGCCTTTTCTCCCCAAATTTTATTTTTGCAAGAGACCCATCTCAAAACTAATCAAGCTAAACTGTTTATTCCAAAATATTTTTCTAAGGCCTTTTTTGCTTCAGCTCAGGCAGCAATTCGAGGGGTGGCTATCTATCTTGGACAAGGTTTAAATTGTGAAATTGTTCAAGTTGATAACTATCCTTATGGTAGATGGATCTGGATGCAGGTAAAGATGGAGGGTAATTTGGTGAATTTGGTCAATTACTATGCACCTGTTGTGGATGACTTTGTGGCGCTCAAAAGTATTAATGATAGAGCAAGAACGGCGCTAGGCCCAATCATTTTAGGAGGCGATTTTAATTTTATTCAGGATCTGCAATTAGATACATCTAATAAGACAAAAAGGCAGATGAAGCCTGGGACTAAGAAGTTGATAGATCTTATTAAACAGGATCATCAATTGGTGGATCCTTGGAGAAGGGCTCATGGTTTAGCAAAACAGTTTACCTATTATTCCAGCCAATTTAGGTCCGCTTCCCGTATTTCTTTCTTTCGAGTATCATGCTCTCTAAGCTGCTCAAATACGGAGATCATGGCTAATTCTTTCTCAGACCATTCTTTAATAAAAATAGAAATTGATTTTGGATTGGGGGCTAGAGAGAATTCCAGGTGGCAGATGGATCGACTTCTCTTAACAACCCGACAGTGGGTAGGGGATATGAAGGAATGGATTGGGGAATGTTTTGAAATTAACAGAGGAACAGCAAGTCTTTTTTCAGTTTGGGGGGGCGTTTAAATCAGCAATTAGAGGACAAAGGATAGGTTTTATGGCAGCGCAAGTTAGAGAGCATAAAGCTTGAATTGGAGAACTCCAGAAAGCAGTGGAGATGGCTTTGACAAATGAAAGGAGAGGCTGCTCTATCAGGGGTCAGGTAACTGGAGAGGAACTTAACAGGGCCAAACGGGAATTGAGGGAATCTTTCATCATGGAAGAGATATGCAGTACAAAAGCATATCAGCAAAAAACTTATGAAGAAAGCCAGATGGTAGGGAAATGACTGGCATGGTCAACTAGGGTTAAACAAGAAGCAACAGTAATTAATGAAGTGCTAATTCCTGGAACCCAGAATCTAGTTTCGGGAAAGGATAATATCTCTAAAATCTTTATAGATCATTATAAAGACCTTTACTCAACTGACTACCAAGTAGCTAATCATGCTATACAGTCTTATTTTGAAGATCTAGCTCTCCCTCAACTTTCAACAGATCAAAAAGAGGCCTTAGTGGCCAACTTTTCGGTAGAAGAAATTTCCAGGGCTATAACGTCGATGCCTGGAGGTAAGGCTTGTGGGAATGATGGTCTGCAGACTGAATTCTATAAATTTTTCTCAGCAGAATTACTTCCTATATGCTTGAGCGTTTTCATTTTGTTAGTGCTGGAGGGGAAATCCCAACAGCCTTTAACGCCTTCACCGCAGCGGTTTTTCTGCTGCGGTGCGGGCGTTCTAAAGAGAGGGCAGGGCTCCATCGGCCATTGGCCGACGGCAGCACTAGCGAGGTAGTGCTCCCGTTGGCCGACAAGAGCACGGAAGGGGTTAAGAAATCATCAATAGTTAGCTTCGTTAAAAAGGGAAGAAATTCTAGGGAAGTTGGCTCTTATAGGCCAATTAGTCTCCTAAATGTAGATTATGAAATGTTGATGAAAATGTGGGCAAATCGATTTACATATATGGCTCAGTATGCAATTCACAAGAACAAAGCAGGCTTTATAGCAGGCAGATCAATGTAATCAAATACAAGTTTTCTTATTCAAGCAATTGACTATTCTAATACTCATCAAACTCCTGCAATAATAATGATGGTTGACAACGAAAAGGCATTTGACCTTGTGAATTGGGGTGCAGTATTTTATGGTCTTGAAAAATTTGGTTTTCCAGATCGAATAATTACCATGCTTCGAAATATCTATCAGGAGCCCAGGCCCAGATTAGGATAAATTCTAAATCTATAGGTTTAATAGATATAAAACGTGGGACCCGACAGGAGTGTTCCCTATCGCCCATTTTGTTTACTTTCTTCATAGAGCCTTTAGCAGTAAAGATTAGGGAGAACATAGATATAAAAACTCCTATGGGGGGATGTCTAAAATTCAAATATTTGCTGATGATGTGATACTCAACCTTAAACTGGAAAAGCATAATGTTGATCAAATCTTGAAGGAGTTCGCTCAGTTTGAAGCAATTGGAGGATACAAAATGAATCACAAAAAAAAACTGAAGTATTGGCACTTAATGTTTGTTGTAATTTTCTTCCGGATATTTTGAAACAACAAGTATGCTCCCCTGAACCGATCCACTATTTAGGAATCTATGTATCAAACCAATATGCGGATCTCTAAAAGCTAAACTATGAAGCTAAATTGAGTAAGATCAAAGATGTATTGGCTAAATGGGGCGTCCTCCCTCTTTCTTTGATAGGACGGGTTGCCCTGATCAAGATGTCAGTATTACCTTTACTAATTTTTCTTTTTTCCAATGTCCCGATTAAAGTTAGCGCAGCATATTTTAGAGAATTGGATACACTTTTTCGCCAGTTTATTTGGAATAAAAAAGCTTCAAGTGTAAAACTATCAATTTTGCAGCTAGATACAAGTTGTGGGGGATTGGTACTTCCCCATACTCGAACGTATTATGAGTCAGTATTTATGGACATTCAAGTTATTTTGCTTGATAATAGGGGGTCTTTGGATGTTTTTTTATGAGGAAAATGGCTGATGCAGCAGGGACTCAGCTTCCGGTGCTTTAAAAACATCAAATTTGCCTAAAAAAGTAAGATATAAGACACTACAAGAATTCTCTTCTAGACTTTGGGAGTTAAAAAGTTTTAAAGAGTTAGGTCACTTTCTATTAGGAGGCAGATGTATGACCTGGGAGAATGTGCAGCCCAGATGTGGCACTCAGAATAGGCTCCTTTATTCTGGTTTCCTTCAGGTCAGATCCTGGATAAATAAATCTGCATCCTTAGGTAACACAGGCACCCCTTCAGTTCTTGCGTCCGTGTTTGGAATTACATTGAGAGGCATAGGGAATTGGTATAGAGTTTTTCAAAATCAAGGGGAGCCTTTCATTGTTACTAATTTCTTAGAAAAAACAAAAAATGAATTGGCCTGCAACTTCTCAATTAGAGAATGGCAAGTGATTTAGCAGAATGGCAATAAGCTACTTAGGGTTGCCAATTTTAAAAGGAAGGCTTTTCTGTCCCAATGGTCGGCCTATTATACACCACAGGCCTTCCATAAAATTTATCCGGAGATGGAAAATACCTGTTTTCGATGTCAGCAAGCCAGTGAGGGCGGTTGGCTACATATTGCCTGTACATGCCCTAGTTTGAGGCAGTTTTGGCTGGAACCATTGTACAACTAGAACCAGAGGCGGAATTATTTGGTTTATTAAAACAAAGACCAAATCAAGTGTTAACAAAAGGGGGTGAAATGTTTATATACATTTCCTTCTTGGTGGCACGTTCATTGATCTTGCAGAATTGGAAAACAACCAAGACCCCAACTCTTATTGAATGGTATAAAAAAATGAAACGTGTTAGAACCTTTGAAGAAGCATATGCTAAAAGGGTGGGTGGGAGCGATTAAGAAATTTTTGTCAATTTGGAAATATTTTGATCAAATGGAGAGGCATCTTCAGGAACAATCTGGTGTTGAATAATTATCTTGATTATGTTTATGATTAATAAAAAGGTTCAGGAGTAAGGATTATTTCTGAGAGAAGGTTTTTTCCATAAACATATACTACTCCGGTGTTACCTATTTTTTATGTTGTAAACAAGCAAGCTAGGTTGGTAAGATTTTTGCCCGACATATTCCAGCTGTTTGACATGATTACTCCTCTATATTTAAAAATTATGTATTAATTTATCATAATGTATAACGATGTTAAGGGATGCTGGCTATAATGTATGTTGTTTTATTCTGCTCAATAAAAACAAATTAAAACAAAATATATACATATTTGCCTTATTATATATTACTACGATATTTACCCACCCTTTTCGAGTCACTGTTTTTTACTATCACATTGTTCTCCATGCAGTGCTCCATCACCAATCCCAAACTCCTCCCCGTTCTGATGCACATTAACTCGGGCAATAACTCATACGGCATTAACAAAAGTATCCATTGTGCTATATTATAGCATTAACAACTAGTATTGCCTGAGGCATAAGAGCTATAATATTACATCCACTGAGGGTCTAGTGTTATAAATTAAGGAGGGAGAAACAGAAAAGCAAGCATTGCAATGTTAAAGCAAGAGGCCTATACCAGCCATTATTGGACCTAATACATTCAGTTGTCTGCAATGGATCGCGAAAATCTAGGGTTATAATTTGCTGTACCTTCAAATTTCACCTCTTACAATGTAAAATACATCTGCTGACTCATTTTCTTTGCACTTTTCAGTTGTAATACAGCTTACTTCAGCTAATGCAGTCTGTAGCAAAAGGGCCCTAATCTCAGCTGCCATGTTGTTTTAGTCCTAGACTTTGCTTCATTGTAGAATTTTCTTTCAAGGCTTCTGGGGGCCCCACATAAAAACAGTCACCCAAACACCCGGCGCCCTGCTATTATCAAGATTATTGCCAGATATCCCCCTTTATACAAAGGCAGATTTATTAACGTTGTCAATTGTTTTTGTTACCAGCCCTACTTTCTCTGTGCCTTTGAGCCTGTCAGAGCTGAACCCGAATGGTCATCTAAACGCAAATATTTGGATACTTTGAAATTTTACTTAAGTAATTTGGCACCAGCGCCTCCAGTTGATCTAGTGGTAGAGACTACACTTCCCATCTAAATAGCTGAATTTTGCATAGTTAAACAGAAATACACATTAGAAGCATAAATAACTGATTTCTAGGCCAATAATAGAGCAAAAAGTGGATATTTAGTAAAGACAAAGTAACATTTGGTGCAGAGGAAATATGCATTAACAGCCGTAACTTCTCAAAATATAGAATTACAAATACATGCAAAATCATAGAACTCATTAAGTGTCCAACACATAAATAGGAAAGGCAAACCCTATGGAATGTCTAAGTGAAATGTGAATAGAAAAATAAAGTACCCAGTAACAGCAGCCTTAATGACAGCTGTAAAATCCAACTCAACCCCAAAACGATCTGCCTCCATTAAAGAATTAAACTTGAACAGCTAATGTTCAAGAACTTTTATACACAAATCACACTTTCTAAATATAGAGTCTGTACATTTAGCATAGTATGCTCATGCTTTGGGTTGCATTGGCAAATCAGAAACATTCACGTATTTTCTAAAAGCATTAACACATACCAATTTCTTAAGGTAAGTGATATTTTCCATCTTCTCCCTCAGCAGCCACCCTCTGCAGATGATCAACACAAAATAAAACATCCCTCTGACAATGGCTCATAGAAATGACATGTCCAAATTAAGTCTTCCAGCACTAGTAATTGAAAATATTACTTTGGGTACATGGTGGAAGCTTCATTCACAATACAGGATTTCTAATAATGTTGTACATCATTATTACATTTACAAATTCTCTTTGCATTCTGTGGAGATAAGGGGAGAGATGGTTTTGCAGCATAACACTGATTGGGAGGAAGAATCAGCAGGAGTAGGTTGAAGAGAACATCAGAAACCACATTTATATTAGAAATAATAGAGTCTTGCATGCAAATGTTGCATAAATATTCATCTCAGTATCTACCCTTATAAATGACCTAAGTAACTCATTTAGTTGCAACATCATTAGTTCATTGAATCTGACTCTTTGGATCACAAAAAACACTAATTATGAGAAATTATTTCCACACAACATTTACACATTTTCCATATTTTCGAAAATGCTATAGCAGCTCTATCCAATAGGTCTACTGCCTATGTTGACCAGATTTCATCTGTTGCAGTTTGGATGGGACAGTGCATGAACTCACTTGGCATTGGCAGCATGCACATCTATAGCCAGGGCCAACAATGATCAAGAAGTGTCATTCAAGAGATTCTTTCTTGGGTTTGTTCTCCAGGACTGTCCCAAAGGGTAAGATTTCAGAGGTGGAATGCATATGTTGACTGTGTGGTGATTTAAGACAGAGATTCCTGTACTCCTGCTACTTTTCAGCTAGTTGTTGAGATGTTGTTTGTTGTATTCTTCTTGTGGTACCTAGTTGTTAGCCTTTGGAGCTCACCTTCTCACTGTGTTCTCTTCAAGGATGGTCACATCCACCTGGGATGAATGCTACATACTCTAAATATTCACAAGTTAGAACCTTTTTTTAGGGCTTCCATTCCATCTCTCAATTTTACTGTTGGCAAGTAATTTAGCACTATTCACCGATGAAGGCCATCTTGATACTGTAAATAAAAAAAGACAGAAATGATAATGCATAGAATTCCAACATGATTGATGCAAAACCTGCCAGCAAGCATAAAAAAAAAGCATAGGCAAACTGCAAAATCAACAGGTCAGATCTTCACTCACGGTTAGTTAGAGCATGTATGCTAAAATACCTATATTTGTGTGCTAATTTTATATACTTTTTCTCAATGCAAATTAATGGAAGCAGGAATACATGATGGACATAAACTACAAATAGGCACTAATGAGTAGGTGCTAGCTAATTTTTGTGAGAAAAATGTGAAAATGCCTTGAACTATGATAAAAGTTTCTTAAGGCACCACGAGGTGCCTGCCACTTGGTGCATGGAACTGCAGGGGGTAACATGGGAACCCACCAAGTGCACTCCGTCATCCCCCCACCCCCTGGGGGCCCACAACGGGCCCCCAAAGCCAATCCCTGCTATCCTTTCCATGGCAGCATCGCCGCCATGGAAAGGCCTGTAAACCACCCATATCATAATATGGCTGGTGGTGCCACCATATTATCGGTCCAGCTTCACCCTGCCGGCAATTGTAGTGATTGCCAACCGGCAGAAAAGCGGCAGATGGACTTTGCGCCCGCCGCGATACCCACCGCCATCATAATGATGGCGGGGGTATTTTTCTTTACAATGGCATAACGGTCGGAGGTGGCGATCATTACGCCATCATAATAATCCCCCAAGGCTCTACTTAACAGGAGAGAAGATCTACAATGTGCAATGTACAGCAGAAGATAACATTTTGGTGGTACATTTAAAATATGTGTAAAAAGAGAATAATGCTAAGACTCTAGTGCACTCTAAGATAGCATAAAAATAAATCACAGTTGTAAAAGCAAACTTGTAGCACCCCCTCCTTCTATTGAAGTCCAACAACAGATAACTGTGGCTGTTTCCAGAGTGCATGGCTTCAACAAACACATACATAGAGAGTAGGTTTTATGTCAGCCAGTGCATATAGAACGTGTTCCTTAAGCAGCTACAACAGGGCCGCGACTGGGTCCATGGGCCAGAAGGTTGCGACAGTGAAAGTGTGATTAGTGCTTAATGGGTCATCCCCTTGAGTATGTTATCTACGAAGAAGCTTTGCACAAATGTCTACAGAATGCTATGTTAGAAGTGGCAGTGGAGCAACATTGATACAGAAAGAGAGAGTGAAATGATGAACACTGGGAAAAAAGAAAAGAGAGTGAGAGAAAGAGGTGAAACAAAAAACCTGATCAGAAGAAAACCAATGGGTGAAGAAAAACCTATGCAAAATAAGAGAAGTAGTTCTTCGAAGAAGAACAACCCTTCAGCCCCAAAATGTGAGGCCTGCCAAACTCTGTTGTTTCTCTCAGTGCCTAAGTATGGTCAAAGTGGGTGGAATTTTGATTTTCTGGCTGCTCCCCTGCAGCCAACCCTCTTTATGTTATGTTATGTTATGTTATGTTATCCGGATTTATTGAGCGCACAGATGCCCCAGCAAAGGGGCGTCCTGGCGCTGGTACAGAACAGAAAAGCCGGACAAGAGTGAGAGAAAAACGCAACACAACAGAACTAAGGAGCTAAAGGGAAGAGAAAGGTTTTGACAGCCTTCCTGAAAGCAAAGAGCCCATCGATGGCGCGTATATGGGCAGGCAGGGAATTCCATAATTTGGCGGCAAGAACTCGGAATGAGCGGCCGCCAATCCTGGATCTCTTAAAGAGAGGCACTATGGCTAGGTGGAGAACAGCGTGCGTCCTCAAAGAGCGTGCTGGAACGTAGGGAGAGATAAGATGCTCTAGAATCTGAGGGGATGAGAGTTTGAGGATTTTAAACGTCAGAGTCAATGATTTAAACATTATTCTCTGTGCCACCGGAAGCCAAAGGAGATTATAAATGGTTTTCCTAGCTGAGCAGAATTTGGGTAAGCCAACCAGAGCCCTGGCGGCAGCATTCTGTACGCGTTGGAGGCGGGAGAGTTCAGCCTGATTGACTCCAAGAAAAAGAGAGCTAGCATAATCTAGTTTAGACAAGATCATGGCTTGCACAATGAGTTGACGGGTGGGAGCGTCGAAGAATTTAAAGGTGGACCGAAGCTGACGCAAAATCCCAAAACACGATGCAGCAATCTTTTTAGTGTGAATGGAAAAGCTCAGTTGGGAGTCAAACCAAACCCCAAGATTTTTAACTTCAGTAACGGGGGTAGGGGTAGGACCGAGCTCATGCGGCCACCAGTTATCGCCCCACAGATGCGTTTGTTTCCCCATATGTTGGTCAGTACTCTTTAGGTAATGCATGATTGAGATATGTTTCAAATTACTGTACTGTTATACATGCTGTGGTGCTGGGAAGAGGAGTCCTTCTTCAGTAGCCTGCATACAGTACAGAGTGAAATGAGGTGAAGTAAAAACATATTAGTTTTTAAAGATATTGAGCCTGAATCACAAAGGTAAATATAAACTTTAGTGTAAGTTTACCATTGTTTGCTATTCACAAAGGAATTTATGAGTAGTATCTATATACACGTGGAGTTGCCACACATAAATAGATAGGCCTGTATATGTGTGGAGTTACCGCACTCATGAAGATACTACTAATCTCTTTGTGAATAGCAAACAGGGATAAACTTACATGAAAGTGTATATTTACCTCAGTGAATCAGGCCCCAAGTTTTAAAATATGGCAAACAAAGGGTGTCATAGACAATAGTAGTGGCACTACCTACAATATTCCCTCTTTCCAAAAGCAACTTTACGTTACATCATGTGTGAGAATAAATAACAACAGAAAGGAAGGAAATATCAGCAGAGTGTGATCAAAGCCCAGGTCATCACGATTATGCAATGAATCTTAAGGTGGTTGTTTTGTTTTCCTATTTTTGTCATAACAGTTGTTTCTTTCTTTTCAATGTCATGCTCATTGAAACCAGAGCTTGGAAAAGACATATGATAGACATGTACTCTCTTTTTATGTAATCAACAGGCCCATGCCACTTTGCACCTAATGGAGATTTCACATTACTGTTGAATTTGCACTAAGAGTCATTTTGTACATGGGAGAAAGTCATTTTGTTTGCCTTAATCACCTCCATTTGTTTGATTGATACTGGTGGTAACTGACTCTGACTGTGCCCTGGGCTCTGCCAACCTAGGCCCAGGGCCAGTGCTCTGATTTCAAATATATGTAAATTAGGTGTAAATACAATTGTCACTGACAACCTACGTATAAGTCTCTAGTATATGGTAGATCATGGAGGGTTTAGAGGCCCAGCAGATTTAATGCATTTAAGTGTGAGCTTGTGTTGCCTGCTGTCATTTTAAAAAGTCAGCTCTTCCTTTGCAAGCTGCTATTAAATTGAAATTATATGCAAATTCGACTTTGGACAACTTCCAAAGCATTACAAAACCTTATTTTTAAATATAACTCACCACTAAGGTCCACCTAGGCGTCCCTAGGGTAGGGTGCCATGTAAGAATAAGCAGGGACATTTTAAAAGATGTTTTGTATGCCCTGGTGATGGAAAAACTGCCACTTTCATTTTCTCCATTGTAGCCTTTTAGGTCCATAGGCTAGCATGGGACTACATTCATAAAGTATAACTATTGATAAAGAGGGTTCTCGACCTTGATGATAGTGTGACTACAGGGGAGGCCAACTAAAACAGAACATAAAGCACCTAGCTCAATAGTTCTAGGTTCAACCCACTTGTCACCTAACTTGCCCCATCAAATGGTTGTTAGATGGGGCAAGTTAGGTGACAAGTGGGTTGACGACCTTAATGAAAGTATGACTACAGGAGAGACCCACCCCGAACAGACCATTAAGCACCTAGCTAAATAGTTCTAGGTACACCCTAATGATGATACCAGTTGAGAGATAGGTCCTCCGTTTATATCTAAGCGCACCAACACTTACTATTTGCAGTGAAGGGGACATAGACGTGGCCCTGATGAATGCCTTAGACCCACTGCTGATTAGAGGCAGAAAAATGTTGGCATAATTATTCATACAGTGACTCATACAGGTCATTATACCTAAGTATGCCTCCTGTATTTACCCCTTGGTAATCTTTTAATCAACCAGGGATACCACCACATTAAAGGACACTTTAATTGATAATCCCAATGGTTTTTTAAAGTCATAAACTGGACCTATATAATTCTCCTGAGAGGAGACATACCTAAGAACTCCTTCAGAAAAGCACCATTCTGAGCTCAAGTCCGCCCTGGTAGTGACATCTTACCAGGGTGGGACGAGGTGGCAGATGATGAAGCATGTCACATTACGTGAATGAGTCATCCTTGTCCAATTCTTGGAATTGCCTTGAATTTAGGTAACAAACAACTAGCAGCACACAGAGTACTCATAGGGTCTCTGGTGCTAACTTGGTGATTAACCAAACAGCATTTCTGTGAGGGTATCACACCAATTTCTGTGTTATTTGAGTGAGTAAGGGCAGGTTGAGCCCCATAAAACCCCTCTTGTCTCCCCTTTGTGATAGTATACCACCTAAAAGCAAATGTTTTAAATGTGTTCTACATCTAAATGTTCTTCCAAACTCTTGCAGAATCTAAATGTGACTTTTATTATGAAACTGAGTTTGTATGTTTTCACATAATTGTAATGTTTGCTCCTCAAAGTGCTTCTGAAGACCTGATGATGATGTTGCACCAATATTGTTTTTACACTAAATGTTTTTTTATCCTAAATGTGATTTGTGCTTCAAAGGTTCTACCCCGAAAACTATTGCTTATGTACCCAGATGTGAATTTGCACCTAAATATGATTTTGCAAGTAAGTGGGATTAGTATGAAGGAGATGGCCACAGAGTAAGCATTTGAAATATGCCTGCAAGTATTTTTATTCCATGGAATCAACAAACAAGAAGATTGAACATAAGTAGATCACAATGCGTGTTTGACTTTCTATAATTTCCATGGTATGTTAAACATGAGGCAAATTCTTCTGCTCTCTCGTGCTTTATATGCCAATAGTACAAAAGGGGGTGATGATGGACGGATCATCTGAACCAATCAAACACTCATACCCCCTTTTGCACCGCTTTATATGCCAATGAGCAATATTTGTTAATCCAAATAAAATTTGGACTCTGAGGAAATATAGACAGTCCATGTCTTCACAGCAGGGTCAATAAAAGTATCCTTTAGAGGAGTCACATTAAGAATAGACGTTCCATAAACACAATTCTATAGAAGGCTTGAGGTCCTGTAGAAAAGAAGGAGACCTCTCTTCAGGGAACCGTCCTGGGACTGTGTCTGTGTCCCTGTTTGACCTTCATTTGCATGCCCTGTCTAGTGGAGATCCTTGTTTAATCACACCTACTCTGAGATGAGTATTGTTCAAATGTGTTCCCTGGAAAGAAGTTCTACCCTCCAGACATGAAGCTTTAGTCTGAGTGGATGAATATAGACAGGCCCTTCCTGGGTTTGGTGTTTCTCAGTGTTCTGCCTTATGAGCCTAAAACCTGTCTTCTGGGCTGGGTTTTAAAAAATGAGCACCCATACCAAATTAATGCTGTACTGTATTGTCCGCAAGAGCCCCTTTTGAGCATAAAATAATCCACCAAGGACAGTACCCTTCCTGCTTCATGATGGCAGCACCAAAGACTGGTGCTGAATTATAAAAGCTTGTCTTTTTCTGCCACTGGTCTGGTCTCTTGCTGGGTCTCAAATTTGGCAGGAATGGTTCCTCTTGGCATATCCTTTTCACATCTGTACTATCCTAGTACATTTTATGGCACAAGACAAGCAATAACATTTTTTAAACGGACAATGTCCTAATTCTCCACTCATACTACTGTTGCACAACCGGTTGGATGCCAGAATATTGCCTAAAATAAATATTATTGTTAAATAATTTTTGTTGTCTCATAAAGAGAAGAACAAGTTTACATAACATGCCAGAAGTACATATCTTAAGGATGAAAATAGTAATATTACAATAAAAACTGTTAAATGCAATTTTATGATATAAGGTAAGTAAAAAGTGAGTAAAGTACATGTCCAAGATTAAACATTTTGGTATTTTAAAGGAGAATACGAGGCAATAAAGGGAGGATATGACAGGAATAGAAGAAGGAGAGAAAGAGGAAAAGGGAAGAGAAGAAAAGAAAAGAAAAGAAAAGAAAAAAGAAAGACAAGTATAAATTACTGTAGAGATGAGTGCAAAGATAGAAAAGTAGTAAAAGGTAGCCAGATTAAATCAGATTTAATTTTCTGAGACAATGATGCAGATGAAATTCCACCATGTTAACAAATATATTTTAGAATTATCTTTCCAACCAGAAAGAATAACCTTAAAAGTAAGTGCGATAAAAAGGTCAAATAGCATCAGTTTTGAAGAGCTATTATGAAAATGATCAGACATTCTTCTAAATTATTGAATTGATAATGGAATATGGCACTGGAATATCGTAGAACATTTAGCCCAAATCAACTTCCAAAAGTTAAAAACATTAGGGCAATAGTAACGTGCCATTAGACCATTAGATGAAAGACAAGACAAACATAGAGATGAAGTAGAGGGATTATTTTATTAATAGAAACAGGTGTATAAACAACTCTATTGTTTAGAACAAATAGGGATTGAGTAATATTGGTAGCTTTGGAAGTAATAAAAATGTTGTGCCATATTTTATTGCATTGCTGAGTCGAGAGGGATATAGAGAGGTCCTGTTTCCATGCATTTCAGTTGAGGATTTAAGTCTACCAGAAATGGGAGCAGATACAAGTTTATATATGAGAGAGGCTTTGGGATTAGAGTCAAAAGAAATATTATGTGAAGGAGGTGAGAGAGTAAATGGAGCAGAGTCAGCAGGAAAGCTTTTGGTTGATAAAAAAGATTGAAGTACCTGTGATAATTGGGAATATTGGGATAAACAAGAAGAAGGTATACCATAACATTCTTGAACTGTGGTAAAGTGTATAATAGAGTTGTGAGGTACTAATTGGTGAACATATACAATATCCTTTTCTTTCCATTGTTTTAAATAGAATGAGTTATGGCAAAACGTAATGTATGTATGTATAAAGTTTTATATAGCGTGAACTTGATCCCGAAGGATATCAGAAAATGTATGAAAAGGCAAGGAAAGCTTGGTGAAAATAGGAGCCACGGGTGAACAGTGAGTGTAATAGGTGTTGGGAATATTTTAAGATAGAGTGCTTAGAAATAAAAGTGTAATTAGTTCTAAAAATGATAAAATAACAAGAAAATTCATGTCGTAGAGTGGATTCAAAATTGATCCAGCTGTGTATAGGGGAATCCTGTTATTGTCTATTTAAAGCATATATTTGTCTAATTAAAAAAAGCAGTATGGTTTAGTTTAAAATTTGAAAAACACACAACCCCTTAATTTTTTGGTAAATTACCTTGGATAAAGCAATATGGGTAGGTTTCAGAGAGAGTTCATTTGAGTGAAATAATAATTTGGAATTTTGAAAGGTAGCATAGAAAGTAAAAAAAGAATAAGAGGTGTAATTATCATTTTAATAGTGTCCCAGGATAAATGAAGAGGGGATCAAGATGAGAGTATATTTTGAATTTTAAGTTTTAGTGCACTGAAATTATGAGCAAGAGTGTGGAAAATGGTAGGTGAGAACCAGCCCACTAGGTATTTAATCTTAGAAGGACACCACATAAAACTGGTATCAGAGAACATAAACTGAAAACATAAGGAGTTTAACCACTTGGCTGCTAAGGCTCATTAGGCCTCTATAATGAGATTTCCATTGAAATGAATGGGAGGGGCATGACGAGTTACCCTTGTCATTAGCAGCCAAGTGGTTAAAGGTAAAATCTCAGTCTTAAAGAAGGTTAATTTATAACCAGATATTTTAGAATATAGCTCAATCTCCTGTAAAAAGGAGGTAAGGAAGTCAAGGGGTTCGAACTGTATACCAAAATATTGTCCGCATAAGTGGAAAATTTAGAAGTTGTATTGCAAACCTTTTATCAAAGGATTGCGGTGAATTCGTTTGAGAAAAGGTTCTAGTACAAAGAAGAATTAATCTAGGATAAAGGGGACAACCTTGCCTGGTACCTCTGTGTGAGGTGAAATTCGGGAATAGAAATCCATTGACAGAGACACAGGCACAAGGATCTAAATATAATAGCTTGATAAATGGAATAAATGTGGGGCCAAAACCAAACCAATGAAGAGGTTTAAACATAAATTGCAAATTTATACGCTCAAATGCTTTTTCAGCATCAAGAAATAATGCAGCAACAGTGGCAGGATACCTTTTCTCTAATGTAAGAGTATTAGACCGTATCAAAGCATTATCTGATGTATGCCTACCTGTATTAAAACCAGATTGGTCAGGTTTAATAAGAAGAGAGATATCAGCTTCCAGTCTCGAATAAAGAATGTTTTAAAAACCTTTGCAATCATAGTTAAATATTGAGACTGGACAGTAGTTTTTACACAGGGTGTGATATTTATCAGGTTTAGGAATAATAAATGAGAGAATCTAAAAAGGAGCCTTCAGGTTTAAATTCCAATAAAATAGAGGAGAAACGTTCAAGTGAGTGCTGTAGAAAAATTGATTAAAAAGAGGAATTACATTCAATAGAAAATCCATCAGGACCTGGAGCTTTGGCTCTCTTCAGAGATTTAATGGCATCCAACACCTCCTGAAGAGTTATATCTTTTTCAAGGAGAGCCAGAGTGTCTGGTATAGATGGAGGAGAAAGGAGACTGTTAAAAAACCATTGGGTATGGTTTTCAGAAGGATGAGTATCTTTTGTATATAGTGTTTTTAATAGGACTGGAAAGCATTAGCAGTGTCAGAATCAGAGTGTAGTAGATTGTTAGTGATGTCCTTGCAAAAAGGTCCAATAATTTTCCTTTCCAATTTGACTTTTAGATAATAAGTTGAAATTTTACCAGCTTTATTCTGACCTACGTGGCATTTAAATGTAATTTTAAGTAGGATATTACAAGCATCAATCGTAGCCAATTTATTCAAAATGTGGATGTGACCTCCTCAGTTCAGCAAAGGTCCCTAGGTGACGAGGGTTATACTCATTGATTGCCTTGAACCTGGGTGCTTCAGTTTTAGGCCCTGAAGCACCCAGGGTTGAGTGTCAATCAATGGAGAACTTTGAAAATTCTTCTGGAGCTGTCAGCTATTTGAGATGTAAAGACTCATCATGCAAATCTCCCAAAAATTTGCAATAAAGCCAAAAGGGAAATAGGGACATCCAAGCAGATCAACATTGCCCCAAACAAGTTTAGTTAGCAACCAATCAATCAATCAATCAATCACGGCATTTATATAGCACGCTACTCACCCAGGAGGGTCTCAAGGCGCTAGGGGAGAGGGGTGTATTACTGCTCGAACAGCCAGGTCTTCAGTTGCTTCCTGAAGGAGAGATGGTCGTGGGTACGTCAAAGGTGAATGGGGAGGGATTTCCAGGTCTTGGCTGCCAGGTAGGAGAAGGATCTTCCTCCAGCGGTGGCTCTGCGGATGCGTGGTACGGTAGCGAGTGCGTGGCTGGTAGATCGTAGCTGGCGCGTGGGCGTGTAGAAGGTCATGCTGTCATTGAGGTACTTGGGGCCCAGGTCGTGTAGAGCTTTGTGTGCGTGGGTGAGGAGTCTGAACGTGATTCTCTTGCTGACGGGGAGCCAGTGCAGTTCTCTCAGGTGACCGGTGATGTGGCTGTGTCGGGGGATGTCCAGGATGAGTCGTGCGGAGGCGTTCTGGATCCGCTGGAGTCTCTTCTGGAGTTTGGCTGTGGTTCCGGCGTAGAGGGCGTTCCCGTAGTCCAGTCGGCTGGTGACGAGTGCCTGGGTGACGGTCTTCCTGGTTTCAGTGGGGATCCATCTGAAGATCTTGCGGAGCATGCGCAGGATGTTGAAGCACGAGGAAGAAACGGCGTTGACTTGTCTGGTCATTGACAGGGAGGAGTCCAGGATGAAGCCCAGGTTGCGTGCGTGGTCTGTTGGTTTGGGGGCGGTGCCCAGGGCCGGGGGCCACCAGGAGTCGTCCCAGGCAGAGGGTGATGATCCCAGGATGAGGACTTCCATCTTGTCTGAGTTCAGTTTAAGACGGCTGTTCCTCATCCAGTCGGTGACGTCTTTCATCCCTTCGTGTAGGTTTGCTCTGGCGGTGGTGGGATCGTTGGTGAGGGAGAGGATCAGCTGGGTGTCGTCGGCGTAGGAGATGATGTTGAGGTGGTGTTGGCGTGCGATGGCTGCGAGGGGGCTCATGTAGATGTTGAAGAACTTACCTTTAGCCAGGACCAATAAACTTAAACCCCATTATATTGGTCCTACAAGATTATCAATCCGGTGACCTTAAAATTGGACTTGCAACAAGAGCTACAATTGTAGCCAGTATTTCATACCTCCCTCCTCCTGAACTTATGTGCAGAAGCACCTTCACCACTAATTGCCCATGATGGTCATGTCAAATTTGAGATTCATTGAATCATGGATTCCAAAAGTCAAAATGGCAAGCTTTACTATTTAGTGGAGCGGGTGGTTTATTCCCTCTGAGGACAGGTCTTGGGATCCTGCGGAACATGTCCATGCCCCATCTCTTGTATGCAGGTTTCTTGAAGTCCATCTTGAAAAGACCCCTGAGTGGGTCAAGCATTGAGGGGAGAAATGTTACACATCATTCCTCTTGTGGCTTGTGTTGCCCATGGTTAGCTGGGGTTATGACAGAACACCCTGATTATGTACTTTACTGTCAACCCCTAGGTCCTACCCACACGTCCACATAGCATTGGTATCATGATGCTATACTTTGATTCACTTTAGTGACCCAGTAGACATCTACCCTCCACACCCAGTAATCATGTTTTCTCAGGTTTCTTTATTTGGGGCTCAGTTTGTATCATGCGCATGTCCTTAGCAAAAGCAAAACCAAGAGTAAACAAGTCATTTGTCCTTCAATTCCCCCATGCACCCATGTCCTTGGGTGTATGGCCTATCCTCCACAGTCCTGCACTTTTTTGCCAAAATCCTGCAGTCACTTTTTTTTTAAATACACAGCTGGTGTCAATCTGAATCTTGTACGTGTTTGGATAGGCGAATGCACCATTCGTTGTTGGTAGTTTTTTGTTGTGAGGTTTGAGTAGTTAATAATT
This sequence comes from Lissotriton vulgaris, assembly GCF_964263255.1. NCBI lineage: Eukaryota > Metazoa > Chordata > Amphibia > Caudata > Salamandridae > Lissotriton > Lissotriton vulgaris. The sequence goes on along the minus strand of NW_028254370.1, from coordinate 574,501 downwards.
GAGGGGATTTTTCTCGTATAAAGGTTGTTATAGCAGAAATACAGCAATGTTTATTCTGTATGAGTGACTATGTTAGTCCATAGAATCGAGTGAGTAAATGATTTGCATTGTATATATGATATGTTTATTAGTGGAACTGTGTAATGGCAAGATTTGGAGATGGCACTAATATAGTGTGTTATTTTGTAGGCTGACATTTCCTTCACCATGTCCTGATGAGGCCAGAACAATTGGGCTGAAAGGCATTGAACTTACAGCACAGAGGAGTCTGACTATTTCTTATTGCACAGAGTAGAACTGGATAGACACATTTGGACTGTGTCGAGGGCTGCATTGTTCCCTCCAGTGTGTATTGGACTACCTCTAATGCGGATTGCGGACAAACTATTTTCTTTGTTATGCAACTGATTCAGATAATGAATGGGTAGAAAGGAATAACTATTATGCCATTACATTTTTTTCTGTGAATGCTTTGCTGCTTAAACTGTATTTCGGAGATAAAACAATTTTGATACTCAGGTTCGGAGGTGGTCTGTGAACTTTCAACCGCGTTAATATATATAAGTGGGGACTAAGTCACCCCAAGCTGGGGATTAATTAAATTTCTCTCTACAGGAATTTTGCTAAATTGTTTTCCCTACCTTCATTTGTTGTTTACCAATGCTTGTTAGACAGAAGTTAGAATAGTAAATCTGACCTCCATTTCAAATGTATTCACTTTCTTCTATGTTTGTGGTTTGTTAGACTGAAATTAGAATAGTAAATCTGACCCACCCACCATCAATGCTCAGAGAGGAGTGGGGCGGCGCTCCTCCGCCTTAGAGGAGGAGCCGCTGACGTATGCACTGTCCTTAATGTTTGTTAGACTGGTGACAGAACAGTAAATATGCCCCTTCTCCCCCCATCCATTTTTCTCCATGTTTGTTGGAATGAAATTAGAACTGTAAATCTGTCCCCCATTTCACTGGAACTAGAAGAGCTCATTTGCCCTTTACAGTGCTTCTCAAACAGACGCTTTTCCGTATTTAAACACTGAACTTGAAATGTTCTGCTATTACTCAATGAAATTATACTCAGATTGTCGAGTTTGGATGGATGAAGGGCTGAGTCAGTCTCATGTGTTTCAAACATGTGCTCTGTGGAATAAAGCAGATATCCGCATGCAGCTTCTAGCTCACGAAGCCACCCTGCCAGCAGTTACTCTCTGCCCTGCCAATTATTTTTAAAAATGCATATGCAGAGCATAACATAACATTCTGTTGTATGAAACGGGGCGCACGGTGCAAGTGATATGCAAGCATAGCGCTGAAGGGCCGCACCAGTGGTAGGACGCACTGTACAAATAATGCAATGCATTGACTCGTGCAGTTGCAGAGTGGGTATTTTAACATTTTACAACTGTATATACACTTTTACCCAAAAAGCAAAATCAGTGACTGCAATGGAGAAAATGGTTTTCCAGTCATTTCAGTCAGGGTATCACCCGTTTTAACACCTATCTTTGATATTGAAGCATATTCAGAGTTATTCACTCCAAGCATAATAATTACATCTACATGTTCACAGCAACATGGCAAGTGCATTCCACTGTTCATTGCACAGTTGCCCTATAGAGCACATTCAGAAACAGCAATAAAAGAATAGAGCCCATGCACTCTGCCCCTCGCTCATCTTCGAGACATTGCACATTTATGCAGGATAAGGCCACGACTGCCCACCATGCACCACGACAAAACCTTCTCCACATTAGCCACACTTTAAATCAACATTATTCCAAACAAGCAGCCCTTAGGTGCAGTGTGCGACCCATCCCTAAATGCACAGGGGGCTTCATTGAGCATAGGAAGCATTATATAATTACAAGTGCAACACAGTTCATTATGTATCTAAAGCATCGCTGTTAAATGTAATTATCTGTGGAAAATTGAACTTCTGAACAGGTGCATGTTGTTGCAGTTGTCGTAGTCGCTGTATTTCTATATGATTAGATATCTCTGAGGGAGGCTGCATCACTCCTTTCACAGATATTGTCCCTAGTGCCAATTAAACACATTCTAAGTTCAAAAGCTTTGGGGTGTTGAAAAGCAAGATTCGCATAACCGTGGGAATTTACTTGTTCTCCCTCAGCACCAGTAATGAACATAACTATTGTGCATCGTCCCAAGGCATTAATTAAGGAGAAGTAAACATTTAGTATAATAAAGACAAAATATAGATGAACCACCCAGAGACCAATTTTAAAAACAACTCCTGAAAAACAAAATAAGAGTTGCTAATCAAACCACCTGGGTGTGAGGTGCTTCCCCCGAGGACCACTGGGAAACTGGGCGGTGGATAGTAGCAGCTAATAAGAGGCACCAAAGGGTTACATGACAGAAAGCATATTGGGAATACCAACGTCAGCTACCAACAGATCATGCTTTGACACAGACCTTGTTGTCTTGGCATCAATTAACAAAATATGTACTGCGCCTGGAATACTTTCTGTACTCATCACCTCCCTTGTCCCTTAAGGGCCCATTCCTCTCTGGGCAGTATGCCAGCTGACCAAGTCAGTGGTGGTTACTGGTGGATCACAGCGCCGTACAGTGGCAGCTGGTGACATTTAAAAATCATGGGGAGTAGGGTGGGTCCTGCTCCCAAGAAAAAAGTGAAAAAAAGATTGCCAAATGGTGCATTTGAAAGCCATCAAATTTAGTGAAAAAGCAAGGTTAATTAAGCAGTGGGAACGTATAGCCTTGAAAAATGGAACACATTTAAAATGACCCCTTATCTTCCTGCATTAATATGTTCAACAGTTACATTAATCTGCAAATTGTACTGTGTGACAATTTCATTACATTTGAAGTGTGTGCTTGCCTAGTGTCTTGCAGTGCATGCCGCAATCAACTTTGAAAGCAAATTCCCCAACCGGGCTTCGGGAGATGCTTACTGCAATCAGTCATATAGAAATATGTGCAGACAGGTGTTTACATGGGATACAAAAAGTAGGGTTCTCTAAAACGGGAAATGTTAAATACATGTCTGTGATTCCCCATAGTGTGCCACCCGACTGGTATTTTGGATCCTCCCTGATACGGTATTGCATCCAGATATATAACAAAACAACTGACATACACTTAAAACCTGTCAGTATAATTGGCTTTGTCAATGGTTATTAGCGTTTTAAGCAAAACAAGTAACCACAACGATTGCTATGAATAATTCTAAATGGTTCCATTTTGAAATTGTGAAACTGTGAATTAAATATTTTGGAGGTCTAAGGAAGGAGTGTTAGCCTTCACGTATGTGTGCTTTTCTGTTAGAGATGCATGCCCCTTTCTCTGCATATCTCATCCATCCACACATCTTCAACCTCCTCTCTTTCCTCATCAGCCCCCTCATTTCACCACCCCAAATATACACTGCACTCACTCACTATTAAGCACTTTATTTCCTTCTGCTTTTGCCTTGCAAATATTTTGACATCTGTATACCGCCTTCACACACATTTACGAAGAATTTCAATTGCAACTGGAGTACATGTATAATCTAACTTTAGGGCTTCTAAAGGGAGGAATTATTACCATCCACGGTACCACTCCATATAATCTGAACTCACAAAAGTTAACCGGTTGGTGTACTCACCCAAAAAAAATCAAAGTGAGAGGAGGGGGAGGAACAGATGCATGTGTTAAGGCGAGTACCCTCACTCACCCTAAGGTGACATGCTTCATCATTGGGTACCCTCTTGCACACTGGGACCGCAAGGTACCCAGTGTGGGCTACAACTCCCCCGCAGGAGAGGAGCGTGAGGTATCTTATGTCATCCAATGTAGGGCAGAGAGAGGGGCCTGAGTGATAAAGAAATATTTGAAATGAGAGTTAAAACTATCTCCTGGTTATTACACTGGGTAGTATTTACGCACCTCCCCCTCTCTCGGACACGGTTGTTGAGTGCTTATCTTCAAAACTGCTGGAGATTCCTGGGGGTCTCTCGGTTCTCTGCAGGGATCGGAATGATTTGGAAAATGTGGCATGGGATAGATGGCGCTCACACGGGGCACCTAAGATATCAAGACCCACACAGTTGCACACGTTCATGGGAGATATGGGTTGGATGGATACTTGGTGGCACATGCACCCAGCTACATATAGATACACAAGTTATTCGGCGGTCCATGATTCATTTTCTAGGCTGGATTTTGTATTTAAACCAAACTCCTACTATTTTCGGATCGCAGAGACAGATATCTTACCTAGAGGTCTGTCCGATCATTCTCCGGTTGCCCTCACTCTCTGCATGTCCCCCCCTTTCGATGGCGAAAGTCGCTGTGGCTTCTCCAAGACCCACAGTACACGTCTCACTTACAACAAGCCCTTATGGTGTATTTCGCTGAGAACTCGGGCACGGTTGACTCTTAGGCCATGTTATGGGAAGCGATGAAACCCACCATCAGGGGAGTCGGCAACGATTACTGTGCCGCCCGATGGAAAAAGAACCGGGAGGCCTTGAGCCAGACCGAAGCGCAGATTTTAATCCTAGAACACAAATCCAGTGCCAAACATGGAGGGGCACACCGCCTTCTATTGCAGACTTATGCAGACACCCTTCGCGATGAGGCCGGACAGAACTAGGTTTGCATCTCCTAGTGGAATTAATCAGTGGTAAACTTCAATGCCAAATTGTTGGCCCAAGCACTGGCCAAACGCATCCTGCTGTATATGCCTGAACTGGTTCATCCAGATCAGGCCGGCTTCATGCCTCAGCGGGCTACCCGTCACAACATCAAACGTGTACCTAACACGGTTGCAGCTATTGATCGCCTTCAGGGCCCCGTGGCCCTGCTCTTAACAAATATTGATAGAGCATTGATCAAAAGTTATAGGCTTTGAGTGGCCGGGAGGGTTTTCAGATCAGATTGCCCTCTATGCCAATGACGTCCTGTTTTTTTTATGAATCCCCGCCGGTCGGCCCCCCGTATTCTCCGTATTATGCAGATTTTCGTCCAACACACCGGCCTATATATGAAGGCTAAGAAATCCGTTCTTTCGCCAGTGACGGTGGCTATGATCAGTCTGAAATATCTTGGCGTCTATATCTCAGATCTACCATCAATATCAATGGACAGAAATTATGCCCCTATTTGGATGCGCACACAGGCCAAGATGGAGGTGTGGTCGCGGATGCCCCTATCTATACTAGGTAGGTCTGCAATCTTTGATATGGTGTCCCTTCCTCATCTCCTTTACCAATTACAAAATCACCCTTTCCAGACAGCACCTTCCTGGTTCTGACAGCTAAATTACCGTTTGAGCCGTGTTTTGTGACAGGACCAAACAGCTAGGGTGTCCCTCAGGACGTGTTTCCAGTCACCCTTTTGTGGGGCTATAGCGACTCCTGATCTCCAATTTTTACCAAGCGGCATCTCACTGCTTTTTTTGAATGATTGGTGGTATGGTATTAGTAACTACCCGGCATATCGAGTTGAGAAATGGCTGCCACACAGACTGCTCTATGTGCGGAAAGAGCAGCGCAGGCTGCCACCAGCTACTCGGGTTGTGTTCGGCGTGTGTATGGACACCCTATGCAGGGTGGAATGGCTGCGGCGGTTGATGAGGGAGACCCCACTTTGGCAGAGTGTCCTCATGCCACAGGTGACCCCGTTAGCTGCGTTTAAATGATGAGACGCCATTGGTATATCCATGCTCGGTAGAGTTATGCGTGACACTACCATGCAATCATTTCAGGACCTTAGGCTCGAATACGATATGGCGCATGCTCAGTTCTACAAATACTTGCAATTAAGACATGCCTCAACTCCGTATATCTCGCAACTAGATTCTCTTCCCAATTTCAACCCGATCTAAGCAAAAGTTTTTATGGGGGACTTGGGTGATCCCAAAACCGCAAAGATATATCAAACGCTGGTAACACATCTCTCCACGACCTTAAACCCCCTCCGGGAAAAATAGCACTATAAATTTTGGGAACAATGTGAGATTATAGGGGTCTTGATTTTGACCCTCCCCCTCCACACCCTGCGGACAATAATACCATATAGTGGGGTAGTACGGGTCGTTGTTTTAGTTTCAATGGTCCTAGGGCTTGTCATTGGGGGGACAGGGCATATCAAGAGTTTTGTTTTAGAATTTGTGACACAGTGTGTTAAAAGGTTTGTGCTGTCCTTTATGGTCCTGATTGGTTTATGTTTTTGTTTTATAACTCTCATGTAATAGTCACCTGCTAGATACTCAATATGTGGAAGGTTATATGTATCCATTGGTTTGAAATTTGTAGAAATACTATATCAGCTGACTCAATAAAAAAGAGTTTTGGGAAAAAACTATCTCTTGGATGACAGAGTCAATCCTTTATTAGTGTCCACAGTGGATATATTAAAAATGAGCTCAGTGATAATAGGGATATAGATGTTCCTTGTTAGGATCAGGTCAACATAATTCTGTCTTGATAGACCGAAAAGGTTCTTTCATTCCTCAGGACCGTCAACTCTGCTTGATAAGTGTGAAGAAAGTATATATTAATAAAACAATTACCATACTTTTACTGGTATGGAAATAGTCAGTGGTACCAGCATGTAGTCCAGTGTACATTCAATTTGGGACTACTAGTCAACATTCCCCTTCTTCGGTCCTTTAGTAGCAGGTCTCAGAACGCTTGTTCTCCTGTCTCCTGCAGCATACCACCATAGACAACAATGGCAATGCAGAGCTTTAGAAAGCTAATCACTGCGTTGTGCGTCACAGTGCAGGAAGTTGATTTACTGCCTGGCTTCCATCTCCTGCTGCGGAACGGGGTGGGACAGGCAGCATGGGACAGACAGCCAGACTTAAATACATTGATTTGTTTAGAGTTACAATCCTACTTCTAAATAAATGAATCTCATTAAAAAAATGTATGTAAATGTGTAGGAATTTCAGAAGGGCGCAGCCTCAGAGGCCAAATGGAGAAACCGCCCCTGTTGGCATAATTAGAAGCCAGTGGGCTTACACACTTGAGACAGAGAAGTTTAGTAAGCAAGTGCCTTGAGTTTTAGCCCCATTCAGCAAATTGTTTTATTTTACTGGAGCACACTACTGCTAAAGAGACAAATGAGTGTGAGAAAATTGGAACACACCAATATTTCATGGATGTGTACGAAAAGTTGTCATTTGCCAATAGAGAATAAATAAATTGCAAATGCACATATCTGCGCTGTTGTAAATTTCCAGGAATGGTCGTGGGATACTTTGTGAATCTCCAAAATGTCTTCTAAAATAGGACCAATCCAAAGAGATATCTGATTATTACCAGCAGGGATTCTGATTTGGGTCCAATGTTTTTGCGCATTTTATTTTTTAGATTCCCGGCCTCTTGCTGATGATAGTGAGTTTCATAACTCATTTAGAGGTGGAATGTAATAGGTGCCTTGCCCAAAAACTGTGTATTTCCTGTCAGCTCAGCTCTTGGTTCTCCTGGTTCATCAAGAGGGTGGAGATAAGTTTTCTCAACATTGGAGCCACCACTCACTAGATCCACTATTGAGTAAATACATTTGACATAGCAACTGCCAATGAACATGCCATCAGAAAGACGACTCTGTTTAAAATGTCCCTTCAGTCACAATAGCACATGGATATTTTTTAGTGTCTGAGACCACCATTCACATGGTGGTCCCTGACATCAAAAGTGCAAAATGTATGCACATCCTCTGAGACATCGCCAGCACGTTGCACATTTCTATTGTTGTTTCTCGGGAAAGACCTCCTTCGGAAATGACAGAAGTACTGACTGTTTGACTACCCTGAAGCCACTATCAGGAAGCTGTAAACATGGCAGTCCAGATGTAGGGCAGCCAGCCAGCTACCTGTATACCCTGAATGGAGACCATAATCTTTTGGTGCTGTGATCCTCTAATACTGACTGATGCAGTATCACTACTGCACATAGACAAAATCTGCAGTATCTTTCTCATTTGCACATTGCTCTAAATTAGTAACTAAGGACCCAATTCACAGAACTAACTTAAGACAAAATCCTAAACTTACTACCATTTTGGTATTCACAGAAGGCACTTATTCATTTTGGTATTCACAGAAGGCACCTACTCATTTCGGTATTCACATAAGTTAGGAGTCCTAACTTTAGGACTCCTAAATGCCTTCTGTGAATACCGAAAGTCTTAAAATTAGGATTCTTCTCAGTTTAGTAGTAGTAAAGTTAGGACTCCTAACTTTAGGACTGCATGTATACTCGTATTCTCTTAGTTCTCTGCAGGCAGAGAGGCCCGGGCCTAGTCCAAACCAGTTCTGGTCAGTCTTTGAGCACTTTGTTTACAGGACTCCTTCTGTCCTTTGACAGTGTGGGCCAGGGCCATCAGACGCACCACAGGAGGTGGAGCCTGAATTGTGGAGGGCAGTCACAACCCTATTCAGTCCCAGATGCAACTCCTCCCACCACTCTACATGCAGATGGGCCTATTCAGCCTGTGCTGATTAACCCTGTCTCCTGGAATCCTCTAGCCCCTGTCACTCACAAACCAGACGTGGAATACACAACCTAGCAGAGGCAGGCTTGGATAGTTAGGCAAGAAAATACCTACTTTATAAAAGTAGTATTTTCAAACAAAGAATGTTAAAATCAACTTCATTAAAAGATGTATTTTATCATTCTGAGTTCAGACATACTAAACTCGAATTTCTACCATGTTCCTTGGGTCAGTTAGGAGCAATGTTCCCTCTAATTTTTTTCCTCTGTGTGCGGCAGTTTAGGGTCTCTGTGCGCTGCAGCCATGGCTATGTGCGCCAGAAACCAGACCGCGCGTGTGTGCAGCGCCAAATATCCCTCCAAACGTTTATTAAAAAACTGAAAATACTGTGCTTTTTCACACACACACGGCGCCACGTTAAGGGTCTTAAGGCAGATTTGCAATTTGGATACACAGAGGCTTATGCTTGTTTAAATCTGCTGAGTGACGTTAACCATGGTTATGGAATGAGGCTATGTCATCTAGTCATCTAGAATTGCGTTCATACTTTGGTTTTCTTTCGAGGCAGCTATCATTTTGTCCGGCTGTTGCTTCGCTGCTTTTATACGTCGGTGTGATTACGTCTTTCTGGGTCCCTTAATTTCTGGTTGTGCACCGGCGCTGAAATGTTGCTCATGCATATTCGGTATAGCTGCGGTTTCTCTCCTTTGTCGCCTCCTTTGAAACAACAGCTGTTGCCGCAGCAGGGATGAGAAATCCCCGCCTATGGTTGGCTAGGGCGGTGGGTGGCGCATGAAGTGAAGGCCGAGAGAGAGGAGTTACAGTGTCACTGGTCGGCGCACAAGGAGCTGGTGTTGGTGGATATCTATGGCCTGCCAGCTGCTGTGAGGCATACTGTGGGAGGGGTGGCACCAAGCCACCAGAGCTCAGCTACTACCCACAACGGCGCAGTTCCTCTTCGTCCCACCCTCACCCTCCACCCTCGGTTCTCTTTTTGGCACTTATTCCCTAATCGGCCTGCCTCCGCCCTGGCTTCTGTCTCATTGTCACCTGTCCCACAATTCTCTCTGATGCCCAACCTCTTCTGGTGTGCTAATAATAATAGCAGGAACAATAATGTGTTTTTGTATAGCCCTTTATATACCACGCCTCATTTATAAGGACTGGAAATAGCAAGCAATATTATGCAATCATATAAACTCCAAATGAACGTGGATGTGGGCAGTGAGCATTTTATTAACTTCGGGTGATGCATGGCTACATTGTTCCACGCCCTCCGTGCCCCATCATCACAGCTATTCCAAGATATCAGCATACTCTTTCTTTCACATAAAGAAAACTCTGACATTCTGAAAGTATTACTTCTTGTACGTGGGAAAATTTCTGAATATTAAAACAGATATTGTATACAGTATTTTATATCAGAGAGCCCCCCCTGGGGCCAAATTCTGAAACATTTTCAGGCCCACAAAGTAGTACACAGGCCGCATTGACTCCCGCAATACTCCAGCAGGATGGGAAAAACATTATAACAAGAATTTGCAATGCAATAGGTCACACATTTACTACGATTTTGAGCTACTGGTATTGTAAATGAAAATGCTTTTTATTTATGTGTTGACTTTTAAAAAGTAAATAAAAGGCTTTGTCATTTTACAATGCTCATAGCTGAAACTCTCGGATATACGAGACCTACTGCATTGCAAATGCTTTATTAATCTGCCTGACCCACACAAAATAAAGGACTCACGAGCCACAACTTGGAGGGAGAAGTCAGCAAGGAGACACCAGAGCCCTCCTTCGCCCTGTAACAAAATGCCTAGTCCTGGAGCAAGTACGGGGGGAGAAGAGACCAAACTATAGAGAGTGGGGCAAACCTACAAATGGAATGGAGCATGGTTTTCCGTCTTGTCCTCAAAGTTAATTTCTGGATGTCGCTCGCTGTCACCAACTATTCTTCAGAATCGCTATATTCCTTTGAAAGACATGTCAATTCCTATCCTCTCGTGTCTCTCGGTCCTTCACTTTTTATCTAATTTCTCCCTCAGGCCTTCATACTACTCTAATATTTTCGAATCTCTTCCTTTCTATTTCTCATCTGTCTTCTTAACAGGTTTCTCATTACATCTCGTCTCTATATGTATCCTTCTCTCATGTTTACACTTGTTCCTTTAGTCCCCACTCCTCTCTCTTGCAGTCTTAATGTTTGGCTATCCCTCTGTCCGTGAGCTCTAATGTAACTTCAGGGCTTTTAATCAGATACATTTTCCTCATAGTCACACGCATTTCCACGTTATTAATCTATTAATGTACTGATGCTCGTGGACTGTATGGAGCACACATGCATGTTTAGCTGATGTCTCGGATTTTCATTAATATATCACCCAATCCTGAAGGCATTATCCAAACATATGACCATCTGCAACATCTGTATTATGAGACACAAGGCATTGCAAAAGGGCTTGTGCCTTCGCTGCCGTCGATTTGGGGTACTTGTGGACCCAGACTTCCTTGGGCAAGAGCAAGTGAGCAGAGCACCGCCGAGGGCCACAAGCAACGACCCTGCCCAGCCAATGAAGATTGCAGATCCAAACTCATATTTGGTGTTGACCGGGGTGAAGGGGTTGTATAAGTCCTGCACAATCGTGTTGCCGTATTATGAACATGCAACCAGAGCAGCCAGACCTCCCAGCAGGAAGACGATGCCCCCGGTCATGGCGACGCGCGCCTTCTTCCCACAGCGGACACCACAATGAAACCACGATTAGTGCTCGTGTGGCCTGTAGAGAACCGGACAGCACCAGGATGCCGTCTTACACCTTGCACTGCATCTGGCCCGTGCTCTGGATGGCACAGCTCATCCACAGCCCCTGGTTGACGGCGATGGTCGTGATGATGCTGTCCCCGGCGTAAGAGCTCATCTGCCACTGGGGCAGGATTGTGGACACGATCAGCCCGATCCAGCCCAGCAGCGCCAGCACGAAGCCCAGTATCTGCAGTCCGAGTTCGCCATGATTGATCCTGGCCTCTGCAGCACCTCCCCTCCCACTCTGGCCTCTCTTCCCCTGCTCGGATCAGCCGCCCTCTTCCGCTCTGAGCCTCTGTCCGACCGGCGCCTCCTCCCTTTCTCTTCATAGTCTGTATTCATATTAAATGCAGCGCACACGGGCTGCAATTAATATGAATACTAACTCAATGGTCCACAATCAGCCCCACATCTGTTCACTGTTAAAAAAAAATCACAGTGTCAAACACCGCGTGTGCTAAAGCACACGTCGTGTTTGAAACTCAGTTTTTCTTTTCTTAACAGTGCACCGCTGTGGGGCTGATTGAGGGCCATTGAGGTAGTATTCATATTAATTGCAGCCCGTGTGCGCTGCATTTAATATGAATACAAACTCAATGGCCCACAATCAGCCCCGCAGCGGTGCACTGGCAGGAAAGGAATTGAGCAAGTGCAAGGGCCGCACGTGAACGCGAACAGAAATGCTGGGGTTTCGTGCCGCTCGCATGTTAAAAGCGGCGGCACGAACAGTCTCAGAATGTGCGCGCTAAAAAATGAGCACTGCGCGCTTGGGGTGCCTTCAATGGGCGCGCGCGCAGGCGCGCGGGTTATTGGGAACAGTGGTTAGGAGTATAGGATGTTATAATCAAACTGCCCATTTTGGCCGACGGGGAACATGTAGCCTTGCAATAGTGAAAAACGAAAATGGCTGTATTTCACTCTTAGCTCATGCCACACACTCCAGAACATGTCCTATCGTATACTTACAATGCACCCTGCCCTTGGGCCAACTTTAGGGGTGTCTGATATGAAGAAAAGGGACAGTTTAGGGACTAGCAGGTGGGTGCACTTGCCAAGTCAACATGGCAGTCACAGACTGCACACAGGCTCTGCAATGGCAGGCCTGAGACCTCCTTTACAAGCTGCTTCTGTGGGTGGCACAACCAGTGCTGCAAGCCCACCAGCATCCTTTGATTTACCATCCCTGCACTGTACTAGGGTCTGATAAGTAAACCAAATAAGCCAATCATGGAGTCACTAATCCATACATCAATTTACCATAGGGAGCACTTGCATTGTGGCACTGGATAGCAGTGGCACAGTGCCCAAACCATCTAAAACTAGCAAAAACATCAGAGGCAACAGCAAAAAATGGAAGGGAGACCCACGCCAATGGTGCCAGGTCTAACACATGTCCCTTCCAGCTGAAATCTGGGGAGAAATACCATACCTCCTGGGAGTTCTCATCACAAAGGCGGAAAAATCTGGACAGATCATCAGCATTGGCCTGTTCTGTACCAAGGCGGTGTTCCACCGTGAAGTCCATCCCGTGTAGGGAAATGGACCACCTGAACAGCTTTGGATTCTCACCCCTCATCTGCATCACCCATCTGAGGGGCCTGTGGTCTGTTTGAACCCGGAAGTGAGTCCCAAACAGGTATGGTCTCAACTTCTTCAGTGCCCAGACCACAGCAAATGCCTCACGCTCAATCGCACTCAATCGCACTCCACCTCTGTTCCCGGGGAAGTAACCTCCTGCTGATGAAGACTACAGGTTGGTCTAGGCCCTCCTTATTCATTTGTGACAAAACAGCCCCCACACCATTCTCTGAAGCGTCTGTTTGAATGATAAACTCTTTTGAGAAGTTGGGTGCCAGGAGCACGGGGGCCGTGCACATGGCAGTCTTGAGGGCATCAAAAGCTTTCTGACTGGTGTCAGTCCAAATCACTCTCTTGGGCTGCTTCCTGGAAGTCAGCTCTATCAAGGGGGCATACCCCTTGACAAACCTCCTGTAATACACAGAGAGTCCTAAAAAGGCTCTCACCTCTGTCTGGGTCTTGTAGGATCCCCAAGCCAGGATGGTCTCAATCTTGGGCTGTAGGGATGCCACCTGGCCGCTCCCAACTTAGTGTCCTGAGTACACCACAGGACCATGCCTGATCCAGAGGTGGCGCAGAAGTTCTTCCCAACTGGCGCTGAACACTGCAATGTCATCCAGGTAGGCGACACTGAACTCTTCCAGTCCAGCCAACACCTGGTTGACCAACCTCTGAAAGGTGGCAGTGACATTCTTCATCCCTAAGGGCATAACCTGGAACTGGTAGTACCCCTCTGGTGTGGAGAATGCTGACCTCTCTCTTGCCCCATCAGTCAAGGGGATCTCCTAGTACCCAGACGTTAAGTCAAACGTGCTGAGGTGCCGTGCAGCACCTAACCGATCGATGAGCTCATCAGTTCTGGGGCTGGGGTGCGTGTCAGTCTTGGTGACTGAATTGAGTCCTCCGTAGTTCACATACAACCGCAGTTCTGGTGTGACACCCGGTGCTGCAGCCATTGGGACCAAGACCACTGGGCTGGCCCAAGGACTGTTAGAGGACTCAATCACCCCTAATTCAAGCATCTTGGAGACATCCTCCTTGATGCAAGCTCGCACCCTGTGAGTTACCCTGTAAGTTTTGTGCTTAACAGGAGGACTGTCTCCAGTGTCCACATCATGGATGCACCAATCAGTGACACTGGAAATCAGGGAGAACAGATGAGTAAACTGTCCTAGCAACTGGTGACAGTCATTCTGTTGCTCCGTGGTCAGAGTGGAAGAGAGGTTTACACCATCCACTGGCCCATATTGCTCAGTCGCAGACAGGAGGTTAGGAAGAGGTTCAGTCTCCTCCTCCATTCCAGCATCGGTCGCTAAGAGCATGCCCACGTCGGACCTCTCTAAGTGGGGTTCAGGCAGTTGTCATGCAGGACCCGCAAAGGGTTCCTGGGGGACTGCAAGTCCACCAAGTAGGTGACAAAACTCTTGTGCTCCACCACCTCATAGGGTCCGGTCCACTTATCCTGGAGCTCACAGGGCTCCACTGGGGCCATAACCCACACTTTCTGAACAGGCTGAAGCTCAACCAGAGTGGCATTCTGGTCGTACCACCGCTTCATCGACTCCTGGCTGGCTTCCAGATTTGCCTCAGCGAGTTTCTGAATTACCTAGTCTGGTTCCTGAAGGCCAGTATGTAACTATATACATGCTGGGGAGGTTTCCTGGGAGATTGCTCCCAGCCTTCCTTGACCAGACTCAGAGGTCCTCTCACTGGGTGGCCATACAAAAGTTTAAAGGGGCTGAACCCTAGGGACTTCTGTGGCACCTCATGGTAAGCAAAGAGAAGGCATGGTAAGAGGATGTCCCACTTATGCCTCATGGGTTTCTCAAGACCCATAATCATGCCTTTTAGGGTCTGGTTGAGCATTTCAACCAGCCCATTACCTTGGGGCGGTAAGGAGTGGTGAACTTGTATGTTACACCACACTCCTGCCACAGGGACTTCATATACTTGGAAATTAAGTTTTTACCTCAGTCAGACACCACCTCTCTGGGAAAACCCACATGGTAGAAAATCTCCATCAGTGCACGTCCCACCATGTGGGCTGTCACTGTCCTGAGTGGGATGGCTTTCAGATACCGGGTGGCATGGTCCACCAAGACCAGGATGAACCTGTTGCCCATGGCTGTCTTGGGATCCAGTGGTCTCACAATGTCAATAGCCACCCGTACAAAAGGGGTGCTGACCACAGGGAATGGCTGGACAGAAAGCCTTATGCTTACTCCCACTCTTTCCACTTGCCTGGCAAGTCTAACCGGTCCTGCAATGAGAACCTAAACTTTTGCTCATTTGGGGCCAATAAAAGTTGGTGACAAGCCTTTCAGAGGTCTTGTCCTGCCCTAAATGTCCTGCTAACGGCACATCATGAGCCAGTCCCAGTAGGAAGGCTCTGAAGCGCTGGGGTACCACCAGCACATGGGCTGACCCAGGCTCAGCAACCTCAGGCTCAGTATACAGGAGACCATTCTCCCGGTAGGTCCAATGTGACCAGGACTGATCACCTACTGCCTGTTGCCGCAAACCCAGAAGAGAAGGGCGCTAGTTCTGCTCCTCACAGTACTCTTCCCTTGAGGGTCCTCCTTCCTGCTGCCAATGGGTCAGCTCAGGCAGGTCCCCCAGTTCAGCTACCTCTTCCCCTGTAGGTTCCAGGGCATCCCCCTCAAGGTCTGCCTCCTCCTGGTCCGTGGGAACTGTGGGGGCGGGTACCTGGGCCACTCTTTCAGGCTCCAGGTTCTCCTGAACACCCTGACTGGCTGCCATAGACCGAGTCATTACGCATGCCCCCTCAGGCAGACCCAACATCTCTAAATGAGCACCTTAGCCCAAGGGGAGCTCTCCAAATCATTACCCAACAGACAATCAACAGGTTCTTGAAGAGTCCCTGAGACCCCCCATTGAAAGGGTACCTGAGCTACCTTGCAGTGGCTCTCTGTGTTGTAGCGGCAATAACCGGGTAAAATGCATGGGGACAAACTGCTCCTCAGACACCAGCTGACAACTGACAGCTGTCAAGCTGGCTCCGGTGTGTCTCAGAGCCTCCACCCATTGGCCATTGATGGTCGCCCACTGACCGTACTTCTTAGTGTTATTCAGCAGCTGGGTCGTGAGGACCACCTCACAGTCTCCTAAAGAGACTAGGGGCATCTCTGGGGGACCCCACCCCCCTTAGACACCCATCTCCTCCCCCAGGGCTACATTAGCCAACTGCCATGGCGCTGCACCAGTGGGTACCATCTTCCCAAACTGGGGACAATGGAAATCCCATGAACCGTGACCCACTAGGCCACACTTAAAACAGGTAATGGCACTCTCTTTGAACAGGTTTACCTGTCGTCCTCTTGCTTTTTCTCGGTTCCCTTGGGAATTAGTTTGGGGCCCTTTCTGGAACTCCCTCTGTTTACCCTTGTCCCCACCACTATTCTGCTGGGGACCCTGCCCACCATTGGCGGAGTCTCCCACGTGACCCTTGTGGACCCGGGTGCTCACCCAGCGGTCAGCCTCCTCAGCAAGCTTCCTAGGGTTAGTCATGCTACTATCAATCAGGTGCTGGCGTAGCTCTGGAAAACAATTACTTGACAAGTGCTCCCATGCAATTAAATCAAAGAGCGCCTCAAAATCATTCACTTTGCTACCCTTCACCCAACCATCAAATGCTCTGCAGAAAAAAGTGACATATTCTACACAGGTACTGCCCTCTAACTTTTTGCAACTCCTGAGCCTCTCTCTGCCTATACTATTCAGAGGTCAACCCATACCTGGACATCTATGCATCTTTCATGTGGCTATAAGAATTGTGGACTTCAGAGGGCAAGTCCAACAAGGTATCCCGCCCCTCACCAAGGAACCGCCCCACAACCCAGCTCCCCAATCCTTTTCAGGGACCCGGGGGAGGACATGGCTACCTCATAGGCCTTGAACCACTGCCCAATGTCATCATTTTTATAAAAATCTTTCACCACATCCTTAGGGAAATACACTCTTGCTTCTACAGGCACAGACGGTGTGCTGCCACCAGAGGGAGTAATCTCTAAGCTCCTTGCTTTCAGCCCCGACTCCCTCAAACTGCTCTCATGCTCCATGTGAATCCTCTTTTCCACTAGGGCCAATTTCTTATTTTCTAAATGCCCATTTAACTTGAGCTTGGTTAGACCCATCTCATGCATACTACTCTTCTCCCTGTCCTCCAGCTCCTTTGGGGACAGGCCCTTGGCATGAACACTGCCACCTGTTGGGGAAGGTGCTCTCCTTCTAGCTGCTCAACTGCATCTTGAGCCCCCTCTGCATGCTCTGGGGTGCTTCTTGCTTCCACCCAGGACCTCGGCACCTTCTGGAACTCATCCTTCTTGGAGAGATTGGTCATAGCAACTTTAAATCTCCTGCAGAAGTGCTTTAGTTGTTTCACATTGTAGCTTTCTAGTGTCTCCTCTTCAAAATCAAAATCAACAGATGCGATGGACGCTGCTTTACCCATGGTGACTAAACTTGGCAGTTCTTGGCCAAAATAGGAAATCCCATGAAAAATGTTCTAAAATGTATGTGGTTGTGTTTGGTTCACTCACTAGTAGTGTCCTCCAACCACTGTATATGAGTCACAAATGCATGTCCAGAATCCCACCGCTGACCACCAATGTTAGATTTGGGGGTCTCTAGTTGGCAGAGGTAGGTAACTTTCACCAAATAGGGGCCCTTGCGTCTAGTCAGGGTAAGGGGGTAAACTCCTAAAATAACCCCTGTTCTCCCCCTTGGTAGCTTGGCACGAGCAGACAGGCTTCTCACAGAGGCAGTGTGTAAAGCATTTGTGAACACATACATTAATACAGTGACAACACTACAGATGGACATCACACAGGTTGTATTATAAAAATTAAGTATCTTTATATAAGCTTAACACAAGACCACAAATGACAAAAATCCACAATACTGTACTTTAAAGTGGTAGTAATAGCTTAGTTCAATGTACCTTTGGATGCATAACGCGATACAAACAAAAGAGTTGCAGGGAACAGGATGTGTCGGTTCCTTACACGCAAGAACAGTGATGCATCGCTTCCTAGCTTCGGGGGAGGTGATGCGTCAGTTCCCTATTGCTGCGTAGGGGACAGTGATGCGTCAGTTCCTTAACAGAGAGGAGGTGATGTGTCAGTTCTTCACTGCCTGGAGAGGTGATGCATTGGTTTCCTACTGCGTTTCTGTGATGATGCAACTAGCAATGCTGCGATGCGAAGTTGACACGGTGCATTGAACAAACATTTTGTCTTTTTGATGTTGCGACAACAAAGGGATGATGCGTGCACACCTGACGGCTGTGCGGCAACTCGGTGAATCTTCTTGAGCCACGACACCCTTCTCTGGTGATGCGACAGCATCTGTTGCAACTGCGACACTCTTCTTCACTGATGCGCGGTGCTGCGGTGATGTGATGGTGACAGCTGCGGCACGCTTCCTCAGCGATGCGATGACAGCTGCTGCGGCAGCGACACGATTCTCCGGTCATGCGATGGTGTCTGCTGCAATGGCAAAACTCTTCTCCTGTGATGCGAGGCGCTTCGGCAACGCGATGGCGGCAGCGGCAGCGGTGGCACTCTTTCTCAGCGATGCGACAACAACTGCTTCGGCGGCGACATGCTTCTTCGTCTTGAGTTGTGCTTGCAGCTCCCAGAGACACGCAGTCTCTCAGAAGGCCCAGCTCAACAGCAGGCACTTCAGACTCCCAGCAATGGAACTCAGGGGAGCTGGTTGGTGAAGTCTTGTATCCCTGAGACTTCAGGCAGGAAGCAAGCACAAAGTCCTTTCTCCTTTATTTGGCAATCAGGTAACCACTGCAGGTCAATCCTCAACAGCACACAGCATTGGCATAGTCTCCTCCTGCAGTCTCTCTCTCTGGTTCCTCTCCTCAGCAAAGGTTCTTCTTGTTTCCCAGAAGTGATTTAAAGTCTTGGGGTCTGGGCCTCAGTTTTTATACTCATATTCTCTTTGTTCTCTGAAGGCAGAGATGCCTAGGCCTGGGCCTACTCAAACTAGTTCTGGTCAGTCTTGGAGCACTTTGTTGACAGTGTGGACCAGGGCCATCAGACGCACCCCATGAGGTGGAGCCAGCATTGTGGAAGGAGGAACAGCTCCATTCAGTCCCAGGTGCAACTCCTCCCATCACTCTACATGCAGATGAGTTTATTCACCCCTGTGCTGAATCACCCTGTCCCCAGGAATCTTCCAGCCTCTGTCATTCACAAATCAGACATGGAATACACAACCTTGCAGGCTTGGACAGTTAGGCAAGCAAATACCTACTTTCTAAAAGTGGTATTTTCAAACACAGAATGTTAAAATCAAATTCACTAAAATACGTATTTTATCCTTCTGAGTTCAGGCATACTAAACTCGAATTTCTACCATGTTCCCTGGGTCATTTAGGAGTATAAAATGCTATAATCAAACTGCCCATTCTGGCCTATAGAGACAGGTAGCCTTGCAATAGTGAAAATTGAAAATGGCTGTAATTCACTATTAGGTCATGCCACACACTCCAGGGCATGTCCTACCTTATACTTACAATGCACCCTGGCCTTGGGCCTACCTTAGGGGTGTCTGATATGAAGAAAAGGGAAGGTTTAGGGACTGGCAGGTGGGTGCACTTACCCAATCAAAAGGGCAGTCACAGACTGCACACAGGCTCTGCAATTGCAGGCCTGAGACACCCTTCACAAGCTGCTTCCGTGGGTGGCACAACCAGTGCTGCAAGCCCACCAGCAGCATTTGATTTACAAGCCCTGGGCACACGAGGTACACTGTACTAGGGTCTGACAAGTAAACCACATAAGCCAATCATGGAGTCACTAATCCATACATCAATTTACCATGGGCAGCACTTGCAATGTGGCACTGGATAGCTATGCCACAGTGCCTAAATCATCTAAAACCGGAAAAAAGATCAGAGGCAACAACATAAAATAGAAGGGAGACCCACGCCAAGGGTGCCAGGTCTAGCAAGTGTCAAGTGGGTCTCTGGTGGATTTAATAGGTGATGGTGCAGTGAGAGCAAATTTATATCATTTTAGAGAGTCCAGGATTGATGTACCTACTTTGATCTTTGAGGAGGTTGAAAGGATTAGAAAATTCGTTTTTTGAGGGTTTGGGGGAAAAAATGTCATCCATGTTTGAAGATGGGAGATACGTTCATCAGTATCTTAACTTCTCCAATAGCTAAAAATGTTAAATGCAGTTAGGTGTTGTTAGACCTGACATCCTGAGGTTGGTCTTCCCCGAAATCTTTTGCCTCACTCCTCCTATATTAGCTGAATTAATGTTGGTTGACTTTAGGACTGTTTGCACTTTACCACAACAAATCAGTGGTACAGTGATTGTGATCTCTCCATTAAACATGTTAAAATTGTCTAAAACCCGACTGGCATATTTAATTACCTATAAGCCCCCTGGAGAGTGGTATACCCAGTGCCTGTAAATTAAACACTACTTGTGTGCCTGCAGCACTCATTGTGCCACCCACTTAAGTGGCCCCTTAAAACATGTTCCTAGCTTACCATTGCAGCCTGAATTCAGGTTTAAACTGCCAATTTTCCAATTCCAAGTTTAGTGATCAGACTGGAAAAGGACTGCTCCAAACGCTGGGGATCCCAGATCCCTGCTGGTGGCACAGTGATCTGAGGACCGTAATATGCTTGACAGTGCAGCTGCAGCACTGCCAAGCATAGTATGAGTTTCTTCACTGCCACAGTTTTCATCCCATCATGAAAGGTGTACGGGGTACAAAACAAAGAGACCCCTATGGGGCTTCCTCTTACCTCAGGGCCAGGGATGCATGCAGGGGGGCACATGGGGTGCCCCTGTATGCATGTACCCCCAGTGCCTGCACAACATAGACTTAACAGTCCATGGCATGCATGAATGCTCTTTAACAGTCCCATGGCACTGCCTTTTTCAGGCTCACATACAAGCCTTTGAAAGGCATCACCGTGGGCCAGCCGCTGCTGTACCACTCACTGGATTTAAACTAATAAGCCGGCAGGGGTCATGAACATAACTTTTGTGGTCGTGGAGAGAGGTTCTGGTGTAGCGGCCCTCTCCAAAACAGCCAAATGTGAATGAGGCCTTAAGTCACTACTAAGATAAGCCCTAGGCAACCCATAGGGCAGATTTAAAGGTTGTACATGTAAATTTTAGGTTTTACCTGTACTAGTAGTAAAAACTCCTACATTTGTTTTTGACTACTGTCGACCTCTCCCGTAGGTTAACATTGGATTGCCATATTACACTTTTTAAGGGTATTTTCCAGTAGTGAACTAGTGGACTTTTCAAGTTTGATGTCACTGGACTCACAATTTATAATCACAAGTTATGGTGAAGTTGGATTTTTTTCTTGCAGTTTTGGGTTGCCTTATTACATTTATTAGTTGATCATTTTTGATTGAGAATAGGTAGGTGTTTCATGTTTGGTGTCTTAGAAATTGTAATTTAAAATCTCCTTTAATAGTAAAGTCAGATTTTAACCTACAATTTTGCAAACTTTTTTTTAGAAAGTTGCCATTTTTCTGCCTTAAACTATTGGGTGTCGGCAACCTGTCCCCACTCACATGACTAGGTGTAGTTGGCAAATGGACTTTGTTTATTCATCCCTGCCAGCCACACAATAGAGGGATTAGGTGTACCTGGATTGGGCCATCCACTGGCAGGATGAGGGGTGGAGCCATGGCAAGAGAAGCAGGGAAATTCAAGCACTTCAAATGAAATGCTCTAGAAACTTTTCCTACTTCAAAGAAGGCACAATGTATAAAAAGGTGTTCAGACAAAATAAAAATATTGTGTAACATAAATATTGTGTAAAGTATTTAGTGACATGAATATCCTTGTCTTTAATATCATTGTCAAAAATAATGATTTTTGATGTATTTAATATTGATGTTTTAAATATTGATGTAGTTAATATCGTTGTTTGTAATATCATTTTTAGTGATAGTTTGTAACACATCCAGTTTTTGCTTTTACATGTTTTTTATTTATTGTAATTGTTTATCATTTTTAAAGTGATTTGTTTATTAGAAATGTTTTGATAATTTAATTTGTTTTCATTTTTTATTCAGTAAAATTATATTTTCTAGGAGTGGGGTGTTGAGTTTACAGGGGATTAGGGTGAGAAGTGATTTAAAAATAATGTATAAGTATATACATTGATTTTTTTTACTCTTTGTAGAAAAATAAAAAAATAGGAGTGGAATGTTGTGTTTATAAGGGTTAAGGGTGGGAAGCATTTTATGGAGTTAAGTATCATTGAGCATTTTTTTTTAGAGTCACTTTATCAACAAAATGTCTTTAAAAAATTTAGGAGCGGGATATTGGGTTTTTAGGGGATAAAGTCAGGGAGTAGTTAAAAGTGGATTTTTTAGGTGAAGTGAAGAAATAATGTTGGATAATTGTTGGATTTTTTAATAATAAAAGGAATTTATAAATAACATATTCAGCAATGTTTGATTTATTTAATATTTATATAAAAAATTTGAGAAAACTTGGATACATTATTGTTATTTATAAAACAATAAAAAAATGTTTTTTAAATAAATGGTGTTTTTTGATATTTGATGAGAAAATATTCATATTACTTTCGATACCATTTAAAATACAATTCGCAAATGTTTTAAAAATGATAATAATATTTTTACAGAGTTTTATATGGCGCAAACGTGACCTGAATCGGGTATCAGCACCTTACATAGCACCAGTTGCATTACATGAGGAGACATTCATTTTTGTTAGGCATGGGGAGATTAAGTGATTTGCCCAGAATCACAGGATGTTCAGCTGTCATTGCCGAGACT
The DNA here is from genome assembly GCF_964263255.1 of Lissotriton vulgaris. NCBI lineage: Eukaryota > Metazoa > Chordata > Amphibia > Caudata > Salamandridae > Lissotriton > Lissotriton vulgaris. The sequence continues at coordinate 551,822 of NW_028254370.1, read as the reverse complement.
CGAACCCAGTTCCCCAGTTTCGAAGGTGACAGCCCTAGCTGTTAGGCTAACTCCTCTCCCCTAACATTGTTTTTGAATGTTGTAAAATTGGAGAACTTTATAGAGAATTTTTTTTAAACTGCATTATTCATAATTTTAAATATCATTTTAATTACATTTACATTATGTTTTCAAATATTGTACTGTGTTAAATTTCTTCATATATACATATTTTATTCAATTTTGTATCAAATATGTTTAAAAAGTTGTATGGATAATAATAATTTCAATTATATTTTATCTTTTAATTTGGACTAAATATGTTTTTTTTTCAAGATGTTTACATTGATGTTGTTATTGTGGTGATTGTAGGAAATTATAACTTTATAGTACGCTATATTTTGGGGGTTTTCTTTTGTAGTAGTGGAGGTCTTGTAATTTTTCTCTATTTAATGTCCAATATCATTATTTCTAACAGTTGGATTGGAGTGTAAATAGAGAATTTTAAGTATTTCAGCCCTGATTACGAGTTTTGTGGTCAAACCACCCAAAGGCCGTGTCCGTGTCCTCTACAACACCGATGTGCCGGCAATCTACCACCGATAGTATTACACTTTGTGCTGCCTGAAATGCAGACTGTAGCCACGGTGCTCTTCCTGCCGGGACCGCAGCATTCTGCAATGTTGGCAAAGTGTGCACGATGCCGTGAGGTCCGCGGTCCACCCCGAGCATATTATGACTACACAGCTGTACACGCGGTCTCCGAAGGGCAGTTAACAAATGTTGGTAGAACGCCACTGTAGATGCAAAAAAAAATACCACAACAGTGACCATTGGATGGATTTGCTGCAACACAAACCTTAACCTTCACCAGCATTCTTTGCTTCCCAACTGCAGCCCACAAGACAGGCAGACGTTTTCTCAGCTACCCATTTTTATCTACCCATTTAGCATTTTCCACCACCTGTAATTTGTTTGGCACCTTTTCCCCTGTGTCACTTGTTTGTTTTTCCTTTCGTATACACACTTACATTTATTTTTCTCATTATGCCTGGCAAAAACTAGACCGTTCTCTGAGCAAAAGTTGAAAGTCATTGTGAATTAAATCATTAGAGTAGGGCCCTAATTGTATGGTTCCAAAGCCCAGCATACTCCTCTGTAGGGAGATAGAAATGTGGGACAGGATAGTTATTGTAGTGAATGCTGTTGGTAACACCCTGCACACATAGAACAACATTAGGAGGGGGTGGACTGACCTCAGGTTGAGGGTGCATACCAGGTTCAACACCCACCACCTGGAGGCTCAGGGGAGTGGTGGTGGCCCTCCCAGTGCCCCATTGCCATTATTTTCCTCCGAAGAGAAGGTCTCGGCCATTACACTTCAATAACTGGCACAATATCAGAATGTACCGTTTACTCTCATAATCTGTTTTGCTATTGTGTTCTCTATCCACTTTCCTAACATGCAATACACAAAGTACATGAGTTTGTCTTTGCCAATGTGTAGTGGTGCACATAAGACCACATGTATCAAACTCCATGACATGCCACATGTTGCAATGCTGTCTGTATGCACATTACCATAAAAATATCAATCCAGGAACCATGAAATGTGAGAATATTTAAAAGTTTGGTCCATCCAAAATGCCTGTTGCCAACAGGTATGGTACAATAACTGTATATCGAGTGTTGGTAAAGTGAAAATGAAGTAACTACAACTACAATGAGGCCCTCTCACTGCAACTCCAACCAAGATGCTTGACTCCTTTTGCCACTGCTCACTTGCCTGACAAGTTACAACTGATGTTCCCTTATCATGCAGGTTACCATTTGTCAAGTGCTAGTAAGTGGAAGTAGAAAAGCTGCCACTACTACCATGATGCCATGCCATTGCAACTCTAACCAAGGTGCTATACTCCTATTGCCCCTTCTCAGTTACAATTGGTGTTCCCTTATTATTTATTTATTTTAAACATTTGTAAAGCGCGGCTGACACCTTGCAGGTTTCCTGGCGCTGGCGAATACTCTTAACTAAGGGGAACAGACGGCGGGGAGCAAGGGAAGTTGGGGTTTTTCTAGGGGAATAACCACGTTTTGATGCGTTTCCTGAAGGGGAGAAGTTGTGAGATTTGACGGATATCAGGAGGCAGACTGTTCCACAATTTAGCCGCTGCGACTCTGAACGATCTGCCCCCCGTCCTGACTTTGTTGTATCTGGGAACAACTACCAGACAGGCTGAGGCTGAGCGTAGAGTTCTGGTAGGGGTATACCAGGTAAACATGGCCTGCAGAGGTTTGGGCCCAGCTCCGTGGAGCGCTTTAAAGACAAGGCAGAGGGACTTGAAGGCCACTCGTTGCTTAAGCGGAAGCCAGTGTAATTCAGCTAGGGCCGCTGAGGCTGAGGATCTCCTGGTCCAGCCCAGAACTAATTTGGCTGCGGCTGACTGAACTCTTTGAAGTCGGTCAAGTAGAGCAACAGGGGACTCAAGTAACAGCGCGTTGCAATAGTCCAGGCGAGTGAGGATGGTGCACCTGACTATCAGCTCCCGAGCTTGTGCGGGAAGCAATGGCATAATTTTGCGCAGAGAGCGCAGGAGAGCTGTGCAAGTTCCCACAGTTTTAGCAACTTGGGTTTCTGTGTTCATTTTATTGTTCAGTGTGGCCCCTAGGTTACGGACCGATGTAACTGGCCGAGGTTTATCTGGTGTTTCCGGGGGCCAAAAGTCGCCGGGGAATTGCAGAGGAATGCGACTTCCTGCACAATACAGAACCTCCGTTTTGGAGGAATTAAATTGCAGCGAGTTATTATGTAGCCACCCAGCCGTCTCCCTTAAGCAGTCATGAAAGGCTGCAAGGGGGGTAGAGTCTTCTCCCTCCCAAGAGAGGATGAACTGGGTGTCGTCCGCATAATTTATGGTTTTTAACCTGTGGGCCTTTATTAGCGTGATCAGAGGTTTAAGGTACACGTTGAAAAGGATGGGGCTGATGGAGGAGCCCTGGGGCACTCGGTGGGGGACAGAAGAAAAGGTAGATTGATAAGGGGGGAGAAACACCGCCTGTCTCCTGTCCCGTAGGAAGGAGTCGAACCAAAGTAGGACTGGGCCGTCTACCCCAGCCACCCGGAGTCGCTCCAGCAGGATCCCATGGTTGACCGTATCGAATGCGGCAGACAGGTCCAGCAGGATCAAGGCTACTGCCTGTCCCCTGTCTGCCCGCATACGAAGGTCCTCCATGGCTGTCAGGACAGCTGTTTCGGTCCCGTGAGCAGGACAAAAACCAAATTGAAAATCATCCAGGATCTGATTTTGCTCCAGATGAGTGGAGAGACAGGTGCTTACCCAGCGTTCGGCAATTTTTGCTGGGAAAGGCAAGAGGGAGATAGGCCGGTAATTAGACAAACAGTCAGGATTCAAGGAAGGTTTTTTCAATAGTGGGGTGATAAGGGCCTGCTTCCAAGGGGATGGCACAAGTCCGCAGTGTAAGGATTGATTGCAGATCCTGCGGAGGGTGACAAAGAGGTCGGTACCAAAACTTTTCCAAATTTTTGGAGGCAACGGGTCAAGAGGGGATCCAGAGGTGATCCCGAGTGCCAACCTTTAAAATTCCGGTTCTGGGATAGGGGGGAACTCCCGCAGCTTTTCCAAAAAAGGAGAGCCTGAGTGCACCGAGACCGGGTCACTGGTACAGGCTCTAGGTGTAATGGGACCACCTGAAGGAGGGGAGGAGTTCAGATTCAGGATAATGGTGTCAATTTTGTTTTTGAAAAATAGCGCAAGGTTATCACAGAGGGCTTGTGTGGGAGGAGTGGTTGTTATGGCACATTCAGGGTGGGTAAGGTTTTCGAGAATCTGAAATATGCTTTTTGAGCTGTTAGTGGCATTGCTAATCGTGGTGCAGAAATAGTTAGCTTTGCTCTGAGCAATAGCGGTTTTGTATGCCTGGAGATGGTTTTTCCAGATTACTTTATTCGTATCGGAGTAGCCTTGTCTCCATTTCCTCTCTGATTGTCTGCAGGCTAGTTTGAGGGATTTCAGAGAGTCGTTAAACCAGGGGTCTGGAGCTCTGCTTTTAGCTTTGCATTTCTTCTGGGGGGCAAGAGAGTCTGAGGTGGAGGAAATTGCTAAACAAAAGGCTTTAAAGTTGTTCTCAACCGAGTTAGTGGGGGAAAAACTGTTTTCAACATTGAATACAGTGCCCACCACTCTTAGTTTGTCAAGGGCTTTCCAATCTCTATACAGAAAATCGGAAGTAGTGCTACGTGGGGGCCTTTTAGCTTTGTCACAGAAGATGTGAAATTTAAGAAGTGCGTGGTCGGTCCAGCACATGGGCAGAATATCGCCTAGGTGTACTAACTGGGGGGAGGCAAAGATTAAATCCAGTTGGTGCCCAGCAGTGTGGGTGGGTTTGTTAACCAGTTGTGAAAGACCAACTCCCTTGCAGGAAAGCACTAGGTTGTGCAGTGCATTGTCCAGGCTTCCATTGGGCCAGAGATTAAAATCTCCTAGAATGATCAGTTTGTGAATGGAGGTGGCCAGATTAGTGAGAGTTGTGAGTAGTGATTGTTGCTGTAGGGCGTTAAAAGCACCCGGGGGGCGGTAGCAGATAACGGGCGTCACAGTGTCTCCATGGTGACAGTTTATAGAAACGCCAAGGAGTTCCGTTCCGGCAACAGGGTCTATGTCAAGAATAGCAGTCGACCAGGATGCTCGGTAAATGACACCCACTCCTCCACCACGGCCCTTTGGTCTGGGGAGATGCAGTATTTTAAAGTCATGAGGGCACGCGAGATCGAGGTCAATGTTGCAGTCTGCATGAGTCCAAGTCTCAGTGAGGAATAGCGCGTCAAGGTGATGAGTGTCAATGAGCAGTTGGATTTCATTGGCATGTTTAGGCAATGACCTGACATTGAGAAGGCCGCAAGTTAGTAGGCCCTGACTGGTGAACTCATGCAGAGGGAAGGCGGTCTCAAGAAATGACACATGACCCTTATGTGCGAAGTCTCCGAGGCGGAGATGGGATTCACGTGTTAAATGTGGAAGAGGGGCGGCGGCAAGCGGTGGGACCAAGGCTGGGAGAGTTGCCCCAGTTGCGTCCGAGGCGCGGACGAGCGCAGACGAGCTTGCCTTAAGCGCGCCTTCGGCGCGCAATCATCGCGCCCGCTGCGCTCGTCCGCTGCGCTTCCGGCTAGTACTCATGTTTTGTAGAGTGAGTTTTGGAGTGGAGGGGGGGGCGTGGCCAACCGAGGTGGGCGTGTCCCTCGAGCAGGAAATGGCGGCAAGACTCGGGTCAGGGCAGAGACAACAAACAATCTGCTTCCCAGCGCTGACCAGGTAATGGCCAAGGATTGTGCAAATGAGCTTTTTTTTAAGACACGGAATACAGTTTTAAAATGTAAATGTAAATGTATTGGCATTTATATAGCACACTACTTACCCGTAGGGTCCCAAGGCGCTTCGACCGCTGCGAAACCCTTCCTGGCTTCCCTGAGAGATGGTCCCTTGATGGGTATCTCCAGGGTGAGACCAGGCATCCCCGGCGGTCTGGTGGGGCCGTTAGTGAAGATGAGGAAAGCTAATGCCCAGAGTTGCCGAGTGTGATCGCTGATCAGAGTGGGCACCGAGGCGAGAGAATTATCGAGTCCGCTGACCCTGGTCCAGAAACCTGCCGCGCCGGGAATCGAACCCTGGTCCCGGGCCGTCCTCTGCTCTCGGGTCTGCCGCCTCTAACCAGTGAGCCACACTACTTCACTATTATGACATAAATCACAGTGTTAAAAAACAAGGGTGCTCCCGGCTAGTTCGCCTCAGGAGTATTCGGCGAGAGTGGGAGCGGCGCTTGCGATCAGCGCGTAGTTATAGCGTCCTTGGAGGGGGGCGTGGCCAACCGAGGTGGGCGTGTCCCTCGAGCAGGAAATGGCGGCAAGACTCGGGTCAGGGCAGAGACAACAAACAATCTGCTTCCCAGCGCTGACCAGGTAATGGCCAAGGATTGTGCAAATGAGCTTTTTTTTAAGACACGGAATACAGTTTTAAAATCACAGTATAAATCACAGTGTTAAAAAACAAGGGTGCTCCCGGCTAGTTCACCTCAGGAGTATTCAGCGAGAGTGGGAGCGGCGCGTAGTTATAGCGTCCTGGGAAGGGGGGCGTGGCCAACCGAGGTGGGCGTGTCCCTCGAGTACAAGGGAGGTGATGCATCGCTTCCTTATGGTGTGGGGAGTTGATGCATAATTTCTTACTGTGGCCAGGTTACGATGCAACAGGATGGAACCTCGATGCGATGTGACAATCTGGTGTGATGCGACAAAATGGCGTCTTTGATGCCATGCGCCAATGTGGATGCGATGCGTGCACGCCCGAATGCCGTGCAGCGAACTCGGTATCTTCCGAGCCACAACAGCCCTGTGACAAGCTTCTCCGGTGATGCGACGGTGACCTCTGTGGCGGCGACATGCTTCTCCAGTGATTCCACATGCTTCATCGGTGATGCGACGGCGAACAGCTGCGGCAGCGGCACGCTTCTTTGGAGATGCGACTGCAGCTGCTGCGGCGGCAGCATGCTTCTCCTTGTTGCATCGCTCTTCCAGCTCCCAGCGACATGCAGTCACAAGAGGTACCCAAAACAACAGCAGGCACCTCTCTGCAGGTAAAATTTCCAGCAAGGAAATTCAGTGGAGCTGGTGGTGAAGTCTTGTATCCCTGAGACTTCAGGCAGGAGGCAAGCACACTTCAAGCCCTTGGTGATTCTTCCTCAAGATGATGAAAAGTTAACAAAAGTCCTCTACTCCCTTCCTTTGCAAATAAAGCAACCACTGCATGCCAACCCCAGAAATAACACAGCACTGGGACAGTCTCCTCCTTCAGCTTTCTTTGGTTCTTCTCCTTGGCAAAGGTTCGACTTGATTCCCAGAAGTGATCTAAATTTTTGGGTCTTGTGGTAAATAAAATATTACCCTGTCGGAATTTCTATACATTAACAAGGATCATGCATATAATGAGAGGCAGAGTCCGTGGTGTCCGATTCAAAAGGGCTTTAATTCAGTAACTCGAGTTAAGGGAGAATCGGGTTCCATCTCCACTAAGGATCTGGAAGGATCGTCATCTGAACATTATTCACAGAGTACATTATTTATTCTTTAAATGTACATTACATTGCATAGAGAAGGCGGAGCGCTCCAGGTGGAGCAGACAAAAAAGATATAAGAGCACATGGGCGTGAAAAGGGCGTGTACACGTGGGTGTTCCCTTGAGGTGTCATAGGTGGGTGGATACATGGAGGGGGTCTGCATGGTCAGCAGGAACCTTTACCCTACTTGTGCGCGCTACTTGGTCATGACGTGGAATTGACGTGTAACAGGGGGAAGCTGGGGGGAGCTGACTTTCGTGCTAGTAGAGAGACCTTCAGTGTCTGGACGACCTGCACGTCTGGTATTATCTGATATCTTAAGTTTGGAGGATGTATTATCTGAAGTAAAGGTCGCTTGAGCAAAGGTTGCTCATCACTAAGAGCCAGTGTGTGCATATATGTCTTTGTGCATTGCGTGGGGGCCATGGGCTTTCTATGGATGCGAGTTCTGTAAATCACTTGAATGGAGACTGAAAGGCTAGGCCCTATCGTCTGCAGGCGGGTTATGTTTACCTTCTTCATTAAGTAGGAATGTGTTTCGGTGGAGCGGAGCAGATAACTGTAAGCAAAATACTGTCTTGGCAGGCCAGGCTGGGCACCTCTCGGCTGAGCAGGAAGTATGCGAGAGGTCAGGGATACATAACTAAACTGCAGTTTTCAGAGTGTCAGGAGGCATGGAGCCTGAATTCGGGTCCTGGCTCGGCTGAGCCACAAAAACGGGTTCATCTCGACTTTTTAAACGTGCACCATGCAAATACATTGGCAACATAGGCCTCAGTGCAGAATTAACGTTTCTTTCATGGAGGGCTTGGGTACTGACATTCTAACATTGAACGGAAATACAGAGGCATTATTATTACAGGCATGAAAGGGGAAATGCATGGTGACATGGACATACATAGGGTACATGTAGGGGACACATTGCCACATAAAATTTCGATTTCCTCATTCCCTCCTTGTCCCCTACTGTGCCCTTCAGGACACATCTATATTCATGATACCATATATCTGATCATACAGCATCATTTGTTCGTCTTTTTTCTGCTGTATACGTGGATGGGGAATGCAGGCAGTGGCACACAAGCCGCAAATCGCCGGGCCACATTGCAGACAGAGACAGCAACTGAATATAACGAGCAGTATCATTCCTAAGAACGACAATACTTTCCATCCCCATGCTGATATTACATTCCAGAGCCAACCGCACCAAGTCCATGTGCCTGGGTTTTGGTGTAGCTCGTGAGCTATCTTGTGGAGTCTTGTTATTGCTGCATATACGGATGGCGCGTTATTAGGAATAAACACGCAACAACTGGAGCCGATCACTCTACAAGCCCCGCCCCTATCTGCCAGGATTACGTCAAGAACAAGGCGATTCTGAAGAACAACAAGTGTCATGGCAGACTGCTCCTCTGTCAAGTTCGCCAGAGCAGATGCAATCTCATTTATTACTGCTTCTAGAGTTCTTGTTAACCTACGTATTAATTTACTGTTTTGGACGGGACCTATGAAGAAAAAGAATCCTTTATTGAAATCCGTATATTGCTCCAAAGCTGTCTCAGTCTGATCAATCACTGGGGAATCGGTCTCCCTCTTGTTTCTAACATGTACTAGTCGGGAATCTCGATGATAATGGGATGGGGCTAGAAAGACGGGTGGCAGCAGGAACGCTATATAACACGTCCCACCCCAGTCTAAGGGCAGACGTACATAGGCTGTCTGACCGCAAATGAAATAGGAATGGCGGGAAGCTTTGAAAGTAGACTTTCCTTTATCATTGAACTCGACTACAGTATTACAATCACTGTGTCCTAACTGCACTGACCCTTTCTTTATAACGCACAATTCACCTTTTACTGGTAAGACTGATATGAACGGTGGACCTGTATTTTTCTCGGACTGGACATTCAGAATCATAAAGTTAAGGGAAGCATTTCCTTGTTCGTACACTTCATTTTCTAGATCGGTCCCTTTCCTCTGGGGAAGACCGTCTTCATCTGGAAAACATGCTTTATTCATTACTTTATTCAAATCTCCCCAAATCCAATCGCCCTGGGAAACTGTGAACTTTCTGTCTTGTGATGACATTAAAGCAAACCATGCTCTGCACGAACCATTGTGTGAGAACGGGAAAGGAAAAAGGGGCAGAACTCCCTTCGTTTTCTGATTGGGTGGGAGTCGGCCACATACCCAGCAATTTGTTACATTGCTGGTCTGGTGGGAATGGTGCAACATTCGAATAAAAGTATTGTTGCGCAGTGCTAGTCGATATGACAGTTCATGGGGTGGCAGATCACTGAATGTGTGCTCTACAGTATCATTAGAGGTAAAGTGTATATGTGAGGCAATAGGAGGAAAGAAAACATGTAGTGTCAAGCTGATACATATAGTCGTTATACTTAGAAGAAACATAATAATCAGAGTTACTATACATCTACTGCGTAAAATCTTGCAGTATTTCTCTCTCATCTTGCTCTTTTTGCTATTCTGGTCTACGATCTTATACATGTCAGGAACCTGTCTAACCGATTCACCACCGAGTGGACTTAAACAATTAAACACTGTCTGACTTACTAGACCGTAACTTAGACCTATACTCCTGTTGCGGAGTCTTTTCTAGCAAAGGGATTTTTGAGTCATTATTGTCGGGCAGTCCTTAATTTTTATCAGAGTTCCGGTATCTCCATAGAATTTTTTAATATGCTGGGCGTGGATCCAGCCTTTGCGTCCCTCGACCTTGACGGCAGTCCTCGTGGTAAGCAGAACTAACTTCGGTGTTCTCCAGCGGGGCTCAAGAGGGCTTGAACGATCAAAGTTCCGGACAAAAACCATATCCCCCGGGACGATGGTGTGTTCTTTGACTTGGGTGTTGTCGGGGAAGGCGGCGGCAACCTGTGAACGACAAGAGAGTAGTGCAGACATCAAGGAAGCCAGGTAATCTGTCAGCATGTTACTGTCAACATCAGTAATTTTCTTTGGCATAGGCGTACCCCACATGTTCGGTGGTCTACCAAAAACCACTTCGTAAGGAGACAGGCCTGTTCTGGAATGCGCAACCATACGCATGTAAAAGAGGGCAACCGGCAAGGCTACCATCCAATCCACGCCTTTTTCTGCACAGACTTTCGCTAATTTCGTCTTAAGTGTCTGGTTATGACGCTCGACAAGTCCAGCTGCCTCTGGGTGTCGTACACAATGAAATTTCCACTGGTATCCTAACAGAAGGGACACTTGTTTCATTAATTCAGAGGAAAATGGCTGACCGTTATCTGAATACACGACACGGGGCAATCCGTACCGTGGGAAAAACTCTCGAACCAATTGCCTGGCGGTGGTCACAGCAGTATAATCTGGGACTGGGTACGCTTCTGTCCATCTAGATAGTGCACATACAACTACTAGGACATATTTGTATCCTCTACATCTGTCCATCTGGATATAATCCATCTGGAGGACTTCAAAAGGATGGTCAGGAGGATGAAATCCGCCTTGTTCCACCGGAATACCTTTGCCTGGATTGAACTGGCAACAGATCATACAGGTGCGTACTTTCTGTTTCGCTGCTGCACGCAGGTGATTGTTAAATCAAATATTCTGTAGACTGTCTAGCATTGCCTTTTCTCCCAAGTGGGCTGGACTATGTGCTGTGTTTATGATGACTTGTACCATAGAGTCTGGGAGAAACCATGTGTCTTTGCCTTTTGTCATCCAACCTTGGTCAGTCTGGACCCCTCCTTGTTCGGTCCATTTCTTTATTTCGTCTGGAGTGGCATGCGTCTGTATATCGAGTACATCTTGTGAGGGATCCCTGACTGTCATGCTGTTTGTCAGTGATGATACTTCTGTCTTTGTCGTGTCTATTGGTGTCTGGGCTGTAAGTTTAGCTGTTCGGTCTGCCAGGTCGTTACCCTGGGAAATGGTGTCTGTAGCTTTCGTGTGTGCTTTGCATTTCAGGATGGCTATGGCTGTAGGCAAATGTATTGCTTCTAACAGAGCCTGAATAAGGGGACCATGCTGAATTTTGGCCCCATGAGAGGTCAGGAAACCTCTCTCCTTCCATAACACTCCGAAGTCATGAACAACCCCGAAGGCATACTGTGAATCTGTATATATGTTCACTTTCAGGTTCTTGGCTCGTATGCAGGCTTGTGTCAGAGCGATGAGCTCTGCTGCTTGTGCTGACAGTGTGTCTATTCTTTGTGTCTCTATAACTTCAGTATAAGTGGTCACGGCATATGCGGCCACTAACTCTCCTGTACTTGTTCTCATGCATGAACCATCTACATAAAGTGTCAGGTCAGGATCTGGCAGTGCAATGTCAGTCAGGTCTTGTCTTGGTTTCGTCACTGTATTAATTACTTCCACACAGTCATGTGGTGCAGTGTCCACTGTACTTGAGGGCAAGAGTGTAGCAGGGTTAAGAATGTTGCATCGTCTGATCTCTATGTGTGGCTGAAATAACGTCAGTTCATATCCTGTCAGTCTCGCTACAGTCAAGTGCTGTGTCTGTGTCCTGTTCAAGAGAACTTCCACTGCATGTGGGACTTGTACTGTCAGGGGGTGTCCTAACACTATGGAATCACTCTGTCTTATTGCTAGGGCTGTTGCTGCAACTGATTTCAGGCACGCAGGCAGAGCCTGGGCCACCGGATCCAATGTACTAGAAAAATAAGCACAAGGCTTGTGTTTTCCTGCTTGATCTTGTGTAAGGACAGATAATGCTGTTCCATCTCGTTCAGTGGCAAAAAGAGTAAAAGACTTGCTGTAGCAAGGAGTCGCTAAAACTGGTGCTTGACATAAAGCTTTTTTCAATTCTTCAAATGCCAGGGTATGTTCTTGTGTCCAAGGGAGGACAGTCGAAGACGCTGCCTCCTGTGTTGTCAGCTGTATGAGTGGTTTGGTTAGATAGGCATACTGGGGAATCCATTGTCTGCAGTAAAAAGTGAGGCCAATGAAGGCCCGTACTTCCTTTTGTGTCTTGGGCTGTGAAAGGTTAGCAATTAACTGTATACGTTCTTGTGTCAGCTGTCTACCCCTCTTGGACAGCAAGTGTCCAAGGTACACCACTTGCTGTGCACAGAATTGCAACTTTGCAGGGGACACTTTGTGTCCCTTATCTGCCAAGAAATGTAAAACTGTCAGTGATGTATGTTCGCAGTCTGGTTCTGATCGTGCTGTTATTAAGATATCGTCTACATACTGGAGCAGTGCAGTGTTAGCAGGCATGTGAATACTGTCCAATTGTCTCTTAAATGCTTGGCTGTAAATACTAGGACTTTCGGTAAAACCTTGAGGAGCTCTCGTAAATTTGAAGCTGCGTCCATTTAAACTGAATCCGAAGAGGTATTGGCTCTCTGGATGAATTGGAACACTGAAGAAGGCGTTCTTTAGGTCAATTACAGTAAAGAATGTCGCCTCGGAATCAATTGCAGTCAGTAATGAAGAAATGTCTGGGACCACTGGGTACTGAGGAATTATGCATTTGTTCAATTCTCGATGGTCAATCACTAGTCTGTAGACTGGTGGTGCATTAGGGTCTGTTCGTTTAAGAATAGGGATGACAGGTGAATTACATACATTCGAGTCAGTTTCTACTACCACTCCTTGTGCAATGAGTTCGTCAACAATTTTCAGTAAAGCTATTACGGCATCAGACTCCTAGAGAAACTGGCTTTGACACTTCATTAACAATAGGCTTTCCTGAAAATCCGGGGAAACATTCTGTGAGCCTGAGAGGGGTGCCCCTGGAACCTCGTCATGGCTGATGGTAGTTCTGCTCGCCCCTGTGTCAATCAAAAATTTTCTGTCTTTTCCCAATACACGACTATGTACATAGGGACCTTCTTGATCTACAGGAATCTCAATAAGGGGCAAGCCAACCTCCCTCTCTAGGCTGTTTCATGAGAACTGTTGGAATTCTGGATAGTCCGATTGTGTGTACTGGTACATTTGTTGTGTGGCTTGTTGTGTGGCGGCTGCTGGTGGGGGTGGGAAGTTCGCGACTGTCTGTTGCGTGTTCTGTGGGGTGTTATTCTGTCTAGGAGGATGCGGTCGTTCTTTTGTCTTGCCTGTAGCTATATTGTGTTTCAGGACAGCACATTCATTCACATAGTGACCTGGTTGCTTGCAGTAATTACAGTTTCCTTTAACAGGTGTTGTGCCCTTTTTATTCGCATTAGCTGGTACCGATTGTGCAACCAGCACTTTCATTTTCGTATCTTTCATACGTCTCTTTTCATGATCCTGTTCTTCTCTAATTCTGTTCTGGTGATATTGTAACATTTGCAACATTTGGGAAGGGCTATTAGCTTGCCAAGTACTCTCAACCTTCAGTACTCTATTCTTGATCGGGGTAAGGAATTCTCTACTAATTTGCTCACAAAAAGATGTGGATATGATTCACTACTTGGCTTAAGGCCACTATTAATAGAAAAACATTTCTCGAATCTGGAATAAAAATCACTGGTGTCCTCGTCTTGTTTCTGTTTACAGGCTGAAATAGCATCCCAATCTTCCTTTTTAGTAATCAATAATCTCGGCAGAACCTGTATCAGGAGTTCAGGTAGGACTTTAGCTTTGTCCCCTAGACCAACACCAGGGTGCCTGTCTTTATCCTCGGCTTCCAATTCTGCCCAATTTAACTTTTTCTCCCCAACCTCCCAGTCTTTCTCTTTAAGTTTTTCGTAAATACCACCAGGCAACAGTACTTTCAATAATTTTATAATGTCAGCGTACGTGTAATCCCCTATGCGGAGAATGTCTTTTAATTCACGGTGGAACCCCCCCGGGTCTTTATCATGGCAGGGCAACATCTTTTTCATTTCCAGTATTTCTAGTTTCGTCAAGGGTGTGTAAACGTACACTCGCTGAAAGTTACCCGCTGCATTTTTGACGGGATGTACCTCTCTTAGAGGGTTCTGTCTGTCTATGTGTAAGCTCTTTCTGTCGTGGTGAGGGGCAGGAATCATGCACGTGGTCAGAAAAGTCAAGTACTTATGTCGTTGGTCCAGAATGACATTAATTAATTCAGTACCTAGGTTTATCCATCTATCTAGAAGTATATCGTCCAGTAATTTATACAAGGGACCGGGATCAGAATATTGACTTTCATACAACGTTATCAAATGTTGAACCATGTAAATACCAGCCAAACGCTGTTCGTTCGGCGGAAGGCTCAAAAAGGTCTGGGCCACTACATCACTATTATATATGTTAGAATTAGACACCCATTGAACGGCTGACCGGGCTAATTCCTGTTCGTGTGAGGTGTGGGGTCTATCGCACTCTACCCGTTTTTTCAGTGCGTTTTCAGTAGCTTGGAATAGATTTTCGAGGGAATATCTTTCTTCTATAGGAGGTCCCTGTTTGCGGTAGTCGAGGCACTTGGGCCTGTCAAACTGTTGTGCTTTGCCTACATAATTTATTTTATTCACTTCCTCAGTTTCGGGCTCTCCATCTTCTGACTCATCTTTCCCGTCAGACTCTTTCCTGTGTATTTCTAAGATTTCCTTTCGTATTTTCTTGTACATACTTTCTGTCTGTCCCTGTTTATCATGCCGACCGGCAGCTATGTTATCACTCCAATCAGTCAGGCCTCTATTTACTCCTTTGTCTGGTTGGTCTTGTTCCCTGATCAGACAGGTAATCAAAAAACGTAAAATCAAGCATTTAACTTCCACTTTTCTTTGTTTCATGGCCTCTTCTATACTCCCAGGTCCCTCCCCCGTTCTAATGAATTCGTATATTTTATCTAAATGTTCCTTCATACCTGGTAGTGTGATCAAATAGTCTACAGCGTGTCTTAATCTTAGCGAGTACACGAGCATCGCACCCTCACCTGGTACTGGATCGTATATACAACGTGAAATAGTTACATTTTGCTTAAAGGGTGGTGCTGTCATTTGTGGCGTTCGTTGTAGCCCTAACCCCAGCAGTGCTCGTGTTGCTGGCGGCGTTCGTGGCGTTACTTTTGGCCCCCCTCCCACTGCCCCTTGTCCTACGTCGTCTTTCACGGCCTGGGGAAGTCGCATTTGTAGAAGCAGATCCTGTGATGGGGGCGGAGGGAAGGGAGAATTGTTGACAGGAGGTGGGAATTCTGCGTTTACATAGTCCGGAGCGGGCTCTTCTAGATAGGAGGCAAGAAAAGCCTCAGCTTCTGTCTGCTTCTGTCTACGTACTCTCAAGGGTACTAGTGGTGGTGGCAACTTACTGGATACTTCTGAGGGAAGTGCTTTAGCTAGTTCTTCTGTGTGGACGGGATAAATACCTGCAATGAGGGCATTTCTTTCTCTATCTGCTTGTTCTGCCTTGACCCGTTCCCCCTCTTCCTGTAGTTCTCTTTTTCTGGCTTTTTCCGCTGCTTGCTTACTTCTCTCTGCTTTGTGGAATTCTTTCTCTGCTCTCCTATGCGCTTCTTTACGCCATAACTCAATGGCATCTTTCTGGGACGGTCTAACTTTCTTTTTCCATAGCGCTTCCTCTACTTTCATAATGCATTCAGCATCCCATGTTCCTGAGGCAGGCCATCTATACTTCTCTTCTAGATCCTTCGTGTAATCTACCCATAAGTCTAAAAACAGTATGGCATCTAGCCCGTGTTTCTGATACATAAAATGACCAGGTGTGTCTCTAGGCGGGACGGGAACTGACTCTTCGAGTATCCCTTTCCTGGTCCCTATCTGACGTAATTTCGAAAACAGTGGCATGTTGGAACTGACCTAACGAAAACACAATATACACACACAAAAAATAGACTGAATACAACCATTCACACTACAACACTAAAACATCAAAAACAGATACATCCTAACTAATACATGGGGATAAAAACATGAACTTGAAAAACTGTTAACTTTAGGTACTGCAACACAGTACAACCATACCGGTCTCATAAAGAGACACGTCTTTACCGTGCCAGTGTACCCAGACACGTCTTTACCGGGCTCAAATAAATGAACCCGTCTTTATGCGTTCCCAATAACGGTACTCACCGGGAAGCAGAACTTGAAGGCCTCGGAAACTCAATACTCGATACTGCGTGACTGTGGTGCTGCTACTGCTACTGCGGTGCTGCGCATGCGCCTCGGGACAGGTGGGCCTCGGGATACCTCGGACCTTGCTCTCTCACGGCTTGGGCTCTGGTTGGGATGGTCCGCAATCCTCACCGCCTCGTGTGGATGCCTGGTCGCAGTCTCCGTCTCCTCCGTGGGCCTGAGGGTGTAGGCAGGAAGTCCCGCTGTCGTGTACACTTGAAGTCCGTCACGGCTGCAGAAGGGGGCAAGGGCTGGACCTACATCACCGGCGCGTGGGGAAGGGGACTAGTCCCTATTCGGGCGCCAGATTATGTGGTAAATAAAATATTACCCTGTCGGAATTTCTATACATTAACAAGGATCATGCATATAATGAGAGGCAGAGTCCGTGGTGTCCGATTCAAAAGGGCTTTAATTCAGTAACTCGAGTTAAGGGAGAATCGGGTTCCATCTCCACTAAGGATCAGGAAGGATCGTCATCTGAACATTATTCACAGAGTACATTATTTATACTTTAAACGTACATTACATTGCATAGAGAAGGCGGAGCGCTCCAGGCGGAGCAGACGAAAAAGAGATAAGAGCACATGGGCGTGAAAAGGGCGTGTACACGTGGGTGTTCCCTTGAGGTGTCATAGGTGGGTGGATACATGGAGGGGGTCTGCATGGTCAGCAGGAACCTTTACCCTACTTGTGCGCGCTACTTGGTCATGACGTGGAATTGACGTGTAACAGGAGGAAGCTGGGGGGAGCTGACTTTCGTGCTAGTAGAGAGACCTTCAGTGTCAGGACGACCTGCACGTCTGGTATTATCTGATATCTTAAGTTTGGAGGATGTATTATCTGAAGTAAAGGTCGCTTGAGCAAAGGTTGCTCATCACTAAGAGCCAGTGTGTGCATATATGTCTTTGTGCATTGCGTGGGGGCCATGGGCTTTCTATGGATACGAGTTCTGTAAATCACTTGAATGGAGACAGAAAGGCTAGGCCCTATCGTCTGCAGGCGGGTTATGTTTACCTTCTTCATTAAGTAGGAATGTGTTTCGGTGGAGCGGAGCAGATAACTGTAAGCAAAATACTGTCTTGGCAGGCCAGGCTGGGCACCTCTCGGCTGAGCAGGAAGTATGCGAGAGGTCAGGGATACATAACTAAACTGCAGTTTTCAGAGTGTCAGGAGGCATGGAGCCTGAATTCGGGTCCTGGCTCGGCTGAGCCACAAAAACGGGTTCATCTCGACTTTTTAAACGTGCACCATGCAAATACATTGGCAACATAGGCCTCAGTGCAGAATTAACGTTTCTTTCATGGAGGGCTTGGGTACTGACATTCTAACATTGAACGGAAATGCAGAGGCATTATTATTACAGGCATGAAAGGGGAAATGCATGGTGACATGGACATACATAGGGTACATGTAGGGGACACATTGGCCACATAAAATTTCTATTTCCTCAGTCTGGGCCCCAATATTTATACCACTAAATACTTTGTTCTCTGAAGGCATAGAGTGTCTATGCCTAATCAAAACCAGTTCATTCTTCCTGGGCGCAGCTTCCTGGCAAGAGGTGGAGACTGCATTGTCTGAGAGCAGACCTGGCCCAGGTAGCTAAAAAAAAATCTCCTCCCCCTACTCTCTATTCTATGAGGGCTCAGGCCAGTGAATGGAAATTTCCACCCCCATACTCTATTAAATGCAGGTCCTATTCAGCCCAGTCCTGCCCAGCCCCCTGTCATTCACAAACCAGACATGGACTACACAAAACTAGCAGAGGCATGCTGGATGGTTAGGCAAGAAAATGCCAACTTTCTAAAAGTTATATTTTCAAACACAGAATGTAAAAATCACCCATACTTAAAGATGTATTTTAACATTCTGAGTTCAGACGTTCTAAACTTTATTTTCCTATATTGTTCCTAGGGTGAATTATGATTATAAGATGTTATAATCAAACTGCCCGTTGTGGCCTATGGGAATAGATAGCCTTGCAATGGTGAAAAACAAAATTGGCTGTAATTCCCTATCAGGACATGCCATACACAACAGAAACAAAGGGGATTATGGATGGAGTGTTGTACATTGCAAACACTCACCCCCAGTCAACTGATCTGGGTTTAATCCATCATCATTCTTTAGCCCACTCCGCCACCCCAGTTCAGATATGGCCATATGCAAATCAGTCTGACTCTGTGCCTCATGGGAACAGTACAGCCAGAACTGCTAATCTATGTCTTCCCTGGACCGGAAACAGGCATCCTGGGACCGGTTTCTGGCTAATTAGTCGTCATTTGCCAGGCTAGCTTGAATCCAGTGGCAAAGTGAGCAAGGGACCCACGTCTCGGCATGCCCTGCCAATTTAGGGCGAACAAAGTAAAACTAAAGGGGATGATGGACAGAATGTTGAACACAGCAAGCACTCACCCCAGTCAACTGATCTGGGTTTAATCCATCATCATTCTTTAGCTCACTCTGCCACCCCAGTTCAGACATGGCCATATGCAAATCAGTCTGACGCTGAGCCTCATGGGAACAGTCCATCCTGAACTGCCATGATGGACAGAGTGTTGAACATTGCAAGCACTCACCCCAGTCAATTTATCTTGGTTTAATCCATCATCATTCTTTAGCTCACTCCGCCATCCCAGTTCAGACATGGCCATATGCAAATCAGTCTGACACATCAGGGTATGTCCTACCTTTCATATACAATGCACCCTGCCCTTGGGCCTACCTTTGGGCTGACTAATATGTAAAAAAGGGAAGCTTTAGGGACTGGCAAGTGGGTGGACTTGCCAAGTCGACATGGCAGTCCCAGACTGCACACAGGCTCTGCAATGGCAGGCCTGAGTCACATTTTACAGACTGCTTCTGTGGGTGGCACAATCAGTGCTGCAAGCCCACCAGCAGCATTTGATTTACAGACCATGGGTACCCATGGTGCACTGGACTAAGGTCTGACAAGTAAATCAAATAAGCCAATCATGGAGTCACTAATTCAATACAACATTTACAATAGGGAGCATTTGCACTTTGGCACTGAATAGCAGTGGAAAAGTTCCCAACGCATCTAGACCAGCAAAAACATAGCAAAACAGTGACAAAATAGAACGGAGACCCACGCCAATGGAGCCAAGTCTAACATGTGTCCCCTCCAGCTGAAATTTGGGGAGAACTACCCACCAGTTGGGTGTTCTCTTCACTAAGGTGGAAAAATCTGGACAGACCATCAGCATTTGTGTGTTCTGTACCAGGGCAGTGTTCCACCATGAGGTCCATCCCCTGTAAGGAAATTGACTACCACAACAGCTTTGGATTCCCACCGCTCATCTGCATCAACCATCTGAGGGGCCTGTGGTCTTTCTGATCTCGTAAGTGAGTCCCAAACAACTATGGCCTCAACTTCTTCAGTGCCCAGACCACAGCAAATGCCTCACAATCAATTGCACTCCACCTTTGTTCCTGTGGAAGTAACCTCCTACTGATGAAGGCTACAGGTTGGTCTAGGCCCTCCTCACTCATCTGTGAAAGAAAATCCCCCAGACCATGCTCTGAAGAGTCTGTCTGTACAATGAACTCATTAGAGAAGTTGGGCACCAGCAGAACAGGTGCCGTGCACATGGCAGTCTTGAGGGCATCACATGCTTTCTGACAGGTGTCAGTCCAGTTCACTTTCTTGGGCAGCATTCTGGAAGTGAGCTCAGTCAAGGGTACAGTAATGCTGCCATTCCCCTTGACAAAGCTCCTGTAGTACCCAGTGAGTCCTAAAAAAGGCTCTCAACATCTATCTGGGTCTTGGGGGGTTCCCAAGCCAGGATGGTATCAATTTTGGGATGTAGGGGCGCCACCTGGCTGCTCCCATCCTAGTGTCCCAAGTACACCACAGAACCCTGCCTGGCCTGGCACTTATTCACCTTGATTGTGAGGCCTGCTCTCCACAGCGCCATCAACACTTCCCAGAGGTGGCGCAGATGTCCTTCACAAGTGATGTTGAACACTGCAATGTCATCCTGGTAGGCAGCACTGAAATCTTCCAGTCCACCCAACACCTGGTCCATCATCCCCTGAAAGCTGGCAGGGGAATTCTTCATCCCAGAGGGCATTTCCCAGAATTGCTAGTGCCCATCTGGTGTGGAGAATGCTGACCTCTCTTTTGCCCCAACAGTTAGGTGGTCTGCCAGCACCTAGGCATTAGATCAAGCGTGCTGAGGTACCGAGCAGCCCCTAACTGATCAATGAGCTCATCAGCTCTGGGGATGGGGTGCAAGTCAGTCCTGGTGACTGAATTGAGCCCTCAGTATTCCACTCGGAACCGTAGTTCTGGCATGGCACCCGGTGCGGCAGTCTTTGGGACCAAGACCACTGGGCTGGACCAAGGACTGTTAGAGGACTTAATCACCCCTAACGCAAGCATCTTGGAGACCTCTTCCTTGATGCAAGCTCTCATCCTGTCAGTCACTCTGTACGTTTTTTGCTGAACAGGAGGACTGTCCCCAGTGTCCACATAATGGACACGCCAATCAGTGATACTGGGAGTCAGGGAGAACAGATCAGACACCTGTCCCACCAGTTGGCGACAGTCATACTGCTGCTCAGGGGTCAGGGTGGAAGAGAGGTTTACACCATCCACTCACCCATCTTGCTCTTTCACAGACAGGAGGTCAGGAAGATGCTCAGTCTCCTCCTCTATTCCATCATCTGTCGCTAGGAGCCATCCCACTTCGGACCTCTCTAAGTGGGTCTTCAGGCAGTTGACATGAGTGACCCACAACGGGTTCCTAGGAGACCAGAAGTCCACCAAGTGGGTGACATCTCTCTTGTGCTCCACCACCTCAAATAGTCCAGTCTACTTATCCTGGAGTACACAAGGCTCCACGGGGCCATGACCCACACATTCTGGCCAGGCGGTAGCATGATCAGAGTGGCATCATGATCGTACCACCTCTTCATCTCTTCCTGGCTGGCTTCCAGCCTTGCCTGAGCGAGTTGCCTGAAATGCCTAGAATTGTTTCTGAAGGCCAGCATGTAGCTTTATACATCCTGAGGAGGTTTCCTGAGAGCTTTTTCCCAGCCTTCTTTTAACAAATTCAGAGGTCCTCTTACAGGGTGGTCATACAGCAGTTCAAAGGAACTGAACCCTAAGGAATACTGTGGCACCTCTCTGTAAGCACAGAGAAGGCATGGCAAGAGGACATTCCACGTATGCCTCATGGATTCCTCAAGACCCATAATCACGACTTTGAGGGTCTGGCTGAATCTCTCAACCAGCCCATTACCTTGGGGGGGGGGGGGGGGGGGGGGTAAGGAGTGGTGAACTTATAGGTTACACCAAACTCCTGCCACAGGGACTTCATATGCTCAGATATGAAGTTGGTATCACGGTCTGACACCACCTCTCTGGGAAACCCCACGTGGGAGAAAATCCCCATCAACGCACGACCCACCAAGATTGCCGTCATGGACTGGAGAGTTATAGCTTCCGGGTACCAGGTGGCATGGTCCACAAAGACCAGGATGAACCTGTGGTCATTGCGGTCTTGGGATCCAGAGGCCCCACAATGTCAATGCCCACCCTTTTAAAGGGGGTGCTGACCACAGGGAAAGGCTGGAGAGGAGCCTTGTGCAGTGAGTATCTGAATTCTTTCGCATTTGGGGCAAATAAAAGTGGGTGACAAGCCTTTGTTATGTTATGTTATGTTAGCAATGATTTCTAGAGCGCACGTACACCCAGAGGTTTCATGGTGCTATGACTGAAGAGATGCGACCCGGATAGCGTTATGCGTAGGCCTGCATGAAAAGCCAAGTTTTCAGCAGTCCCCTAAAGCACATCAGATCTGTACAGCTTCTGATCTCGGTGGGTAATGCGTTCCAGAGTTTAGGAGCCAGAAAGGCAAATCTACATCCACCTTGGCGTTTGAGCTTATAAGATGGTACCATCATCAGCTGACGTTGGGCAGAGCGCAGGGGACGTAAAGGGGTATATCTAGAGACTAACTTGTTAATAAATGCGTGGCTGTTGCAGTATAGTGACTTAAATATCAGGCCTCCTGATTTGAACAATGATCTCTGAGCAACCGGGAGCCAATGTAACTTCTTCAGGAGGAAGGATGCCGAGTGCCATTTGGGTTGTTGGAATATCAACCTTGCCGCTTGGTTCTGGACCAGTTGGAGGCATATGGATACAAAGAGTGGAAGTC
The DNA here is from genome assembly GCF_964263255.1 of Lissotriton vulgaris. NCBI lineage: Eukaryota > Metazoa > Chordata > Amphibia > Caudata > Salamandridae > Lissotriton > Lissotriton vulgaris. The sequence goes on along the minus strand of NW_028254370.1, from coordinate 529,495 downwards.
CCAGATAGATAGTGTTAGCATAGTCTAAATGGGACAACACAAGTGCAATCACCACCTGCACTAGTGCTGAGTGAGTGAACATACGGCAAATCTTTCTTATCCTGCGAAGTTGAAAGGAATAGGAGGAAACCACTTTCCCAACCTGTGTTTTCAGGGATAAGTCACTGTCGATGGTTATCCCCAGACTACGTATGTGGGGGCCGGTTGCGCTGGATTACCTGATTCAGGAAGCCAATAGTGAGGGCCCCAGAACCTGCTGCTGTTCCCAGTCAGCAACAGTTCGGTCTTTTACTCTGGACAGCAAGTTGTTTAGTGTACTGACAGTTATGGCTGGGAAGGAATCTAAAACAGGTGAATTTTTGTTTGCAGTGAGAATTGTCCTTGCCTCAGATGTTTTAGGTATACTTGCTTTAATCGTGCAATTTTATCTAAGAAGAATTTGTTCAGTGTATCACAAAATTCTTGTTTGGGAGAGGGGTCAGGGAGGATCCTATCAGGATGAGAGAGTACATTGACAATAGTGAAGATTTCCTTGGATCTATTACAGGCATTCAAAATCCTAGATGAAAAATAGGATCTCTTGGCTGTAATAATGGCCAGTTTATAGTCGCCTCGAGCTGCCAGATAGGCCCGTTTCCTGTCTTCAGCATATTGTGAGCGCCATTTCCTCTTTTTGGCGCAACAGTAATTTCTGTTTTTTTAATTCTTCTGTAAACCATTTCTGTGCGTCTGCCCGTCGTACAGGTTTTAATTTTTTCAGAGGTGCATGTATATTGCTGGCCCCCAATAACCACTCAGCCAGCCTGCCCTCACATAGCTCAATATCTTTTTCCACTGTGGGGGGCGTGTTGGTATGAGTTGTCAGAAACTGCTCTTTATCCTAGTTATGCCATTTCTGAGACAGACCTACCTCTCGCCTGGCCAAGATGTTTTTAGCCTAGGAGGGCACTAGAAATTTAATTAGGTGATGGTCTGACCATATACACGGCTCAACAGTAGGACTAGCCAATAAGGGATTAGTGGACCACACTTGGTCCAAAATGTGGCCCTTAATATGGGTTGGTTGAGTGATGTACTGTGTCAGATTGAGATTTGTTAAAAGGTCTGTCAATTTCCCGGATTGTGTGCCACCCAAAGGGTCGTTGGCACAATAGTTAAAATCTCCTATTAGGAGAACTTTTGCGTATTTCATGGCCAGATTGGAGATTTGTTCGGTTAAGGAGATAGGGAACGTGGGCATGTGTGACGGGGGCCTATAGATCAGAACACAGATCAATGGTTCCGTGTCTGATACTAGTTTAATAACCAAATTATCGACACTTGTGAGGGTCAAAGGTGTCAGAGCCACACATTTGTGGTCTTTGTGGATTATTGCTGCTACTCCCCACCCTTTTTTCCTGTCGGCCGGTTAGCATGGAGTATATAGTAGTTGTCAGGCAACGCAGCTAGAATATCAGGTGTGGAATCAGGTGTCAGCCATGTTTCCGTAAAAAAAGAATGTCAGGTTTCTCAGTTTCAATGAGTAAAAAGATATCTAGCTGGTGTTGCACTAAGGAACAAGTGTTTATATAAAAAATACATAGAGGTCTACCAGTGTTTTTCAAAGGTCTTGTCCTGCCCCAAATGTCTTTCTAACAGTACATCATGAGCCAGCCCCAGTAGGAAGGCTCTGAAGCGCTGGGGTACCACCAGCACACAGGCTGACCCAGTCTCAGCAACCTTACGCTTGCTATACCGGAGACCATTCTGCCATTAGATCCAATGTGATCCAGACTGATCAACTGTTGCCTGGTTTGTGGTCTGTTGCCACAAACCCACAAGAGAAGGGCTCTTTATCTGCACCTCACAGAACTCCTCCCTAGAGGGTCCTCCTTCCTGCTACCTCTTTTTCAGCTCAGGCAGTTCCCTCAGTTCAGCTACTAGCTACCCTGTAGCTTCAAGGGCATCACCCTCAAGGTCTGCCTCCTCCTGGACTGTGGGAATGGTGAGGGGAGGTTCTCATGCCCCTGGCCTCTTCTCTTTAAGGCAGGCACCTGGGCCACTATTTCAGGCTCCAGGTCCTCTTGAATACTCTTACTGGGGGAAATGGACCGAGTGGTCACACACATCCATTCAGGCAAACCCAACATCTCCAACTGAGCACTTCGGTCCACCTTAGCCCGAGGGGAGCTCTCCAAATTATTACCCAACCGACAGTCAACAGGCATGGCTGGCGTCACAGCTACTTGAAGGGTTTCCGAGAGCCCCCGCCCAAGAGAGCCTGAGCCACCTTGCAGTGGCTCTCTGTGTTGTCAGCGGCATCAACCGGGTAAAATGCATTGGGGATCACCTGCTCTTCAGACACCAGCCGATAACTGACAGCTGTCATGCTGGTTCTGGTGTCTCTAAGAGCCTCCACTCTATGGACATTGATGGTCACCCACTGCCTGTACTTTTTAGTGTTATCAGGTAGCTAGGTCCGGGGGACCACCTCACAGTCCCCTAAAGAGACTAGGGACATCTCTGTGGGACTCCACCCACCTTGGGCACCCATCTCTTCACCCAGGGCTACACTAGACATCTGTCCGGGTGGTGCTCCAGTGGGTGCTGCATTCGTTTTCAGGAGGGGCCACTGGGAATCATAGAAACGGTAGCCCACCTCACCACACTTAAAGCATTTTGGGGGTCCCCTCTGAACAGGTCTACCTGTCGGGCCCCTCATTTCTTCTCAGGGGGAGGCTGGGAACCCTTCCCTTGGTTCTCTTGGGTTTTACTTTGGGGCCCTTTCTGGAACTCCCTCTGTTTACCCTAGTCCACCCCACTCTTCCGCTGGGGACGCTGCCCACCTTTGGCAAAGTCTCCCAAAGCTTCCTAGGGTTAGTCAACTTGCTATCAATAAGGTTCTGGCATAGCTCTGGAAAACAATTACTAGACAAGTGCTCCCATGAAATCAAATTGTAGAGCCCTTCAAAATCATTCACTTGGCTAGCCTACACCCAACCATCCAATGCTCTGCCAAAGAAAGAAACATATTCAACCCAAGTGCTAGACTCCTAAACCTTTGTCTATAAACACACCTGGCCATTAAAGCTTCTTACATGTGCACATAAGAATTCCGATCCTCAGAAGGCAATTGCAAAAAAGGTATCTTGCCCATCATTGAGAAACCGCCCCCACAACCCCGCTCATCAATCCTTCTCAGGGACGGCAGACGCTACAGTGGAGCTCCACGCCTCCACGTAGCACCTGAGTGCCTTGCTGCTGCCCCTCCCCCACACGAGGTACGCGTTGGTGGAAGGCGTTGGCGTTTGTTTCTTGTAGCAGGAGTGAAAGCTGCAGCGGTTTTCAAACCAGCGTTCTTGGAGGTTTCTTTTCGGTGCCCTGAGCCAAACTGGATTTGGAAGTGAGGAAGAAGATTAACAGCCGGATTTAATAACGCCGCAATGCTGAGGAAACCATGCTGAGGGAGCTACTCCGCTTTTCCGTGGGGTAGAGAATGGTGGTTCCACAGTGAGAATTCTTTCTCTTTGCTAAAAACTGAGTTTGCACTCTGAGGGGAGCCTGCACTGGCATTTGCATCTGTGAAAATCGTGGTAGGTGCAGAGACACGTTGTGTATTGTTTCAGCGATTAGAAGCTGGTAGCCCTCTTTGAACTTTTGAACACTTTTCGATTCGGAGAAAGTAACTTTATTATTTGATGGTAATCCTCAGTGGCTTTCTTTTCTCAAAAACGTCTTGACTCGAGTTGCGGAGCAGGGCTGAATCAGGCTCAAATCATCACGCCACCTAATTGAGGAAAGTGAACGGCAGGTCCTACTGACCATTCCTATCATTCTGAAGGGACTGTATTTAAAAATACGAAGAAGCGTTAAAAACTGTTACAAACTGTAAAAAAACTGTGAAATAATTAGCAGTTGCTGGTCTGTAAAGGAGCTATCGCTTGAAAGGAACATTGAATATTGGGGAAAAAAAAGTTTTTTCAAAAATTAGAAAGAACAGAGGAGCCTGCTTAAAGGAAATCAGAAGTCAAAAGGGTTTTTTTCCGACGAGTGATCAGGGCTAATCTGCCTGTTCTTTAAAAGGGGGAAAAAACAAACCGTGAAAGCCTCTGCAATATCTCTGCAATATCTCTGCAATATTTCTGCAATACCTCTCTGATAGTCTTTTGCAATAACTTCTTGGGGAGTATTCGTTAACCCGTGAAGAACTGAGCTGCTGAGCTATTGAGTTACTGAGATACTGCTGGTATGGGGAAGATCTTAAATGCACGCAAAGCTAAGCAACGCTGTCAGCAAGCAAAAGAGGCTGATGCTATGGCTAAATTAATAGATGGAGGTAATATAAAGGAGGGGGATTCAGTGCATTCATCGGACTGCTCAGAGACAGAGGATGGATTAACAGAAGATTTAGTGCATCTGACTGTGGGGGACAAAGCTGCAGTGTTCAACAATGGTAATAAGTCTGATATCCTTGCCTCACCTCAGCCTCTCGCACAACCACCCCCTCCGCCCAAACAATTTCCTCTGTTTGTAAAGAAAACTCTTCCACTTGTGACAAATAATGCGATCTCTGAAACAGCTGTAAATGTGGTAATAACCCAGGATCATTTAGTTCGCACAAGCGATCCAGGTTTAGCTGTCAGCCCCTCCATGATTTCAGCTTCATCTGCACAATTTGCCTCAGCAGCATTTACTTCCTCGTCTATTTTAACATCTGACTCAAAGCAAATAACAGTGGATTCACAGATTCTGTGGCTTTGGAAAAAAAGGACTCAATGAGTACAGTATCTCAATTCCCATCTATATCTGACAGAAATCTGGCGGAGGTGGCAGGTTCCACAGCCCCTGTACTAGAGATGGATACGGAAACAGAAGGAGAGATGAAGATGTCCGTAAAAGACATGCTAAACTTAATATTAGACGAGCTAAGAGAGATTAAGAGATCACAACATGTGGAGCTGTCAGCAATCCATCAGAGTCTGGACAAAATGGACAAAATTGAAGAGCTAGTGTCCACTTTTCCAGCTCGTCTAACTGAGGCAGAGGAAAGGATTTCCTCTCTCGAGGATCAAATGGTTGCAGTAAAGAAAGAGACTGTAGACGTATCCAAATCATCTAGGGCTCTTGAGAATAAGCTGGATGATCTGGAGAATTAGAATAGAAGATCCAACCTACGCATAGTGGGGTTCCCCAAAGGAATTGAGGGGTCAGACATGCTCCAATGGGTTTCTACGTTTCTACAACAGGGGGTGATACCGGAGCACAAAGGAGATTTAATGATCACTAGAGCTCATCGTGTTCCTGCACACCTCCCTTCGAATTCCACGTTACCTCGGACTATTCTCATTAACTTTGCCGATGTTAGGGAAAAGGAGCAAATTCTATCCAGAGCAATTCGACAAAGACAGTTCCCGGCGAATGCCACAGTGAAATGCCGGATTTTCTCAGATATGTCTGCGGTGGCTGCAAGACGAAGGAAAGAATTTGTTAAAATTCATCATCTTTTTAAAGCACATGGGGCACAAGCAATGATAGCTCAGCAGTCAAAACTTAGAGTGCTCTTCAAAGGCAAATTCTACATGCTATCGGATGTAGAGGCAGCACTAGAGCTATTGCATGGGATTCAAAATGGTTAAATTCGGACTTAAGACAGACTACTTGCATGAGTTGTGGACTCTTTCTTTGTATCGTTTACTTTTTTTCTACTTGATGATTTACTTCGTACACTATGTTGGGGTGGGGGCAGGGCAGGACAGGAAGGTTGAAGAGGTGTATCAACATGACACCTCTAATGGAAGGGAGAGGATCCTGTGGCGAGCGTGGAAGGAGGAAGGCAGAGCAAGGAGGGTCCCACAGATGGAAGAAGAGGGAGGGGGGAAGGTCAGGGGGGTTCAGGTCGGGGGGGGAAATATTAAAAAATACAGTTCTTGGCAAAATTCTAATTTTATTTTTAGTTTTTGGTCTACCAGCTGAAGATAAAAGTATTCTGTTTTTGGGCTTTGAACAACTTCACTTTGTTAAACAAATGGGGTATGATATGCAAAGAGGAAGTCATTTTTCTACAAAACTTTAGTAAATACTACCAGAATGGTTAAAAAAAGTATAAAAATCGTTTTGTTTAATGTGAGCGGCCTAAATAATAAAAAAATAATGCGGCCAATAGAGAAATGGGTCTTAACTGAAAATCCTGCAGTTAATCTTTTTCAAGAAACACGCATCCCTCTCTCAAAAGCTGACAACTTTTCTATGTTTAAAGGGTGGGCCTCGTATCGAGAGTTCTCCTTTTTTTCTGAGTCACAGAGGGGAGTAGCACTTTTTATCAATACGAATATGGAGGTAGAGATTTTGCAATCAAAGGCTGAGAGCCGGGGTCGATGGTGTTGGGCAACATGTACATTTAAGAATAGGCCCTCCCCTATCACATTTGTAAGCTTTTATGCTCCAGTCAACGATAATTCGGAAATCTATGAGGAAATGTTTAGGTCTCTCTTGTTGGTCGGAGGTGATATTGTGATTGGGGGGTACTTTAATACACTTATGGACCTCAAACTAGATTCCAGCACGGGTGGTAAAAAACAACCGAAACCTAAAACATTTAAGACAACTTCGAACAATGTAAGGACTTTAGATCTTGTTGATCTGTGGCGACTTATTAATCCCCATAAAAGAGAATATACTTGCTGGTCGGGAAGACATAGGTCATTTTCTTGTATTGATTTTTTTCTGATTTCCTCAAATTTTAAGAATAACTATCAAAGAATTCTACACAATGGCTTCTCCGATCATGCTCTCTTAACAGTAGAATTGATGTTTTAGGAAAGTACTAGTGTTATAAAATGCTGGGTGTTTAATAAATCAAACCTGGCCGATGCAACTATTGAAAAATGAAATAAATGATTTCATTGATCGAAATATGGGAACTGCTCCTATTCATATGGTATGGGACTCACTTAAGGCATTTATCCGGGGGATTGCTATTGGAAGGGATGCGCAGGAATCAGCTGCTTTCAGGGATACAAAGAATCTATCACAGAAGAATATCCAGGATTTGGTAGAACAAATGTATCAGAATCCATCTGTTAGGCTGAATAATCAATTAAATGCTGCAAAACGTGAATTGAGCCTACATTATTTTGAGAGGAGTGAGGAAATTTTCTGCAGGCAAGCCCAAAATACATACGAACATAGTAATTTTACGGGAACATTTTTGGCATGGCAGGTCAAAGAACAAGCGGCAGCTAATCTAATTCATTCTCTTCAATCTCCAATCAATGATTCTGACACCTCACACGCAGCAGAGATAGGACAGATTATGTTATCTCATTAGGAGAAAATCTATACTTCGCACCATATTACGGATCAAAACAGATTAAAGAATTTTTTAGACAAGTATAATCTTCCTACTCTCTCTCAGACTGAGCAAGCAGCAATGGCATCTTCGTTTTCGGAAGATGAACTAGAAGCTGTAGGTAAATGTCTGCCACATGGTAAGGCTTGTGGACCAGACAGTTTCCCTGGAGAATTTTTTGTAATATTTTTCACCTCCCTATCTAAACTCTTACTTTTAGTATCCAATTCCATGCTGGAAGGTGGCTCAATCCCATCATCATTCTATGATGGGACTGTAATTAGTTTTTTGAAAAAAGGGAAGGAAGCAAACGATCCAAACTCATATAGACCCATAACTTTGCTAAATTCGGACTATAAAATCATTACTAAATTACTCTCATTACGCTTCAATAATATTTCTCCGCATCTGATTCATTCAGATCAAAATGGTTTTATTGCAGGTCGACAACTCATCACTAACACTCACTATTTGGTTGAGGCCTTAGATTATTTTGAAACTCGTAAGGTGTCGGCTTTAGTTTTTCTTTTAGATGCAGAAAAGGCTTTTGATTTGGTGGTTTGGGATACACTTTTTTATTCTACAATTTTTTGGAATCCCCTCCCAAATTACAACCTTAGTTAAAAATTTGTATCAAGGTGCAAAAGCCCATGTGCTTATTAACAAATCCATGGTGGGTTCAATTTCAGTGCAAAGAGGGACAAGACAGGGATGTCCACTGTCCCCTGTTCTCTTCACCTTCTTCATAGAACAACTGGCGCTGGCTATCCGGAATTCTATAGATATTCTACCACCTATAACATCTATGGATAAAATCAAATTATATGCAGATGACATAATGCTTCTCCTTAAACCGGAGATGAATTCACAAACACGGGCTCTTTCTGTTTTTGCAGAATTTGAAGCATTAGGAGGGTATCGAATTAATAGGAGGAAACCCGAGATCTTGATTTGCAGTGGTATTACTCCCACATTACACCTGGATTTTCAAAACTGTATTGACAATAGACCCAAAAGATATTTGGGTGTCTATTTTACGCCATCTGTGAGTGATTTGTATTTTTAGAATTTTGAACCCTTATTAAAAAAAGTTTGGGATCTGTTTGCACGTTGGAATACCTTACCTTTGTCTATTTTAGGCCGGGTGGCATTAATTAGGATGTCGGTTCTCCCCCTATTTAACTTTTTGTTTTCCACTATCCCATGTTCATTATCGGGCTCCTTCTTTTCAAAAATTTTATCTATGTTTGCAGCTTTTGTCTGGGCTAAAAAGACACCTCGAATTGCCATTATTACTCTTATGCAGAAAAAGAACAAGGAGGTCTAGGTCTCCCAAACCTTAGAGACTATTACTTTGCTTATTTTGCATAGTATCTCTCACGATTCAAACATTTAATGTTAAGTCAAGCACTGTTTATAAATTTCTTTTTTGAAACAATATGTAAAGAAGTCAAAATCTCTTCTCCATTATCCATACACAAATCTCCTAAACTAGTAAGATACAAGGTATTAAATTGTTTTATTTAAAAACGAGACGCCATGTTGAAGAGATACTCACTTTCTCTCTTTAGCTTAAATTCTCCATTTAGTGATGCTATTACAGGTTTTGGTATAAAAATGGGGCCAGAAATTATACAAAATTGGGTCAGACTGCGGTTTACATCACTATTGAATTTTGTGGAAAATGATGCTTGGTTAACTCCTAACGAGATGCTTTCTCTAACAGGGGGAAACTTTCTTCTTAGGGGTTCACCTTGACGCCGCGCTCCGCGCACTTGCCTGCACACCTCCTGCTTCAGCCTTCCTTTAGCCTCCCACGCCTCGCCGGACCCGCTCCGCGGGTCCCGCATCGTGGTTTGAGGCAGTTTGCAGCTTGCAGCAGCTTGGGGCATTTTTTCCCATCTACATCGACACCGGCAGGGCTGCGAGGCAGAGCGGAGGACTCCATTGTCCAGGAGTCTCCGCGCGCCCGTCTCCAGCTGGGCTCCTCTCCCTGCCGGCCGCGCCCCCACCACAGCAGGATTTAACGAGCACTTCAAGGCTCCTTCATCGGATTCTTCACCTTGACGCCGCGCTCCGCGCACTTGCCTGCACACCTCCTGCTTCAGCCTTCCTTTAGCCTCCCACGCCTCGCCGGACCCGCTCCGCGGGTCCCGCATCGTGGTTTGAGGCAGTTTGCAGCTTGCAGCAGCTTGGGGCATTTTTTCCCATCTACATCGACACCGGCAGGGCTGCGAGGCAGAGCGGAGGACTCCATTGTCCAGGAGTCTCCGCGCGCCCGTCTCCAGCTGGGCTCCTCTCCCTGCCGGCCGCGCCCCCACCACAGCAGGATTTAACGAGCACTTCAAGGCTCCTTCATCGGATTCTTCACCTTGACGCCGCGCTCCGCGCACTTGCCTGCACACCTCCTGCTTCAGCCTTCCTTTAGCCTCCCACGCCTCGCCGGACCCGCTCCGCGGGTCCCGCATCGTGGTTTGAGGCAGTTTGCAGCTTGCAGCAGCTTGGGGCATTTTTTCCCATCTACATCGACACCGGCAGGGCTGCGAGGCAGAGCGGAGGACTCCATTGTTCAGGAGTCTCCGCGCGCCCGTCTCCAGCTGGGCTCCTCTCCCTGCCGGCCGCGCCCCCACCACAGCAGGATTTAACGAGCACTTCAAGGCTCCTTCATCGGATTCTTCACCTTGACGCCGCGCTCCGCGCACTTGCCTGCACACCTCCTGCTTCAGCCTTCCTTTAGCCTCCCACGCCTCGCCGGACCCGCTCCGCGGGTCCCGCATCGTGGTTTGAGGCAGTTTGCAGCTTGCAGCAGCTTGGGGCATTTTTTCCCATCTACATCGACACCGGCAGGGCTGCGAGGCAGAGCGGAGGACTCCATTGTCCAGGAGTCTCCGCGCGCCCGTCTCCAGCTGGGCTCCTCTCCCTGCCGGCCACGCCCCCTCGGTACAACCTCTAAAAGGAACTACAACTCCCGCTGCGCGGGAGCGCGCGGGAGCGCCGGGAGAAGCCCGGGACAAGGGCGGGACCGTCTGTGGCCGTCCGGGGCCGAAGGAGGCCGGGCCGGGCCCACTCTCCTTGCTTTTCCTGTCATTCCATCCTGTTCATTAAGTGTTCCTTTCTCGCACTTTGCCTTAAACGTCCTTTAGTAGCCCCCACTGATGTCTACCCTGGAGTCAACTCAGGCACAGGCCATTCAAGGGTCTCCTTTGTTAGGACCCTTGGACAAATTCTTTGCCAAAATCAAGACTGATGCTGACCGGGAATTCCTACTGGCTGAGAAACGGGCGGGTCGACGTTTATCTATTGACAAACTGAAATCAAGGCCCTTTCAACCTTTGGACACAACCACAACATCCCTTTCAACTTCTTTGGTTTTAATTTCACCAGTAGAACATGTTAATACTCTACCTCTCATAGAAGATATTCCCCTTATTTTTCAGTCTAATCTCCTTTCACAGAATGACATTATCAATATCTCAGACTCCGCTCATCTCCAAGTATATGATACCCAGACAATAGATTTATGCACTCCCCTCGTAGAACCATCCCTTCTTTACGATCCAGCCATTCCATCTCCCGTGTTCACGCCAAGTTTACTTGATAACCACACCAACTGTATCACTCTGGACCAGCCTCTATTGTCGCCATTTAGGGTTACTACTAAAAATTGTAAAACCCCTTCCAGCAAAATGCCTTTAGGCTCCCCACCAAGGAAGCGAAGAAAGAAGCTGATAATTAAAAAGAGAGCCGTACCCCCAAACAAAGTGCCACATAATATATTCACTATTCCAAGCAAAGCTGGGCCGGTAGACCCTGCAAAAGAGATTACTCCCAGTTCTATCTCAGTACCTAGTTATACTGGTTTACTGGGAGACATCGATTGTTTAATAAAGGCATTGATCCTTCCCCTGACCGAAAGGATCAAAAGATTAGGGGAGAGTGTGGAAAAAATTTTGCAAGGCCAAACGGGGACATCCTGCCCGAAATTGAACTCCCCTGTAGTTTCAACACAGCCCATAAATGAATCCAAATCATCTAATAAAGCGACTGGTATTTCTAAGGCAACCGCACCACCTATAATCGGGCCACCAAAATCGTTCCAGATTTCCATCCCACAAGTTGAAAAAAGCAATAATAGCCATAATAGAACTATTGCTTTGGAAAAACCCGCGATTAAAGAAAAATCTCATACTTCTAAACGTCCTCATAGTACGCACCCAAACAATAGTACTAATTCAAATCTCCCTTCTATTCCCCCACATCTACCTAATAGCAAAACAAAGAACATTGTAGATTTACCACCCGAATGTTTAAATTATGTTATAGCCCTTACAGGAGTGCCACCTCCCCCAGAGGGCAACCGAGAACATCATACCAACCTGAAAAATAAGGTCATCTACTGGCTGAGGAGAAATAGACCACTCCCGCCTCACCTGAATGGTGATATAGTTTCAGCCAGGCGTTGCCAATGGGTCGGCACTAGACCCAAGGATATCGAAGGAGAAGTGATCCTAGTTAACTTCAAGGATCACAGATTGGTAACCCATATCAGCGATTGGTACCCCGGAACAGGAGAGGGGGGAATCTCAACTCACAATTTAAGTTATTTTTACCCTGAGACAATGCTGAAAAAACCGTCAGCTCAGCCTAGACTTTACCACCCTGATAGTTTTGGCCGCCAAAAAACCCCTGGTGGCCCTAATACACCCATAATACACAAACAACACATGGGCTATAACACTTCTTTCCCATATCACTCGAACTCCCCTGCTCCATTGACGTATAGATCTTTTGCCCCAGATAGCCTAGCTCAGGCGAGGACATCAAGGGATCAGAATCACCTTGATTACACTAATGATTTCCGCTGGCGCTCCAGTCAGGTATTTTTACCCCAGAGAAATCCGCACGACCTTAATGCTCACCGGGGTGCACTATGGCCTCAAAATCCTAAAGACCTGTGGAACATACCCCTGTCTAATCTTTATTACCCGCTTTCTGGCTTAGACGATAATGAATGACTGCACAAGTCAATCATTACTAGAAAATTACATGTGGCCCCGCGGACTATTCACCGTTCCGCTGTCCATTTTTTGTCACCCAGCCTGTCTAAAAACCATTATAACAGCCAACATGGAGGGACACTGGCGGATATGGATTCTCTGAGTGAACCGCTGTTATCTGGTCAATCACAGTCCCAACAGCTCCAACAGTCCATAAATAACGGTTCCATTTTTAATCCCTTGAGCCCTTCCCATGTCCCAACCAGTACAATACAACAACTAGATTTACCATGTGCGAATCTAGGTGGTACTTGGGGAGAAATAAGCAACGTTCCTGTTAAAAAATCACTTCTTTCTTGGAACGTGGCTGGTCTGGCTAGTAAGGCATCAAATAAAGCTTGGCTAAATGCAATACATACGCACGACATCTTATGTTTCCAAGAAACTTGGTGTTGTGAAGAAGTACATCTTTTGGGGTACCAAACTTTCCACTCCCCTGCCACACCATCCGCCCATGGCCACAACAAGGGGGGGCTCTGTGTCTATGTCTCAACAGTAGCAAAAGTCAAGATTCTCAAATTTTTCTCTTCTACTCACTTTCAAATTCTATTCTTTAAGTGGGGTTCACTAGAGAACATAGCACTGTTGAATTTTTACAACAATATGGCTGACACTGAATTGGAGTCCACTATGTCTGATCTATCGCGTTTGTTGTCACATATTGTGAATCATCTTAAGGGGGCAACAATAATGTGGGTTGGGGATTTTAACTGTACGATTTGCCCCCACTCTGATTCCCCCTTGTGTGGTATTGTTGGTCTTGGTGAGGAAAATCCAACTCACTTTGTGCACACGAAGAGGGGAATGTTGTTAAATACTTTTCTTTTTAAATTCGACCTCTGTTTTGCCAACCAGTTTTGTCCCACACCAGTGCAGTTTGAGCCTACCTTTTTTGGCAGGGATTGTAATTCAACTATTGATTTTATTCTGATATCGACTGCCAACTCAGGAATTTTGAGCTCATGTGTGGTTGGCAAGGAGGTATTCAGTGACCATTATCCCCTTTCCATCAGCGTAAAAGTAGAGGAGCGCAATGCCAAAAAAGCTACCATTTCCATGTACCCCTATAGGACTGAATTATCCAAAACAAATGGCTATGTTGTGAAGTGGGAGAAGATTGTACCCGATGTGTTCTTGAAAAAATTACTCTCTAACTCGGCAAAGGATGTCGACCTTTGTTTGGAGGCTCAGGCAGACCCCTCTCCGTTATGTTTGCATTTGCCAACATCCAACAGCGGATAAAAACCTTACTGATCCGGGTAGCAAACAATAACCCTTCAACTAGAGAAGGGTGGTTCGACGGGAAATGCACAAAAGCTCTGAAAAGCTCTCAAAAAAGTTCTGGCCCTCAAACCTAGAGACCCTGACATAACTCGTAGCGCTAGGCGAGCATATAAATGCGCACTAAAAGAAAGAACCCAGTCCTTAAAAAAGCAAGCTTGGGCAACATTAAGAGAAGCATCTGCCCAGAAAGATACCACCAAGTTCTGGAGACTGGTCAAGTCCCTGTATCAACCGAATAATAGCGGCAATAAAATAGAATTGGCTATAACAGGTGACAGATGGTTGGAACATTTTAGGCAGCTATATAGGGACATAAGCCACCAGACACTTTTGCATTGACAGGGCTGATTCCAAACGCCCGCCACGACTAAAGATAGTAGTAACGAGATCCTTCCCCGTGTCTGTCCTTTCCCGATTGACATGACATTTACCATAGGGGAAATGCAGGATGCAATCAGGGACAGTGCATCAGGCAAAGCGCCAGGGCCAGACTGCACCCCAGTAGACGTCTACAAGGCTGAACCAGATTTCTGGGCCCCTTTGCTCACAAATGTGCTGAATAAGAGCAACCAATCTGGGTTCATAGAAAGTTGGTCGGATGCAATAGTGGTCCCCATTTTTAAAAAAGGCAGGCGAGACGATCCAACCTGCTATCGGCCAATATCTCTTTAGATGGCCTAATGAAATTTAGCAGGGAGGATTATTTTAAAGAGACTGCAGGAGTGGGAGGAGGAACACAATGTAGTCTCACATCTCCAATACGGTTTTAGGAAAGGTGTAGGGACTGCTGAGCAGTGCTTAAACTTGGCCCTTTTTATGCGCTAAATACACGCAGGCTAGAGGTGGGTCACTTTTTATAACTTTTGTGATTTGAGTTGTGCTTTTGATTGCGTGGACCATCTTTGTTATGGTCGACATTGGCCGAGATGGGAATTGATGCACGCCTAATCACTTTTATTAGAGAACTGTACCATAACTGTGGGGCAAGAGTGAGATTTGGCAAGCAGGGCGAATGCACTGACAAATTTGCCCTGTTAAGGGGGGTCAGGCAAGGATGTATCCTAGCCCCCAGGTTATTCACCTATTACATAAATTCAGTGGGACAATATCTCTCTCTTTTCAAAACGATTACCCCACTGTGAAAGGCTTACCAGTGCCATCCTCTTGTACGCCGATGACGCGGCCATAATGTCTCAGACCCAGGTGGGTTTGCAGAGGGCAGTGACTAAATTTGCAGGTTTCATGGAAAATAAAGGGCTGAAAGTAAATATTTCGAAGACTTTTACCATGCCGTGCACTAACAAGCGCAGTAGGGCGCCATGTAACGTGTTTCTGAACAGCAGAAATTGCCACCGTTGATAAGTTCTGTTACCTTGCATACTCTTTGACAGGAAATGTCGTTGGAAGCGGGCGATTGAAGCGAGGAAGTTGGCCTTTATCCGTACCATAGGCGCCCTGCGCGCTTTCTCCAACAGAGTGGGTGGTAGACCAATTAAAGAAACTTACACAAATATACCAGGCGAAGTGTGTGTCCACAGCCACCTACGGGGCGGGGACTCTGGGGCATTGAGAAGGATCAAACTTTGCAGAGCTGTGAGAATCAATTCATCAGCTACCTTCTCGGCGTCCCAAGGTCCACATCCTCGTTTATGACACACATAGAGGCTGGAGTCAAGCATATGGGGGACATAATTAGGATGGCCCCAATTCTCTATGGCACAAGGTATGGACAACCAGGGAGGCCAGTTTTAACAGGGACCTCCTGGAGGATTGCTTGGCCCTAGATGGGGTTGCAAATCTCCCACTGGCTGTCGTACGTAAGATCTGTTCTTAGTGAGATGGGCCACCTAGATTATTACGCAAATCCTGGTACCTTGGAGGGCTATCCAGATCAGTTCTCAAAAAAACACTAACCTCCCATCTGGAAACTTTGAGATGGAATGTTGAAAAGAACAAACAGTCCATCTTAAATTTTCAAGAAATCACCCCCAAGGAAGGTTTGCAAAGGTATCTAAAAGTGGACCCCAGCCCATACCATAGAATGCTCTTGACTCGCCTCCGTCTTGGGATTTTCTTTCGTATGGTTTCTGTACCAAAGATCAATAACTGGTCTCCACTGAATTTAATATGTCAGTGCGATAATACTGCATTCCAATCCAACTTGCATTTAGTGTTCTTTTGCTCCTTCTATACTACCCCCAGAAAACTTTATTTAAAACCTCTGTTAAAGCGTTGGGGTGTAAGAAATTGCAGATCTGCTTTTTTTAAGATTGTTGAAACTAGAAGATGAGTATGTGATTTTTGCGGTATCCTGTTTTTTTAAGATCTGCCATGTCGTTGCGGAAAACCATGTTGTAAAACAATACCCGTTGGGTCGCCCTATTGTATTGATCAGCACTAATTTCAATTTATTCTGTACTGCATTTTGAATGTCTTTTTAAGATTGAGTATTACATTTATCGTTTTTAATTGCTACATTTTATATATTCAAACATATCATCTGTGATGTTTTTATATGTATGTATTGTGCTTTTATGATTTCGAAGAAAATCGAATAAAGCTTATATATTTACTTACTTATAATCTACTTTATAAAGTTTTTGTTCAAAATGACCTAGTTCAGATCAATCGAGCCTCAGATTTATCGAATGATATCTTTTGGTCTTCACTATTTATGAAACCAGGAAAATGAAGAAGAAGACTAGCAGAGAGTAGAGAGGAGGACTTGAGTACTAAAGCAACTAAAAAATGGCAGAAACATGAAAGTCTCAACTTAACAGTCAATATGTGGAAAACTTTAAATAAGTTTAATTTCTCGGTATTGAGAGGCGCTAACTGGAGGCGAATGTTGTTTTGTAGTCAATGGCTGCTATATTATACTCCTGCAGTTCTTGCTAGAATGTTTAGTAATACATCTTCCATTTGTTTTAGGTGTTCTCGACCAGATTTGGCTAATTGGTCTCACATAGAAGCCTTATGCCCCAGAATTGGGGCCTTCTGGGAGGGCATCTTTTCTTTGCTTTCACTTCATATGCACTGTACGATTTGCTCTGCTTTTGGCAAAGCTGGATGAGACGTGCTCCTCCCTTTTCGAAGTAGTTCTGTTCCGGGAAGCTTTCGCCTTGGCATTCCATGGGGCTATGCGGGTGAGCGAACTCGTCGCAAGGAACAAGAAGGATATGGAGGGAGGCTTGGGCAGGGATCACGTCCAAATAAGGGGTGATTCGATGGTAATCTCGATAGCCAGGTCCAAGACTGACCAGGGAGCTATGGGAGATAGTGTTATCGTGCAGCGCGCACGAGGGTCCCCCACTTGTCCGATAAAGTGTGTAGAGGAATACTTGGCACTGAGGACGGCTACAAGGGGGGGAGTTTGCTCAGGCACAAGGATGGCACCCCACTGACGAGATTTCAGTTTCAGAGGGTGCTAGCACTGTCAATCGCTGCCGCGGGCATGGACCCGTGCGATTTTGGGACCCACTCATTTAGGATAGGGGCTGCTACTGAGGCTACAGCCAGGGGTCAGAGTGCAGAGGAAGTAAAACAGCTGGGCTGTTGGTCCTCGAATTGCTTCAAAAGGTATGTGCGATTGCACATGTTGTAAAGATCAATTGACATGCACTCACGCTTCTTGTCTTTTGTTTGAATTACAGTTTTGTGAGCCTGTCACGCGGGGCGAAATTTGAAGTCGACCCAGCATCAGGAGACCAGCGGTCGAGGATCACCGACTGGAGAGAGAGTGGTATGGGTCGTGGGCCACTCATATGTGAGGCGCGCCGGGGACGTATTCAAGGCAGATGACGCAACTCACACATCTGGGGAATACGGGTACAGAGTGACCTTCCATGGGAAGGGCGGGCTCTGTTTTGTCCAATTCCAATCGTTTTTTGAGGGTCTTTTAGGGCGGCAAAGGTCACCACCATCTGTAGTCATAGTACACCTTGGGGGCAATGACTTGGTGACACTGGGTAGACGAGTGTTATTAGAACACATCCTGTCGGCTGTTAGCTGGTTGGCTAAAAAAGTCCCGGGGTGCACGATTGCCTGGTCCCACATGATCCCCAGGAAGGTCTGGCGGGGGGGCCTTTCAGTGTCAGCGCTGAACCACTCAGTGAAAAGGGTTGACAATAAAATTGGTAAATTGTTTCGCTCCGCGCAGTTGCATAGCATTCCTCACGGGTTTATTCGGGGTGATCACATGTATCTGAATGATGGGGTTCACCTGTCTAGGGAGGGGAATGATTTACTCATAGGAGACTTCATAGCATGGCTATGGGGTTTGAGGAAGCATGACCTTTAGGAGGAGTAGGGGGGGCCGGATAGTCGGTCAACTATGATCGGTGAGTAGTAATTTCAAGGTCCCTAGAGGGGGGCGCCACCCAGAATGGATGGGAGCGCCCGGGGGGAGGCGGCCATTGGCCCCTTCCACGGGGAGGCGGCACCCACTAAGGATGGGTCGCCTAGGGGGAGACGGTCATAGGCCCCTCCCAGGGGGGAGGCGGCTAGATGCCCCTCCTACGAATTTCCCGGGGGCTGGATATCCACGACGGCGGATAGAGAGTGTGGGGATGGGGGGGAGTCCACGCTGTCCTTCCTACAGATACCTCACACGGGAACTCGGACGACCTTTAAGATGGCGTCTAGAGAAAAGGCGGCCCCACGACAAGGGAAGTTGCAGTTGGCAATGAGGGTAAAGTTCTCTGCGCATGCGCCACTCACACCGTGAGGGCGTGATTTTGGTAGTAGGGATCTGACACCGATTAAGACCTTGCCGTTGGCCCTTAATGCTAGGATGTACAATTTTATTTTAGAATGTATGCATTTTCAGGATGCTAGACTCGGCTAGGAAACCTTTGTATTAGAGATCTGTTAAGGTTAGCCAAAGAACATGTCTTCATCGAAATGTAATAAATATAAAATTGTACATAATTAATTAAACTTTTATTTAATGTTTTAAATTTTGTTTCATATTTTAATAAATACGGCCGGGGGGGTAACTCCCCCCCGCCTTCCAAAAGTTCAAACCTGCGTCTGTCTTCTCCCATGGGGAATTGGTGTTGGGAGGAGGTGGCGGGCATCCCGGCCATATGGAAAGGGGCGACCACTCGGTCCCCCCGAACGTATGGTTGGGTGCCCCGATCTCCCCGGGAAACCATTTTGGGCGGGAGGCGTGGCTCGGCTGGTATGCCCGAAGTGGCGTAGCCGAGGCGCGCCCTTTCCCGCCCAGGAGGGGTTGTCCTAGACACCCGCACGGAAGACCACGCCCAGGAGGCGTACCGGAGGAGGGTCCCCGCCCTCCCGCAGATGGATAAATAGAGCGGGAATCCGAAGAAGCGTCCTCTTGTTCCTGTGCTCTGAAGGCTGCACCAACTCGGTGCTCGTGAGCCCTCGACGGAACAAGCGGCAATTTTGACCCACCCACCAGCCCCTTATGGCAATGTTGGTTTAAATAACGTTTGATTAGGAGGACATGTATAGGCCTTTTTTCCTTTGTAGAGAAGTAAGGGAATGTTTCATATAATGATGTGGCTAATGTTTTAGGAAAATGTTTCCCTTTGTAGGAAAGTGAAGTAATGACTCATCAAGGCTATGTCAGAATTTTTTCTTCCCTTAGTAGGTAAAACAACTGTCGTATTTATTTTTTGGTCGGGCGGTAATGTCATGATCGGTGAGCAGTAATTTCAAGGTCCCTAGAGGGGGGCGCCACCCAGAATGGATGGGAGCGCCCGGGGGGAGGCGGCCATTGGCCCCTTCCACGGGGAGGCGGCACCCACTAAGGATGGGTCGCCTAGGGGGAGACGGTCATAGGCCCCTCCCAGGGGGAGGTGGCTAGATGCCCCTCCTACGAATTTCCCGGGGGCCAGATATCCGCGACGGCGGATAGAGAGTGTGGGGATGGGGGGAGTCCACGCTGTCCTTCCTACAGATACCTCACATGGGAACTCGGACGACCTTTAAGATGGCGTCGAGTGAAAAGGGGGTCCCCACGACAAGGGAAGTTACAGTTGGCAATGAGGGTAAAGTCCTCTGCGCATGCACCACTCACACCGTGAGGGCGGGATTTTGGTAGTAGGGATCTGACACTGGTTAAGACCTTGCCGTTGGCCCTTAATGCTAGGATGTACAATTTTAATTTAGAATGTATGCATTTTCAGGATGCAAGACTCGGCTAGGAAACCTTTGTATTAGAGATCTGTTAAGGTTAGTCAAAGAACATGTCTTCATCAAAATGTAATAAATATAAAATTGTACATAATTAATGGAACTTTTATTTAATGTTTTAAATTTTGTTTCATATTTTAATAAAAACGGCCGGGGGAGGGGTAACTCCCCCCCGCCTTCCAAAAGTTCAAACCTGTGTCTGTCTTCTCCCATGGGGAATTGGTATTGGGAGGGGGTGGCGGGCATCCCGGCCATATGTGGTCGCGCTATGGTCTGCACTCACTAGTAGCGTACACCGATCACTTTATGTGAGTCACAAATGCAAGTCCAAATCCTCACCGCTGACCACCAATGTTACAATTGGGAGTCTCTAGTTGGAAGAGGTAGGTACCTTTCACCAAGTAGGGGCCGTTGCTTCTAGTCAGGGAAAGGGGGGTACACTTTGAATAACCCCTGCTCACCCCCTTGGTAGCTTGGCACAAGCAGACAGGCTTATCTCAGAGGCAGTGTGTAAAGCATTTGTGAACACATACAGTAATACAGTAAAACACAACAAATGAACACTACACCAGTTTAGAAAAATAAGTAATCTTTACTAAACTTACCACAAGACCAAACAATAGAAATCCACAATACTGTAATCAAAAATAATCCTTTAAAATGGTAGAAAATAGCTTAGTTCAATGTAGATGATAAGTGCAACACTTTATTCTCAAAGTACCTGGGATGCATCACTCAATACAAACAAAAGGTTCGCAGGGAAGTTGATGCGCTGTTCGTCACACTCACGGGAGGTGATGCGTCGCTTCCTTACTGTGTGGGCAGTTGATGCGCCGTTTCTTACTGCAGTCTGGTTACGATGTGATAAGATGGCGCCTCGAAGCGATGTGATCCGATGTGATGCGACAAAATGGCGTCTTTGATGTGATGAGACAAAGTGGGTGCAATGTGTGCATGCCCGTCAGCCGTCCGGCGAACTCAGTAATTTCTGAGCCCCCTACAGGCCCTGCGACACGCTTCTCCAGTGATGCAACTGCAACCTCTGCGGCGGCGACACACTTCTCCAGTGATGCGACATGCTTCGTAGGAAATGCGATACGAACAGCTGCGGCAGCGGCACCCTTCTTCGGCGAAGCGACGGCAGCTGATGCAGCAGCAACATGCTTCTCATTGCATCGCACTTCCAGCTGCCAGCGGCACACAGTCACAAGAGGTACCCAGAAGAACAGCAGGTACCTCTCTGCAGGTAGAATTCCTAGTAAGGAAATTCAGGGGAGCTGGTGGTGAAGTCTTGTATCCCTGAGACTTCAGGCAGGAGGCAAGCACACTTCAAGCCCTTGGAGATTCTTCTTCAAGATGATGAAAAGTTCACAAAAGTCCTCTTCTCCTTTCCTTGGAAAATAAAGTAACCTCTGCAGGCCAACCCCAGAAATAGTACAGCACAGGGTCAGTCTCCTCCTTCAGCTTTCTTTGGTTCTTCTCCTTGGCAAAGGTTTGTCTTGATTCCCAGAAGTGCTCTAAAGTTCTGGGGTCTGGCACCAAATATTTATAGCAGTAAATCCTTTGTTCTCTGGAGGCAGAGAGTGTCTGTGCCTAGTCAAAACCAGTTCTGTCCTCCTGGGTGCAGGGTCCTGGCAGGAGGTGGAAACAGCATTGTCTGAGAGCAGACCTGGCACTGGTAGCTGAAATCTCCTCCCTCTGCTCTCCATTCTATGAGCAAACAAAACAGGTAATGGACAGAATGTGGATCAATGTCACACATTCACCCCAGTCCGAAGATCTGGGCCCAAATCCATCGTTTTTTTGCACTCCACACCACCCTGGGTTAGACAATGGTGATATGCAAATCAGCTCTGACCCTGTGCCCCATGGGAACAGTCCAGTCCGAACTACAAAAGCCATGTCCTTCCCAGAACGGAATCAAGCATCCGAGGACCGGACCGGTTTCGAGGTAACATCTCTCATCAGCCCGGCTAGCTTGACTCCAGTGGTGTGGAGTGCCTGGGACCCACGTCTGAGCATCCCCAGCGCACTTATGGCGGCAATTGCAAACAAAACAGGTGATGGACAGAATGTGGATCAATGTCACACATTCACCCCAGTCCGAAGATCTGGGCCCAAATCCATCGTTTTTTTGCACTCCACACCACCCTGGGTTAGACAATGGCGATATGCAAATCAGCTCTGACCCTGTGCCCCATGGGAATAGTCCAGTCTGAACTACAAAAGCCATGTCCTTCCCAGAACGGAATCAAGCATCCGAGGACCGGACCGGTTTCGAGGTAACACCTCTCATCAGCCCGGCTAGCTTGATTCCAGTGGTGTGGAGTGCCTGGGACCCACGTCTGAGCATCCCCAGCGCACTTATGGCGGCAATTGCAAACAAAACAGGTGATGGACAGAATGTGGATCAATGTCACACATTCACCCCAGTCCGAAGATCTGGGCCCAAATCCATCGTTTTTTTGCACTCCACACCACCCTGGGTTAGACAATGGCGATATGCAAATCAGCTCTGACCCTGTGCCCCATGGGAACAGTCCAGTCCGAACTACAAAAGCCATGTCCTTCCCAGAACGGAATCAAGCATCCTAGGACCGGACCGGTTTCGAGGTAACACCTCTCATCAGCCCGGCTAGCTTGACTCCAGTGGTGTGGAGTGCCTGGGACCCACGTCTGAGCATCCCCAGTGCACTTATGGTGGCAATTGCAAACAAAACAGGTGATGGACAGAATGTGGATCAATGTCACACATTCACCCCAGTCCGAAGATCTGGGCCCAAATCCATAGTTTTTTTGCACTCCACACCACCCTGGGTTAGACAATGGCGATATGCAAATCAGCTCTGACCCTGTGCCCCATGGGAACAGTCCAGTCCGAACTACAAAAGCCATGTCCTTCCCAGAACGGAATCAAGCATCCGAGGACCGCACCGGTTTCGAGGTAACACCTCTCATCAGCCCGGCTAGCTTGACTCTAGTGGTGTGGAGTGCCTGGGACCCACGTCTGAGCATCCCCAGCGCATTTATGGCGGCAATTGCAAACAAAACAGGTGATGGACAGAATGTGGATCAATGTCACACATTCACCCCAGTCCGAAGATCTGGGCCCAAATCCATCGTTTTTTTGCACTCCACACCACCCTGGGTTAGACAATGGCGATATGCAAATCACCTCTGACCCTGTGCCCCATGGGAACAGTCCAGTCCGAACTACAAAAGCCATGTCCTTCCCAGAACGGAATCAAGCATCCGAGGACCGGACCGGTTTCGAGGTAACACCTCTCATCAGCCCGGCTTGCTTGACTCCAGTGGTGTGGAGTGCCTGGGACCCACGTCTGAGCATCCCCAGCGCACTTATGGCGGCAATTGCAAACAAAACAGGTGATGGACAGAATGTGGATCAATGTCACACATTCACCCCAGTCCGAAGATCTGGGCCCAAATCCATCGTTTTTTTTGCACTCCACACCACCCTGGGTTAGACAATGGCGATATGCAAATCAGCTCTGACCCTGTGCCCCATGGGAACAGTCCAGTCCGAACTACAAAAGCCATGTCCTTCCCAGAACGGAATCAAGCATCCGAGGACCGGACCGGTTTCGAGGTAACACCTCTCATCAGCCCGGGTAGCTTGACTCCAGTGGTGTGGAGTGCCTGGGACCCACGTCTGAGCATCCCCAGCGCACTTATGGCGGCAATTGCAAACAAAACAGGTGATGGACAGAATGTGGATCAATATCACACATTTACCCCAGTCCGAAGATCTGGGCCCAAATCCATCGTTTTTTTGCACTCCACACCACCCTGGGTTAGACAATGGCGATATGCAAATCAGCTCTGACCCTGTGCCCCATGGGAACAGTCCAGTCCGAACTACAAAAGCCATGTCCTTCACAGAACGGAATCAAGCATCCGAGGACCGGACCGGTTTCGAGGTAACACCTCTCATCAGCCCGGCTAGCTTGACTCCAGTGGTGTGGAGTGCCTGGGACCCACGTCTGAGCATCCCCAGCGCACTTATGGCGGCCTTTGCAAACAAAACAGTTGATGGATAGAATGTGGATCAATGTCACACATTCACCCCAGTCCCAAGATCTGGGCCCAAATCCATCGTTTTTTTGCACTCCACACCACCCTGGGTTAGACAAAGGCGATATGCAAATGAGCCTGTCACGCGGGGCGAAATTTGAAGTCGACCCAGCATCAGGAGACCAGCGGTCGAGGATCACCGACTGGAGAGAGAGTGGTATGGGTCGTGGGCCACTCATATGTGAGGCGCGCCGGGGACGTATTCAAGGAAGATGACGCAACTCACACATCTGGGGAATACGGGTACAGAGTGACCTTCCATGGGAAGGGCGGGCTCTGTTTTGACCACTTCCAATCGTTTTTTGAGGGTCTTTTAGGGCGGCAAAGGTCACCGCCATCTGTAGTCATAGTACACCTTGGGGGCAATGACTTGGTGACACTGGGTAGACGAGTGTTATTAGAACACATCCTGTCGGCTGTTAGCTGGTTGGCTAAAAAAGTCCCGGGGTGCACGATTGCCTGGTCCCACATGATCCCCAGGAAGGTCTGGCGGGGGGGCCTTTCAGTGTCAGCTCTGAACCACTCAGTGAAAAGGGTTGACAATAAAATTGGTAAATTGTTTCGCTCCGCGCAGTTGCATAGCATTCCTCACGGGTTTATTCGGGGTGATCACACGTATCTGAATGATGGGGTTCACCTGTCTAGGGAGGGGAATGATTTACTCATAGGAGACTTCATAGCATGGCTATGGGGTTTGAGGAAGCATGACCTTTAGGAGGAGTAGGGGGGGCCGGATAGTCGGTCAACTATGATCGGTGAGTAGTAATTTCAAGGTCCCTAGAGGGGGGCACCACCCAGAATGGATGGGAGCGCCCGGGGGGAGGCGGCCATTGGCCCCTTCCACGGGGAGGCGGCACCCACTAAGGATGGGTCGCCTAGGGGGAGACGGTCATAGGCCCCTCCCAGGGGGGAGGCGGCTAGATGCCCCTCCTACGAATTTCCCGGGGGCTGGATATCCACGACGGCGGATAGAGAGTGTGGGGATGGGGCGGAGTCCACGCTGTCCTTCCTACAGATACCTCACACGGGAACTCGGACGACCTTTAAGATGGCGTCTAGAGAAAAGGCGGCCCCACGACAAGGGAAGTTGCAGTTGGCAATGAGGGTAAAGTCCTCTGCGCATGCGCCACTCACACCGTGAGGGCGTGATTTTGGTAGTAGGGATCTGACACCGATTAAGACCTTGCCGTTGGCCCTTAATGCTAGGATGTACAATTTTATTTTAGAATGTATGCATTTTCAGGATGCTAGACTCGGCTAGGAAACCTTTGTATTAGAGATCTGTTAAGGTTAGCCAAAGAACATGTCTTCATCGAAATGTAATAAATATAAAATTGTACATAATTAATTAAACTTTTATTTAATGTTTTAAATTTTGTTTCATATTTTAATAAATACGGCCGGGGGGGTAACTCCCCCCCGCCTTCCAAAAGTTCAAACCTGCGTCTGTCTTCTCCCATGGGGAATTGGTGTTGGGAGGAGGTGGCGGGCATCCCGGCCATATGGAAAGGGGCGACCACTCGGTCCCCCCGAACGTATGGTTGGGTGCCCCGATCTCCCCGGGAAACCATTTTGGGCGGGAGGCGTGGCTCGGCTGGTATGCCCGAAGTGGCGTAGCCGAGGCGCGCCCTTTCCCGCCCAGGAGGGGTTGTCCTAGACACCCGCACGGAAGACCACGCCCAGGAGGCGTACCGGAGGAGGGTCCCCGCCCTCCCGCAGATGGATAAATAGAGCGGGAATCCGAAGAAGCGTCCTCTTGTTCCTGTGCTCTGAAGGTTGCACCAACTCGGTGCTCGTGAGCCCTCGACGGAACAAGCGGCAATTTTGACCCACCCACCAGCCCCTTATGGCAATGTTGGTTTAAATAACGTTTGATTAGGAGGACATGTATAGGCCTTTTTTCCTTTGTAGAGAAGTAAGGGAATGTTTCATATAATGATGTGCCTAATGTTTTAGGAAAATGTTTCCCTTTGTAGGAAAGTGAAGTAATGACTCATCAAGGCTATGTCAGAATTTTTTCTTCCCTTAGTAGGTAAAACAACTGTCGTATTTATTTTTTGGTCGGGCGGTAATGTCATGATCGGTGAGCAGTAATTTCAAGGTCCCTAGAGGGGGGCGCCACCCAGAATGGATGGGAGCGCCCGGGGGGAGGCGGCCATTGGCCCCTTCCACGGGGAGGCGGCACCCACTAAGGATGGGTCGCCTAGGGGGAGACGGTCATAGGCCCCTCCCAGGGGGAGGTGGCTAGATGCCCCTCCTACGAATTTCCCGGGGGCCAGATATCCGCGACGGCGGATAGAGAGTGTGGGGATGGGGGGAGTCCACGCTGTCCTTCCTACAGATACCTCACATGGGAACTCGGACGACCTTTAAGATGGCGTCGAGTGAAAAGGGGGTCCCCACGACAAGGGAAGTTACAGTTGGCAATGAGGGTAAAGTCCTCTGCGCATGCACCACTCACACCGTGAGGGCGGGATTTTGGTAGTAGGGATCTGACACTGGTTAAGACCTTGCCGTTGGCCCTTAATGCTAGGATGTACAATTTTAATTTAGAATGTATGCATTTTCAGGATGCAAGACTCGGCTAGGAAACCTTTGTATTAGAGATCTGTTAAGGTTAGTCAAAGAACATGTCTTCATCAAAATGTAATAAATATAAAATTGTACATAATTAATGGAACTTTTATTTAATGTTTTAAATTTTGTTTCATATTTTAATAAAAACGGCTGGGGGGGGGGTAACTCCCCCCCGCCTTCCAAAAGTTCAAACCTGTGTCTGTCTTCTCCCATGGGGAATTGGTGTTGGGAGGGGGTGGCGGGCATCCCGGCCATATGTGGTCGCGCTATGGTCTGCACTCACTAGTAGCGTACACCGATCACTTTATGTGAGTCACAAATGCAAGTCCAAATCCTCACCGCTGACCACCAATGTTACAATTGGGAGTCTCTAGTTGGAAGAGGTAGGTACCTTTCACCAAGTAGGGGCCGTTGCTTCTAGTCAGGGAAAGGGGGGTACACTTTGAATAACCCCTGCTCACCCCCTTGGTAGCTTGGCACAAGCAGACAGGCTTATCTCAGAGGCAGTGTGTAAAGCATTTGTGAACACATACAGTAATACAGTAAAACACAACAAATGAACACTACACCAGTTTAGAAAAATAAGTAATCTTTACTAAACTTACCACAAGACCAAACAATAGAAATCCACAATACTGTAATCAAAAATAATCCTTTAAAATGGTAGAAAATAGCTTAGTTCAATGTAGATGATAAGTGCAACACTTTATTCTCAAAGTACCTGGGATGCATCACTCAATACAAACAAAAGGTTCGCAGGGAAGTTGATGCGCTGTTCGTCACACTCACGGGAGGTGATGCGTCGCTTCCTTACTGTGTGGGCAGTTGATGCGCCGTTTCTTACTGCAGTCTGGTTACGATGTGATAAGATGGCGCCTCGAAGCGATGTGATCCGATGTGATGCGACAAAATGGCGTCTTTGATGTGATGAGACAAAGTGGGTGCAATGTGTGCATGCCCGTCAGCCGTCCGGCGAACTCAGTAATTTCTGAGCCCCCTACAGGCCCTGCGACACGCTTCTCCAGTGATGCAACTGCAACCTCTGCGGCGGCGACACACTTCTCCAGTGATGCGACATGCTTCGTAGGAAATGCGATACGAACAGCTGCGGCAGCGGCACCCTTCTTCGGCGAAGCGACGGCAGCTGATGCAGCAGCAACATGCTTCTCATTGCATCGCACTTCCAGCTGCCAGCGGCACACAGTCACAAGAGGTACCCAGAAGAACAGCAGGTACCTCTCTGCAGGTAGAATTCCTAGTAAGGAAATTCAGGGGAGCTGGTGGTGAAGTCTTGTATCCCTGAGACTTCAGGCAGGAGGCAAGCACACTTCAAGCCCTTGGAGATTCTTCTTCAAGATGATGAAAAGTTCACAAAAGTCCTCTTCTCCTTTCCTTGGAAAATAAAGTAACCTCTGCAGGCCAACCCCAGAAATAGTACAGCACAGGGTCAGTCTCCTCCTTCAGCTTTCTTTGGTTCTTCTCCTTGGCAAAGGTTTGTCTTGATTCCCAGAAGTGCTCTAAAGTTCTGGGGTCTGGCACCAAATATTTATAGCAGTAAATCCTTTGTTCTCTGGAGGCAGAGAGTGTCTGTGCCTAGTCAAAACCAGTTCTGTCCTCCTGGGTGCAGGGTCCTGGCAGGAGGTGGAAACAGCATTGTCTGAGAGCAGACCTGGCACAGGTAGCTGAAATCTCCTCCCTCTGCTCTCCATTCTATGAGCAAACAAAACAGGTAATGGACAGAATGTGGATCAATGTCACACATTCACCCCAGTCCGAAGATCTGGGCCCAAATCCATCGTTTTTTTGCACTCCACACCACCCTGGGTTAGACAATGGTGATATGCAAATCAGCTCTGACCCTGTGCCCCATGGGAACAGTCCAGTCCGAACTACAAAAGCCATGTCCTTCCCAGAACGGAATCAAGCATCCGAGGACCGGACCGGTTTCGAGGTAACATCTCTCATCAGCCCGGCTAGCTTGACTCCAGTGGTGTGGAGTGCCTGGGACCCACGTCTGAGCATCCCCAGCGCACTTATGGCGGCAATTGCAAACAAAACAGGTGATGGACAGAATGTGGATCAATGTCACACATTCACCCCAGTCCGAAGATCTGGGCCCAAATCCATCGTTTTTTTGCACTCCACACCACCCTGGGTTAGACAATGGCGATATGCAAATCAGCTCTGACCCTGTGCCCCATGGGAATAGTCCAGTCTGAACTACAAAAGCCATGTCCTTCCCAGAACGGAATCAAGCATCCGAGGACCGGACCGGTTTCGAGGTAACACCTCTCATCAGCCCGGCTAGCTTGATTTCAGTGGTGTGGAGTGCCTGGGACCCACGTCTGAGCATCCCCAGCGCACTTATGGCGGCAATTGCAAACAAAACAGGTGATGGACAGAATGTGGATCAATGTCACACATTCACCCCAGTCCGAAGATCTGGGCCCAAATCCATCGTTTTTTTGCACTCCACACCACCCTGGGTTAGACAATGGCGATATGCAAATCAGCTCTGACCCTGTGCCCCATGGGAACAGTCCAGTCCGAACTACAAAAGCCATGTCCTTCCCAGAACGGAATCAAGCATCCTAGGACCGGACCGGTTTCGAGGTAACACCTCTCATCAGCCCGGCTAGCTTGACTCCAGTGGTGTGGAGTGCCTGGGACCCACGTCTGAGCATCCCCAGTGCACTTATGGTGGCAATTGCAAACAAAACAGGTGATGGACAGAATGTGGATCAATGTCACACATTCACCCCAGTCCGAAGATCTGGGCCCAAATCCATAGTTTTTTTGCACTCCACACCACCCTGGGTTAGACAATGGCGATATGCAAATCAGCTCTGACCCTGTGCCCCATGGGAACAGTCCAGTCCGAACTACAAAAGCCATGTCCTTCCCAGAACGGAATCAAGCATCCGAGGACCGCACCGGTTTCGAGGTAACACCTCTCATCAGCCCGGCTAGCTTGACTCTAGTGGTGTGGAGTGCCTGGGACCCACGTCTGAGCATCCCCAGCGCATTTATGGCGGCAATTGCAAACAAAACAGGTGATGGACAGAATGTGGATCAATGTCACACATTCACCCCAGTCCGAAGATCTGGGCCCAAATCCATCGTTTTTTTGCACTCCACACCACCCTGGGTTAGACAATGGCGATATGCAAATCACCTCTGACCCTGTGCCCCATGGGAACAGTCCAGTCCGAACTACAAAAGCCATGTCCTTCCCAGAACGGAATCAAGCATCCGAGGACCGGACCGGTTTCGAGGTAACACCTCTCATCAGCCCGGCTTGCTTGACTCCAGTGGTGTGGAGTGCCTGGGACCCACGTCTGAGCATCCCCAGCGCACTTATGGCGGCAATTGCAAACAAAACAGGTGATGGACAGAATGTGGATCAATGTCACACATTCACCCCAGTCCGAAGATCTGGGCCCAAATCCATCGTTTTTTTTGCACTCCACACCACCCTGGGTTAGACAATGGCGATATGCAAATCAGCTCTGACCCTGTGCCCCATGGGAACAGTCCAGTCCGAACTACAAAAGCCATGTCCTTCCCAGAACGGAATCAAGCATCCGAGGACCGGACCGGTTTCGAGGTAACACCTCTCATCAGCCCGGGTAGCTTGACTCCAGTGGTGTGGAGTGCCTGGGACCCACGTCTGAGCATCCCCAGCGCACTTATGGCGGCAATTGCAAACAAAACAGGTGATGGACAGAATGTGGATCAATGTCACACATTTACCCCAGTCCGAAGATCTGGGCCCAAATCCATCGTTTTTTTGCACTCCACACCACCCTGGGTTAGACAATGGCGATATGCAAATCAGCTCTGACCCTGTGCCCCATGGGAACAGTCCAGTCCGAACTACAAAAGCCATGTCCTTCACAGAACGGAATCAAGCATCCGAGGACCGGACCGGTTTCGAGGTAACACCTCTCATCAGCCCGGCTAGCTTGACTCCAGTGGTGTGGAGTGCCTGGGACCCACGTCTGAGCATCCCCAGCGCACTTATGGCGGCCTTTGCAAACAAAACAGGTGATGGATAGAATGTGGATCAATGTCACACATTCACCCCAGTCCCAAGATCTGGGCCCAAATCCATCGTTTTTTTGCACTCCACACCACCCTGGGTTAGACAAAGGCGATATGCAAATCAGCTCTGACCCTGTGCCCCCTGGGAACAGTCCAGTCCAAACTACAAAAGCCATGTCCTTCCCAGAACGGAATCAAGCATCCGAGGACCAGACCGGTTTCGAGGTAACACCTCTCATCAGCCCGGCTAGCTTGACTCCAGTGGTGTGGAGTGCCTGGGACCCACGTCTGAGCATCCCCAGCGCACTTATGGCGGCAATTGCAAACAAAACAGGTGATGGACAGAATGTGGATCAATGTCACACATTCACCCCAGTCCGAAGATCTGGGCCCAAAGCCATCGTTTTTTTGCACTCCACACCACCCTGGGTTAGACAATGGCGATATGCAAATCAGCTCTGACCCTGTGCCCCATGGGAACAGTCCAGTCCGAACTACAAAAGCCATGTCCTTCCCAGAACGGAATCAAACATCCGAGGACCGGACCGGTTTTGAGGTAACACCTCTCATCAGCCCGGCTAGCTTGACTCCAGTGGTGTGGAGTGCCTGGGACGCACGTCTGAGCATCCCCAGCGCACTTATGGTGGCAATTGCAAACAAAACAGGTGATGGACAGAATGTGGATCATTGTGACATTGATCCACATTCGGTCCATCACCTGTTTTGTTTGCAAATTCCTCCATTCTATGAGGGCTCATACCAGTGAAAGGAAATCTCTGCCCCCACTCTCTATTCAATACAGCGTCTATTCATCCCAGCCCTGACCCATCAGACTACTGGAGACAAAGCCCTCTCTAGCCCCTGTCACGCACAAACCAGACAAGGAATACATACACCTACCAGAGGCATGCTGGATGGTTAGGTAAGAAAATACCTACTTTCTAAAAGTGGTATTTGTGGCATTTTCAAACACAGAATGTAAAAATCACCCATACTAAAAGATGTATTCATTTTAACATTCTGAGTTCAGACATACTAAATTTTAATTTCCTATCTTGTTCCTAAGGTCAGTTATGATTATAAGATGTTATAATCAACAGCCCATTCTGGCCTATGGGAACAGATAGCCTTGCAATAGTGAAAAACGAAATTGGCTGTTATTCACTACCAGGACATGCCACACACATCAGGGCATGTCCTACCTTTTATGTACAATGCACCTTGCCCTTGGACCTACCTTAGGGGTGACTACAATGTAGAAAAGTGAAGGTTTAGGGTTGCCAAGGGGGTGCACTTACCAAGTCGACATGGCAGAGCTAGACTGCGCACAAGCTCTGCAATGGCAGGCCTGAGTCACATTTTACAAGCTGCTTTTGTGGGTGGCACAATCAGTGCTGCAAGCCCACCAGCAGCATTTGATTTACAGGTCCTGGGCATCCTTGATGCACTGGACTAGGGTATGACAAGTAAATCAAATAAGAAAAACACACCAGGAGAGACAAGGGACTAAGACTTCTCTGGCTCCCTTACTGTCAATATAAATTCACACATTGTACAGATGAGAATGTATCTTGTAGCACTTCTCAGTTGTGTGAGTTTAAAGTAAATCAAATAAGCCAATCATGGAGTCACTAATTTAATACAACAATTTACAATAGGGAGAACTTGCACTTTGGCACTGAATAGCAGTGGCAAAGTCTCCAAACATATAGACCAGCAAAAACATAGCAAAACATAGGAGGCAACAGTGACAAAATGGAAGGGCGACCCACTCCAATGGTGCCAGGTCTAACAGACATGATTTAATTATCCTGTGTTAGTGATCACATAATCACTTTCAGACTTTCACAACATGGAAGGAGGGCATACATCCAACATTGTCCTGCACAATAGGCAAAAATGAATTGGGTCTAAATCATCAGCCATATTGCCTCCCTCATAAAAGGAATCCTACACCAATTGAACAAATAAAGAGACACATGTCAGTACAACAGTTTCTGACCACAGGGTCATTTCAACTCAGTATTAGCTGCATCTGGTGGAATGTCACAAACACATGTCAGTGAGGTGCCACAAGCACATTGGCCTACAACGAGGAGACACATTAACAGCTACATGAAGTTCATACTGAATTATATTTTAGCCAATGTGAAGGCAGAATAGTAGGAATTTGGCCCTACATAACATTGTGTTGAATCACATGATGGCACACATATTGCATTAGAACCAACACACCACAAAGAACAAGTCTAATGGAAGCCATGTAAATTTGATCCTATCACTGTGCAGTCTGTTCAGTTTTGTACACCCAAACTCTGTGACAGACATTTCTGGGACCAATCCATATCCACTCCATACGTCTGAACAGCATCTTATATCTGCTAATGTCACAACTCTGAAATGTCCAAATGAAGATGTCATGGTGAAGTAATCTGAAAAAGACAAACACAGAGAGATTAACAAAGAAAGCCTACATATGGCAGACATCACATTATCAACTTCTAAAGAACACAGTCCAAGACGACTTTAATAGTAGAACAAAGCTACTCTTACAATACAAACACTTTTCTCTGGATATTTTCAGATCCATATATGTCTAGTATGTAGCATAAACATCCTCCTCACAACATCATTACAAGAGTTGCAACAATAGTGAAAGTCATCACATCTCACACCATACTTATACTCAGAAGTAGTTTTGGATGAGATCTTGATGCAAGTTTGTGCCTTGCTCTTCACCACTATCCTGATCTTCATGTGGCATTTTAGTTTCCTCACCCAGAGGATGTTTATGGCCTGCATCCTCTGTGATATAAGGAATGTTCTGTCACAGGACAGTCTTGTGGAGTATGCAGCGGACCACTGTGATCTTACTCAGCTTAGTGTTGGTGAGCATATTTTTCTTTGCAGGTGTAGGTGCAAGCTTATAGTATTAAAAGGTTCGGGTCTGAAGTGTTAAACTCAGAAAAATAAAATAACTTCTGTGCAAATATGGTTGAACTACCTTTCGACAGTATTGGGCAATGTCCCCATCGTTCGTAAGTGAAAACATTATTGGGATACTTGTTTTGTGTAAAAAAGTGACCATAGCGTTGGTAACAACATGGTGTCAAAATTAGATATACCATAATTTAAAATGCAGCAGATTGTTGTAAACCAAATAGCATGGTATGCACAGTTTTGATGTCCCAATCATCAGAGAGAGTACTAGAGGTGATAATATCATTAAGAGAAATTTTGAATAAATATGGTATTATGGTATTCTTAATAGTTCAGTAGGACCATACATATCATAAGAAACTTTGTCCCATACTATTCCTTCAGGAACCAGAACTGCTGTATTGTTCACTAAGGACAGGTCCCACTGTTCACAGTGTGATGATGCGGTTTCAGGACCAAGTTCAAATATTGTACTGCAGAGCATCCTGGGAGATAGTGTTCATTTAGGAAGTGGAAAAAGACAGTCATTATACCAGTCCAAAGGACTAAGAACAGTGGACCAATTGCAATCCAGAGCTCTAGCCAGTGAAAAAGTAAGTACAAGTTGCATTCCATTGTTGGTAACTTCTTCTCTTCCAGGATTGGAATCTTCAAAAGTTATTAATTTTTCCATCTGAACTTCCTGTATGCTAGCAAGAGGAGATCAGTTGTTACCCAGGTGGCCATGCGGTCTACTGTTGAATATCGGCCACGTAGTGTGGTTTGATCAGATCAATGGAGACAAATCTCTAATCTGTGTAGCTGGCAAGATGCGGAAGAAGTACTGTTCGGGTTCCTTCGACCGCCAGGACAGGCGCTCTAAGATGGCCCAAATTATTTGTTTAACCACAATCCTTTCTTTGATCAGGTCCCCAATCTTCAGGATCCAGGCAGGTCTGGCCAGAAAAGCTTTCACTCCTCCAGTGGTGGTGCGTTTCACTTGGATGTTGCTTTGTAATGCCATGAACTTATTGAGCTCATGTAAAACAGGCAAACGATTCTTGATGTCGAATGCTTTTTCACTTGCCACATTCTTATCCCAAACAGGGCTTCATATGGAGTACGGCCTTCCGGGGAACTTCTTGGCATGTTGTTTAGTGTCCTCTGGACCCCATATAGGTGATTGACCCAACTGCCACCAGAGCTTAATACCCCGGCAGGTAAGGATTGCTTTAAGTCCCAATTCTATCTCTCCACAATCGAATTTCCCTCAGGTTGATATGGGGAGAAGTATAGCAATGCTACACCAAAACTTCCTATGGCATCTTTGTAAGCCTGTGAGCTAAATGCAGAGCCATGGTCAGAATGTAATGTGGCAATTGCAAATGTCCCTATTAAGACTCGCAAATCCTTTATAACATTTTGAGCAACAGCCGAGCGCTGAGGCCTAACCCACAGGAATCTAGAGCATGAATCCACTGCCACCAAGATGTAATTGTGAGCTCCTTCAGATTGTAAGGGGCAGTAGTGGTTCAAATAAACACATGCGATGTCTCTGTCTGATATCAGTAGTGGTGTTTGAGGTGTACGTGCTATGGATGAACCTTTCATCTGTTGACAGATGTTGCACTTGAGGACAAAACCCTTGGTCTATTTAATAAGACCTGGCCACCAATAATGCTGTTTTAGTAGTCAAAGCGATACCTGTGTGTGCTGAGCTCAGACCCTCATAGGCAGCTAGAATGAATCCCAATTTGCAACTCCATATTTAGCATTACTTTATCCCCCACTTTAGAATTTGAGTATACCGAATGTTTTTTGCATCTTACTTGTAGGAGTACTTGAGTGAAAAACCTTTTGGCAAGGATGAGCTGTTGCACTTAGCATTTACAGCTATCATTATCTGTCTGTCTATCCTTGTGTTAGAACAAGTGATTGTGTTACAAACACAGTGGTCCCAGACAAGGAAAATAGGAGAGGAGGGAATATATATAGACTAAGAATCAGTACTATATTAATGCTGTCCAGCTGGAAAGGGTTAGTTTAATATTGCATATATTTGCAGCAAATAATGTGTATTGAATTTTTCAGTGCAAGTATCAGGGCTTTTAGTTCAGCCAGCTGGGCCATGCAATCTCCTAGAGACTGCGTCTGTGTATTGCTAGGAGGGAACTTGTCATCCTGCATATGCTCCCACACAATTGCACATGCTGCATTGTATTGCTCTTTACTTTCTACGGCAGGCTGGGCAGATCAGTCAGTACAAATGATGTATTCATACTGATCTATAGGCATTGTTTCATTCAGAAGAGGATATTCTTATTCATACTCCAGGAATGCTTGTGTGTTTAATGTAGATTCTAATTTGTAGTCTACTTCTGGTGCAGTGAGAGAATTAGCCCAATGTATCCATGCAGATAGAGTACTTTTTGCGACGGGAACCCTTGCTTTGGTAACAGCATCTAAGATTGGTACTGGAGTCACAACAATTATGTGTTTCCCTGTGCTTGTGCTCTTTCTCTCCCTACAACAGTTTGTACTGCTATCAGTTTTTTTAGGTGGATGCAAAATGCATTTCAGTGTTTCTGCACAAATGTGATTTGTATGTTATGGGTACCGTTTCCCCTTAATTGAAGGTTTGACCTGTGACTACACAGATCGCCAAATTGGTGGTATTTATGTGTGTAAGTGTTTGGAAGCTATCTTGTCAGCTTTTGCAGAATGGAGAATTTCTTTATGTTCCTATGTCCAATGTTGGACTGAAAAATCTGATCAGATTAGGTCGTAGAAATGTTTAACCGTTTATGCGTAATCAAAAATGTATCTTCTGCAAAAATTAGGAAACCTAAAATGAATGTAAACTTTTTAGAGTCTTTGGAGGT
This sequence comes from Lissotriton vulgaris, assembly GCF_964263255.1. Lineage (NCBI taxonomy): Eukaryota > Metazoa > Chordata > Amphibia > Caudata > Salamandridae > Lissotriton > Lissotriton vulgaris. Next base: position 493,151 of record NW_028254370.1, on the reverse strand, counting down.
TGGAGCAGCGCACATTTTTTTATCCCAAAAATAGGACATTGAGGTGGGCAATTTTGGGTTTCCTAAGGTTAAATGTGTAACCCACAGTGGCAAACCCCAAAATTATGTTGTTCACTCTGTTCAAGTATTCTATCTCATCGTCTGTCAGATAAATATCATCTACATAGGGCAATGCCTTCTCATCACAATTTTGAAGTAACTCTGCTACTCTTGCTGTGAACAACCCAGAGATATTCTTATACACCTGGTGCAGTCTACAAATTTGGCTTTGAGAGCCGAGGGCCAAGAATACTGTCAAATATCTGCTTCCAGGCTCTATATTTTGTCATATCCATTTGAGATATCTAGTGTTGTTTTGTATGCCTTCTGCACACTGTTATTCATTCATACGGTGTTGTGTGCATTTTGTTCTACAAATGTTCGTGTGCATTTGTTCAAATGCCTGTAGTCTAAAACTAAAGGGCATGAATTGTCAGGTTTCAATAAGGGAATCAAAGGATTATTCATGGAAGAGGTTTAATTTTCAATCACATCTTGGTACTTAAGTTGATATAAGATCTCTTTGACTTGTTTCTTTGCATCATGTTTTATTGGGCACTGACTCTGTGGAGTAAATGGTCGTTTTTATGTTTAGATTTCTTTTATTGATTTCAAAAACAAGTAACTCATCATACAAAGCCAACGTGTGCCATGGCCATCAAAATACAATCCAACAATGGGATTACTGCTTTGGCAAACTGTACAGGAAACAAGAACAATGAAACAACCTCTGTCCCACTCCCCCCTCCTCCAGAGTCAGTTGGTCAGTCTTACACAGTGAACAGCTGTATCATAATGAGAGATGGCCCATGGGAAAGAAGGTCCTAATGGCTAGCATGAGTCCTCGATTCTGTTTGTTTCGGTGGATCTGCAAGTCGTAATAGTCTCAAATATTTGGGACAGGTGAGTTCAGTTAAATCAGAGGCCAACAGTTTAAGAAAAGGTTCCCACAGCTCATGGAATGAGGCTCCCGGGTGAACAAGGGATATGGAAATTCATTCCTAGTATGTCCCACAGCTTATGGAGCCATCCCAACCGAGTTGAGCCAGTCGTAGTACCCCAGTGGGAAAGTATATTTTGCAAGGCTGCCCCCAAGGCTAGTGCCAGTAGGAGTACTTTTTAATGGGATTTCATGGAGAGGTGACTCAGTATCCCACCCTACATACATGATTGTTGTATAGTTTGGGAGCTAGTGCTAACGTCCACTCCTGTGAGTATGAATGATTTAGTGACTCCGGAACGAGGTCGGAGAACCTGGTAAAATAATCTCTTCCCCCTTAGGGCACTCCATAGAGAACTCAGGTGGCCAACTTTTTTACCCAAAAGGATAAAAGGATATTGTATCCATGTCTCAGTTTCTCCCGAAAAAGACCATTCACTTTCCTGGGTAAGTCCCCCTCCATTTGGAGTGTAATTTTGTATAAAATATGTGGGCACCTACCCTTGAATCCGGTGTCTCTACCGTGATATGTTCATTCAACGCTTCTGTAACCAGAAATTCCATCAGGTTGTGGTGAGATATTGCTACTTTCTGCTGCGCTGTCTAGCATCGTCAGAGCCCATTCCCTGTTCAGTAGCAGAGTCCTCAGTAGCCTGCGCATCTCTCATTTAAAGAACAGCTAGCTTCCTATTTTTAAATTGAGGTTTAGTTTTAGGGCTATCTTCTTGATTGATAATATAGTCTAAAGTGTGATGTGTGTCTCTTGGCTTGACTCGCTCTTCTGATCTGTGCTCTCAACATCCTTCCTTCTCCGAGTTATTTGATGAGCCCTGAAAGGAAAGAGAGGAATATGTATCAGTATCCTGATCCATGTCAGGTTTTTTAGTGTTAACATTATCATTTTTCCTAAGATTGTATTTTCTATCAAAGGGTTCCTATTGAGAAGACCCACCCCTTGATCGTGATGCATTCTGCTTAATATTTTTTAAATGTGTGCTATTCTATTTCTTTTTTTCAGGTCTAGTTTCCAAGTTTTCACCCAGTTTCTTCGATAATCTAAGGTAATTCTTGCTCCTGTTGTTCAGGAGTGACTTTCCTCAGGCATTGGCATATTATAGCCACCTCTGCTTCCTCCGTGTTTATGTGCCCTAACATAATTGTTGATACCTGGGAAAAATTGCCTATCAATTTCATCACCAAGTCCAGGTCAAGTTCTGCCTGTACCTACTCGGTATTTATTTCAATACATCTGGTATAACTGCTACTGAAGGGGTACCATGAGTTCTGGTATAAATAGCAGTGAAAACTATACCCCAAGTGGTACAATCCTCTATCGGGTGAGCTTTTCCCATTGGCAAGCAAATTGTTAGTATTCTATGCTTTTCCTGCACGCCCATATGGAGAAATACCGCTCCAAGCTGTGACTAATTTCTGTGCTATCCAGAATGGCATTTGCTCCCGTTTGGTGGGCATTTTTCCCATAATCGTGCTCAGCGTTTATGGGCTGATATTTGTCGTAGTCATTTGAGGTTGACCAGCTTAAATGACTCTCACAGGTAGAATTGTGTTTGCAAAACAAACTGTGTAAGGTTTCTGTATAGTTTTACCACATCTCTATAAAGATAACATAATTCAGCTGTTAGCAATGTATCAATCTCAGAAGTTGGTGTGAAAGCAACTAGGACCAGCCAGGTTGCTCCTTCTCTGCCAAGCAGACCGAGTATCACACATCTGTGGTGTGAGTGACAGCACCTTTGAACCAATTACTATGATCTTGATAGGTTAACAGGACTTCTACGTCGACATATGGAAAGTATTCTTCAGTATAAGTGTGAAACAAATGTGTGCGAGGATCTGCAGTTGGGAGTTTGACCCACAAACTAAATACCTCTGTTCTGAATACCTCTTGGGCTCAAACACAAAGGTTACACTACGACTGAATGGTAGGACACTGTATTCCATTAATTTCATGGTAACTGCATGTCTTCAATTTTCTGTAATGTTTGGAGCACCTTCATGCTCTTCTTCTCCTGCATTCACAATGCCATCTCCAGTGACCGATATTGTGGGAGTAAGAAGTAAGGAAAAGAGATAATATTTTTGCACAATGTGGCTAACTATAATCCTTCAAGCTTGGAAAAACCTACTTCCAATACATAGGATATACCTACTCAGTTGCAGCGGATTTCCCTTCCCACTCCAGATGTCTCTGTTTAAATGTGAGTAGGGGTCTCTGAGAAAGGACAACTGAACTACTCAGATTTGACCATTAAATTAAAAACCAAACCAACATGGTGGCATCATGTTGTGTAGGTCCAAAAAATACATAGAATCTGCACGTTTACTGAACAACATAAACTAAAGGATTGGTGCCAAGACTGGTTTCGGGCACCCCAAAAATATATGTTAGCCTTTAGACCAGCTAGCTCACAGTGCCACTGTCAGCCCCTAACCTTACCAAGGAGCGAAAAATTTCTGGCAACAATTGAAGAAGACAAGCCTTGATTCTGAGCATGGTTACTCCAACTGAGTGTCCCCGCGCTAGAACATCATCAACCCCCAGTGACTGTCCTACATTACCATCCATCCTGCGCGTATGACCTTCAAACAAGGAGGTTAGGAAAAAAATACTAATGACTCCCAAAAGGGTGTTCGAAAGAGACAGGTTTTGAATTTTTTTCAGAACAGGGGCTTCGACAGGCAAGTCCTGAGATCTGCAGGCAGGTCATACCATGTAGTAGCTATCATGAAGTCAAAGGATCTCCCTCCAGCCCGAACCTTACGGACCCTGGGCACAATCACCTTAGCCGAGCCCAGCGATCTCATATCCCATGCTGGTTTAACGTTCACGAGTATACGTCGTCTCAAGCTGCAAAAACTGCCCTTGCGGCAGGGGCGGATAAGGATTAATATGGTGGCTGTGTCTTTCAGACACCGCGCCATATTACAATGAGCTTGTGGAGATGCCTTTCCGCGGCAGCGATGCCGGCACGGAAAGGCATGCTATCTTCACTCTGGGGGCCCCCTGCGGGTCCCCAGAGTGAAGGAAAGGTGGGGGCTGCACATAGGGGGTACCTGTGGTACCCCCCTTCATTTGCATGGTGCCTGCCGCTTTGTTTATGCAAATTCATTAATGCATTTATAGCATTGTGGCGGGCGATGCAGAGAGCACCACCCGCCACAATGCTATAAATGCAGGATGTGCCGGCCACTGTGACGGGCACATCCTAATACCCCCATGGGACCCCCGCCCTAATGGCGGGCGGTCCCGAATTCCGACAGGATGGCGGGCAGACAAAGTACGCCTGTCATCCTAATGAGCCCCTAAGTATTCACAATATGTCCTCACAATCATACAACCACTACCTGTGCAATCATCAAGGACATCCTTTCCATATCACTGTGCAAAGGGGCCACCTCCAAGCATTGTACTAAATGGGGGATTAAGTCTCCTTGGCTATTGAAGGAATTTGGGGGCCCAGTATCCCTCTTGTTACCCCCTGCTAGTTCCACATAGTCAGGTCGCTAAGAGGTCTTTGGAGGTCACACCCCCTTTCTGCACCACTCTGCAAACACGTCTCCTGGCATAAGACTGTTTTTTAAAATAAAGTTGTCTTGGATGCAAAAGGACCTTGGGGACCAAGAAGCCCTCCTGGTACCTTTCTATGAGTCCTACTTAGCGGGTTTTCTGAGAGGTAGTCAGAGGACCTGTCCCCTTTACACACCAATCTGCAAAGACAATTTTGATTTAGTTATTTCGACAAATGAATACAAAGCGAAAAGTTAAATTAGTATCTCAGTAAATAGTTACACTGAAACCTTATGTAAAATATGTCAAAATATGTGTTTTACACTTTGTTTAAAACACTATGTATTCACAAGATGTCCTCACAATCATACAACCACTACCTGTGCAAACATCAAGTACATCTCTTCCACATCACTCTGCAAATAGGCCACCTCCTAGCATTGTACTAATTTGGGGATTGAGTCTCCTTGGCTATTGAAGGAATTTGGGGGCCAAGTATCCCTCTTTTTACCCCCTGCTAGTCCCACATAGTCAGTTTGCTAAGAGGTCTTTGGAGGTCACACCCCCTTTCTGCAGCAGTCTGCAAAGATGTCTCCTGGCATAATACTGTTTTTTAAAATAAAGTTGTCTTGGATGCAAAAGGACCTTGGGGACCAAGAAGCCCTCCTGGTACCTTTCTATGAGTCCTACTTAGCAGGATTTCTGAGATGTGGTCAGAGGACCTGTCCCCTTTACACACCTATCTGCAAAGACAATTGTTACTAAAAAAAATGGAAATCCACTGGAAAAATCAAAGGTTACCGGTAAGGTATAATTATGAATTAGCATTTAAAAAACCTTAGAAATTTAGGACATAGGAGTAAAAAAAAACCTGAGATAAAAAACAAAGGTTACAGGGACGTTATAGTTTGGCTGATATTTCACTCATACAAAGCCAGAGAAATTCAGCAGTTATAGTTAGCTAAGCTAACAACAATTCGCGTTCTCGCAATGCACTGCTTATGCCCTCACATTCTGCATCACTCATGACATGGTCAGTGACATCACTAGTACATCACTGGTGTGCTAGCTGGTATCAATGACTTGCCACCATAACCAGCTGCAGCCTTCTATACAGGCTTAAGCTGTCTCACAAGGCAACCATCTGGCTTACAGTGATAAAATAACTTAGCATACACAATTACAGTTGGCTAAGAAGAATGATCCGTCAAAGAGGGCCTAATGAAGATTCGGTCAGTACAAATCTTTACCCAGGGTTTGTCAGAGCCGGTAACCAGCAGCTAACCCCTTGTCTATGAAGGTATTCCATGATATTCAATGTAACTAAACACCTTTTTGTATGCTTTAATTCAGAGCAATAGCAATCCACCCCTAAATGACCATTGGATTAACATATGCTTTTCACCATCTATTGTTATTATTTTCACACTACGTTTCACAATACGTAGATCTGCCTACTGGCTTTTTTAAAAAGTTTCAAAATAAAGAAATCAAACATGTAAAATCTGCCATGATATTTCCAAGTGTACTGAAGAAGCCTTTACACTTTACCATTGGTTATGCACCTTACACAAGATCGACCTATTCAAGTGAACTTAAACTGGTAACCAACATGCACACGGAAATAAAATTACAAATATCTGGAAAAATATGTAGGCTTTCAAAAAAATAAACAATCCCTTCTGACAGCACCTAACGAGAATCACCACAGTAAAAACGCGTAGGTTTCTCAGAGTGTGAGGCTAATGCCAAAACCCTTGCCTATCATGTTATCTGTGAGATCACACATAACAACATACCTGTCAATAGTCTGTATCACAATGTAATAACAACCACATTTTAAAGACTTACTGGCTTTAAACAATGCCTTTCACAATTAATACACTATATCAACCACCTTTTGTGGTAACATTTCATAGTACACAGACCACACCTGTAGCATCAAACATAACGTTTCAGAGTGCACCAATCAGGCCGATAGCTTATCACCATAACCAACTCAGGCCTAATCTTTTTAGCATAACCTTTCCCACAAGGTGACCATCAGACAATCATAAAATTTGAAAGTTATAGAAAATTAGAATTGGCTAAGCAAAATGCTGCCTCTCCTAAGACACAAGGATTCTCAAACAGCAAACCTTCTGTATCAACAGTTTGTCACACAGGAAATCATCACTAAAATCATTGCCTTCCACAGTAATCTGTGAAATTCTGTTACAAAATGCCTATGTGTAGGCTTTAATATAGAGTCATAACACTCCACACGTTAATGCCTATATACTTTAACATATGTTTTTTACAAAAAGTACATCAGGCCTACTGCCTTTATCATAATATTTCATAATAAATACTTTGTTCTATTGCCATGATTATTGTCTTTCCTCCATAATCAACACAGCCCTGTTTTATTGAGTAACAGCTTTGTCCCAAGCCAAAAAGCAAAATATAAAAATAATTTTTAGTAGAAGCATACAAATCCAGCTCAAGCAAATCTTATACTTAGTGGAACTAACATGAGTGGAGCTTAAACCCTTCACTCAGTAGTACTTTGAGAGCTATTGTTTGTTGATCACATAAGTTTGACGACAGATGCACTGTCAATTCTGACCAAAAAATCCAAGTAGATTATTGAATCCCTGGGCATCACATACTGCTCTTAAACACACAAAACTGCCCTCTGGAGTCTAAAGGTAATAATGAAAGGTGAGTGTGCTGGGACTGCAATACATTCTTCATGACTGCCCTCCTCCCATGTGTGCTGGTGCTGGATTAAACCAAACACTTTAAATTATCTAGTTATCGAAGATACTTTAACAGTATTACAATGTCTTGTGTGCGCTCCAGAAAGTTCAAGCTCAGGTGGCTGGATAAATAAGATAATCACATCTGTGTGGAGCGGAAGACCTCTTTTCCTGTGGATGCACATATCTTCTGCCTAATCAAAACATGTTCTCTTGGGTACCAACCTGTGGGATGAGCCAAAACCCTTCTCTGTAGAACTCTTGAAAGCTCTGTCAAGCCAGACGTAAAAACCCATTACATTATCACTCTAATGATAATTGTGTTGTTTTGCGTTTGGCTGGTCCTTGGGGATGCAGACTCCTTATGAGTGATTTAAAATCCCTTAGCTGCTTATATGTTTCAATTCCCTAAAGTTGGAGGGGGGGGGGAGGTCTCAGGGGCGGATGGCTGGAACATGGTGTCCCATAAAAGACACATGCTTTCCTCCTTCGCACCTAAATGCACTGCTGCGATAATCTCACAGACTGTGTGAATTAATAAGTGCTAAAATGTTAAATTCCAAAGCCGGTCATGTGGTTGAGTGATTTGGAGTGTAAGGAGCCAGAGACTTAAGATGGTAGGATATACAAGCTATTCTGGTTGAATTTCCTTTTTTTAAGTGCAGAATGCTCCTGTTCTTTATTGCACAGTTTAGAACTTGTATTTGAAGGAATGGTATATATTACAAACAATTAATTCATTTAGTTGTTAAGAAGGATATATTAACATAGTTTCCAAAATCTTAATTTTGCAACTGCTTTCAAATATCTTTCTTTATATTTCTTAATGCCTAGAGGGAAAGACTTAAGTGAGAATATTTTCTTAAAACAATCTCTGTATTTACTTGCTTTCGGAAATCACTAAATATGCATAGATTTGTTTATAGTTGGTTGATCCCAGACTTTGGTGCCCAGTCTTTCTGGGCCACATGCTTTGAATTCAAGGAACTTTGGCAGAGACTTCCTTTTAAAATACTCAGTTCCCACCCATATCTGTCACAATGTTTGATTTCAGTATGGAAGTTACAAGTATTCCCTAAGTTGTCCTAAGAAAATATAACATAATATACAATATAATATAATATAATATAATATAATATAATATAATATAATATAATATAATATAATATAATATAATATAATATAATATAATATAATATAACTAGCAGCCCGTCCCAACGTTGTTCGGGAGCAATTAGGCTTCAGGGCCCCCGCCCGCCCCGACGTTGTCCGCGGGTCCCCCGGAGCCTTACTCCATATATTGCAGTATTATACCTCTATGTTTACTTTGTACGCTTTTGTAACCTGCACACGTAACTTTTTCCTCCTGTAATGCACCGTTTGGCTCACTTTTTTAATGCTCCATTTGCTTCCTCTTGCTACCTGCATACGTCACTTTTTCCTCCTATACCTCTATGTTTACTTTCTACGCTTTTGTAACCTGCACACGTAACTTTTTCCTCCTGTAATGCACCGTTTGGCTCACTTTTGTAATGCTCCGTTTGCTTCCCCTTGCTCACGATGTACGCTTTTGTACCCTGCACACGTAACTTTTTCCTCCTGTAATGCACCGTTTGGCTCACTTTTGTAATGCTCCGTTTGCTTCCTCTTGCTCACGATTTTCATTTTTGCTTAATTTTTCCGCCGCTCACCGCACCTAAATAAATAAAAAAATAACCTACCTCATCCGCCGCTCACCGCTCCTCCCCGCCTGTCTGCCGCTCCTCACCGCCTGTCCGCCACTCCTCACCGCCTGTCTGCTGCTCCTCAGCGCTCCACCCCACGCCATGTCTGCCGGTCCTCCTCGCGCTCCTGGACGCCGCTCCTCCCCGCGCTCCTCAGGTCGGGCACGCACATCACGGCCGGCGCTTCTTCCAAGGGACTACTTTTTTTCTGTAAATTTTTTAAATAACATATTTATTAAGTTTATATAGCCTATGTCCATCTGCACACCCTGGTGATTAGAACAATGTATCGGGTGTGTGGATTGGCGCTGTGGTTCCCGATTTTACCCGTCTCAAAGGTTCAAAGTTCTTCCTTTATAATAGTAGTATAGATATAATTAATATAATATAATATAATATAATATACTATAATATAATATAATATAATATAATACAATACGATTGATATGATATGATATAATAGAATATATGTAGTATTTACTGATATAATATATATATTAGAATATAACATCATAACATGCACAAATGGGAATTTGTAAACCTAATTTCCAGACTTCTACACATTACCGTTTGTGTGCTGTGCACTTTGATCATTTGTATGCCTGTGCAAATTTACTGTCCAGTTCAAAGGAAGATGCAATGTCTGTACGTGACTGTACATCCACACCAAGCTTCAATATTATATTTGAGACAATGGGCCCGATTCACAGAATGAACTTACTACTTTTGGCATTCACAGAATGCACTTACTACTTTTGGTATTCACAGAAGGTACTTACTCATTTCGGTATTCACAGAAGTTAGGACTACTAACTTTAGGACTCCTAAATGCCTTCTGTGAATACCGAAAGTCTTAAAATTACGATTTTTCTCAATTTAGTAGTAGTAAAGTTAGGACTACTAACTTTAGGATGCCTAAATGCCTTCTGTGAATACCGAAAGTCTTAAAATTACGGTTTTTCTCAAATTAGTAGTAGTAAAGTTAGGAGTCCTAACTTTACTACAACTAAATTGAGAAAAATCCTAATTTTAAGACTTTCGGTATTCACAGAAGACATTTTGGAGTTCTGAAGTTAGGAGTCCTAACTTTACTACTACTAAATTGAGAAAAATCATAATTTTAAGACTTTCGGTATTTACAGAAGGCATTTAGGCGTCCTAAAGTTAGTAGTCCTAACTTTACCACTATTAAATTGAGAAAAAATTCTAATTTTAAGATTTTCGGTACTCACAGAAGGCATTTAGGAGTCCTAAAGTTAGTAGTCCTAACTTCTGTGAATACCGAAATGAGTAAGTTCATTCTGTGAATACCAAAAGTAGTAGGTGCATTCTGTGAATGCCAAAAGTAGTAAGTTCATTCTGTGAATCGGGCCCAGTGTGCTCTAAAATGCACCACACCCATGCTACTCTCTTGCCGAATGGGCGTGTCTCATTTGCTCTTAGTGTGAAACCCCGAATTTTCAGAATTTGTATGACTTGACTAATGTAATATTGATGGCAGCACCCCCACTCCGAAAATTATTCCTGCGTCAATGCAGTGGGTGCTCAACACATATATGTATATGTCATTTTGGATTACTTGAGCACAGAAACACACCTGATGCAGGACTACTCTGCTATTTGGACAAAAGGGCATCTTCTCTTGCTGCAAAGGCATCTTATTTTTCATTAATACCGATGCCTGGTTTATGCTCTGTGTTTTTTTTGGGCAAGGTTTGGGAATGTACTTTACACATTTATATATATAAAGCCGCACATATCAGTTCCTAGAAATGAGCGCCTGTTCTTGCATAAATGCTGATGCACATGGGGATCTGCAGTGGCACCAACCATTGCATCTCCTATATTAGAAGATTGGAACATCGGGAGCTTCATTGAAAACAATGGAGTAACCCCAGGCTTATAATGGCTGGTATAATCCTGGAGCTCCAACATTCCAATGTTTCTTTGTTCACAGCTCTGGCTGTGAACAAAGTCTTCAGGGAGCCTGAGGGGATTTCAATGCCTCGTGCTCCCTGAATCCTTCGTTTTATTTGTTAGATCATTCTAGTGGCAGAATGTTCTAATAGCCTTATAGCCCTTCGTAGCCCTTCGTAGCAGGGCTATACCGGCTATTAAAGTCTGCTCGAGCGGGCTTTTAATAACCAGTATAGCCATCTACGGCGGGCTGTAAGGCTATATTAGAGTGCTGTGACAGAGAACTTAATGTGCACGTTCTATTTCATCACTATAAAAATATCCAGAGTACACTGACATCAGTCCAGTCAGTCCTTAATGTTTATCTCAGAAAATAGTTTCCATAAAACACGGAGGTAACAATAAATACATGCAACATTCAAAACATTAAACGTTTAATAATTGGAAAACCCAAACAAACATAGCGATCACTTTATCATATACGACTGACACTGACATCATTTAAACTAATCCTGCCTCCCGAAAGTATTCCAGCAGCAGAGTGCCAAGAGGTTGCATCCAAAGCGCCTTCAGACCCGTCTCTTAAAAACGGTAGTCTAAAGTTTTTGGGAGCTGTGCATGGAGATGGTTTGCAACAAATGCAGCACTTCTCTCCTCTCTGGCGCTCATCGTGAATTTGTGCATAGCTATGTCTATTTCTTTAGATGTTCATTTTTTGTATAGCATGGTCTGAGTCTGTAATGACACCCGAGCACTTTAAGGATTGCATAAACAGTCCAGACACTGACATGGTGACAAATACATTAGAATCTAAAAGGGCCGGACTGGGAACCCAAAGCAGGCCTGGCAATTTTGTCAGACCTGCCCCCCCCCCCATCCCCCCCCCTCACTACCCCCAGGGAAGAGGGGTTGCAATTTTGAAGCACTGCTGCTTTTGTTACTGGGGGGCCGATAACGCAACACCACTGCAAAACCGGCCCCCAGCAACACAATCGGCCCCCACTGCTGCAAAACCGGCCCCACCCTTCCAGCTCCGAGGGGAAATGCCCGATGCCTGCTGTGGCCAGTCCGGCCCTGAGGGTCTGGTCACAGCGCTGAGCATCTCTTCTGGCACTGTTACATGATGACATGCAATCCACCAGGCTTCAAGGAAGATGGCTCTGAAGAGGGTCTCTGGGATTGATGGAGACGCCTGGCTGTGCCTCTGTTCAGCTCTTTCTTGCAAGGAGTCTCTGAAGAGCCATTCTGATTCCAGGGTGGATGTTGCTTCACAGTCTCAGAGCTGCCCCAAGGAAGGTTCCACAGTGTTATTTTATTGTCTGAGTTACTTCTGCAAAAGAAAGGAAGATGAGGTGTGCAGGAAAGAATACTCACAGTGAATGCATTGGAAGTCAGGGGAGACACCGGATATTCTGTATTTCACTGAAACTCGGCTGGAGAAGAGCCCCTTATGCTGATACATGTGATGCATTTGAAGCCGGTAAATATTACAGACTTGGGCCCTTTTCCAAGCCTTAAAATGCATGAATAGGTCATGTTGTGGGTCTGTGCAGAAAAACACAGCAGGACTTTGAGGAGGACAGGGGATGGAAGTGTCTAGTAAGAAGAGCCGAAACATACACACCCAGTTGTATTCCAGTATGAAAACACTGTAACATGTCAATAAGCAAAACAAAATGGAATCAGATTGTGTTGAGCAATGATGTATAGCATAACGTTAAGACTAATAAAAGAACGAGCCACTCCTGGAGTAAAATAAATGCATTTGCGTCTATGAATGAGAATTGACCACTGCTTTCTATGAAGAAAATCCATGCAGTCATTGGCATACCTTTGGCTGGTTTTACATGTCAAGTACAATAAACAGTGAAATGCACACATTACTGTACGTTTACCGCTATTGATTTGTAGACACATATCTTGATTTATCTCCCATGTATTAACCTTCAACTGCAATTGTATTAACTATTTCAATGACACTTGCACAGTGCTTAATTGCTGAAGCGGGGGGCCCCAGCACTCCTTTTGGGGGAGCATTACTCATTTTCCCTCATCCTACTTTGAACCAGATCAATAAAGTAAAAAGTGCAAAAGGGTGAGCACGAGGAAGAGAAATCTATAACAGGGTGACTCAGAAAGAAACAGGGATGGGAAGGAACCCGCAAGTGTGAGGTAAAGAGACAGAGGTTGTCTGGTGAGGAATTAATGAGGCATGTGGTGGAATCAAGGCTAAGCAGCCTGGTTTTAGAACGTGCTGACTGAGGGATTCTGAGCAAAACCTTACAACCTTACAAATTGAACATTGCCCTTGCACCCACACATGCTGCATCTCTCTTACTTTATTTATTCCTGAAGCAATTGGATTAGAGTGTTATGTGGTACTGGGTGCTGATATGTTACAATGATACATGAATGTGGTTGTCTCCTCCTGAAGTATTGTATGGTTTATTTATTTGAATTGTGCTGTTTATCCAATGTGACTCATTGCTAAAGCCTCATGCTCTCTCATGGTCTGTGTGTGTTTTTTAGGAAGGAGGTGGGCTTGTGTATCAAAGCTTTGCATCCATTCTGAGTCTTTGGAGGAAAGTGTTGAGCCGTGAGGGCCAGTGTTTGCAAAAAAATATGAAAATAAAAACAATGTCAGAACATGGAGGAAGCCAATGTTCTCTCACTTCTGCATCAATTGCTGTATTTGTTGGGATCCTGCACGGTCAGGGAAGATCGGGTGTTTTCCATACCTGCTTTTGTGTTTCCTTTTGGAAGTCCTATATCAGTGTCAGCTGTGCCCTCGTGCACAGTCACACTGCATGCAGACACAGATCTCCCCTGCATGTATAAGCCCATTGCTGTCGCTGTTTGCGTAATTTGTATGCACAGAATTTAAGAGCAGGTGGGGTGAATCGATGACCTTTATAATATGCTTTCTGTTTCAAAGAAATAACAGGAGTAAAATATATGTTTGTGTTAATGTTTAAGTAAACCTCTTCTGAAAGAAAACATCACCAAAACAGCATGCAATTTTAAAGGATAATTGTATCTCTTTAAAGACGAAACTCCTGCTCTAGCTGTGTACCCCTTCCACTCTCACCTCTGCACTTAAGTTCCACTGCATTTACCACTTTTTTTGCACAGCTTGTGGAAGTCAAATTTCAGCTGCTTCCTCAAACTGTTGACTAACTGTGCTTAGGGAGACTGTTGATTTACTCTGGGAGGTGGGCCCCACCTTCCACAATCTCGAAGGGGTAGCCCCCTTTATTTATCTCTCCCAAGCCCTGACTGGGGACATCTGATCATGTTTTTTGGGAGGCAGTGGTTGTACACAGTGGTTATTCCTACAAGCCTTGACTAAGTGCACTGACTTCTCGTTAACACTGTCGTTTTAGTTTTAAGAAGGTTGATGATTGCAAATATTGTAGGTATTTGGTGTGCAATACAAAATACTGCCTCAACATTTTAGGTTTGGAACTTTGAACTTGGGAGAGCCTGTATCTCTGTTTAAAAGTGGAATGTTGTCACCGGCTGGCCATAGAAATTATTTCTCTTCTCCATCTCGAAAAACATTGAGGGGCAGATGTACAACCTTTTTTTTGCGGTGGCAAGGGGGTATATATTGTGACCACATAAAACATCTGCCCGATGTACTAACCCTATTTTGCAAGTCGCTAACCTATTAGTGACTCGCAAAATATGGTTAGCGCTCATTGTTAGGAATGGACATGCCACGGGTGTCCTTTCCTAACAGTGAGTGCACTTGCCATGTACCATTGTTTTTGCCATGTACCATTGTCGCAGTTCACCACCCTTGTCAAAAATGTGGTAAGCCACTCCTAGGGGACCCCTTCCACTTAGTGAAGGGGTTTACAAACATGTTCTAAGAGCAGGCAGTGGTCCCAGGGACCACTGCCTGCCCTTAAAAAAATGGAGGTACTTGGTGGGATAGTTGGCCCCTAGGAACCCTCAGGATTCAAGGGGACTTAATCCCCCAACCCAGAATATGCCAGGAGGCACGTTTAAAGAGTGGTGGTGAAAGGGGGCGTGGCCTGTTTCCACCTTTCAGCAATACCACTATCTGGGACATACGGGTGGTATCAGGTAGGCTAGTGGGCCCCTAAGGACCCCCAGCAGCGAAGGGGACTTTAATCGTCACCCAAGAGCGCGCCAGGAAGTGTGTTAGGAGAGTGGGGGGCTGAAGGGGGCATGGCCTGCTACGAGAGCTTAGCAATCCTGCTGTGAGGGACTTACTGAATGTAATAGGAGTAGTAGTTTGCCCCCAAGGTTCACATTGGGGGCCAACTACCCCTCCCGTTACCTCCAGTGAGTCTTACACAGTGGGATTGCTGAGAGTATTTTGGAAGCCACGCTCACCTTTCTCCACCACTCTGCAAATGCACCTCCCGGAACAGTACTGTTTGGGGGATGAAGTCAACTGTACTCCTGAGGGACTTTGGCGGCCAAGTAGACCACCTGGTACCTCCTGTAAGTCCTACGCAGCGGAATTCCTGAGCGCTGGTTGGATGCCTAGCCCCCTTTCTCCACCACTCTGCAAACGTGACTACCAATTAAAGAAGCATTTGTAATGTAATAGGTCTCACATTTGCAAGAGTTAGAGCTATTGGCTTTGTAAATCTAAAAGTCTTTTACTAATATTTTGGGGAGTGGAGTGGATGTACTTTGTGTGTATTGGAATTATGTGGTATGTTGTGCAGTGAAATTATGTAGATAGAAAGTATGTGGTATTTAGTGTATAGGAATTATGGAGAGTGGGATTATGTGTTATGGAGAATAATTATGTGGTATGGTAGTCTGTGTTATGGATTGGTAGCCTCAGGTTTAGTCTTCCTTTTTCCCATAGATGCTAAATTATGAACTCAATGAGACAAAAAAAGAAGGAATCACTGAGGAGCACTTCTGGACCTAGTCAGAGGTATGAGCAGGGCCACTGGAATTATGCAACTGTTTGGCTGCACTGCCTTTCGCACAAATATACATTTTCCGCATTAGCCACATATTCCATCATCTGGATGTTTAATCTTTATGTTACCCCTCTGGCTTATATTGCTCAAAGGTCTGGTCTGAATTTATTTACCTATGCCGACGATTCTCAAATTATTTTTTCCCTATCCCACGCTGACCCTACTTCTCCATCCCAGCTGCAAACAGGACTCAGCGACATAGCTTGCTGGATGAACAGCAACCTGCTGAAATTAAATGGCGGGAAAACTGAGGTCCTGGTATTGGGTAACAAACCAGATCTTTGGAGTCCGAGGCATTGGCCCTCTGCCATGGGTGCCCTGCCGGTTCAGTCTGAACGTGTGCGTAACTTTGGAGTGACCATTGATAAGAGGTTATCCATGAAAGACCAAGCCAACAAGGTTGCAGCCACCTGCTTTACCATCTTGCGATGGCTCAGAAAAATCTTCTGGCTACTCGGACACCCGGAGATCAGTGGTGAACACCTTGGTGACCTCCAGATTGGACTATGGCAACGTGCTCTATCTGGGGTCTACCAAGGCGGTTACTCGCCACCTCCAACTCGTCCAGAATGCCGTTGCTCGGCTCCTTTGTGGTTGTCGTAAAACGGACCATATCACGGAGCGTCTGAGGGAACTCCATTGGCTCCGCATAGAAAGTCGTGTAAAGTTTAAAGCTCTCAGCTACATGCACAAGATTAAGGCGGGTGTAGCTCCCCTTTACCTTCAGTCTCTTGTTTATCCCTACATTCCTTCTCGCTCCCTTCGCTCCTTTTCTCAACACCTATTCTGTGTGCCCAAGTTTAGGCTTTCCAGAATGGGTGGTAGTGCCTTTTTTACTCTAGGACCCAAACTTTGGAACTCCCTCCCTTTGGCTATTCGTATGGAGGATAGCCATGCTTGCTTTCGTAGGGCAGTGAAGACCTGGCTCTTTGATCAGTAGTTTTCTTGTCTTGGGTCAAGTTGTTTTGGTCAATTAGCGCCGGAAACCCTTTTGGGTAGCTGTCGCGCTTTACAAACGTAATAAATAAATAAATAAATAAATAAATAAATAAATAAATAAAAATATTCTGCATATCTGAACAAAAAAAGCCTTGGTTCTAACTCAAACGGCTCAAACATTCCCAAAAATGCAGCGAAAAGTGTGACAGCGTGGTGGAAAGCCCTCTGCAAACCTAGAATGGCCTCCTGTTACTTATTGCTAAATGTGGGTGTTAAATTGCTACCAATGGTGTGCAAACCACTCTTGCTTCTTTCTGTGCCTCTCTTGGCACTTTCTGCATTGCAGTTTCTTCTTTCTGCAACTTTCTTTTTTTCTGCACTTATTTTGCCTCCTTCTGCTCATCGCTTCCACTTTCTGAACCTCTTTTGCCTCTTTTTGCACCTCTGTTGCCTCTTTCTGCACCTCACTTGCTTCTTCCTGTACCCCTCTTGCCTCCTTTTGCACCCCGTTCCCTCTTTCTGCAGCTCTCCTACATGTTTCTGCACCTCTCTTGGCTCTTTCCACACTTTTCTTGCTTCTTTCTGCACCTCTGTTGTTTCTTTCTGCACTTCCTTGCCTCGTTCTGCACCCCTCTTGCCTCTATCTGCACCTCTGTTGCTTCCGTCTGCTCTTCTTTTCCTTCTTTCTGCACCTCAGTTGCCTCTTTCTGCAACTCTCTTGCCTCTTTCTGCAGTTCTCTTGCCTCTTTCCGTACCCCTCTTGCCTCTTTCTGCACCTCAATTGTTCCTTTCTGCACCCCTTTGCCTGTTTCTACACCCCTCTTTCCTCTTTGTGCAACTCTCTTGACTCTTTCTCTAGCTCCCTTCCCTCTTTCTGCACCACTCTTTCCTCTTTCTACAGTTCTCTTCCTTCTTTCTGCACCCGCCTGCCTCTTTCTTTCACTAGCCCCCCGGCCAAATACCTTCTAGGCACTAGCAGTCAGCGCCAAGATGCTCCTTGGAGTGTAAGTTGTGCTTTACAAAAATTAAATTACATTTCATTACATAAATTACATTACCCCTCTTGTCTCTTAATGCACCTCTCCGAACCCTTTGTGCACCCCTCTTGCCTCTTTTTGCACATCTGTTGGTTCTTTCTGCACCTTTTTGGGTGAGCGCAAAATCCGTTCCGCTCGCGGATTTTGCGGATTTTCGGTAAATCCGCAATCCGCGAACTCCTGCGAATTTACCGAAAATCCGAAAATCCGCGAGCGGCGGATCCGGGGGGCAAAAGTTCAAGCCTTCAAGCTTGAAGTTGTTGTAACTATTTTAGGATGGCGCCGGCAAGCTGCCAGCGCCATCCTAAAATAGTTACTAAGTTAGCTTCAACAGGAAGCACTAATAGATAAAATAAAGCAGGTGCTCGAGCACCTGCTTTATTTTATCTATTAGTGCTTCCTGATGAAGCTAACTTAGTAACTATCTTAGGATGGCGCTTGCAGCTTGCCGGCGCCATCCTAAAATAGTTACAGGATGATGGACAGCTCACTCAAGGGACCCCTGCGCACATCGGTGCGATTGCATAGTTACACGCACATGGTCGCTGGAACTAGTTGAAGCTCAAATTCAGTGACTCATTCATCAGCCCAAAAACAATTGTGAGCGTCGTCGAGGCTGGGCAGGTGTGCCTTCTTCCCAAATCTACCGTTGAAAATCAGCTATGATGCTGGATAGAGGCCTTTGTATCCTTGACTTTCAC
The DNA here is from genome assembly GCF_964263255.1 of Lissotriton vulgaris. Taxonomy (NCBI): domain Eukaryota; kingdom Metazoa; phylum Chordata; class Amphibia; order Caudata; family Salamandridae; genus Lissotriton; species Lissotriton vulgaris. Next base: position 474,611 of record NW_028254370.1, on the reverse strand, counting down.
GAGCGCAATCCTCGTGCTGACAGCTCACTCAAGGGACCCCTGCGCACATCGGTGCGATTGCATAGTAACACACACATGGTCGCTGGAACTAGTTGAAGCTTAAATTCAGTGACTCATTCATCAGCCCAAAAACAATCATGAGCCTCGTCGAGGCTGGGCAGGTGTGCCTTCTTCCCAAATCTACCGTCGAAAATCAGCTGTGATGCTGGATAGAGGCCTTTGTATCCTTGACTTTCACGAGCGCAATCCTCGTGCTGTTCCTGTGACCAGGAACTTCTTTCTCTTCATCTGCTGCTCTGATCGGTCTCTGAGCATTTATACACACAAGAGGCACTTGAACTCGCACAGAAGACCCCCATTTAAATAATCCGCAAAATCCACGAATCTGCAAATTCGCGGATTTTGCGAATCCGCGAATACGCAAATCCGCAAATTTGCGGATCGTGAATCCGTGAAATCCGCCCATGCTTACTCTTTCTGTACCCCTCTTGCCTCTTTCTGCACCTCTGTTGGTTCTTTCTGCACTGCTCTTGCTTTTTAATGCACCTCTGTTCTAAATTTTTGCATCCCTCCTGCCTTTTTCTGTACCCCTCATCTCTTGCCTCAGTCTGCCCACCGGTTCCCTCTTTCTGCACCCCTTTTGCCGGTTTCTGCAACTCTCTTGCCTCTTTTTGCAGTTTTCTTGCCTCCTTCTGCATCTCACTTGCCACTTTTTTGCACCTCTGTTGGTTCTCTTGCACTGCTCTTGCTTCTTTCTGCACCTCTCTTGCAATTTTCTGCACCCCTCTTGCCACTTTCTGTATCCCTATTAACTGTTTCTGTACCTCCTTTGCCTCTGTCTGCACCCTGTTCTGTCTTTCTGTACCTCTTTCACCTGTTTCTGTTGTTCTCTTGCCTCCTTCTGCAGCTCTGTTGCTTCTTTCTGCACTTCTCTTGCCTCTTTCTATACCCCTATTGCTTCATTCTGCACTTCCCTTGCTTCTTTCTGCATCTGTCTTGCTTCTTTCTGCACCCCATTGTCTCTTTCTGCACTTATCTTCCCTCTTTCTGCATCTCTTTTGCCTCTTTCCGCATATCTTACTTCCCTCTTTCTGCACTTCTCTTGCCACATTCTACACCTCTGTTGCTTCTTTCAGCAATTCTCTTTCTGCACCTCTCTTGCAGTTTTCTGCACCCCTCTTGCCACTTGCTGTATCCCTCTTAACTGTTTCTGCACCTCCCTTGCCTCTGTCTGCACCCTGTTCCGTCTTTCTGTACCTCTTTCACCTGTTTCTGTTGTTCTCTTGCCTCCTTCTTCTGCAGCTCTGTTGCTTCTTTCTGCACTTCTCTTGCCTCTTTCTGCTCCCCTGTTGCTTCATTCTGCACTTCCCTTGCTTCTTTCTGCATCTGTCTTGCTTCTTTCTGAATCCCATTGTCTCTTTCTGCACTTGAATTCCCTCTTTCTGTACCCTTTTGCCTCTTTCTGTACCTCTCTTGCCCCTTTCTGCGCCTCACTTGCAAGTTTCAGCCCCCCTGATGCTTCTTTCTGCTCCCCTCTTGCCTCTTTCTACACCTCTCTTCCCTCTTTCTGCACCACTCTTTCCTCTTCCTGTACCTCAGTTGCTTTTTTCTGCACTCTTCTTGCCTCTTTTTGCACCCTTTGTGCCTCTTTCCACACCTCTCTTACTTCTTTCTACACTTCTCTTCCTTTAAACTGCACCCCTTGTGACTCTTTCTGCACCCTTCTTCCCTTTACTGGCCCGTCTCATGGATCTTTTTGTACTACTCTTGCCTCTTTCTGCACCCCTCATGCCTCCTTCTGTATCTCTGTTGTTTCTTACTACACTGCTCTTGCTTCTTTCTGCACCCCTTTTCTCTTTCTGTACCACTGCTCCCTCTTTATGCACCTCTTCTGCCTGTTTCTGCACCTCTGCGGCCTCTTTCTGAACTTCACTTGTCTCTTTCTGTACCTCTTCTGCTTTTTTCTGCACTTTTCTTGCTTCTTTCAGCACCTCTCTTTCCTTTTTCTGCACCTCTGTTGGTTCTTTATGCACTGCTCCTGCTTCTTTCTGCACCTCTGTTGTTTATTTCTGTACTTTCCTGCTTATTTCTACACCTCTCTTGCTTCTTTCTGTACCTCACGTGCCTCTTTCTGTACCCTTCTTCCCTCTTTCTGTATCTCTCTTGCCTCTTTCTGCACCTCTGTTGCCTCTTTTTGCACCCCTCTAGTCTCTTTCTGCATCTCCTTTGCTTGTTTCTGCTCTTCCTTTGCCTCTTTCTGTACCCCTCTTGCCTTCTTCTGCACCTCTGTTGTTTTTTACTGTACTGTTCTTGCTTCTATCTGTATCACTCTTGCAAATTTCTGCACCCTCTTGCCTCTTTCGGCACCCCCCTTATCTTCCTGCACACCTGTTCCCTCTTTAAACACCTCTACTGCCTGTTTATGAACCTCTGCTGCCTCTTTCTGAACTTCTCTTGTCTCTTTCTGCACCTCTGTTGCTTCTTTATGCACTTCTCTTGCCCCTTTCTGCAACCCTCTCCCCTCTTGCTGCACCTCTGTTGCTTCTTTCTGCACTTCTCTTGCCTCTTTCTGCACTTCTCTTGTCTCTTTCTGCACACACAAGGCTACTTTTAAACTAACCTCAGGCTCAGCAGTCCACACATGCAAGTGCAGAAAAGGGCTGCACTCAGCCTTTCTCAATCAGTAAATTAACATGAATACCAACTGTTTAAAAACCCCTCACATCGTGGACATAGAAAAGGTACTGCTTTCAAAATACGAAAACTTTAGCAAGCAGGAATTTTTTAACACATGTAATACAACCGAGCGCGCTTAACCTATTGTGGTACTGTGCACACATTATGTAAAATTCCGTGACCGAAGTGATCCATGTCACAACACTTGCAGAGCTAGCGCTGCCCGTTGTTAACAACATTAAACCTGCCAACATATGTTATTCTATAGTTATATAATCATTTAAAAGACCTCTTTAAAAATGTGTCAAATCGGGGCATTTAAAACATTTTTTGAAGCGTTATACTTTGAACATAATAATGCTTTCCCAAATATATACGACAATGACGTGCGGTAAATTATGCACGCTAAATATGCACGTAGCATCTCCACACAAAGTACAATAAAAGCATTATTGCTGGAGTCCCATTGAGTTAATTACTCCTCATGGAATTTATCGGAGTAACGAGGAACACATAAACGCTCGTCATGAATTAAAACCAAAATAGTTTTGCATGGTGTAAAGTCTGCCCGAAGGGAAATCGTTCAAAGTTGGTCATTAAACCAGGAATGGAGACAACCTCACCGCGAAAATACGACCACGAATCCTCACCGTAAAGCAACAATGTTGCACGGTGCCCAGCACCAGAGTTTACTTCGGAACTTCCGAGGGAGACAGCAAGCTTGTAGCGAAAATTAGAACTCCATGCTGAAAACCTTCAGGACTTCCTCGGGCTCCGTCCTGCCTTCCACACGGTACTCCATCTCATATTACTTAGTCCGGTAGGACCCTGGGGGCTTGCTTGAATACGATATCTCGTTAAACTCCTGGGATGCGGTTAACTAAGCAAGTCCAAAGAACGCTGGTGTCACCTACAAAGTGGCGCCGCTGCCACTAATAGAATCCTCTCCAATCCCAAATTCACACTCGAAAAAGAGGCACACACACGAAGATTCACACATTGGCTGTTTTATTGAAGAGTGATGTCTCTGGACCTGGTTAAAGTTCACTGAGACGCGTTTCGGCTGCACTCAGCCTTTCTCAATCAGTAAATTAACATGATTACCAACTGTTTAAAAACCCCTCACATCGTGGACATAGAAAAGGTACTGCTTTCAAAATACGAAAACTTTAGTAAGAAGGAATGTTTTTAACACATGTAATACAACCGAGCACGCTTAACCTATTGTGGTACTGTGCACACATTATGTAAAATTCCGTGACCAAAGTGATCCATGTCACAACACTTGCATAGCTAGCGCTGCCCGTTGTCAACAACATTAAACCTGCCAACATATGTTATGCTATAGTTGTATAATCATTTGAAAGTCCTCTTCAAAAGTGTGTCAAATCGGGGCATTTAAAACATTTTTTCAAGCGTTATACTTTGAACATAATAATGCTTTCCCAAATATACACGACAATGACGTGCGGTAAATCATGCACGCTAAATATGCCCGTAGCATCTCCACACAAAGTACAATAAAAGCGTTATTGCTGGAGTCCCATTGTCTTAATTACTCCTCATGGAATTTATCGGAGTAACGAGGAACACATAAACGCTCATCATGAATTAAAACCAAAATGGTTTTGCATGGTGTATAGTCTGCCCGAAGGGAAATCGTTCAAAGTTGGTCATTAAACCAGGAATGGAGACATCCTCACCGCGAAAATACGGCCTCGAATCCTCACTGTAAAGCAACGATGTTGCACGGTGCCCAGCACCAGAGTTTACTTCGGAACTTCTGAGGGAGACAGCAAGCTCGTAGCGAAAATTAGAACTCCACACTGAAAACCTCCAGGATTTCCTCGCGCTCTGTCCTGCCTTCCACAGGGGACTCCATCTCATATTACTCTGTCTGGTAGGACTCTGTGGGCTTGCTTGAATACGATACCTCGTTAAACTCCTGGGATGCGGTTAACTAAGCAAGTCCAAAGAACGCTGGTGTCGCGTGCAAAGTGGCGCCACTGCCACTAATAGAATCCTCTCCAATCCCAAATTCACACTCGAAAAAGGGGCACGCACATGAAGATTCACACATTAGCTGTTTTATTGAAGCGTGATGTCTCTAGACCTGGTAAAAGTTCACTGAGACGCGTTTCGGCTGCACTCAGCCTTTCTCAATCAGTAAATTAACATGATTACCAACTGTTTAAAAACCCCTCACATCGTGGACATAGAAAAGGTACTGCTTTCAAAATAAGAAAACTTTAGCAAGCAGGAATGCTTTTAACACATGTAATACAACCAAGCGCGCTTAACCTATTGTGGTACTGTGCACACATTATGTAAAATTCAGTGACCAAAGTATATATAATATATATTCACTGAAAAAACATGGGTTTCAGGGACGTTATAGTTACAAATTAGCATTTAAAAAACCTTTGAAATTCACTGAAAAAATCATAGGTTTCAGGGATGTTATAGTTAGTTGGACATTTCACTCATATAAAACCATAGAAATTCCGCCGTTATAGTATAGTTAGTTGAACTAACTATAACTTGCGACCTTCCAATGCACTGCTGATGACGTCACATATTACATCATTCATGACATGGTCAGTGACATCACGGATGATATCACTGATGACATCTCAAATGACATCACTGATGACATCACTAATGACATCACTGATGACATCATCCAGTGACTGTGTGTTTCTGTAAAGTTTAAATATGTTTTATATATATATTGGCCAAGTTGTATTGAAGAATGAGTGGGTTTATAAGTGTCTAGATGGAGGATTTAGTAGGTGCGTGACTGACTGTACAAGTGAGTATTTAAATGTATCTTACAGAATGCATGGGTTAGTGACTAAACTGCGTGAATATCTGTATCGGTCTACCTATTGCTGTATAAGCTGCAGCATTGGCTGGTGAGTAGCTACATGAGTCTCTATATGGGTTATTGATTGGTTGTGTGAGTATTTATATGGGTGCCTGAGTGTGTGTGTGTGAGTGGATGGGAGGTGTATGACTGTGTGCATAGATGTGTGAGTGCTTCATTTACTGGTTGTATGGGTTCAAGAGTACATTTGGAAACAGCTGTATGTAAGTGGGTGTGTGTGTATGTGTGTTTTGGTGAGTGAATGCATATCTCAGTGCTGGGTGGTATAACATATGGTGTAAAGTAGGTACAACACTTTCCAGAGCACTCAATATTGAGTGTGCCTTGGTTGGCTCAGGTTGATAGACTAATGCAGGAAATAGATGTGGATTTTAAAATTAAGCAACCAACCAACTCCTTAAAGTATGGAAAAATTTAAGTAAAGCTATTTTTATGAACAAGTTAACTGACATGAGAGACACAAAGGAAAGGCAGAATGTCTCAGTAAAAACATACTCTGAGGGGCCCATGCACCCTGGGCTGCAGGGCTATCTCATAATGGTCTTTGATGTCCCAAAAAGATTTTATATGTTATTTGATTTTGTTTTGGCATAGCACATGGTCTTGTAGCTTTTCAGAAAAGAGCTGCATGGTCAAACCAACTACCTAGATGCCCATGTGATGGCATCTCTTCCCAGACAACATTGCACTTTATCTGGTTTTGTAAATTGTATCATGTTCTTAGGAAATGTTTACTGTGCGTGTTGATGGCATCTCTTCCCAGACAACAATGCACTTTATCTGGTTTTGTAAATTGTATCATGTTCTTAGGAAACGTTTACTGTGCCTGGTACTCCAATCTAAAACATTTTTAGTACATCAGGAAGCCTACATGTTTTTATGAAGCCTCAAGTCCGACCCTATTTATTCTGCTGTTTAATTATTCATTAGTGGTGCCCAAAGTGAAGGGAAAACCTTTTCTCTGTACGACAAAATGGCATACAAATGTGAATAATATACCTGAAAATCGCCTTTTTATTCTTTTTATCACTGCATTATTTTTAGGTGGTGTACAGAGAGAAAGGATTTTTTTTACACCTTTGTATGATAAAATTGCCATATGATCATGCATGATGTATTTGGAAATATAACTTTAGCTTTTTTTAAATTGTGCACATTTTCTTCTTACATACGTTTTATTATCGATTTCTACATTTTTCTTTAGGAATATATGAATGTATTTTAACTGTGCTTGCTTTTATGATTATCAAATTTTGAAATCAAATTAAGCCCTTTTGACCCTGATTTAGTATAATTTCATAGAGGAGCAAACTCTAACATTAAGGATAATAATTTGAAAACAGCAGGAGAACTTTGCTCTTTGGATCCTGCTAATATATGTAGGTATTTTATTCACAAGTTTCAAGTGATGCCGCCTTTCATGTGCAATAAAAAAAGTGTCCTCTTGGAGAAGTTGCAGATTTTTGTGAGCAAAAAGAATACCAGGTTAGGGGTGCTCCTTCTATATTCATTCTCTTATAAACAGAAGATGTGCCTACATTTGGAACTGATACTGATGACTTGAGTACTGTCTTTCATATAACAGTATAACAGTATGCTACCTGCACCATCCCAGATGAGAGTCGTAGCAAAACACTTAGGGGTCCATTAGGATGGCGGGCGGGCTTTGGCCGCCCGCCACCCTAACGGAGAAGAGGACCGCCCGCTAACAGTGCGTGGGTCCCACATAGGCATTAGGATGCGCCCGCCATGCAGGCGGGCGCATCCTGTATGTTTACCATTGCAGCGGGCGGAGCAGAATTCTCCGCCCGCCGCAATGGTAAAAGTGCACGTTGTGCTATTCAAAGGGCAACATGACAGGCACCGCGCGGTGCCTGCCATGTTGCACTTTGAAATGCGGGGTGTACCATAGGTACCCCCCATGTGCACCCCCCAAGCCACGGACTCCCAGGGGGCCCGCAACGGGCCCCGCAGGGAGTCTCTGCATGCCTTTTCGTGGCGGCATTGCCGCCACGGAAAGGCATTGTCCACAGCCCATTGTAATATGGCGGGCGGTGTCTAGCAGACACAGCCTCCATGTTACTGGTTTTCCGCCCCGGCCACAAGGCGACCGGGGCGGAAAACATGCAGGCGGTGTTTGTCACCGCTGCGGTCCCTCCCGCCATACTAATATGGCGGGGGGGAATTGGGCTGATGATGTCGGGCGGATTTCCTTCGCCAGGGTGGCGGTGGCCACCGCTACCCTGGCGGAGGCAATCCGCCCGACATCCTAATGGGCCCCCAAGACAACAGGTTCTTCAGGTTCCACACACATAAATGTGAGAAATATTGCCACCGAATATACAGATGTAAGGGTAAATTTAATAAAATGGGGTCGATTCAGAATCGGGAAAGCAATCCGTACGACTATCCGTATTTGTAGCCATTTCCGTATGAATCGTACAAAACCGTACGAATAGCGTATGAATGTCTGTGAACCGTACGACAAACGAGGCTAAATACGTAGAACATAGAGCCGCACAGTGAACCGTACTAGATGTAAACATGCCATATGACCCGCCAAGTACGATCCGAACCGTGGATCAAGAACGCGATTCGTACGGAAAGCGGCGAATGAGCAATTCGTACGGAGAACCACACATACACATACGCACCGTACCCCTGCGATCATGAGGGTACGCACCGTACCCCTATGCTCTGCCACCTGACGCACCGTACACCTACACATCGTACACCTACGCTACGTACACCCATGCACCGTACCCCGATGTACCGTACCCCGATGTACCATACCCCTACGCTCCGTACCCCGACGCACCGTACCAGTTCGCACCGTACCCCTGCCATCATGGGGTGCACTCGCGTACACGGGGGAGTCCGTTTCGAATGCGTTTAGAGTCGAAATGTGCTTTTACTGATGTTTTAAAGTCCGATAGAGAAAGACTCATACGGAGTGTCGTACTGACGATTCGTACTTGCTGGTTTGTAAAAAGCTGCCTCGATCCGTACCAACTTCGCGTACTGCGTGTTATGATTGCGATTCGTACAGTTTCTTGAATCGTAAGGTCTTTTGTATGATTCGTACGGAGAATTGCATTGGGTACACATCGTACTACATCGTACGTACGAGTATGGTTCTGCGTACAAATCGTATGGGAAAAATGCTCCGTACGGCGATTCGGACTGGATTTTACCGAATTAGAATCGGCCTCTATGTGTTGTTTTGGATTTCCAAGGGTTGTAATCTCCAAAGGAAGAGTGAATAGCTTTTTATCTGCATTGAGGCATACTCTCACAAGAAAATCACCAAACAATACATATAATTCGAGAAGATTAAAGGACTCTAAATACATTAATGTTATGAACCTGTTATTCTAAAATTATGGAATTTAAATATGGACATACAGTTTGTTGCAGACAACTCCATTGTTGTCGCTTGCGATGTCACTTCATAGAGCACAAAATCGTAGAAAACAGAGTTGAAGGAAACATGGGAGGAGATTTCTGCAGAAAAATCTCTTTGTAAGAAATTGTACAGTTTCTCATTGAAAATGCTTTCACATAGGGAGATAGGTTCCTTTTGAGTTCTGTGACAGATTGAGTTCATCTAGCTTATTCTCAAAGTCTATGAGTTTTGTTTGGGTTAGTCTAGGCCTTGCTAATATGCGAACCAGAGTTTTGAAGTCTTTCCCGGAAATTAGGTACCTAGCAGAGCTTGATCCAGATAGCACAGATATTACAAAAACAAATATATTGGCTACTTACAACCCAAGAAGAGCACACTCCTCAAAAATAGGTTTCTATACGAAATTTTGCAACACTATAGGTACAAAAACAATGTGACAAAAACATCAATGAAGGTACATATGCTGTAGTTGGTTGAGAGTGTTATTTGGTTTGGTATGCAAAAGATCACTTAATAAGCCATAGAAAACTTACTTGTCAAACTGCTAAGAATTTTTCTTTTTCTACTTAGCACTTCTGCAGATTTTAAACCTTGGAGGTGTTAAACAGAGCTCTCAGTTGAGATCCGTTCAGACAGCCAATAATTGAAATTGAAGCTGCCAAAGTGGTGAATGAGGTGCAGACAGCAATGCAACAAGGAAGAGAAGAAAAGTTTGACTTGGAACAATTAGCTCCACAACTCAATAATGAGCAAAAAGAGATATATCTATATAAGTGAAATCTTTTATATGTTAGCAGACACTGTGGGTGTGGGGAAAGCTTTTTAATCAAAGTTTTAACCACTTACCAACAGAGGACTACAGAGTCCACTTTGCTGTGTGTTGTAAAAACACCTACTAGATTAGCTGCACACAATAGCAAAGGGATTATATTGCATCATCTACTTATACTACCTGTTGAACACAATAATAAACTGGAATACCAAATGTCTGCTCTTGAAGGTTTTCATGAAGTTTCCAGAGTTTTGAGGAAATTAAAACTTTTAATCATGGATGAGGTGAGCAGGGCCTCAAACTTAATGCTCACCTTTGTGCATTTTTTAATGTACCAGACATTGAAGACTTGGGAGCAGATTCCGATGTCATTCGGAAGGGCTCCAAATCGGATTTGTGTTTGCTAAATCTAATCTGAAACTCTTGCTTCCGACCGAATTGGACAAACTTCCCAATGACCAATTCCAATGCCTGGAAACCATTAGGGCTGTTCAAATCGGTTACAAAAGGCATTCTGGCAGGTCTCGTCTTTCGGAGCAGGATCATACAGCTCTATTGACTCGGTATCCCGAGCAAGTACGATGACCAATTTGGACAGACATTCCGATTTTGGTTCTCCGTAATGAATCAGCTCCCGGAATCGTTCTTTAGGGGCCACCCTTCACCAGGGCCCTCCACATTGGGCCATGGGGTACCCAAGAAACCCCCCTTTCCAACCATACAGGCACCATGGGGTGCCTGCCACAGGGTGCACAATGTTACCCAGCCACCAATTTCTTAAATCGGAGGCTGTGTTCTCGTTAGGAACACAGGCTTCCATAAAAGTTAATGGGAGTCCAACCGACACGTATCCGGAAGCCTCCGGATGCATCCTAATCACTCAATCAGACTCGCCCGATCTGAGTCGTTGGGAAAGCATTTCGAACTGATTCTGTTGGAATGCTTTCTGAACTACATTGGAATCTGCCCCTTAGTATGGAATACTTTTTGGAGGAAAGCAAGTAATTGTTTTTGCTGATTTATTGCATCTTACTCCTGTCAAAGGACAGCCTGTTTTTAAGACACTTTTACATGAAGATACTTGAAATTCTTTAGGAAATATTGGAAATATGAATATTTGGCTGAATTTCTAATACAAAGAATTATTGAGAAACATGTGTCAGGCATCTGATATATAATGTGGAAATATTCTGAAGGATATTAGAGTAGGAATACTGCCAAAAGAAGGAAAACAATTGTTTTCAAACTCAACTTTTAAATAACTTAGGGGCAGATGTATCAAGAAACCATTTTGCACTTCTCAAATAGCGATTGTTAAGGAATCGCTATTTGAGAAGTGCAAAATGGTATGTATGTAGAATTTCGCTATTTTTTAGCGATTCCTTAAAATTCCTTAATTGCGATTAGCAAATTGCTAATCGCAATTAAGGAATAATTTTCCCATTCATTTCTATGGGCCAGGAGGCCCATAGGAATGATTGTGCAGTAATTCTCAAATTGCGAATTCGCAATTTGCTAATCGCAATTTGAGAATTATTTCAAGGGTGCAGGGGTGTCTCATGGACACCCTGCTGCACCCCTGAAACTTACATGTGTGTGCATATGGCACACATACATGCCCTATGGGCATGTATGTGTGTCACATGCCACTTCAAAATAGTCATATTTTGTTTTTTAAAAGGATTTCGCAAATTAACACGAACCTCAAATTGGTGTTAATTTGCGATTCCTTAACCCGAATTCGCAATCTAAAAAAGTTTCATACATGCCATTTAAGGAATCGCAAAATTGCAATTCCTTAAATGCATAAGCAAAATAAGGAATCGCAATTTTTTGCGATTCCTTATTTTGCTAATGTGTGATACATCCCAAAAGATGCTAAATGTCCGTTTGCGATTCCTTAAGGCCGAAATTCGGCCTTAAGGAATCGCAAAAGGCTTGATACATCTAGGCCTTATTTCCTTCTAAAAGTTCAGAGGCCGAGCTAATGTTTGAATTTATTTGACAACAAAAATCGATTGTCTGTCAAATGTCTACTCTTCAAGAATGTAACTCTTCAATTAACAATAGTTGCAATTAGAAAAAAAACAAATATTGCATCTGACAGCAGTTGACAAAATGGAATACCAAGGAGTAAGTAGGCTGTGTACTAAAAAAACACAATCAAAACTGAGGGGCATATGTACAAGGAAGTGTGGAAGCACGGCATTAGCCTTCTTGGCTTCACGCCGCTCTCTACCACTTGAAAAAATACAGTGCAGCTTGCGTTTCCCCGTTTACTGGTGCTAATGTAGCTGCCTAGCACCAACACAGGTGCCCTGGCACTGTAGTGCAAGGGTGCCTGGATTGAGGGGAATTATTGTTTATGTGCAGGAAAGTGTCCCTTCCTACACATAAACAATCTGAATTGGCATTTTGAAACTTGTATGTGTGCTAGATAGAAGTTACAAATTTTGATTTTTTAATGATTTTTAATGATTGTTCATGTGATGAAGGGACAACTGTCTGCATATAAACAATTAATGGTGTTTTGTTGTTTCTATATGCGCTGCACAAATATGCTCACATGGAAACAGCAAAAACTAGGAAAAATGTTGCATTTCTCCTTGTTGTGACAGGGTAGGACCAGGTTTTCCCTGGTCTTTATTTTGGTGCTGCCCCATATTTATACCACCCTTGCAAATATGGGATAGTGTCAAAATCAACACCCACCACAACACTCATCGCCAGCCCCTTTCACGCTAAGTATATCAAGAAGTGTGCGTTATTCGCAAGGCAGCATTAAGCCATGTTAAGTGGCTTAACGCTGCCTTGTGTATAAGGTGAAGCCCCTATTGCCATCACAACATCAAGAAAGCTGACGTTGTAGTGGCGATAGGGGCTTGAAAATATGTTCCCGAATTCTTTAGAAATGTCTGTTTCCAGAACTGCAGGATTAGAAAAGTGTGAGAACTGTAGCATAATTTTGTGTTGTATTGATGAAGGATTCATTAATGAAGCCATGGGTAAAATAACTGTTTATATTTTGTATCCAAACAGAAATGAGGTTACCTAGCTCTTACGTTTGATTAGCTTGAAGGTGTATATCAGATAGCAAGGTCTGTTGCACGTCTCTTTCTTGTAAAAGACTTGTATTTATTCCAGTGTCGTATGCTGACGACACCCAGCTTTTGTTTCCATTCTAGACCCTCACTTCTGCAATTAAACATTCTTTTGCCGAAGGAATGAGAGCGGTGTCCTGCTGGATGGCCTCCAATTTCCTGCAATGCAATGTAGGAAAAACCGAGGTCATGCTTTTTGGGGAGGCTCCTCTCTTGTGGTCACCGGACTGGTGGCCACTGGATTTGGGGCCTGTCCCCTGTCCTAAACAGACAGTGAAGAATCTAGGCGTGCGGCTAGACCAGGGACTATTGTTAAAGGAACACGCGAATCAGGTGACTGGGTCCGACTTTCGGATAATTAGACTCCTGAGACGCGTGTTCCCCTTTCTGTCAGACATCCTCAGAAAGACCCTTGTCCAGGCCCTTGTAGTCAGCCGGTTGGATTACTGCAACGGCCTTCTCATATCTGCTAATGATAATCTGCTTAGTAGACTACAAGTGGCTCAAAACACTGCGGCAAGACTGGTTCTTAATGCCCCGCCTAGAACACCCTCCCGCCCCCTCCTGGGAAAACTTCATTGGCTGCCCATTCGTCAACTGGTCAAGTTTAAAGTCTGTTGTATTATACATAAAAGCATCTTTGGCTCAGGTCCTCAATATCTGGCTGAAAAATTCAACATTTATAATCCTGGACACCCCCTTCGTTCCAGTAATCAATCGCTGCTACAGGTTCCCTCAATCAGAAAGGCGAGGCAGGGTGGTCGAGCACTCTCGTATATGGGCCCCACTCTCTGGAATAAGCTTCCCCTCAACCTGAAACAAAATACCAACTATCTTGTCTTTAGGAAAACACTAAAGACATTTTTGTTTCAGACATCATAATTTCCTGCACGCTCATAAAGTATGGCTCTAAGCATATAAGGTGAAGTAGGCGCGGAGATACCCCTTCCAGGGTCGAGTCCGGCGCTATATAAGCACTTAAATAAATAAATAAATAGCCCTCGTGGGTACCATGGAACCAGAACCCTTGAACAAGGTGCACATTTGCAGCAGCATATGCTTTTTGGCAATCCCTGAGGCTGTTCTATGGGCTACTTGTGGTGCAAGCCCCGAACAGTGTTTCCACCAAAGATTGCTGGCTTATACTCACCGAGTGTCCCTTGGGCTGGTATTGTGTGATTCCTCACGAGGTCCCTTCGTGATCCCTGGTCCGTTGACTGGTGGGTCCCTGAGAAGGCAACTCTAACTTTCATTGAGCTTACCTGGTTGCTCCAGATGTGCCCTGACTCTCCATCACTTGGGGAGTCACCTGGACCTTCCTGGTCCTCACCGAAGCATCTTTTCTCTGACCTCGTGGTTTGCAGTTGCCAAGGCTTGTTGGTGTTCAATCTGGAAACTGACCCCGAGCACTAAACATCCTTCATGGGACAGCTCACCCATAGACTTTCGTTATCCTCGATGTCTCCTGGTCCCCGTGGCTGCAGAGTCAAGCTAAACCTCTTGGCACCTGAAGCACCTGACATCGGTGGGAATTCATTTATCAAGGCCCCTGGTCACTGGCAAGTGACCCAGACTCTGTCCACTCTGCTTTTAGGTTCTTCACATCTTTGATCCAGGCTGGATCACACTGGACACTTTTCCTCTTCATGGGCAGCAGCACTTTGCAGCAACTCTCCATTGGAGACAACGAAGATTCCAGACACCATTTGACACCTATGCACCCGGCTTCCATGGGTGAGGTAACAGGAGTACTCCAGTGCTCATGTGGGTGCTGGTCTTAGCACCTTTTAAGTCTGAAAGGGTTTGCCCAAAGTCCTCTCCTAAGTGTCCTTAAACTTTAAAATTCCAACCCCGACTTTCCCATAGGATTGTAAGGAGCTCGTGGCTGTGTTCTCATACTGCACAAGTCCACATGGGTCCCCTTTGTCACTACCTTGGGTGGTTACTTGGGGTCCCAGTGATTCTACATGCTCTAGGCACTGTGTCTAGTTAAGTCCTGGTTGTTATAGCACTTTCTTAATATATTGTTTGGTCTCCCCCCGGGGCCCACTGTGTATTGTACTATTTACTGTCGTTTTAGTACTGTGATATTGTGTATCTTGGGCTCTAATCTCATACAGAGATTAGTAGTAAGTGTTTAGAAATAAATACATATATTTTATATGCACCTTGAGTGTTTCTCCTTTCATGTGGTCATTCAAGAGGTTACAATCTGGTAAACCAAGCTGCTTTACACTCCTTCAAGACTTAGCCAGAAGGCTGGTCTCCATAGCTCCCACTAGGATAGCTTTCAATAAAGGTTGTCTTAAACATAATCATCAATAAGGGTTGTTTGAACTGGTTCAAGGTGCCCACAATAGCTAGGGACAGCTTATACCAGGCCAACTTCTCACAGCCTGGCTGATAAGGGGTGTAACCCCAACACCCCTCCTAGGGTACTTGTTTGCAGTTCAGGGAAGACCTGGCTTGGCAGGACAGGCCGGACTGTTCCCATGAGGAACAGGGCCAAGACTGATGTGCAAATAGCTGGGTCTGAACTGAGGTGACAAAGGGAGGTAAAGAATGGTCATTGATTCAACCCTGATCTGTGACGGGGTGACTGTTTGAAAGGTTTCAGTGCTCCGTTCATCATCTCTGTGTGTTTGCTTAGTTCTAACCATGATCAGTTTGGCAATGGCTGTTAAAATATATGACATTTTATCATATAAAGCACTCTCTTTGTAGACTGAAAGGCAGATTACAGGGAAAAAGAGACAAAGAGATATGGTGTTCATTGGAGAACTGCATCAAAGCAAATAAAAGATAATTGCATTTAGGGCCTGATCTCGATAGCGGTTGGTCGGTTTGACGACTGCTATAGCAGAGGTCAGGAAACCACCCAGCTAGCAGTCAGCGGTCTGACCACTGCATTAGGATGCGACTGCCGGTCTGGCTGTCGGAAGGTGCTCCTCTTTACAGCGGCTTGTGCTGCAGCCCAGGAAAAGGGAAGCCGCACAGGCAGCAGTGAAAAGCAGCACTTCCTGCACGTTCATGGACTGTGCATGGCACATGGTGCATAGAGGTAAGTGGGGCACTACAAGTGCCCCCAGTGCCACTTAGCAATGACCCACAAGGGACGGGCCCTGTTTGGGCCCTCCAAAATCTCTTTCCGACAGCCTGCACATGCCAGTGTTTCTCTCTTAAACAGGCTGGTGGAAAGAGAAATCCAAATCCCATTGAAAAGCTGTGGTCAGACCAAAGGGTTTTAGGTGGTCAAACCGCCACCGACAGCCTGTTGGTGGGCGGTCTGACCGCTTTCGAAATCAGGCCCTTTGTTTTTTAATGACAGGAGATTACTATCACAGTAGTTGTTCTATTAATGACTTTGTTGTATTAACAATACAATCATGTGTTGTGTTTGGTACTTTTTCTTGCAGGTATATATTTTGTCTTTATGCATTATTTTCCTTTTGAAAACAAAATGATTGTTTTTATATGTATGTGTTTTTGTTTATGATTTCTGTTAATACGTGAAAAGTTTGAGAAATAAAGTTTCGTCTGAGACAGACTAAAATACATTTTTTTGAACATTCTGATTACATTTTGTTATAATCCATTTTAAATTTGGAATCAGTGGGCATTAACAAATAGAATGTATCACCCCCCCAGGCTAGGATAGTTTAGAGTACTCATAAAGTAGATGATAAGGGATTTCCAGCGAGGAGGCAATTTCCCACAAAGCATGAATTGCTTTTTTATATTTTGACATGTTGTGTAGATGTCTGTATGTTATGTTAAGTTTTCGAATGAGGGAAGTGATTCTAAACTTTCACCCGTTTGTATATTTTATTAGCCTTATGAAATGTTTTTTAAACATAAAAAGAAACAACTCAGATGGAAACATTTAGAATAGACAATGTGCAAGTAAAGGTAGTATGTAGATAATGAACATGATAGCTATAGCCACCACCTCTTTAAAAGTGTCCTGTAATTCACAATGGGCTGGTAAAGGTCAATAATTGACCCTAATAATAGTAAAAGATATTTTTACACCCAGGAGCAAACAAAAAGATCTCCAGTAGCTGAGAACAGATGTAGTTTCAAATATTGTGAGTCAAATGCCAGGGCGACTAAAACATTCGGGTGGTATCCTGGGATGGTGAGATCAGGAATGCTATACAGACTAATATGGCTGAGATACCCGCCACCCCCTCTCAACACAATCCCCAAGGATGGGAAACCGGAAACAGTTCTGAACTTTTGGAAGACGGGAGGGAGTGACCCTCCCGGCCGTATTTATTAAAATATGAAACAAAATTAAAACATTAAAATAACAGTTTCATATTATGTACAATTTCATTACCACATTGCGATGTTTGGCTAACCTTAACATATTCTCTAATACAAAGGTTCTCCTAGCCGAACTAACATCCTACAAAACATTTAACTTGAAATTTTTGAAATTGTACATCCTAACGTTTAAGGGCCAACGGCAAGGTCGTAACCGGTGTCAAGATCCCTAAACCAGAAATATCCCCCCCACTTGTGAGGGGCGACCGCACAGAGGTGTACCTCAAGTGCAACTACCAATTTCCCTTGACTTGACGGGGGCCCCAATAAACTCAACGCCACTTAAAGGTCGTCCGAGGACTCGTGTGAGATATCTAGAAGGTAGCGTAGACCCCCCCAAACCCCACACAACTTACCACATCTGCCGTCGCAGATGTCCTGGCCCCGGGAAATTCTCCAGGAGGGGGCTGTAGCCCCTCCTACCCAGGAAGGGGCCTTGACCGCCTTTCCTTTCCTTTTTGGCGGCCCATCCTTAGAAGGGACCGCCTCCCCGTTGAGGGGCCAATGGCCACCTCCCTCGAGCGCTCCCATCCGTAATGGGTGACGCCCACTCATAGGGATCTTCCAATTAGTGCTCACCGATCATGACCTTACCGCCCGACCAAAATAAATACGACAATTCTAAACTAAATGACTAATTTACCTAAAAGACAGTAACACAACAACTTTATTAAAACCATGCTTACTGATCAACACTATAGCAGGATTACTTTATTTGCAACACATATCACAAGTTGACCATTCTTTATTGCATATTCAAAGTTATCACGATAGTAATCCGAAGCTGTAAACGAAATTAGAGTTACCACATCAAACTTTATTCAAAAACTACTTGCTGTCCTCAGGGGCTGGTGGGTGGGTCAAAATTGGCTCTTCGTTCCGTCTCGAGCTCACGTGCAGCGAGGTGGTGCAGCTTCAGAGCACAGGAACAAGAGGATGCTTCCTTGGCTTGTTGCTCCTTTTATCCGTCTTCAGGGCGGGCGTAAACCCGCCCCTGCCTGCCCCTGGGGCGTGGCCGTCCGCGTCAGTGTCTAGGCCAGCCCACTCCAGGGCGGGAAAAGGTGCGCCCCGGCTACGCCGCTTCGGGCATACCAGCCGTGACACGCCTCCCGCCCAAGATGGCTTCCCGGGGGGATCGTGGTACTCTGCCATACGTTCGGGGGGACCGAATGGTCGCCCCTTTCCATATGGCTGAGATACCCGCCACCCCCACTCAACACAATCCCCAAGGATGGGAAACCGGAAACAGTTCTGAACTTTTGGAAGACGGGAGGGAGTGACCCTCCCGGCCGTATTTATTAAAATATGAAACAAAATTAAAACATTAAAATAACAGTTTCATATTATGTACAATTTCATTACCACATTGCGATGTTTGGCTAACCTTAACATATTCTCTAATACAAAGGTTCTCCTAGCCGAACTAACATCCTACAAAACATTTAACTTGAAATTTTTGAAATTGTACATCCTAACGTTTAAGGGCCAACGGCAAGGTCGTAACCGGTGTCAAGATCCCTAAACCAGAAATATCCCCCCCACTTGTGAGGGGCGACCGCACAGAGGTGTACCTCAAGTGCAACTACCAATTTCCCTTGACTTGACGGGGGCCCCAATAAACTCGACGCCACTTAAAGGTCGTCCGAGGACTCGTGTGAGATATCTAGAAGGTAGCGTAGACCCCCCCCCAAACCCCACACAACTTACCACATCTGCCGTCGCAGATGTCCTGGCCCCGGGAAATTCTCCAGGAGGGGGCTGTAGCCCCTCCTACCCAATAAGGGGCCTTGACCGCCTTTCCTTTCCTTTTCGGCGGCCCATCCTTAGAAGGGACCGCCTCCCCGTTGAGGGGCCAATGGCCACCTCCCTCGAGCGCTCCCATCCGTAATGGGTGACGCCCACTCATAGGGATCTTCCAATTAGTGCTCACCGATCATGACCTTACCGCCACAGGCCGGATAGTTGACCGGCTATCCGGACCCCCCACAACACTCCTACCTAAAGGTCATGTCTTAAAGTTTTTAGCCAAGCTATCAAGTCTCCTATGAGTAACTCGTTCCCCACCCGGGACAAATGAACACCATCCCCCAAATACATACTGTCACCAGTAATACAACCATGCGAAATAGAATGCAGTGTACTGGAACGGAACAATCTACTCACTTTGTTATTAAGTTTCCTTACTGAATGATTCAGAGCAGAAACAGAAATAGCCCCCCGCCATACTTTTCGTGGGATCATATGAGACCATGCAATTGTGGACCCTGGAACTCTTCTTGCTAACCAACTTACAGTGGAAAGCATCGCCTCAAGAAGCAGTCGTCTACCAGTGGTGACCAAATCATTGCCCCCAAGATGTACTACGACTATAGACGGCGGTGACCTTGTCCGCCCTAGTAAACCCTCAAAAAATGATTGAAACTGGTCAATACAGAGTCCGCCCCTTCCGTAGAAGGACACACTGTACCCGTATTCCCCAGCCACGTGAATCATGTCACCTGCTTTGAATACGTCCACGGCACGCCTCACGTATGAGTGGCCCACGACCCACACCTCCTTTTTCACAGCCGGTGATGTCTGACCGCTGGCCCGGTGATAGGTCGACTGCATAGTCCGCCCCGCCTCGCAGGCTTGCGCAACTGAAACCAAACAAAAACAAGAAGCGTGAGTACATCATACAGCTTCACAACATGTGCAACCGCACATACCTTTTATAACAATTGGAGGACCAACGCCCCACACGTTTAACTTGTTCAACAGTCTGACCCCTGGCTGTAGCCTCTGTAGCAGCCCCTATCCGAAAGGAATGGGTCCCAAACTCGCCCGGGTTCAAGCCCGCAGCGGCAATCGACATCGCAAGCACCCGCTGAAACTGAAACCTCGTCAGTGGGGTGGCGTCAGCTGTCTCAACAAGGTGCCCCCCCATGATGCCACCCTTTGTGCTAAATATTCCTCTACACAACTCACCGAGCACATGGAGGACTCGGGAATCCTTTGTATGATTATGCAATCACCCATCGCACCCTGATCGGTCTTGGACCTGGCAAACGAGACAGTCATTGTCCCCCCTCTGACCTGAACGTGCTCTCGGCACAGTCCCCCCATCACATCCTGCTTGTTCCTTGCCACTAATTTGCTTACCCGCATAGCCCCATGGAATGCGAGCGTAAAAGCGGCTCGGAATAACACCGTTTCATACTTGGATGAACACGTTGCAGGGAGTACTGATAACAACAGGGCCAACCTATCCAAGCCTATCGGGCGCCTTTCATCTACTCTGCGACCCTCAAGGCGTTGCCACCCACGTAGCGCCTTTTGCACCACGAAAGACGCTGTCGGGACCTGGATCCCATGAGCCCTTGCCATAAAGGAAATGGTGGCCCGATGCCTCTGGGCCGTAGCCACTGATTTGCCTGCCTGATGTAAGGACAGCAGAAAATCCACTACTAGTTCTTCCTGGCCCCAAAGCTCCCTCCTAGCATCCCCCACAAAGGCCCAGTAGGATCGGAACGCCCCTTGGTATGCCTTCCTCGTCCTGGGTGCTAAACTCTCTCCCACGAGGTTACGAAGTTCGGGGCACCGAGAGACCAGAGAGCTTCGGGAAAGGGTGCCGCCACCGGGTCCGCTGTGGGCAGAAAACCCCAGAAGGCCTGCATACGAAAACGAGAAAGCGCATCAGCCGCCTGGTTCATCACCCCCGGGACATGTCTTGCCTTAAATAGCACATTCAATTGCATACACAGTAGTACAATTTCCTTGAGCAATCTCAGAATCCATTTGCATCGTGCTGCCTGGCTATTGATACACTCAACCACGGTCATGTTATCGGACCAGAATACCACAGAGTGATCTCTGAACCCCTCGGGCCACGTTCTCAGGGCCACCAGAATGGGGAAAAGTTCCAGGAAAGCAATGTTACTTGTCAGTCCACTATCATGCCACCATGACGGCCATCTTTGTGCCGACCACTGAGTGCCGAATATGGCACCAAACCCAATGCTCCCTGCCGAATCTGTCCACAGCCCCAGCTCCTCAGAGGACACCGCCGGTTTGTTCCAGACAATTCGACCATTGAAATCCGCCAGAAATGCCAACCAAATGCGCATGTCCTGGCGAACCTCTGCCGAGAGCCTTGTGCAATGATGACCCTCCTTCAGGCCGATCATGGCTTGAGCG
Source organism: Lissotriton vulgaris (assembly GCF_964263255.1). NCBI lineage: Eukaryota > Metazoa > Chordata > Amphibia > Caudata > Salamandridae > Lissotriton > Lissotriton vulgaris. The sequence goes on along the minus strand of NW_028254370.1, from coordinate 453,264 downwards.
ATCGAGCGGGAAAAGGGGCGGGCCATCGGTATTACTCTTAGGGCAAAATTCAACTGTCCCACCAATTGTTGTAATTGATGTAGCGTAACCTTAGACTTATTTATACACATTTGCAATGATGCCCTGAATCTTGACACTTTGTCACCTGGTAAACGAAAACAACCTTCTTCGGAATCGAGCTCGATCCCCAGAAACTCGAGGCAAGTCGAGGGACCCACAGTCTTACCTGGTGCCAATGGCACGCCAAACTGATTCATCAAGACACAAAATTCGGACAAAGCCTGTCCACATTCCGGATCCCCGGCTGCCCCCAGAAACAAAAAGTCATCGAGATAATGCATCACATGTTGAAAACCCGTCTTCTTTGTGAAGACCCATTGCAGGAAACAACTGAACTTTTCAAAATAGGCACAAGATATAGAGCACCCCATCGGCATACACCTATCCATGTAATAGTGACCCTGAAACATGAAACCAAGGAGACGCTGATCGTCTGGATGTACCGGGAGCAACAGGAACGATGACTCAATATCAGATTTTGCCATCAGCGCACCGGGCCCCAGGCGATTCAATATGGCTACGGCCTCATCGAAGGATGCGTACCGCACCGAACACACTTCCGGGTCTATCGCCTCGTTTACGGAAAGACCTCGTGGGGCTGATAAATTATGTATCAGCCGAAACTCACCCGGGTCCTTCTTGGGGACCACCCCTAAAGGGGAACAAACAAAGTTAGCAACTGGTGGCACATTAAATGGACCGGCGACTCGACCTCGAGTAACCTCTTTCCCGATCTTTTCTTGTACCACGGTCGTATGCTGCAAGACCGATATCTGGTTTTTGCATTTCGCTATATCCTGAAACTCCCCCACTGGGATGCGGAAACCATATGAAAACCCGTTCCGCAACACCCCAGCGGAAGCGCGATCCGGGTATTCGCTGAGCCAGGGAATCATTGCCATGGTATCAATCGGAGTAGGTAAAGGCGCCCCTCGGACTATGTCAGACCTGTTTGGCGCCTCCTCTACCCCCGTTATCACCCGTTTTGGCTCTGCACATGGACTCAGGATGGGATGATTGCCCACACCCACCACATTCGTGCCTAAATTTGCATGACCCCTGGGGCCTGGTACATTTACCCCTGTTAAAGTTCCAACAAATCCCCCTTTTTCCTGCGTTGCCGATTGGCCTCGAGTGGTTGTCGTTACTCGTACCTGATCGAAAGGGCGTCCCAGCATATTGGCGGGAGGATTCACCCCCGGTACTCCCTACCAATGGCAACTTCAACATACCAGTATCTTCCATTTTGGACCAAGACACAGAATCATAACAATCCCAAGTTAATTTTTTATCATGTTCTTTCGCTTTTCTGAAAATATTATCGTAACAGAACCATTGATTGCCCTCGTGTGATACAGAATACCCCATGATCCGTGACTGATAAATCGGCAATTCGGACAGCAATTCGGGCCTACGTTCACCCATGATGGAAGTAAAAATCCCCCATGCTTTGCCCCAATTGCCAATGGTTTCATTTACCTTAAAGGCGGCCATCTTTGCGCGCCAAACACTCGGGTGCATGAGCTCCTTCTGGCTCTTAACATGCTCCATCTCATAATGATCGGTAAGCAACGAGAAGATGTTTATATACTCCTCTGCCCATATCTTCTCTTTGATAGCCAGAGGGACATGCTGACCCAACTTTTCCCTTCGAGAAGGTGCAGACTCATCCCTTGCAAACGGCAATGGCCGCTTACCTCTACCGGAAGCTGTATCTGCGACTGGACCTGACCCAGGTGGTTTCTCCACTGCCGCAGCCGGCGATGGTGCCTTCGTCGCTTCCCTTGTTTCACGCAGTTGCTTCATCAACACCTGCGCGTCGTCAGCCGTGGCGCCCTTGCTACCTTTACCCAACCACGCTGCTAATTGTGCTGCCAGCTCGGGCGGCATATCCTCCCCGGACACGGGGGTGACCACCACGGGAATCGGATTCCCTTCCTCCGGCACGGGAGTTGGTGCTTCGAGTGGGGTACAGGGAACCGGGATGTCTCCCCCAGCTGCTCCCCTTCTGGGCCTCTTGCCTTTTCCTCCTGGAGCTGCTCCTGCCAATGGACGTTTCGGCCCCCCTTCCTCGTCTTTATCCGCCATTCGCCTCTTTAGGTCGGTCACCTCTTTCATAAGAACACGCAGCATCTGGTCGGTAGTCATTCGCTTTCCCGCTTTCTTGGGCATTCTCCGACAGAGTATCTGCAAAACAAACAAGAAAGATTACAACGCTCAAAATTGGCTCTTCGTTCCGTCTCGAGCTCACGTGCAGCGAGGTGGTGCAGCTTCAGAGCACAGGAACAAGAGGATGCTTCCTTGGCTTGTTGCTCCTTTTATCCGTCTTCAGGGCGGGCGTAAACCCGCCCCTGCCTGCCCCTGGGGCGTGGCCGTCCGCGTCAGTGTCTAGGCCAGCCCACTCCAGGGCGGGAAAAGGTGCGCCCCGGCTACGCCGCTTCGGGCATACCAGCCGTGACACGCCTCCCGCCCAAGATGGCTTCCCGGGGGGATCGTGGTACTCTGCCATACGTTCGGGGGGACCGAATGGTCGCCCCTTTCCATTCACGGTCCCTGGATTGCTTGCTCCTGATGCAAAAGAACCGACTGCAGTGTTCATGTTGCTGTGGGATCTGTGTTCAACTTTTGCAGTCTCTGACCATCTTTCCCACTGACTTAGGGCCATATGTATGAAGCTCAAATAGGTTCGCAAACCCCGAAATTCGCAGAATTTTGGCGTTTGTAAACTCATTTTCGCTAAATGGTATGTATGTAGCAAATTTGAGTGCAAAATAAGGAATCGCTTGCATTTAAGGAATCGCAAATTTTGCGATTCCTTAAATGCAATGTATGAAGCACCCAAGTTGTGCGATTTCTCATTAAGAAATCGCAAATTACCACCAACTTCAAGTTGTTGGTAATTTGCGATTTCTTTCACAAATGCACTTTTTTGCATTTGTGAAGGTGCCAAGTGGCGTACATACATGCCCTAAGGGCATGTATGTGCGCCATATGCGCACACATGTAAATTTAAGGGGTGCATCAGGGTGTCCTTATGACACCCTTGTACCCTTGAAATTATTCTCAATTTGCGAATCGCAAATTGAGAATAACTTCACATTCATTCCTATGGGCCTCCTGGACCATAGAAATGAACGGGAAATTATTTCTTAATTGCGATTTGCAATTTGCTAATCGGAATTAAGGAATTTTAAGAAATCCCCCAAAAAATGTGAATTTCTACATACATACCAATTTGCAAATCTCAAATAGCGATTTCCAAAAAATCGCTATTTGAGATTCGCAAATCTGGCTGTTGATACATCTGCCCCTATATTACTAATCCCTACTCTGTGCCGTGAAGTCGCCAACTAGAACCGCCATAGGTGCTTTCCATGGCTCATTGCCTGTAGCCCAGTGCCACATTTGGAACATCATTCTGTCTTGACTCACAGCACCTTTCCTGTTTAAAATGAAATTCCTCTATAGAAAACTGCAATATTCTTGATTAGAAATGCTGTTGGCTAAAAAAAAAAAAGAACTGAATGAAGGTGTCATAAATGAAGCTGACCCATTTGGTAGCTGCAAAGAAGCTGATGTATGCACACTGTGGTGGCATTATGTTCTAAAATACATGTTTTATTAAGACTGAAAGCAAAGAAATATATTTTCTTCTTACCTGAGATAAACTTAAGGATCTGCCGAAAGCCATTAGGCCCACAAGTAACAACATGTTTGAAATGAATATCCATTGGGGATTCCACATGATGCAAAGGATTTCAGTACTTGATAGACAAAATAGTAAAACGATGTCATATTTAATAGAGTCATTACAATTCAGGTTTTGTTCTAGTGAAAAAACAGTCCATGAACTAAACAACATTATTATTTATGCCTTGGTTGATCCACCACACCTCTGATTGGTTTTACTGTATCTTTGCATTAGGTATTCTCAGATTAATCACAATGGAGGACCATAACCAAAGCAGTGCTGCAAAAGACTTCACTCTCGTTGGATTTCCATCACTTCATAATTTACAGATTGTCCTGTTCCTTGTGTTTTTGATTTCCTACCTTGTGATCCTGAGTGGCAATCTGATGATCCTCTGGGCTGTTGTGCTAGATCAGAAACTACACAAACCCATGTATTTTTTCCTCTCCAACCTCTCGGTGCTGGACATCTTGTGCACCACTACCACTGTTCCTAAAATGCTAGCCATGTTCCTTTTAAATGCCAAGACTATTTCCTTCCATGGCTGCTTCATACAGATGTACTTCTTCCATGGACTTGCAGTGACTGAGTCATTTTTACTTGTAACAATGGCGTATGACCGCTATGTGGCCATCTGCATACCATTACACTATACCACAAAAATGACTAAGATGGTCAACGTTCAGCTAGCAGCCAGTGCCTGGATCATTGCTTTGCTGATACCTCTACCTGGTGTTATCCAGTCTTCACAATTGCATTTCTGCAGCCCATACAAAGTGGTGCACTGTTTTTGTGATCATTTGTCTGTTATTCAAGCTGCCTGTTCTGATACCACCTCTCAGGCTATCCTAGGATTCTCTATTGCAATGGTGGTTTCCTCGTTCCCTCTGCTGCTTGTTTCTCTGTCCTACCTGAACATTATACTGGCCATCTTGAAGATCAACTCCAAAGACGGACGTCAGAAAGCATTTTCTACATGCACCTCCCACCTGATAGTTGTCATCACCTACTATACGTCCATCGGTGTGTCCTACATCTCCTACAAGGCAGACATGCCAATAGACTTCCACATCATGGGAAATGTGATTTTTGCTATTTTGACTCCAATGGTTAACCCAATGATTTATACACTAAGAAACAAGGAAATGAAGGATGCAATTGTTAAACTTTTACATATGAAGAGGGATGAAGAGGCCAGATGAAATTGGTGCTTAATTACATTTTTATTTAAGACAACACCTTTGATTAATATGACATTTTTCTATTTGTGTACTATTCACGTGACGCTCATATGCATCAAATCATGACTGCCTCTTTCACTACTTCGGCGCATATTTATGGGGGGAGTCGCATTGCTCTTGCACTGAAGCGCAAAACAAGCCTAAAATGCAATTTATGAAACCACGCAAGGCCACCTGCATGTCTCTGAGTGGCTTCATAAATGTTTAGTAATGAAATGCGGCACAAATCCAAGTGTTGCATTACTCTGCCTGAGAAAGGTGCTCCATGTGCGTTGTGTGGGTATTCCCATGCAACTCCTATATTTCTTGGTGCATTCCTAGTTTTGCCAAAAGTGCTAAAACTGGGTTTGCACCAAAATAATATGGCTTATTAGGAAGGCATAACGAGGAAAAATATCTTTGTATCTCCTTGTTACTTCCTCTTTCTATGTAAGTTGCATTCTGCATTACACATAGAAAGAGGAATACACCTATCAGAATTGTTTTTGTGCTGGAAGGTGCCCCTACCTACAAGAAAACAATCATACATGCAATACAGACACCCTTGCACCATGGTGCAAAGATGCTGCATTGGCGCAAGGCTGCCAAAACTCCACCGGCGCAGGGACAAAAGCAAGAATGCACCACATTCTGTTAAATAAAGTACATTCCTGCCCAATCCCTGTCACGCAGTGCAGCAAGGTGACTTGCATCACTTTCACATAAATATGCCTCTTGATTTTTATCTGCTTAGGACTTCAATTAGAGTGGGGTATGTGAAATGCATGTATTTTGCATTGACATAATTTCATGACATTTTTGAAAAATTCAGCAAAATTTCATGTCATGAAACAAAAAACAGAGTCAGCATATGGGGCCACATGTATAAACTATTTTACCCTTGCCGTTTGCGAGCAATAAAATGCATTTTGCCATGTACAAAAGGCAAAATGTGACTCTGTAACTTATTACTGTATCGCATTTTGCTTTTGCGATTTGGTATTAGGAAGGGGTGTGTTTAGGACATCCCTTCTTAATCCCAAAAAGCACTGGTATTTATGAATCTTTTGCGACCGAACTGCACTCGGAAAACATTATTTATTTACTGACTTCATACAGGAGGCGGTAACTTATTTACAAACGGGAAGGGATCCGCAAAGACACAAGCGCAAGTCGCTGCTTTGCGGTATTCTGCATCAGGAAGGCATTGCACGGGTCGTGAGTGGGTGTACCCATACATCCACCCATGCTTTTTGCACCTTTTCAGATTAAGTAAGAATAGTTAACCTTGGAATGCTTCAGAATTATTCACTTCCCAACAGAGGCACAGTGAGGAGAAATATCTTAATTTCTCCTTGTTTTTCCTCTTTCTCAGTCTTTCTGCAGCACACAGAGAAAGAGGTAAAAGTCTCTAAGGATTGTTTTTGTCGGGGAATATGTTCTTCCTGCACAAAACAATCCTGCCTGTAAAACAAGCACCCTTGCACTCTGGTGCAAGGGGGCCTGTGTTGGCACTAGTCAGCACTCAGTGTGCCAGCACAGAGAGAGAACATGGATTTCTACCATACATTGGTAAATATGGTACCTTCTTGCCTTCTTTCTTTCCTGCAGCGCAAAAAATTGTCTTGCTGATTTGCATAACAGGTTCGTAAATCTGACCCTAAAGGTCCACATGCTGAATGCCAGTGCTGCAAGGGTTTGCCTGGATACCCTCTGCACTGATTAGTGCACTTTACAAATCAATATAACATAACATCACTACCCACTTTGAAAGTTAACATGCTTGCTCAATGAGGCCAGAATGAAATAGGTATTTTATTTAAGTCTGTTTCTCTGAGGCAGGAGCTCGACTGGCCAAACAGCCGGGACTAGCTCAAAAACAAAGTAATACAAGAAACTGGTTCTTATTTTAACTCTAGACAGTGTAGAAGCTGTCCTGAAATTGAAGTTGGGGACCCTGGGCCAGAGCCAACTTTGCCCATGCCTTAAAATGTCTCTGCATACAAGGGTTAGAACTCTCGAATTGCAGAAAAGCATGCCTCTTTCTTTTACCTGCCCAAGTACAACTGAGAGAGTTTTACTCACTTGGGCAGGATTTTCAAAGATTTTGTGTGGGGTTTGTGTCTCTTAAATCAGTTTAGGTATTTATAGTGCAATGTAAATAGTTATTTGTTGCTGCTTTGCTTTAGTTTGCATCAGAGAAGCGTTCCATGGTGATGCATGGGCATTCCCATGTATCCACCCATGGAGTTTGACACAAAACCATATCTACAAAGACATGCAGATATTCTTTTGTGCCAAAACGGTGCGCCTGCCTGAGGCTGGCATAAAAAACGAGAAATATATTTATATTTTCTCTTTATTTTCTCTTTACATTCGTACTCCATTCGGCATTAATCATGCAAGAAGGAGTTAGCCTCAAAAAATAGTTTGGTGCAGAAAGGGATACCTTCCTGCACAAAAACTATCCTGCCCTTAACGTAGATACTCGTGTTGTAGGAAATTGGGTTGTTAGTAGAGTGGCATGCATAAGTAATAGGTCCACAATTGTCCATACTGGCAACAAAGCCCCCCCCCCCCCATTGTAGCGCTTGACTCTCTCAGGGTAGCGAGACAGAGCAGTCCATGGCCTGCTCAGGGGAAGTGGGGTGGTCTAGTAATCACTGTTCACTGGGACACAACAGTAACACTCAATAATTGATTCTCCGGTCAGTACTTTTTCTTTAGAAAAAGGAAAAGTATATTTATTATACACACATTAATAAATACTATGCAGTCATTTACAAATATGTACATTGGCAGATGGAAAATACCATGGATGACATCACATAATCACCATGGACCACTCTAAAGGGGTCATACACACATATCAAGAAAGTCTACTACACACATATCAAGAATGTCTACTGGCTTGGTCAAGGGTCAAAAGTAGTTAAAATCATTTTATACTTAAATGCAATCATAAAAATATAAGAAACATGTGTAAATGCAATTATTAATAAAGTTTTTCACTTTATTCAATAATCATTGTGAACATTATTAAATCAATATTGCATTTAAATTGAGCAAAACATGTATTTGTGCATTTTTTTAAATAGATTTTCCAACCATAAAAATGTAGCTATAAAAAAATCCCTTGAAGGCATCACATTTTGCTTAAATTAACATGCAACCATAGACTTAGCCTCTTGTGGGCGCTTCAAGCCCTCTACCTTTTTAAGACATACTAAGGCCACAATAACTGCAACCATACAACAAGTCTCTAGAAGACTTATAATTTCCCAGCTGTAGAGCAACTGCTCCAGCCTTGGGAATGCAGGCCTTCTTTTTAACATTGTTGGTCCCACCTGCCCATTTTGGGGCCCACCACAATCAGCAAACTATCTAAATAACAAAGCTCGCAGCGTATCATGGTGTGCTCCTTTGGGAAGAAAAAAGAGATACAGTGTTCCTGGGTGGCAAATTGGCCACCTGGTGAATACTCAGAATGGTGGGGAGGTGGGGAATACCTCCTTTCGGAACTAGATTACGCGTTGAGACTATGCCTGGTCACAAGCTTTTAAGAGAGGTAAGAGGTGCTGGGAATTGCTGACAAGTTACCGCTGGTCTTTGGGAAGGGTACGCTGACCCTGATGTTCTTAAGGCTCTGCACTAAGACATAGCTTGGGCACTGTAGGTGCTCTTAACACACCGCGCGATTGGCATAATGTCGGTGCACATGGTGAAGGCGCCAGCAGCTACGCAGGCAGCTCAGGGGCACTTTTGAGTCTGTTGAATAACCTTGTAAATGATACCAAGTTCACAACTATGGGCTAACTTTAACCTGAACCATTCCTACGTTCACTTTTTAATGCTCTAGAGTCATGGCCTTAGCAACTAAACATTGTGCTTACAAATCCATACCCAGCATATTTTGTTATTTGTGTTTTCCTTTTAATAAACAGCTGTGGTCTGATGAACCGGCACTTGAACTTAAGAGGTGAGCTGATACACACTCACCATGATTTTCAATTACTCTAACTGGTTACACAGAGGTTTTTATATTCTAAATACAAATGAAGGCACACTTAGAACGTGATATGCAGAAAGTCAAGTTGTTTTTATCACTTGTATAGATTCAAAGAGGTTGTGTACGGTGAAACACACCCACTGGAATTAATAGGACCATGTACCAATATCTACATTTGGTTATTTGATCCTTTTTGTTTGCACTCTAGGTTGACTGCTTTTCTCCGGGGCAACGTCCTACCAAGAGAAGAAATGGTATGTAGAACCACACCACACACTGTAGATAGCTTTCATTTAGGCACTAGGTCCTGGGGAAATGCCAACTGATCTATTAGAGGATTCAGAAAAGGGGGTGGTGATGAACAGAGTGTCTGAATTAAGCAGACCACTCTTACCCAGTCCAAAGATCAGGGCTTGATCCATCACCGTTATTTATCTCACTGCACCATCCCAGCTCAGAACCTGGCTATATGCAAATCAGTCTGTCCCTGGCCCAGTGCATCATGGGAACAGGGCAGACTAAACTACTAAGCCAATTCTTCACCAGAAAGGAGACAAGCTACCGGGGACCGGTTTCTGGCATTTCAGCCTTCTTCGGCCCGGCTTGCTTGAATACTGATGGTGCAGTGAGAAAGGGACTCATGTCTGAGTATACCCTGCCACACCTATAGTGGCCAAAAAACGATTCAGAAAAGGGGGTGGTGATGAACAGAGTGTCTGAATTAAGCAGACCACTCTTACCCAGTCCAAAGATCAGGGCTTGATCCATCACCGTTATTTATCTCACTGCACCATCCCAGCTCAGAACCTGGCTATATGCAAATCAGTCTGTCCCTGGCCCAGTGCATCATGGGAACAGGGCAGACTAAACTACTAAGCCAATTCTTCACCAGAAAGGAGACAAGCTACCGGGGACCGGTTTCTGGCATTTCAGCCTTCTTCGGCCCGGCTTGCTTGAATCCTGATGGTGCAGTGAGAAAGGGACTTATGTCTGAGTATACCCTGCCACACCTATAGTGGCCAAAAACGATTCAGAAAAGGGGGTGGTGATGAACAGAGTGTCTGATTTAAGCAGACCACTCTTACCCAGTCCAAAGATCAGGGCTTGATCCATCACCGTTATTTATCTCACTGCACCATCCCAGCTCAGAACCTGGCTATATGCAAATCAGTCTGTCCCTGGCCCAGTGCATCATGGGAACAGGGCAGACTAAACTACTAAGCCAATTCTTCACCAGAAAGGAGACAAGCTACTGGGGACCGGTTTCTGGCATTTCAGCCTTCTTCGGCCCGGCTTGCTTGAATCCTGATGGTGCAGTGAGAAAGGGACTCATGTCTGAGTATACCCTGCCACACCTATAGTGGCCAAAAACGATTCAGAAAAGGGGGTGGTGATGAACAGAGTGTCTGAATTAAGCAGACCACCCTGATCTATTAGAGACATTTTATAGGCGAGAAACATGTTGACCACTAAGGGGTAGAGCGTACTTTTTTTCAGATTAAAACAAAATAGTCGCCCTCCTTCTTCTTTTTACTTTTTAAGCAGGTTGTAACCTCTCCTCAATAAAAATAATTATAGAGGATTCCCTTACCTATTTTACCCCACACATCACATCTACATCTACATCTTATCAAGCCCCTCACACCCACGGCACCTATACTGCAAGCAACAAAAGATCTCCGATAAAGAGCCGCTTTATGGGTGCCCATCGAGCATTGCAGCGCCGGCTCGACGAGGAGCAGACCCATATTATGAAGCATGAAACCTAGCTTGCTGCATGTGTAAGTGTCCTAGCTCCAAAAGGAGGTATTCCCCACCTCCCCACCACTCTGAGTACTCACCAGGTGGCCACCTTACCACCCAGGAACACTGTACCTCTTTTGTATTTTGGTTCTACCCAGGGCAAGTACGGTGGACCGTTATCAAGCCCTCATTGTCCCCCTTACTGTTTACTAAGTGCTCCTTTGGGAGCCATGAATATTATCCAGGAGCCCGAGTGTCTTTCCATTTAGATGTTCTTGTCGCTGCCTTTCCTTTTTTTTCTTCTCTTTTTATCCTGGGGGTGCCTGGTTCCACCCTAGAACCCAGCAAGCCTTCTTCATCTAGAGCAGTTCAGGGAGCCCACTCCTGGCTGTCTCGCTGGGATGGGGTCCCGGGCCAGTAGACAGTCTGGGAAGGGTGGCACACAAACAACCCGTCCCTTTGGAAAGTTAAGTAAATAAATCCTGCAGTGGGCCCTGACCCATCCTTAGGGGTATTTAAAGGATGATACAGCAGTGCCCCATGTGCTCTGTGGCAAGAAAAGATCAAAGTTAACCAAACTTTAAAATAAAGTTACTCAGGTCTTGTTGGGCTGAGTTTGATGATCCTTGGCACAGTTTAATATTGTTGGTGACACTACCCACCAGGCGGAGTTTCATCAGACCTCCTCACATCCCAAGGGATGTAATCTTGATGGAGCTGGTATTCCTGGCTCCCCTGACCAGCTTTCCTTCTGTTCTTGGTCTCTTGGTGTAAAGGTCCAGGGCTACCCCAACTGGTCTTCAGGGGGGCTAAGGAGGCCAATCTTACTGGGCCTAAGGTGGCCAATCTCACTGGACCTTTGGGAGACCCACCGCACCTGGATTCAACAGGGCAGAGTCCTTAGTCCTTTCTGGCCATAAGGGGTTTTCTTCTTCTAGTTCTCCATGGAGGTACCAGGGTGCAGCAGCGAAGCACAGAGAAAAAGCCAGGCAAGAGAGGCTCTCCTTCCCTGCGTAAGACCTTTTAAATGGGGTTGGGAGGGTTCAGCAGTGAGGTACCTCTGGGTTATCCTGGAGTGTGACATCACCTCTCTGCCCCTGTCCTAACCTTTTTGCACTCCCTGCTGGGAAAATTCAAAATGGAATAATCCTGGCGTCACTTGCCATATCTGCTCTGGGGGTCTCAGTCCCACCCCTTTCGGACAGGTCTGATATAATGCACAGAACACACACCTACCCTGTCAGTGCTACCAGGAAAGAATCTTTGTTAAAGAGTACTCACTACTGGCATTTTACCCTAGCCAGACTGGTGAACTGGAAACCCAACAGCACTGACACCTGCTGGTGGAACTGTGACCAAGTGGGCACCCACAAACACCTGCTCTGGTGTTGTCTCAAGTTAAAAAAATACCGGGTGAAGGATTCAAACTATATCAATGATAGTTTTGCAACAGATATTCCCTATTTTCCAAGCCGTACCCTGCTGGGTCTCCCAAACCAATTGACCTATTCACTTTATACTGATTAGCGGAAAACAATGACTCTGGCCCTTTGTGTGGCGGACATATTATTATATCCGAGTGACGCATGGACACTACATCCATTTACTCAAACTGGCAACATGAGCTGTGGGACATTGTCACTATGGCCAAATTCAAGGTCTCCTTTGAACATGCTCTTCCTTTCTTCACAAAATGTGAATGTGGGAACCTAGTCTCCAATTCCTGGCCCGATACTTCTGAGAGCTGGCTTGCACCTTCTCTCTCCTAGAACTCAACCTGACAAGAGGAACAGACTCCACACAACCAACTCCTGGACACTGATTGTGAAAACCAAGAGCGATCCCAAAGCTCTACTCCAAGAGTATAAGTGATCAACAATACACCCAAACTCTGAGAGTGTGAACTACTTTTCTCCCTCATCCCACAGAAACAGACCTGCCCAAACTGCCAAGACAATTCCTTCCTGAGCCGAACCCAATCAACCTGAGAACAGTTTTGCCCTATTTATGGGCTCATCAGCCAAGTATAGCTTGGATTCAGTGACACAGTGTGCACAGGACTCATTTCTGGGTATACCTGTCCCACTTAGGGTGACATACTTGTTTGCTTGCATTCCTGTTCAGGGAGGACCTGGCTTGGCAGTTTGGGTTACACTTTTCCCATGAGGAACAGGGTAAAGGCTGATTTGAGTACTGTTGGGTGCAAACTGAGGTGGCATGCTGGAAAAAATATTATGGATTGGAATAAGGCCGAGCGACTGCCAGTGGCTGAGATCAACTCAAGAATTTCATCAACCAGCCTGTTGTTGTTATTGTGGTATTGTCATTGGTGGTGCTGGCAGAGGCAGGGGGTGGTGCAAGCTGCAATGGGCTCCTAAGTAGGGCCCTGGCAACTATTGTTTTACAAATGAAGCACTGGTTTGAGGTACTATATAGAGTATTCTGTTTTTCACATCTTTCCTTTGCTTCTCATCAAATGGATATGTTTTGCCATTGCATCCTTCACTTCCTTGTTTCGTAATGTGTAAATGATTGGGTTCACCATGGGAGTCAAAATGGCAAAAGCAATGCTTCCCATTACATGAATATCACGTGTCATGTCTGCCCTGTAAGAAATGTATGATATAGCCATAGATCCATAGAAAGTGGTGACAACAATGAGGTGAGCACTACAGGTAGAAAATGCCCTCTTCTGGCTTTCTTTAGAATTGAGCTTCAATACACTAATGATGATATTTAGGTAGGACAGGGATACAAGCATCAGGGGAACTATGGAAACCACCATAGCAATAGAAAACCCCAAGAAGGTTTGGAATGTGGCATCAGAACAGGCTGCTTGAACAACAGACAAATGATCACAGAAGCAGTGTTCAACATGGGTGGAGCCACAGAAATGTAGCTGTGATGTCTGGATAACAGCAGGCACAGGCACTATCAAAGCACTTATCCAGGAACTGGTAGCGATCAGAACATTCTTCCTTTTTGTCATTTTAGTTGCATAATGTAAGGGACTGCATATGGCCACGTACCGGTCATACGCCATCACCACAAGTAAAAAAGATTCATTTACAGTAAAAGAGTGAAAAAAGTACATCTGTAGAAAGCAGCCACTGAAAGAAATAGTGTTGGCCTCGAAAAGGAACATGGCAAGCATCTTCGGTACAGTAGTGGTGGTGCACACAATGTCCAGAACAGAGAGATTTGATAAGAAGAAATACATTGGCTTGTGTAGGGTCCGATCCAGCAACACAGTTGAGAGGATCATTATATTGCCAATTAGGATTAGGAGGTACAAAAACAAAAAGAAGATGAAAAGTGGTATTTGGAAATTCCGAAGTGATAGGAATCCAGTGAGAATGAAGTCAGTTGTTCCCTGGCTTTCATTGTATCCTGCCATTTCAAAGATATTGAGAGTACCTGGAAAAACACATAGCAAAGAATATAAATCATTATAAGAGCCAAATGTGGAGTGAGTCCATTAGGACATAGTAAATCACTCATTTTATTTTCTAGTACAAGATTAGACCTTCACAGACAACTTTTTTCTTTAGTGAAAATTACATTTTTAATTGCGTGTGAGCTCCTGGTAATTAAATTTGATTCATCAACACGATTCCAAATTCAGACTTCGGAACCGCCATAGAAGTCTTGATAAATGTTCATTTGAAAATTTCTTACACCCTAGGCTTAATGAGGTTTAATGCCTCTGCTCAGAAGGTCTCTGTCTGACACCCCATGTGGTCACCTTCCCCACATATATTTTTGTTAGGAGAGTGACTCCTGCACCTACCACATGCTTCCTCAAGTCAACAGGGTGTGACAAGGTTGACTTTAGACTTGATGATGACTGCCAAGTTCATCCACCTATTACAGGCATTGTTCCATGCCCACAAAGGCAAAATACATGCCTTGTATTGCTCCCCAGCTTCTAAAAGTATCGACAGGTCCCAGGCAGAGCAGCAAAACAACCAAGGCCCTAGGCACCTTCAATTGTTGTCCTAGGCACCCAGGATACACCGCCTTTTCTCAGTACTGGGTTGAAAACTCTGACCAGGAACCTCATCAGGGCTCCAGTGCGAGGCACAAGTTGCAGGGCTGGGCAACAATCACTAGTCCAGAGGCGGCTTGTATCTACGGGGCAGAAGGGAGGGTGCACGGGCAAATAAAATCACATTTTATAAAAAGAAACACATCTTACATGTCCTGCTTACTGCCGGACCTCTTCTTTCTTCAGTGTAGGGCTGTGGACACAACAAACTCCTTTGCCTAAATCTGGTGCTGCTCACACCCTGCAGTGCCCCTAAATGCCCCTTGGTCCCCCTGAATGGCAAGCAGCATATTGCCTTGGAAAGCATTGTATGGCGAAAAGGCTATTGTCTTCTTTTGGTATTCTAGTTGAACACACCATAGAAATGCACAGAGCAATCAGATAGCCGATCTGCCCTGGAAGTGTAAATAAGGGTTTATTTGAAGCTTCAAGCCCAGTCAGGGTTCCGGAAGGTCATATACATTCACTGAAACATCTTCCTCTATCTCCTACTCTGCACTGGTTACAATAAAAGCTAGTGGCATTTGTCTGGAATAGTAGGATGAGGTTATGCATGATCTGCTTTTCATCTGATTGTTCTCCGCAGATAGTGTAAGGAAGACAACCACCCTGTGCTGGCCTTCATGGGAATCTTCAATGAGTCTAACTTCCAAAGGAGCAAGTAGGGGTACAAAGCATACTTCCCAGTCAGAGCTGTACACTAATGGCTGGTTTAAGCAGCACCACTGTACTGTGATTGAAATGGCATAATTGGTCTATTTAGGGTTTTAATGCTTGGTCAGACGTGGCTGTTGTTTCAAGTATAGAGCTGCCACCACACTTGGGGCCATCCAACCTGAGGGTGTACCTTTTAGGGAGGCCCTCCCAGATGGCCTACCTACCTAGCAGATTAAAGGTCAGGCAACCTAGCAGTTTTCCCACTAGTGGTTAGAACAGAGTAGATGGGGCTGTTTGGAGCTTAACGTGTGGGACCAGGGAGGTGCCCTGACAGTCTCTGGCATGAAACCCCAAGGTGGTGCCTGGTTGATTTCCATCTGTGGCTGTCTGTGGTGTCCAACAGCTGCTTGTGCACTTCCGTGGCCAGCACCATTTGGCCATACTGCTGCTCATCGATGCCAGTTTCAACTCAGGCCTACTATTTTTACATTTCCTATGGTCTGATTCCTAATCTGAGAAAGGGCCCACTGTTGCAGCCCTGCATAAAAGCAACCCCTCTCCAAGGATCCTACCTACAACCAGAGAGTGATCCGGCTGTCAAGCTTTAGAATCCATCCACGACCTCACATCAGATGTGATGTAGGAAACATGGCCTACAGAAGACCAACACCCTGTTGTTGCTCAAGCAGTCAAAATGCTTCTAATGGAGGCTCACCCTGCAGCTGGTATTAATTCAGAAGAGGCTCCCTGTGCACCAGTATCAGATAATCTTAGAGTCAGATTGGTTGGAAATGCAGCCCAGAGCATGTAGTAAACTTCATTTAAGGTTCAACACAAAGACAAGACAGATAAGGTAGTGTTGAAAAGAAGTTTGAAGAGTGAGCTCAAGAGGGTGTGAAACTATTGAGAGGTAAATGAGAGGGGTGTATGCAGTCCACGCAGAGGATTCAAAACAGCAGTAATGTTCATCACTTGGTAGGGTGGATTGCCTACAAATAAAACTCTGGCTGGGAGCACCTTTGCCTCCCATGCCACATTTCCTCTGCTGCAGTGTGCTGTGACTAGCTTTGAGTCAGATGGGAAGTCTTAGAGATCACCGGTGTCTCTCCACCCCCATGATGAGCACAGCAACTCTGTGGGCTTGGGCTAACAGGCATTAGCGAGAGCAACCTTTCTTAGCCAGGGTAGAGTGGCAACTGATCAGGAAGAAATCTGCTGCTCCTCTGGGTTGACCATGTCCAAGAAGCCCCAGTGAGAGGAAGTTGAAGCCCTAATGGACACTTGGGCCCCGGCCCCCCAGGCCAGGACTTCAGACATAGGCCAAAATCACCCTTCCTACCTAAGAAAAGCACCTTGGATTTGCAAATTATAAAGACATCTGCCAACTATTATTGCTAGCTTTCCAATCATGTTTTGGATAAAACGTCATCAGTGATGTTTCATACTTAAGGTAGAGCCAGACATTGGACAAATGAGAGTTCCAACCATCAACCACATGCTCTTTTTGTACATAAAATGCCAACAACCAACCAGTTATAATTTATTTCACACACCCCTTTACATAATAAGAGAAATGCACTAACTGTTGTAGCTTGACCTCAATCTGTCTGCATTTCTTATAGACAATTGGCAATGTTTTACCATTTTGCCTCTAATGTTCATAATCTTTTTGTTTCATCCTGTGTGCACTTCATTCACATATTGCCTCAGAAATACACTCATAATTTCTTTTGAAATTAATGCACCCATGGTTTCAGAACATGTTTACGTGTGTTGGAGAGCAATATCAATGAGACCTGGTTCCATGTTTGATTTTCAGACTATTCATGTAAGAAATCAATATGATGCCACTACTTTAAGTTTACTTTCATTTTCGTAGGTACATAATACATAACACTATGCATATTTCATACAGGAATCAACAGCACATTAAGCACAATGTTAGATATAGAACCTCATAATGCAATGGCTAGCTAGGTAATAAAAAAGTATAAAAGATGAGAATGGATGTAGGACTTAATAATACAAAAGCTTAAAAAGTGATTAATCACAGCTAGTGAGCACACACTCCAAGTATATAAATTATCAGGTATATGCATCTAAATTCGGTAAAACGAGTCCTTATTAGCGAAAAATAAGGAATCGCTAATAAGGAGTCGCATACCGCGATGCATCAACAAATTCGGTATTAAATACCAAATCGCTAAAAATCGTTAAATAATTCGGAAAACACGTTTGCAAAACTCCAAATCAAAGATTAGCAAATACCGAAGTAACAAATACCGAATCGGTATTTGCGATTTCGGTATTAGCGAATTCACTAAAAAAGAAAAGTCGCATCAGAAGCAGGTTGATGACATCACAACCAGTGCCCTGAGGAGCTCAGAGGAGGAGGCAGAGCACAGGAGCTGAGGAGTGAGACAGTGACAGCGCAAACCAGCTATTGGCCAGGCAACCAGGATGGAGAAGGATGCTCCCCAGGACAAGGAGACGCCCAGGAAGAGAAAGCAAAAGTTTTCAGACAAAGAACTTGAACTGCTCATCGAGGGGATTAGCAGCAAACACGACAGGCTTTTTGGCAAGCTGTCCCTAAAGGTGCCAGAGGCAGAGAAGCGCAAAATGTGGCTGCGCATCAAAGAAAGAGTCAATGCTGTAGGAGTCACCCTCCGCAGCATTGACGATTTGAAGAAGAGGTGGTATGACCTCAGGAAGAGGGCAAAGGAGAGCATAGCAGAAAGGGTGAAGGATGCAGCTGGCACAGGAGGGGGAACATCCAGCGTCACACCAAACACAGCCCTCGAGGACCTCGTTGAGGCTACAATTGAGCCTGAAGCTGTTGTGGGGGTCACCCAATTGGACACTTTCGGCTCTGCAGCATGAGGAGAAGGTAAGATGCATGCCAGCGCAGATATGCAGCGTGTTGACCAACTCTGCCCATTCCCCCAGGCCAAACACAGTGCATATGTAGCTGTGCCTAATGCATATCCCGTCACCAGAGTGTTGTATCATGGGAGTTGTAGTCATATCATGAAAGAGTGCATGTTTGACCCCTAATGTAAATGGAATGAAACCAGCAGCACAGGGCCAAATGTCAGTACAAAATGTCCTTTATGTAGATGAAAGTATGCAAAACAGATACATCATGGCAAAATAATAACAATGCACTGTTTCACACACAGATGCATCACCCCTTGATTCAGATGACAGCGGACGCCTCGTCATCTCTGAAAACCCAGTGGTGACCGATGCGGGGACCCCTCAGGGACGTTAACCCACAACACCACCATCGCCACCGCCACAACCATCACCAACAACCCCACCACCACAACCACGGCGGACAACCACACCACCACCACCACCGCGGACAACAACCCCACCACCACCACCACCGCGGACAACAACACCACCACCACCACCACGGCGGACAACTTCACAAAGCTGCAGGGCAAATGTCCCCTCCCTGCAGGTGATGGAGACAGAACAAAGGCCAGCAGCCACAAATGTCCCACAACAGACAGTTGTTATTCCGACCGCCCAAGCACCAGCACGTGCCCGAGTCCAACAGCGGGCCAGGCCCCTGGGTAGAGCTGCAGAGAGATCTGATGATCCAACACACGGATACGGAGTGGTTGAGACACGGATGCTGCATGTCCAGCGCCTGCAGGGGAGACACATGGGTGTTATTAACATTAACATTTCAAAATTGACAAACAAAATTGGCACCATGACTGACGCTATGCGTCAGATGACCAATGCCGTTGCTGAGGGCAACAGAGACATCAAGCTGTGCCTGCAGGAACTCACACGTGCTGTAATTGCAGGAAAACAGACTGAGCGCTGGAGGCATCGGCAGAACATGCTCCATTCCAATGCCTCCATTAGGGCCATCACTAAGCTGTGCAACAGCACAGCTGTGCTTTGTGTCCCTGCAGGTCGACTCGGGCCATTATTGCGGAGATGTGCCAAAGTCCTTAGAGAGAGTGACCACTGGAGTGGAGCATCTGCAGTCTGGGGCTTTCAGTGCCAGCAGTTTGGGAGGGGAGGAGGGGAGTGAGGCTGCTTCAAGCGTGAGCAGCATATCTGTTTTGGAGGCCAGCAAGAGGAGGAGCAGTGCGCTCAGCACCACAGCCACAGAAACACATTGCGGTGATGTGGAGGAGTCACGGGACAGGAGGCTAGGGGTACGGGGTAAGCGCAAATAGCCATGTTCCATTGGCTCCCTGGCCATGGTGACGTAACCATGGGCCAACTATACTGCAACATGATACACCAGTGATGACAACGGCCATGTGTCCCATTATTATTTTGATTCTGCGTCATTTTGGCGTCTCATTTATATTCACCTGACAGGTGCTCATGCGCATTAAACATTTGCAAACCAGAACATGTTGTGATGGCTCATTCATACCTGTCTCAGAAGTGATGTTGTGTGATGTATGTCCGTCTCCTTTGTCCCTCAGCTGTGTTAGGCATGTGTGCCTGTTGATGTTGGGGAGGGGGTTGCTGTGCACGTAAGTCGTCCTCTCCGTCCACCTCTATTGGTATCCCCCTTCTTGTGGCAATGTTGTGCAGCATGGCGCAGACTGCTATTATTCGGCAGCAGGTAACTGGGTCATACTGCAAGGTATCTCCTGTCTTGTGTAGTATCCGGAAGCAATTCTTGAGGATGCCAAAGTTTCGCTCAACCACATTCCTGGTGCTGATGTGTGCTGTGTTGTAGCACTGCTCCTGAGGTGTTGCAGGGTTGAGGTAGGGAGTGAGGAGATACTCACGCAAGGCGTAGGCGCTGTCACCTGCAGGGTGGGGAGCAAAGGGTTAACTGCATGAATACATTTACATATGTGAGGATGGAGTTAATTTTGAGGCATTTATATGTACCTAGTAAGTGTCCCCCTCCAAATTCACCGTTGATCAGACGCCTGTGGATGCCACTGTGTCTGAATATGTATGCTTCGTGTGTGCTTCCTGGAAATTGGGCTACAATGTCCGTTATGATGTGCTTGGCATTGCACACGACCTGCACGTTGATGGAATGGTATGACTTCCGGTTGCGGAAGATGTATTTGTTGGCTGAGGGGGGACAGATGGGGACATTGGTGCAGTCAACGCATCCTATCACATGTGGAAATTGTGCCACCTGGCAGAACTCCTGTTTGGTACGGTTCAACTGCTGTGGGATTGTAGGAAAGGTGATGTGGTGATGTATCAATGTTAGCATGGCATCTAGAAATTTGTGGAAGAAGTGTGAAAGTGCGCTTTGCGACACGCCTCCAGCTTCTGCTATGACCCCCTAGAAGCTTTCTGACGCCAGCATGTGCAGGCTGCATAGGAGAAGTGTGGCTCAATGATTTGAGCAGCAGACCCTGATGCAAAGGTCTACCCCAGGACCAGGGTTCAATTCCCTGACTCGGCGGGTCTTGGGCTCAAAATTCCACGGACCTGATATTTCTCGCCTCGGTGCCTATTCCAGTCATGGAGTCCCACTCTGCAACTCTGGGCAATAGCTTGTTAAATCTCCACAACGGCCCCCACAACGCTAAGGATGCCTGGCCTCTACCCCCAGGCATCCTTAGCATTGTGGGGGCCGTTGTGGAGATTTAGCAAGCTATTGCCCAGGAGTTTACGCCTCACAGGGAAAGCCAGGATGGGTTCCACAGCGGTATTCGTACAAGCGCCTTGAGACCCTTGCGGGTGAGTAGTGCGCTATACAAGTATCAGTTTTACCTGGACATGGGCTGGGATGGAGTTGGTCCTACGGGTCTGGTGCTGCAATAGTAGTTCCAGGTCGGCAATGAGGCGTATGATGATAGCCCGGTTCAGCCTGTACTTGTCGTAGATCAGTTCCTCTGTCTGGCCCAGCAATGTGATGCACACCCTATAGACTCTGTCCTGGATCATCTTCCTGCGGTGTGCAAGAGCGTTGATTCTCCTCCTCCTAGCAAGCATGAAGGGGGCAGCCATTTTGGTAGATATACAGGGTCTCCCGAGGCATATTTGAAGGGTTTCTGATTATCTGCACCTGTGTTAATTTTTTTTCTTCCTTCCAATAACTTTACCTCCAGTTTGTGATTCCCCTTATTTTGCTCATGCAAAATTGTGATTTTGGGCATTTTCGGTATTTGCGAATTTTGATGCATTTCGTTGAGATTCTTTAATAGCGATTCGGTATTTCCGGAGGCTGATTTCTCTCTCAGTATTACCGATTGGCTATTTTGATAATCAGTAATTTACCACTGGGTTATTTAGCAATTCTTTATTTTTAAAGGGATTTGGGTTGATGCATTGCATTTTCAGGTTTTGCGTTCGGTATCGGCTTGTTTTACCAAATCGCAAATTTACCGGGAGGTATTTTGCTTGATGCATCTGCCAGTATATCTTTATGAGCAAAAAATCAGTTTTCCTCACCCCTAAAGTACTACTGCACTGTCAAAAGTTGTAACGCCTCCCCAAAGGATACAAGTAAATCCGTGTTAACTGTTTGATTGTCCATTGCAGATACAAATATTTGAACACTTAAGTATAAACAAATATCTGCAGTCACAAAAAAATTACATTTACATCCCTCTCAGTCCTTTGAATGCTGCAGAGGGGCAGGCCACAAGCCCCAGGCAGCAACACAGCCACCTCCACAACTGGATGCGATGCACTATTTAAATTGGGAGCAGGTTTCCTTGAGAGCGGTACACATGTGGCTTCATGCCCGGGTGAAGTCCGGGCCAAAAGCTGACCCACCTGCGCCAGTCTGCGTCCAGACAAGGCTGGGCCACTCCTCTACCAACTGGAGCAGCTGAAGTTTGACGTGAGAATTGTTTTAGTCTTTTTGTTCAATATGAGGAAATGACCAGTTCCTACAACTGTCACTCGTCCTTCTGTCTCTATTGACTTTATGTTGGAGAGGGTGACTGAAATTGTCACCAACAAAATTGAAATAAGGGAGCGTGTATTGTCCTTGGATTGTGCGGCGATACAAGACCTACCTGGTTTTGATCCTATGCCTGTTTGGATGAATGATGGGGTTGACCACTTGCATACTGTGGTTAAACCCAAATTTCCTACAGGCAAAGTCATTAGTTCTGGGTGTGGTCCTACCCCGACCCACAGCCTGTTTCTGCCACTGTCCCCGCTGTACCTGTGACTGTGGCTATAAAATGGAAATGACTGTTGGGAAAGCCTCTCTGTGCAAAAGGAAACAGCCCCCACATACTGGTACACCCCAGAGGAACGGAAAATCTTGGATACAGCCCCAATCTGTATTACAACCTCTGGTCCAAACATCTATGACTAATGCCACTCAATCTTTTTATTCTCAGACTGAAGCCATATCAGATGGGGAAATACCCCTCTTTGAGGCACTTTGCTCTGGGGTTGGTGACATAATAGATGGCAACTTAAACCCCTGTTTGAGCGTTTGGAACACATAGAAGGCCTCAGAGGCAGGATTCACCATCATGTTGTGGCCATGGATACCTGTGCCACTCATGGGGGTAACTCACCACCTGACTACTGTTGCAGTTCTACATAGTCCTCTGCAGGGTACCTCCTCACAAAGAACTGTGTCACATTTGAATAGTTGTACTCAATGGAGTGACCGGCAGCAGTTAAACACCAGGGCAGTACACAATCCTGTAAGCAGTGGAGACCAGTCTGCACTAGCATGGAATGGCTTGGCCACACCTCTTCATCGTAAACCGCTGCACCTCAAGCTACATCTTCATTCATCAGTGAGAATGCTAATTCTAAGTGTGCAACTCATCGTTCTGTAATCTGCACTCATTTCAAAAGTAACAAGGACATGCTATTTTTGCCCCAGCTACCTGCCCTTATGTCCTGGTGTTGACAGGTCTGCCCCCACGCAAGGATGACCATAATGAATCATGGGGAGAGCTGCACAACAAAAGTGCTGATTGGCTATTTAAGAACTAACAGTTCAACATTATAAATATGATTGACATCATCATGGTACGAAGAGTGGATTGGGTTTACAGATCTGTTAAGAACACGAAGGTGATTGCATTGTAATCCATTTTCATAGACCATCTCTAGTTAGGGCCATACTGAACCAGATTGGGGTCCCTGATTGTAGGAATACTAAAATGTGGGTACTTACCCTTGGTTACTTTTTTAAAGCATCTTTAGGGGGGGCTACATCAGACTTATTTACTCTAGCTGACCAGAATACATTTGCAGCGCTGACCAACCTTGAGGACTTGGACTGGCTGAGTCTAAAAACAACTGATGAGGTTGACCTGCCACCGTTAGGTTCACCATATGATCCCCCGATAGATGATTACTTGGGTGCGGAAGGGGTCCTGAAAATATTTAGCTGTAACCTGGCCGGTCTTCAATCAAGGATAACATTACCTGACTGGCTACTACTTGTCATCCAATATAACATTTTAATGTTTCAGGAAACCTGGTCTCTAGTGACATATGTCTTGATGGGTTTGAGTGTCATAACATTCTTGCAATATCATCTAAAATGGGTTGTGGTTCCGGTGGTTAGGCCATAAGGGTAAATATCGTAAAGGAAAGTTGCATTAAGGCCATGCCTACCCATATTGGAAATTTTCAGGTCATGAGATATAAACGGGGTATGACCCTATACCGGATACATTTCTATAACGATTTCCACTCAAGGCCCAATACCAACTTCTTAAGTGTCTTTGATTATATTTCAACTCTGAGAGATTTGCAAGATAAGAATACCAATCCATTTGTCATATGTTTGGGAAATGACTTTAACTAACTGTGGGTAATGAGCTCCGCTTCGCTAGCGGAGGTTGCTTAGATTTGGTAACTACACATTTAATTGAAAACACGGAATTCATGCAATAAACTCCGCTACATAGTGGAGTTAGCTACTGCACTCAGAACTCTTTCATAAAAACAACTTTAGCTTTACATGCTAAAAAGCATATAACCAATTCACAAAAGTGAACCTTGAAAAATACCAGTCAATGAGAGAGGTGATGATTTTGGGGTCCCCCCTAACCTAGGGGGAGGGAAAGCAGATGCCTTGAACACAAAGAGCATTTGCAAGATAAGAATACCAATCCATTTGTCATATGTTTGGGAAATGACTTTAACTAACTGTGGGTAATGAGCTCCGCTTCGCTAGCGGAGGTTGCTTAGATTTGGTAACTACACATTTAATTGAAAACACGGAATTCATGCAATAAACTCCGCTACATAGTGGAGTTAGCTACTGCACTCAGAACTCTTTCATAAAAACAACTTTAGCTTTACATGCTAAAAAGCATATAACCAATTCACAAAAGTGAACCTTGAAAAATACCAGTCAATGAGAGAGGTGATGATTTTGGGGTCCCCCCTAACCTAGGGGGAGGGAAAGCAGATGCCTTGAACACAAAGAGCATATCATGCTGAACGATTCGATGGTGGTACCACCCTCCTAGGACCACCCCAAGCAAAGTTATGAGTTGAATTACAATGCCAGCCAAAGGCCCAGCAAAGCATTATGGTGAGAGATTCTAGAGATTAGTGAATATTACAGTATTGGCTCTCAGTTGAGCCCGAGGGCCTGCCCCTTGAGGAAGGTTTTGATATTAGATACTATAATACTCACTGCATATAAGAATATCGTCCCATAATGCTTCGCAGGGCCTTTGGTTGGGATTGTATTTTTTCCCATAACTGTGCTTGGGGTGGGCCTAGGAGGATGGGACCACCACCGAATCATTTCAGCAAGATGTGCTCTTTGTGTTCAAGGCATCTGCTTGGTTCTCACCCTAGGTTAGGGAGGACTCCAAAATCATCACCTCTCTGTTGCTTGCTATATTTTCATTTTCACCTTTGTGAGATAACTATATGCATTTTAGCATTTAAAGATAGAATGATTTATTGTTTAATTAAAGACACTGGTTGCTATATTAGCATTTTCATTTTTGGGACATAACTATATGTATTTTAGCATGTAAAGATAGTTATTTGTTGTTTTACTCAAGGTATGTGAGATTTCAGTTTTATTAATACACGCATATCAATACAGGGCATTAATTTTTTAATATACACGGAGCTCATGCAAAAACTCTGGAGTAAACTACTGCACCCACAACTCTTTGATAAAAACAACTTTACATTTACATGCTAAAAAGAATATAACCAGCTTTAATATAATTTTCTCTACTTTCTCTCAATTGGTTTAGAATGTTTCTTGTGGTATGTTTTCACTTTATTACTATTGATTGCTGTGTAAATTCTTTATACATTGCCTCTAAGTTAGGCCTGATATCTTTGTGCAAAGCTGCCCGGGAGTTAGGCCCATATTCCTTCTGTGATTGTTGTGCTCCACCTTGAAAATAATTCTGATTAATATTTGAGTTCTCACCTACTGCAACTAATATTTAAATCTGTCACACTCTGGAACTGTGGCCTATAAAAACACATAACATTCCATGCCACTGCGCTTCCTTCATTGCCTTATTGCCAAAGTGAATTGATATAATAATTATCTGACTAGACATGTTGACTCACAGAACGCTAACTAAGATTACCTTTGCAAACTTTAAAAAGTTATACGCATTATGGATAAAACACTCATTTAAATGTGTCCCCTAACTGAGACACAGCTTGTGACTGGAAATCAGTAGGATAAGGAATCTATCAATGCATAAGTAGTGGCAGATACAGAATGTGCCATACCTGTGTATTTTCCTTAACTTTCAAAACTTCTCCATCTTTAGACAAATTGGCATCCATGTCTTGCTTTCTAATGCTTCGTTGAGAAATTGCCGGTGCCTGGTAAGTCTTAGACTTGAAGATGGAATGCCCTACACAACCCAGAAGCATCCATATATTCACTGCCATCAACAATTGAAGTCTGTGTCTATGACATTCTGCCTTGGATAGAGCCGCCTTTTCCAGTTCCATGCACTCAATTCATTTGCTTTAATATACTAGTTGCTATTTGCTTTCAAATAAAGAATTGATCCCAGTGCAATGCACGGAACAGAAGGCCTGATCTGCGAGGAGTTTGCAAATCAGTTACCAGGAGCACACATATATATATCCATTGCTTCAAATATGCGAGTACATAACAAGGAGTAAAGCGGTCTTGGGTTGCTTGTGATCTTGTTGAGAGATGAACTGGCATGGCAGTTCTGGCTGGACTGTTCCCATTGGAGCAGGGTCAAGACTGATTTGTATATATATCTAGGTCCAAACTGAAGTGGCATTGGGTGCAAAATAACGATGGACTGGGATGCAGCCTGCAGTAGATACAAGTGGTTGAGATAATTCAAGCATTCCATCCCTCACTTTTTGAATATTTTAGGATGACGCCCTAAGTGGGATGGGTATGCACAAACTTGAGTCATGTGCACACTGTCTCGCTAAAATCAAGCTGTACCTGGCTGATGACACCACAAAAAGGGCAAAGCCAGTCGTGGTTTGCTTGTGTTCCAGTTCAGGGAAGACCGAGGGGCATATTATCAAGGGGGTTTATCTCCAAGAAAGCGGAGATAAAATTATCTCTCTATTACCTAGCTGTCACTAACACCAGTTAGCGACAGCTAGTAGGAGATAGCGACCATCTTGGGCCCCGCTTTGCATGTCAGTGATATTTATCACTAATGACATGCAAAGTGGGCGTGCCAAGATGTTAGCGACTGTAAACAGTCGCTAACATCGCTATCTCCTATTACCAACTTTTGGAGATATTCGCGCTAAGCGTGAATATCTCCAAAAGCTAACACCTGCCCCTGAGCAGTTCTTAGCCATGTTATCCAATGGGAGGTGGATAACATGGCTAAGAGCATTAGCTCGGTAATGCATGAATATCGCTGACTTTTCAGCGATATTCATGCATTGCGGCCGATTTTTATCGCATTTGCGATAAACCTTGGTAATACCAAGGTTTATCTGCGCTGAAAATCGCCACAGCTCGGCGATAATTATCGCTATTGCTTGGTAATATGCCCCCTAGTTTGGTATTTCGGGCTGGATTGTTACAATTGAAGAAGGGTCAAGCCTGATTTGCATTTAGCCAGGTCCAAACTGAAGTGGCAAGTTGTGCAAAATAACAATGGGCCTGAGTAATTCCAATGGCTGAGATTAATTCAAGCATTCCATCTATCACTTTGTGTCTACTTTAGTTCATTGAAGATGGGGAGCACTTCCACGTGAGTAATCCACATGTGTAATTTACTTACAGTTGTGAGTAAATTTACTACTTTTGTCTATTCACAAAATCCAAGTGCAAAGTTACTCAATGTGTAGACTTTCATGTCTCCACCCCCTCAGTTTAGAGGATGGAGTCAACAGTTTCATAATTTATGACTGTGTACTTACTACATGTAATATATGATCATAATTTATGTCTGAAGGAATCTCCTCTCTTGTAAGCTTTAAAAATGTATACATGTTGTGTTATTGTTTGCATACAGATTGATTAGTTCATCATGGCGCCGAAGTCAGTGCAACTGCAGAAGGCCAACTCACAGGACAGATCTTCCAGAGCAAATCCCCTACAGAGACAGGAATGCCCCTATGCTAACATGTTGCTAGCACACTATAGAGGACTGTTCGCACTTATTTTTTTATCCAAAAGAGAAATGTCAACATGTGTTTTGCTGCGTCTGGTAATAAAAGATTAGAGAGGATTGTTTCCACTTGTTATTTTCTTCCAAAAAGAAATGTCAATTTGTGTTTTGCTATTTCTGTTTTTTTGTATCTGAAGCTTTAGCGGATTGTTGTCACTTCTTTTTTAATACAAAACAGAAATGTTAATATGTGCTTTCGTATGTGCTTCAACTGTACTTAAATATTGCCTGCTCGTGTATATTGGTACACTAATCTGTAGTAATGTTTTTTTTTTAATTTTAAGGCCCTGTCTTGGTGTCCTATTTATCACCTGCCACATGCAGTGATTTATCAACGAATCTGGCACCACATAGCTACTGTCACAACATTGACTTCTGCTCCTAGCAGTGGTACAACACTGGGACTGGCAACACTAGCAGCAAATGGTACACACTGTTAAATTCAATCTCTGCTCTTTTGCCTTAGAAGCTAACATCTATTTATTGCAGACAGGTTAGCTGCATTTCTTTTTGGACACATCACATACCATGCTCGATATGTCAGCCTATTCTTTTATATATTTGTATTGCCATCTAAATTAGTCCTTACATTTGGCAGTGTAAGTGCAGTGGTGTGATACTTTAGGTTTTGTTTTAACTATTCAGCAAAACAAATTGTGTGTCTCTCAAAGTCATAATAATTTACAAAGACTTACTCCCAAACGTGTCTCTCTCTCTCTCTCTCTCTCTCTCTCTCTCTCTCTCTCTCTCTCTCTCTCTCTCTCTCTCTCTCTCTCACACACACTCTCTCCCTCTCCCTTTCTCCTGTCAGCTTTTGTCACACAACATGGTGTCTACCATCAAAAGATCATCAACTCCTACATCAGGCGACATCCTGGCAGAAGCAATTATGTTTCCTACAATCCATCTGTGAGGTAAGTCTGGGAATCTATGATCTTAACTTCTAAATCTTATGGTTTTGCCTTTCACTATTTTTTTTAGTTTTGTTGTTAGTATACTAAATGCTTAACTATTTATTTTGTGCTGGTGGAAGTTCTCTTATGTCTCTCTAATGCATCTGCATTTATGGTCATGATGAATTATGTAGAATTACAATATCAATGGAGCCTACATCTCTTCTTCATGCCTGCTGGATTTGGCAAAAACTTTGGAAACTCCATCAACAAAGACCCAGGTTCAGCACCTGATCTCCAGGGAGTTCTTCAAAACAGTCATCTTAGTGGCTGGAGCTACTGATTTTATATTTTGAGATAAAATAAGCTCATCCATGGATCACCATCTATTCATGTATATTGACTTAGGCTCACATGGTAGTAATTTCCTTTATTTGCAGAACAATGTTTATTAAAGTATTGAGTTGTGAATTTGACACAAAACTTGATGGTATGTACATCGGGTAAAATCTTCTTTTGGGTACTGGCGACATTGAACCAAACTTTAATGCCGAACCACCCGCAAGGGCAGAAAGGCAGGCACTCCGAGTAGAGAATCAAAGCCACAATGCAACAAGACCTGAGGCCTTCAAGGTTCACCAAGAAAAGGAGGGAGGAGAACAAGGAGCTGGCTGATGGGTAGGAGAGCCTTGGGGTAGAGGAGGGCATTGTTGCCCTCAAGCAAAACATCTTGAAGAAGGCCAATTCACATCCAGGCAGCAGTGTTCTTCTTAATTTCTTTTCTAGAGTACCAGTTCTCATCCATCTACCAAGCAGCCATCTATGCTACATCGACCAACTTAGCAGTCACCTCCATACAGCTCTCCCATTAAAGGTCTGTCTCCACAATCTATACACTCCTCCAATGAAGG
The DNA here is from genome assembly GCF_964263255.1 of Lissotriton vulgaris. Lineage (NCBI taxonomy): Eukaryota > Metazoa > Chordata > Amphibia > Caudata > Salamandridae > Lissotriton > Lissotriton vulgaris. Next base: position 423,472 of record NW_028254370.1, on the reverse strand, counting down.
TACATCACCAGTCTTCTTTCACTAAATGGAGGGAGGGCACATCCATGACAAGGAACAGGTATCCTGCATTCATTAATCTGCTTCCCACAACCTCCCACTACCACCCTTTTCCATGCTGGTCAACCATTTGACAATGTGAGATGGCCTTGCACGCAGCGGGTAGACATTGGTTAATGCTGGTCTTTTGGAGGATCAGTTTTTATCAGGAACAGAGTAATGTGCTGCAAGATATTCATGCTATGGGGGCAACTCACTTAAAGGACATGCCTTGATTAATGTTGCGAAAGAGAGCTGCCCAGGCACTGTCTCAGCCTCCAGAGCACTTCAATTAAGCCCCAGATGTCCTGAGAGAGATCTGCCTCAATCCCTACAATTGGTGTCATCCCTGTCATGATCTTCTTGACCACTGAAACAGATTCCTGGGGAAGAGACAAGGGAGTACATGAGGGGTGTGGTTTGTCAGGGGCAGAAGTGTTCTGCTACTAAATTATTTTGTCAGGCAGTGAGGGGAGGAAGTGCTGCAGGGGGTGCAGCTGGAGGCCCCAATGAAATGGAGGCCTCAGGAGTTAATTTAGGGCTGGCAACAGGCAGAGATGATGGGTATTATTTACAAGCTAATTGTGCCAATGGTACATAATTTATTTTGAAGTACTGGCGGTGCAATTGCCTTGCCTATATTTACAAGGCCAAGTAAAGTCACCCTGCTTGACTTTTAAGGGACATATAGATATGGGCATTCCATGGGTGTTACTGTAAGTTTTCCATGCAATATCCATGGAACTTGATGCATTCCCAGATATACAACATTTTTGAAAAGCTGGGCATGCGTCAGAATCCTATACCTCCCCAGGGGAGGCTTAGGAATGTTCCAGCGAGGAGAAATACTTTTGCCTCGTTCTTTCCTCTTTCCATGCATGCTGCGTTCTGCAGCACGCATGGAAATAGGAAAACGCCATTAATGATATCACAAAAACAATCATTCCTGAAGCACAAGCACCGTAGCAAAATAACACATGGGTGCCTGCACTGGTGCATGGCAGCCAATTCTGCGCCACTGCAGGGGAAAGCACAGGGATGCGCCATATTGTTGTTATTACAATGGATCTCTGTGCTTTGAAAATGACACAGCATGGTGCAGCTAAATGGCTGGTGGCACTGCGCTGCGTTATTTTCTTGTAGATGAGTCCCGATGTCGGGACCTGCTCTTGGGACACCATAAGTTGTTCTTGCTCAAAGCCTTGAGGAGAAGCAAGAATTTCCTCTCCCTGGCCAATTCTGTCCACATCCACTGCCCTCACAGAAGCCTGATCAATCTCCGCCTGGCGTCCTTTGATTACAGATCCCTGGGTAGGCCAATACCCTGCTGGTGATAGGTTCTTTCTCCAAGCTGGTACAATCAAGTGTTCGTGCCACCTCCAAGTTGAAGATCTTAGTTCTTGCTCCTGCTCATACTGTAATGTTTGTGATTAAGCCCTGTCCACAAGTAATGTGAAAAAAGAGACTTTGTTAATCATTGTGTTAATAATAAATAGCTACAGAATATTAGTTGCTAATGTCGCAACTTTCGGAAGCTTCTCTTTTTATTATTCTTCTATAATCAAAAGCTGGTAATTTGAACTCACTAAACTTGAAACATCACAATATAACTGTAGAATCAGTCAAAAGTTTGTTAGTAGTTGATATCTAACAAAAATTAGTTTTAACCTCCTGGAAATGTAGGTTCGCAACTAGCTCCATGGTGCACAGACATAATATCGAGTCCAAAATATCGTTTGGAGAAAATATCGAGTATTTAATATAGACTGGACAAAATATCGACAGGACATAATATAGACAACAAAAATATCGTTTTTAAGGTAAGTGAAGTAATATCGACTGTAAAAAATATAGATAGATAAAATATCAAAATATATAATATAGATAGATAAAAATATCGATTTTTTAATAATATATAATATTTTATAGTGTATTTTTATGTTTTAATATGTGTGAAAAGTGTGTATTTATGTTATAAATAATGATATTTAATTTTTTTAATGAATATTGCGTAATGTAATTCTGTAGCGGGTTGTGGGTTTATAGGGGAATAGGATGGGAAGTAATTTAATTATAATTAATTAAATATGTAAATGTATTTATTGATAGTAAATAGTAATTAATTGTAACTTAATTTATATTTGTTAATTAATTTAATTAGAATTTTCAAATCATTTATATGAATTGATTAATTGGTATTTATGTAAATTTTACTAATTTAATTTCTGTAGCGGGTTGTGGGTTTATAGGCAAATAGGGTGGGAAGTAAATTAATTATAATTACATAAATATGTAAATGTATTTATTGATATTAATTAGTAAGTAATTGTTAATTAATTGATATTAGTTTATTAATTTAATTATAATTATTAATTTATTTATATTAATTGATTAATTGGTAATTATGTAAATGTTACTAATTTATTTTCTGTAGTGGGTTGTGGGTTTATAGGTGCATAGGGTGCAAAGTAATTTTTAAATAATTAATTAAATAATAAAAAGAATTGAACGTTATTTATTTGGAAATAATAGTGAAATAATTTTTAAGTATAAAAAATTATTTGTTAATGTATAATTAATTTGTATTAATAGGTGATTAATTACAATAATTAGTGCTAAATAGTAATTTTAAAATATTATTTATTCTATTAGATAACATTTTTATTTATTTTTTATTAATTATTAATAGATATTCATTGTTAGAATTTTGAATAATATATGAAATATTTACTTTCCCTAATGTTGTATTCTCTGGAGTGGGAATAGTCATTTTTACCCCTACCCTATCCAATGCTTTCCCTACTGTTGCACCCACTGGAGTGGGAATAGTAATTTTAACCCCTACGCTATCCAACGCTTTCCCTACTGTTGCACCCACTGGAGTGGGAATAGTAATTTTAATCCCTACGCTATCTAACGCTTTCCCTACTGTTGCACTCTTTGGAGTGGGAATAGTAATTTTAACCCCTACGCTATCCAACGCTTTCCCTACTGTTGCACCCACTGGAGTGGGAATAGTAATTTTAACCCCTACGCTATCCAACGCTTTCCCTACTGTTGCACTCTTTGGAGTGGGAATAGTAATTTATACCCTTACGCTATCCAACGCTTTCCCTACTGTTGCACTCACTGGAGTGGGAATAGTAATTTCAACCCCTACGCTATCCAACGCTTTCCCTACTGTTGCACTCTTTGGAGTGGGAATAGTAATTTTTACCCCTACGCTATCCAACGCTTTCCCTACTGTTGCACCCACTGGAGTGGGAATAGTAATTTTTACCCCTACGCTATCCAACGGTTTCCCTACTGTTACACTCCCTGGAGTGGGAATAGTAATTTTAACCCCTACGCTATCCAACGCTTTCCCTACTGTTGCACTCACTGGAGTGGGAATAGTAATTTTTACCCCTACGCTATCCAACGCTTTCCGTACTGTTGCACCCACTGGAGTGGGAATAGTAATTTTAACCCCTACACTATCTAACGCTTACCCTATGCTTGCATTCTTTGCAGTGGGAATAGTAATTTTTACACTTTTGTTATTGTACGTTAATAATATTGGCTATTATTTAATTATATTTTCTTACTCTATATATATGTTTTAAGAAATATGATAAAAAAAATTATTTTGACTTTCATTAATTATTTCATTATTATAAATTAATTTAAGTATTTTTAAATATATTTTATTAATTTATTATTAATATTAATGTCATTTAACATTGTTTTTATTAAAGTCGATATTTTTTACAACTATATTTTTGTAAACGATATTTAAAACTCGATATTTTTGTACCTACCTGTTAGTACATAGAAACTCGATATTTTGACAGTCTATATTTTGTCAACGATATTATTGCAACTCGATATTTTGGCAATCGATATTATTTCAGTGATCCAGCTCCATTCATCGGTTATCTGGAACGGAGACAGTGTCCCACCATCCCGCAAAGTCATTTTAAATGCGGTTGAACAAGTCTATATTTTTGGACATCAAAAGTATGTCACATTATTCATTAATTGTGAAAAATGTGAAGGCAAATTTTAGCAAACGTATGATGGTGAAGAAGTAAGGTAAAGGTACACAATGGCCTCATTACCAAAACATAGTCAAGGCAAAGAAAACAAAACAATAAACTTGCATTTGTAAACACAAACATTCTAAACTTTCATACAACAAAACAAGTTAAATAAAATAAGTGAGGTAATGATAAATCTCACAGTGAAAACATGACGGGACAGCAGCCCTAAAACATATGCCCACATATATGCCAAAAACTAATGTACACTTATGTTTCACCTGCGGAAACTCTTTCGGCTTTAGCATGGCGGGTCTGGCAGACACCTTTCAGGACCCTCCAAAACAATGGTATAGTGCAAGGGTTCTGTGTATGTAGCTGGGAGGACAAGCCCATAATTTCCTGGTCCTTAATAAGGGCCAGCTACAAAACTCCTCCCAGCGTTTGCGATACAGCTTCCACTGAGGGGTGAAGATACCCACTGCTGCACGTGCTGATGTCCTGCCGGATTTGGAGCCATGCTGTATTGCTCAACTGCATCTCTGGTCCCCATAAAGCTCAAGGTACTTTTCAAAGACTCCTGCAATGATGTTTAATTCACTTCGAGTTAATTTCCTCAGCCATGTTGGAGGCAAGATTGTGCAAATGAGCATAAGGATGGAGGAGGAAGATGCTTGGAGAAGAAGATGACCTAGAATGAAAACAAACTGACTGACTTTCTCTTCCTGTATGACTTTTTTGGTTTGTTTGCAGTAGGCCGATATCTCAGCCTCGAGTTCAGAGTCTCCACCCTGAGTGCAAAGTCATTGGGTGGTGTGCAGAGAAGAACCTTTGCTTATGGGGCAGTTTCCACAGGTAGGAGGGAGACACTTTACATCTACTACAAGCCATCCATTTGTGAGACAGTAACACAATCAAAGCAGGGATGTTTTGTGTGCCTATATATGTGTGTTTAGGTATGATTTTAGAATGTTTAAAATAACTCATGAGAGTTGCATGTGAGATACTATAATTGTATGTTGGTCTTGATACATGTTACAATGCTTTGAAAAATATACAGTCAACGTTTAAAAAAATTGAGCATATCATATTTGTTGGCATCTATATGTTGAGTTAACAGAATTGTCTCAGGATAGTATGAATGGACAGCATTTCAGACGTCAACCCTTCATCATTGAAAATAGACTGACCAACCACATAAATGCAGTAACCAAACTAGCAACTCATGAGAAAAATTTGTGACCAACCGATCCTCCATCTGCACACCCTCACCCCTGTTCTCGACCCCATCCCGGGTCCCTGGATGTGGCCATTGATCAGGGTCAACACATATATTAGCTATTTCATATTTCGATGATGTGCAAAACACAACAATCTTGCACACAATGTCCAGGGAGTACACCCCCATCTCCTGCACCGTACGGTCAAAACATCTGAATCACGACTTGAGGACCCCAAAAGTGCTTTCAATAATAGCTTGTGTACTTATGTGTGCTGTGTACATCTGCTGAGATATTATGGGATATTATGGTTGGACGTCTGTCTGGTGTAAACAGATTGGGAGATAGAGCATACCAAGCCTCATCTGCAAAAAAATAAATGTTATTGTTTTTAAGAAAGGGTCATCTATTTTAAATGTACAACTTCATGCCTATCTACATGCAGTGTATTTTGTGGTAATTTTTAAGTATGTTTGAGATGCCACTTCCAGATACAGGTGAAGGGTAGTGTGAGATGTTTTTACATACCCATTAACCACATGCAACTGAAATTCCCAACATCAACTGACATGCAAGAGGTCACAAGTGGAAAATGACATTATCAAGAAAGGCAGCATACACAACAGTGAAGAAGCCCCTGGCACTGCAGACAGCATGCACATTGAGGGAGTACTAGTTGTGTCTGTTAGGGAAAAGGAGTGCTGTATAGTGAGATGGCTGAAGTGCCACACAGGTGCGCTCAATAGGACCTCACACACAAAGAGGTAGGCAAAGGAATACAACTTGCTTTCAACTCCTTTTCTTCCAGCCAGTGACTGTGGAATGGAGATAAACATGTGAACTCTTCTGATGATGCATTTCAGTATCTGACGCAAGCATCAGGACTGGATTTCCTGTGAGATAGAGATGCCAACTTTGTCAGAGGAGACCCCCTGGAAGATCCATTGGCCAAGCAATGGAGTGCAATCAGTATTTTTACATTGGCTGGAATAGCATGGGAGAGGGCTGCAGATGAATTCTGCTCCTTCTTCCAGTCAGCAACCATGTCAGGGATCACATCAGAGGTATTTGGCAATGACATCTTCACAGGACATACCAAAGATGATTAGTTTGTCACCTTTAAACTCTTTCTCTCTACCTCCTTAAATAATTCCACCTCAAAAGGAGGGGTAAAGCAACAAAGACATTCATTGACATAGTGGAGGTGAGTTCCATCTAGAGACTGGTGGTGGATATGAGAACAATCATTTATTTCCTTACGAGGTTTGTATTGCAATGATGGCAATGTAAGTTTCGAGTAGATGGTTCTAAGAAAGAAATAGCAAAGCTGCACAAACAAATATTTCTACAGACTCAACATTAAACAGTCTTATTGTGCTAGATCTTCCAATTTTCTTTTACTTCTACACCTAAAATTATTTCAGCATAAAAATATTTCAACAATTATTTTTCCAAGTATAATAAACTTTTTTGCTTTTCCATATCCATTACCATACGAAGATGTGTGCTTTGACTTATGGTAACATAGGGAAAGTTAAAAAGTTTATTAAACTTGGAAAACTTCTGGAAAGTTTTTTTAATGATAAATATGAATGTCATTTACTTTATTCGTTCCTTTTTGATGTAGAATGAAAAAGAAAAATGTTACAGCACTACTAAATACATTTAGAATTAAACCTTTAGTAAATGACAATTAATTTTCTTATGTTTATATGAAAAATATATGTAATCCTAAAGTAAAAGAATGTAATGACTTTATTATGCAATGATAATTATTAAAAGTTTTTCCTAGAATGAATTTCTTCTTCTCTGAGCACAAGTAATTTACTACTGTTTTGGGTCCTTTTTTTGAATTTAGTAACTGTAAAAGTACAGTTAATGAATAACATTGGGTATATTCTTTTGTGGATAAGTACACATCCCTCTCGAAAGACCTCTGTGACCCTCCTTTTATCCTTCCACTCCCATCCCCTTTAGTATTCCTCATTAGTAAAACATATACTCTCATATGCAGAGGGTCCTCACTCGGGGTGGAGATCTCCCACAGAAAAGGATAGGAGATATGGAGGCATAAACTCCGAATGAAAGTTTGTGAGTATCATGTTGTAGTAATTTAGTATTGTATTAAAATGCAGCGTGTACCTAGGACCCCCATATTTCCATGTAACTACCAAATCTTGTAACAATATCTAAGCAGTGTAATTTCATCCTGTATACAAGCCTAAGTAATTTTTATTCAGGGCGGGAGGGCGACCCCAATTCCTTGTAAAAAAAGACTATTTTCACTCGTCCTCACAATAATGCAACACTCCCCTTTGTCATTTATGACTTTAGCTACATTAGATATTATTTTCACATCCTTATCACTTGTGTGGATTTTGATTCACAGTCTTACATAATGTAGATAATATTTCTGTCAATCTTTTCTCACCTTGCAATGGCAATGTTAGAGTACATTCTTGGAGTACTCAGTTGTGTTCCAGAAGGCTAGACAAAACATAGTGTACACTAACATATTATCAACATGCCTACTAACAAATTTTTGCAACAAATGCAATGTTACAAAACATTCAAATGCACAGGAGATAATCACTGGATACATCTCCCATACTCAGAGCCGACACTGAAGGCAGATAGAGAACAGCTGGGCACGACGGGAATGTTGGTTCCACTCTATGTCAAATAATTATCACTAACAAAGTTTGGACCACTGGGACATACACTGGGACTCTGGCATACGGCCCAGGTGAAGCTAGGGTGGCAAGGGGTATTGACTAAGCTTACACCATTATGGGACATTATACGGTTGGGAAAACAAAGACACAGCAAAGAGTTCGATCGTTGGGATAATATAGGAATATCAACGATCGGAGACATGTGGCAAAAAGGAGAAGTGCTCTCCTTTGATACCTTATGACAACAATACGACCTAGCCCCACTGAAAAGTTTAGATACACGCAGATACAACATGCCCTAATGACGACGTTCCCACCAGACTCAGAAGTCCTTGAGGCGTCCCCTCTAGAGGACAGATTGCCAACGGATTGCATGCCAAGGAAAGCGACCTCCCTGATCTACTGTAAAATGGTGAATAATCTACCTGACCCGACAGGTGCCCTCCGGGAGAAATGGTCTTGTGATATTGGTGAGATTGAGGATTCTGACTGGCAGGAGGTCCTGGCATCCCCAAAAGAGACGGGCATCCCCTCACATCTCCGATTAGTACAGTTATGTATCCTGCACCGCTCCCACTACACCAGACACACACTACATAAAATAGGAAGGACAGACCACCCTTACTGTCTGAGAACTGCGGAGAAGTAGGGACCTTTTATCACACCATATGGGACTGTCCCAAGATAGCCGACTATTGGACGCAAGTCCTGAGAACCATGTCGCAATCAGAGGGGGTCTTGCTACTGCCTGAGCCCCGGCATTGCTTAATAAACATATGGTAGCCGAATGACCTTACACGTTTCGGACAGAGCTGGGTCACACTGGGCATGATAGTAACCAAACAAAATATAGAGTAAAGATGGGGGGAATGAAAAAAAGCACACTATCAGCATGGTGTCCGGACATGGATGCTGCCAAGATAGCGGAGAGGGCGGTGTTTAAGAATAGGGGCTTCCCCAAAAAATTGCAGAAACTTTGGGGGGCATGGAACGACTATAGGGGAAACATTTGTGAACCGCCATCTGACTGTGAAGATAATAGTTCAGATTCTGAGTAGAGCTACAGAACCACGAATAACTGAGATGTGTTTGGTTTTTTGAAGATATACAAAGGAATTATGATGACTGTATGCTAATTGGAAATGTTTATGGTGATCAGATGCTGTGCCAACGTACATGTTTATAATTCAGTTGGTTTTACAGTACAAACAGAATAAAAACAAATAAAAATATTGAAAAAAAAATGCACAAGAGATGCAGAACACTTAAGGGTGAAGAAGGCATTGCAAGTTTAAGAAGCTTCTGAAGGAAATAGTTGGTAAAAAACTCCCTTTGAATGACTAACCACAACATTACTAGAAATCCAAAGTAACTGAACCTTTACACTCCAAGACAAAACATAAAATTGTGGCTGTGAGCCATGCTGCCATGACGCCGCCCCGCACCCAGACTGCCAAAATCCACCACTGACCAGCAGCCGCACGCATGATTACAAGGTTTCTCGTTGTGTGGCAGGCAGTCCTTTGGCGGCCCTACAGCAGTGCTTTTGAAAAAAGGCACCCTCAATTAAAATGCCAAAGCAGCAAGCCATGAAAGAGTGCATGCATACAGGGGGGCACAACGTATGTCCCCCCGCATGCATTTCCATAGCCTGAGGCACCAGGCAATTCCCTCACCTCCAGCCTTTTCATGGCAGGCTCACTGCTATGAAAAAGGCTGGCAGTGAAGAAACTTGTAATATTCTTGGCGGTGCTTGCAACAGCCAGCATTTTACTGCCTCACACTACTGCAACACTGCCAGGAATGTCGGTTCCCCAGCGGTTCCAATGGGCCTGTGTTGGTCCTACAGCCAAACTCAAAATAGGACAGTCCGGCAAACTCGTAATCAACACCTTAGCCACATGCAATAATAGCACTTCTTTAGCATTTGGGCACAAAATGCTAATATCCCAATAAAATAAATACTAAGAAACAGATTACAAGCTGTGCAGAGTGGAATACCTGTTTGGGAATCTGTTTTACACATGAATCATTGTACGTGCAATTAGATTTCAGTGTTGGCCGGTGACATTTGAAAGTGATGGGGCAGAAACTGATAATCATACTGCACCGTAGCGAGCGAGCGTAGCGAGCGAGGCCGAACCCCCTAAGGAGAGTTTAAGGGGATATCCCCCCGAGAACATTTTTCAAAAAATAGTGGAACAATGGTGCATTTCAAAGCAAATTTGAGAAAGCAGGAAGGTTAATAAAGCAATTGTGGAAGTGCAGGTATTACATTATTAAAGAGCCGTCATATGGATCTTTGTGGGTTAGTGCACAGCACACCCTGGCCTGCATGATGAGGCCTTAATACAGGAATTCCTGTCAGTGGGCACCCTATCCAGAGAGCCCTGGCCCTGTGTCAAGCTCGCTTTCTGCCTCACGGTTTGGCACATTTCATCCTCATCCTCCCCCCTCATCCCAATCTTTATGAGGCGAGCTCTGTACTTCACGGCCAGAAACTCTCTCACTGCCTACCAAAAAAGCCATTCAGAACCCCCACTGTTAAAAGTCAATGTAAAAGTACCTAGAGTGCAGTTAGCGTTTGCGCTAGAGCTGGCGTTTGTGAAATAGGAGAATTGGGTTCGAGTCCCGGCGCCCTGTCACATGATCTCTATGTTGTTGTATGCTTGGCTATGGGGGTTGGTTGGGGTGTCTGAATAGTTGCGGTTTGTGGAGGATGAAAAGCTGTCCTATGTTGGGCTCTGCATGGGGGGTTGCTATGCAAGGTTCTAGGCAGTGCTGTGGGTCTGTACTGTCCAAGTCTGATCTTCCTGCTGGTTTCTTCTATCCAGGCGAGGGGTGCGGGGTCTGTTTAGTACTGGGCTCTGGGTGTGGGCAGCAAGAGGCCTGTTTGTTTTGTCCCACACCCTGAGGGTCTCGTCTATCTCAGGCACCATATGGGTATTGGGGTGTGTTCTAAGCAGGGTGGTGGGTGCAGGGAGGTCGTCCAATCCCAGTCCCTGGATACAGAGCCTTTTCTACCCCTGGCTCTGGGTTTTGATGGCAGGCTCTGGGGTCTGTGCAGTCTTATGGACTTTGTGCCCTGGGGGAGGGAGTCGGTTCTGTGTTAGACTCTGGGGAGCTGTTCTATGCCAGGCGCCGGCTGCTGATGATCTTCTATGCTACTAGGCCCTATTACTGGGGTGTAGAAGGCCGTTGGCCCCAGACTATGGGTTCCTAAAGGCCTGATCGGACCCCAGGCATGATGTATTTGATAGCGCCTGATTTGCAGTCGTAGCATCATTCTTTACTGTGGGCGCTTGATAAGTTCTCCAACGGAGTCCTTCGCAGTTTTTTGTATATGGCACAAACTTGTCCCGAATGTGGTAGAGTGCCTTTACATCAGCACATGTAAGGACTGGGGTACAAGATGCCTGCAGCAGTCGAGGATGGAGGTGGAGCTCCTCTGAGAGGTTTCGAGCAGGAGAGGCTGGGGGAGGTGGGCACATCGATGGCAGGCAGGCACACACCACTGAGCAGAAGCCTCGGGCTAATTCCAGACAGCTCAGCTCTATTCACGGGCTTCACTTCTAGCGCTCTGTCCTTTGCAGTTTTTTTTATATGGCACAAACTCATCCTGAATGTGTTAGAGCGCTTAACCAGCACGGGTTCCATGTGGGGTACAAGATGCCTGCAGCAGTCGAAGGTGGAGGTGGGGGATGTGCTGGGCAGATGGCAGGCAGGCACACACCGCGGAGCAGAAGCCTCGGGCTAATTCCAGCTCAGCTCTATTCACGGGCCTCACTTCTAGCGCGGGTACACATTACGGGTGATTCTGATCAAGTGTCAAGTCACTTATTCGTCCTGTCGTGCTTATAAATTAAAATAGACACACATAAAATCATCACTCATCAAATAAACTCAATGTAGTAATTCATTGGTTGGTGGTCATAACTTACGTGGGTGGGGGGGACACGGTCTCGATGTCACACTAGGTAGGTCCAGGCAGGCGGTCTGAGTCCAGTGGCAGACACCAGTGACATACGCACACGTCTGGTCACGACGAGTCCAACAACAACAGTCATGCGCCCACTGACTCTGACTAGTATGACTTATCATGAAGATCACTTCCACTTTCACTTACTAGTTGTTGTTGTTGTCGTGGCATGATTCCAGCATGCGCAGTGTGGCCAATCACCAACTTCAATGGCTCAGAGCAGCCAACACCCACCCGCGGCACCATCCTGCTGGAGTAGCCAATCCTGACGTAGCGTTAGCAGCGCCACTGCGCCAGGATTGGCTAAGAGCAGACTGCTATCTGCCCATTTTGAGACCCGGGGCCCCGGGTCCATGCCTATGTCCACACTACTGGTAGAGGGGGGGGAAGGAGGTCTCAAATGTGCGCATGCACGGGCCAGTCGAAATCTCGACTACTCCGGCATTTTACATGTGCAGACTGAGACTAGTCAGTCACCCCTCTGCATGTGCGCTGCCTGCCTGCCTGGCTGTCACTCTCTGACCAGCCCCGGCACCCACGCCGCCGGCCCACTTCCCTAATGCAGTCCCGATCCTGTCGGGCTTTTCCCGGGGCCTTAGTGCGCTCGGCTTTGATTCTTTTTCTAATTTTAATTAAATAAAATACCAGTACTTATTTATTCAACTGCAGTGCGGTCGGCGGTCGTTCAGGCTAGTAGGGCATCGCCCCAATGCCCCCAATGGATGCACCACCACTGCTGGATTTTCTGGAAGCAAGAACACCGGACCTCACTTTCCCAGGAAGAAAATTTGGGCAGTAAATTTCCTTCTTGAAAGGGCAACATTGTACCCTGGACTTGTTATTCACCTCCAGCATGACCGTAAGGCAAGGCATCAGGAAACATTTAATGCTTACACTGCCATCCAACTTTCTCTCCTCTCTATTTACCCACCGAACATCCAAACTTTGCACCTGAGATCTCGGACACAGTTACCAGATGCTCAGAGCAGATGGAAAATGTGATAAACTATGATAAAGTGTGGATTCTGTATGAAATCCCAGCAGGTAAATCCTGTTCCATATATTTATTCCCCATTTTGTGGAGTTTACCTTGTAATTGCATGGTAATGGTGGTGTGTTACTGCAGAGTACACATGTTTATGGGTGCTGAGGTTTCACCCTGCCAGTACCCTGGAACTCATATTTGGGGTCTAAGTAATCAGCTGTGTAATGTCAACAAAATTCCTTCACATGAAAAACATAATGGGTAAGTATAATATTCCACCATCACAATGTTGGTGATTCTCTTTATCAGAAAGCAGTGCTCCACAGGAATAATGGAATGCAAAGTAAATCTTAAGCCAAAAACAATTTACTAAAAGGCTCTCTCACTGTCTTTAATCATTAGAGGGCACATGCATCAACTTAAGAAATTGCGATTCCTTATAGCGATTTTTTAAAAATCGATATTTAGGAATCACAATTCCTTATGCATGTAGTAATCGCTAAGGAAAATTGTGATTCCTACATATTAATTAATTGCTATTTGCAAATTGCAATGCACAATTAAGGAATAGCTTTCCATTTATTCCTTTGGGCCTAGAGGCTCATAGAAGTGAATGTGAATTGCATGCGCAATTTGCAAGTAACAAATAGGTACTCGCAAATTGCACATGTAATTTCGAGCGTTCAAGGGTACCAAACGAACACCCTGATGCACCCCTGTTTTAAGCACGTTTGGCGACACATGATATCTGAAAATGCAGAATAAACATTCTAGCACCATCTGGCTGTCTCCGGAGTGACTTGATAAACTGGGACTACTTGGATTACTATGTTGGTTCACTATGGATTAAGATTGATTATTGGAAGAAATATAGTTTATGCTGAGAAAAGTTTCCTCATTGCCGCTGTGCAGCAGCAGAGGCACAAGTGTTGCCCCTTTGGAAGCACCCCTGAAATTGCCATAGGACCACTTGTTGCGTACACACATGCCCCACTGGGCTGATGCATCCCAATTGCAAAGAAGCCAGTCGCAAAGCGGCAGATTCGCAGAATCTGCCCCTCTGCGACTGTATTCTGAATGATGCATGTGCCCCTGGATTTTTCGTTTTCAGTGAATATAATTAAACTTTAATTGGCAATGTAGCCAGGAAAAATATCATACAGAACAGAAAATCAATTGCATGCTATGGGCACATAGATTGTCAAAAGAAACAACACATTGTCGAATTTAAAAATAGAATCAAATAACCAGGTGACACAAAATAAGTAACCAGTGCTTTGCCTGAAAAGAACACATTGCGTGCTCATTGAAACAGCCCTAAATGGTGCACTTGTTTAGAAATCTGATGTTAATTTAAGTAAAAAAGGCAGTGCAAATTGTGCCAAGTAAGTTAGAGTTAGAGTGAGCTTTTAGTCAAAGGAGCTGTAAGCAGTAAGAAAGCAGATGTGCAAATATAAATGTAGATGCACAAAAATGAAATTCTTCTAGTAAAAATATCTCCAAATATAAAAAGAGTGGAGCTGAGCTAGGAGGAAATCAAGCATATTGATGTAAGAGCACAGCCTCCAGCCCTTCTATAATGTTATAAGCAATACTAAGCCTGGGGAAATTTCTAATTATGGCAGAGTAATTGTGGTAATTGTGGGTAGCAATATGTATGGGAAACCACAAACCTTGAGCCATTATGCCACATCACATAATTCTGGGGAGAAAGTTTAATGCAACATGTAAACTTTCCAACATGAGCATTATCATGTGTTATACATGTGTCCCTTGCTTTTTTTCCAAAAGCTTCTTCACTAGAACTACATGCCAACAATCTAGATCCTATAGGTTTAACATTCTGACTTTAATCATTATTTTCTTCAAATAAAATGCAGCTGTAATTCAGATAGATTTCACACACCCATATCTGTAATCAGAATATTTTATTTGTTAGCACTTTTTATATCTGCAGCGTGAAACTTTATAGGAGTGAACTTAACAAAGATTTACAGTGCCAAATAACTCATCTATTGGAGAATCACAATCTATATAAATTTCCTCAAAATATTTCTGTTGCAATAGTATTGAGTAAAGCATATGACAAAAGTAATTGTACGTAATACAAGTAGTAATTATTTAAAAAGACTCTTTTCTGAATAACCATTGCATTTTTTCTGGATTATTTTCATTATTAGTGTTTGAGAGATACCTTACAGGAGATAATGCATAAACTAACAGCCCACTATCAACAATCAAAATTAAAAGTCTAAAAGTGCTTTAGAAGCCACGCAAATTTTCCCTTGTCTAGTGGACAGTTTCTTTCCAGATCTGTCTTTCAAAAACAAAGGGCCTGAGATAGATGTGAAGTGAATCGTTCCCGCCATCGCTTTTTCGGCAGTTTGACTCCCCACCTACTTGACAGTTTGCCCGCTCGATTTCGATGTTGGCTGCGCCATAGCCGAAAGACCACCCGAGTCCCACTGAGTCCGTCAGCGTTTCTCTACCACCTCAACAGCATCAGAGGCTAAAGTGTCTGGTGTCCGGAGTCTAGCAAGGATTCCCACTGAGCTAATCGAGATGTGCCTTACTAACAGAGTAAATGTGACAGTAAGACCTCCTACTTTGAGTTGGTGGTAAAAACTTTTTTCCTAGTCTGACTTCTGTTTCTGTCTTGCACCCCATTGTGCAGGCCCCTTCTTCGCTGACCACAACGCCAATCCACTCCATTGTAACAGGGATCAAAGGTACGTTTTTAACACTTTTCTCACTATAAATGAATGATGTGCACATGTTGTTTGTGTGGCATGCAATTTGTAACAAAAAGGGTCATCACACATTTCCAGCAAATGTTAATTGTCGAACACACAACATACGTGTACATTAACATCAAAAACAAATTCTACATCAGGGACCTATGCCATCAGCAAACCACTGCCAGGACTACCCCAGCATCTAAATTGTCTTGGTGCAAACCCACGCCATGACAGTGGCAGAGTACTGGTAGCCAGAAGAATAAAACGCCGACATGGCGGTTTCCCAGTCTGTTGCTGCCATATCTAAATTCAGCAGGCGGAAAGCATGGCGACTGTTTCACCCACATCTAAATCAGGCCCAACTTCCTTTTAAATATTTTAAAAAACTGGCCTGCTTACGAGTTTGGTGCAACGGCGTTGGTTTAATGCAGGCTCTGCTGCGCCAAACCTGTGCAAACCACCAACCGTTTCCCGAGTTGAACTCATGTTACACATGTTCAACTCGTGATACGGTTATCAGTCCATTGCCTTTCCATTGGCGATGCCTGGAAAACAAGGTACCGCAATGGGAACAGCAAAAAAGTCCTAGCACAGCATGGACTTGGACATCCATGCCGTGCTGGAACTATGCGGGAATACAGACAGGGGCGTACATGTTGTGCCCCTCTGAATGCATCCCTATGGCAGTGGGGCCATGAGGGCCCTGTAGGCCCCCCTGCATTCCTCCACCACCACACTTTTTATGGCAGGGCACCCCCCATGACATGCTGGTGGGACAAACTCATAATATCCTGAGTGGAGTGCGCCAGTCGCCGCTCAGCATGTTGCGTTGTGGCGCAGCTAGCCAGGGAACGGCTGTTCTCTGGTGCAGCCGGCGATATACCGTCTATACGACTTTAACAGTGGTATTATGGTGGGCGGTGGTTTGCCTGTGCAAGTCTAGTGGTCGCAAGATCACCAGACTCGTAATCAGGCCCGAAGTACTTCAAAAATCAGTTCAAGGAATTACAACATTTCAACAAACAATAGTTCACATGTTTTTCTGAAAAATGTATTCAGCATCTGAACGATTTCTGAGTCTCTGTTTTGCTCTACGGTGGTTCTTTTGGATCCTCAAAAAAAGTTCAAAGCTTTCAAGTTATTATCTTCTAGTTTAATTCTTCTGAAGTACACCCATTCAGGAGATGTGCATTTCTTATATGGCTTCCTATCTCACTGAATAATGTTTTACAATTTCCTTTGAGAGTTCTTCAGGGCAGACTTTAGACTCTTACATTGCATGTTGTCTCATTTCATTAGCTAATATATGGACCACCACTCTTCCTTGCAAAATCTCACCTTCAGCTTGAACATGCTTTTCTTCAGTGCGGTTTTGAACAGCTGAATTTTCAAGCCTGGCTTTATGACCCAGCACCTATAGCTATCAGTCATACTGGAACAAACACTCTCTGAGTATGTGATGCATGTATTCAAGAAGGCAAAACTTCACAATTCAGAGTCACATTTGTTACGCTCTGAAGTGTAAAGTTCTTCCTTCTTGGATTCAATTTCAAGAGGCCCACTCCACCTTTTATGTTGGCAATGCGTTCTTACATGCTTTCTAAAATGAATCCAGTCTCCTGGCTGTAGATCATGACATGAAACAGAGGGGGTGGCAAGCTGCGTTTGGTGAGAAATATAGAGCACATTGTTTCTGCCAAAATTCTTGCAATAATCTAGGATCATCCCATCAGTAATGCAGAGCAAAACTGCTGATGTGATAAGTCCTAATAATCTATGAACGACGTCTCATCTAGGTTGATGATTAGAGATGTTTATTAGGCGAAACAGCTACAGAGACCTCATCCAACCTTCAGTCCAGGTCCAACTGATTTCCCCAACACTCTTAGTTCCAACCCCAGCAACCACTTACATTGTAATGCTTCATATCATCACTTAGTAACTAAAAGTGATGGAGCTAGAAGAGGTGTAAAACACCACACCGCCTCCCCCTTCATAACAGAACATAAATAAAGAACAACAAAGCATTAATAATAAACTACAAATGGAAAACGAAACGTTAGTCACATATTTCACTGAACACAATCCTTCAAGTGAAGCAGGACTTTTTTCGTACGAAGACGCCTACTAACCTCCTCTTGTGCAAATTTTGCAATCATGTGTTTTCACTGCATTCCTAAACAATTTGAGAATCCTAACAGGTTGACTGAATTTGGACTTTCGTCCATCCCTCTGTGGAGATTTGCTCCTGACCCAGTCTCCAACACTAACAAGAAGTGTGGCTCACTGGTTAGAGCAGGCAGACCCTGAAGCAGAGGTCAGACCCGGGACAAGGGTTCAATTCCCGACGCGGCAGGGTCTTGAGCTCAAATGTCCATGGACTCGATAATTCTCGCTTCGGTGCCTGATCTAATCATGGGTTCACACTCTGCAACTCTGGGCATTAAGCTTGCTTAATCTCCACAACGGCCCCCGCGGCGGGATGCCTGGCTTTCACCTTGGGGATGCCCTGTAGGGGCTATCTCACAGGGAAAAGCCAGGACGGTTCCCAAGGCAAGCGCGGAGATACCCCTTCGGGGGTCGATTCGGGCGCTATATAAGAAACATAATAATAATAATAATAACAACTGTCCTCTTCACCGCCTAATACCATACAAAACTTTGCTTTCTTCCATTTTTCTTTCTCCCCATACTACAATGTCTTCAACACCATCATGAACAATACTTCTCTTGATCTTGACCCATGACAGAGTCACTTGTGTGTTGGGAGTCCTACCTTTGAACAAAAGAAAAGGAACAGCATAAGTGGAGGAATGCAGCGTAAATCTATCCTCACACACCTTTCTTTTCATTGCTAACTTACAGTTTTCACCAGATACCACATCCTGTTGTAAAGTCTCCTTCAGTACTTTTACAAACCTTTCAACAATACCATTACTCTCTGGGTGATACAAAGCTGCTTCCTTGTGTACAACAACCCATCTCTTTTAGAAAACCTTCCACTACCTTTGATGTAAACTTCATACAGTTATCAGATGAAATCGAAAGCGCGAATCCCTCCCGCTCGAACAACTTCGCCAAAAACTTTACTACTTCCCCAGATTCTATAGAGTTAACAATCTTAATTTCAGGCCACCCGTAGAACAAATTAAAGCAGACCAAAACATACCTGTCATGAGTTTTAAGCTTATGTGTGAATTAACGCACCCAGGCAAACAAACTAACTACTGGCACACTTTAAATGGCAAACAAACCACAATTAATAATGGTATACAACTGTTTTAGCATATAAAATACATTTTAATTCCATACAAAAACAACATTTGATAAAATCATTGAATCAATAATGAGACTTGATAAAACATTTTTGCATTATCGCATATGCATTCTTTGGTAAAAAAAGGAGGCTATGATGTAAATAATGGATGGTTTCCTGTCTACGCGTTTCAACACGTAAGCCGTGTCTTCCTCGGGACTTTACCATCATGATGCTGTAAGTAAATTTAAAAAGTCTTTACAATTTTGTTTTTTTATGCAAAACAGTTGACAATGCTAATAACATTTTGCCAAAATTCAAATGCCAGTGAATGGTTACAAATATGTGATATACCGCCTAACGATTGGTTCAACATGCTAATTTCTCGAACGAGGATATCCATTCAATGATTTTATCAAATGTTGTTTTTTGTATGGAATTAAAATGTATTTTATATGCTAATACAGTTGTATACCATTATTAATTGTGGTTTGTTTGCCATTTAAAGTGTGCCAGTAGTTAGTTTGTTTGCCTGGGTGCGTTAATTCACACATATGGTTTACTCTGACCCAGGAACTTGATCCAAATCAGGGGGTCCTTGTTTTTCTCACAATGAGTTTTAAGCTGAGCATGACCTAGGATGTCAATTGAAACCTCAGACCGGGAACCACAAGCTTGTTCCCTAACTACCATGGGTTGTGTTCTGCATTTCAGAATTTTATCACTGTTTGAGAATTCTGTACAGTCCTAAACTAGCCTCTCGATCTGCAAGTCCATGTCTGACCACCAATAGGACTCTCCAATCCTTTATTAGTGTTTGCAATACCACTATGACCAGAATGAGCATTCTTCAATAACTTGACCCGTTAATTTGCTTCCTCTCAAAAGAAGACCCTCGATAACCCACAGTTTTTCTCGCCAACAACCCTTTATCTCTTCCTTCACAATATGTATTCTCCACCCATTTACCAAGAACATGCAACAGAACTCTTCGCAACAACTGATCATTAGCCAAACAATCCTTTCATCCCTTTTCCAAAATTACACCTTCACTGATCAAATAAACATTGATCTCTTCTTTAAACTACTCACCCCCAAAACAATCACCTTCCTCAGCTACCTCAGCCTCCCTACTAGTTATCCTGGAGAGACAATCTGCTAAAATGTTGCAAGAGCCTGGCAAATACGTGACATCAAATGCAAACTTCTGCAACTCCACTACAGATTTTCTTATTCGATATGAGACAAAATAAATACATTTCCTTGTAAACACCTTTTTCAAAGGCTTGGGATCCATCAGCACTTCAAACTTCTTGCACCATAGAAAGTTCCTTACCTTGCGCACAGCCCAAAAGACACCCAAAGCCTCCTTTTTCACTACTGAATAATTATACTCAGCCCCTCTCAATGTCCTAGACACAACCAAAATGGTTCTGTCCTTACCACCGTCCTTTTGTATCAAAATAGCCCCTAGACCTTTTGAGCTATCATCTGTCATTATATTTGAAGCTTTCGAGGGATTAAAAACTTCCTAAATTGGGAGCCGCAGACAAATGCTCCTTAATGGAAACACACAACTTCCTTCTAGCAACTATCACACCATACAAACTCGCATCCTTTCTTAAGCAAACCTCTCATGCAGAAAGTCTTGTCCACAAAATTTGGCACAAACTTATTGTAAAACTCGGCCATTGCCAAACATTTCACAAGTACTTCCTTTGTTTTTGGTGATACTGAATTACAAATGGAGTTAAGCAACAAGGATGTGGGTCTTATTCCAGACGCAAACAATAGATGACCCAAATACTCAATTTCATCAACATCAAACTTACACTTGTCTGATCAGAGTGTGGACCGAGCATCCATCAATCTTTTCAAAACTGATTTCAAGATCAACCCCAACAATTAGAAAAATCATCTTGATCTATCCTGACTCCTTCAATCCTTCAATCCAGATGCCTTCCATTGCTCTCTGTGAAACAGATGCCTCCGATATAAGGCCAAAAGGCATACTCAAGCATTTGAAGGTGCCAAATGGAGTGACGAATGCCGTGAGCTATTGAGAGAGGGAATGTAGCTTGACCTGATGATAGGATGAAGATAAGTCCAATGAAGAAAAGTGCTTCTCACGCTCAAGAGAGCCAGCATCTCATTGATGTTAGGAAGTGGGTAATGATCAACCACTATAGCTTTGTTGAGCTGTATCTCATCAATGCAAAGCCTAGCCTCTCTATTGACTTGAGCTCTCTCAATAGCCTCTCCATTCGCCTTACGGGCCATAACCACTGAAGAGACCCACTCTGTGGCCTCTAACTCCTGAATCACACCATTCACCATGAGTTTGTCCAGTTCAGCTATCATGCTCTCCTTTACTAACAGAGGTATTCCTCTCACTCTTGTCACTTTAGCAACAACATTCAACTTATGTTTGGTACAGAGTATGTAATTTCTAAGGCACCCCAATTTATTCTTAAAAACATTTGGAAAGTCTTCGATCCAAATGTCACTCCCGATTCCCACTGACCTGACAGTTGGCATCACCTTTAAGCATACAGAGGGGTTTTCATTGGGATCTCAAATGATGTGCAGGTCCCGTTGATTAAACCAACTGATTAAGGAGTCTCCTTTCATTGACACATATTTTCTCACCGGAATGATCCTCCCTTTAAAGTCAATTGTGCCCTAAGAGTATCCCAACAGATCAATTGTTTCGCCACCATACCCTTTTGGCCTGACATCTCTTCCAAATTGCTATAGCTGCCTCCTCTCTTTCTGTATCACTGGACATTCCTGATTATATGCGAGGTAAAAAAATGTATTGGCAGATTGAAGAGATTTTGCGCAGCTGCCAATATGCAATACATTGTGTGGGGCACTCACCGCCTTTGCTTCTTTGGTTTTCATGGGTCCTTCGGCTCGAGGTTCTCCTCATCGGCTAGGGCTTTGGAAGGACCCTGTCCCTTCCTCTGTTGTTATCCAGTTGGATACTGCTTTCTCTCAGCAGTTTTTGCTGAGCCGGGCTGACGGCAGCGTATCATCCTGCACCTGGTTTCACCAGCCAGCGCACCAAACGCTGCAGGTGCCGCTCTCCGTGGTGGTGAGTCACGATCATTTTCCAAAAGTTTACAGTTAAATGCCTACCGCAATGCATATAGAGTGCACTCTGGAGCTTGAAATTTTATTTAATTTATTTCACAGCACACACAGGTATGACAGACCCGTTCTGGCATGGTCGCCTTCCTCAATGTCGATTACATTCACAGACAAGCAATACATTTAACTAATGTTAACAAACTCAATCAGGGTTATTCAATGAAACAGAGAACGGTTCAAAAATAATCAGCATTTTGCTTTTTCATGGCAGCCATCTTTAAATATGTAAATACCAGGTATTTCCTGTTGTAAGTTGTGCAAAGTAGAGTCATGATATTTTCCAACCCACTAGAATTCCTCAGTCTGATGCAGCTTCTCTACACTTGGCCAGTAGCTAGAGTTAAAACTGGCCCACACATATCAAGTCAGATCCCAATTGATTGGGGTATGTGTCAGGGCTGCCTGCTATTATTTTGTGCTGGCCATCGAGCCGCTGGCTGAGTCACTGCGCAAAGCGCAATATGAGTGGGGGATCCCCCTGGGTCACCGCATACATGGAGTCTCATTTAATGAGGATGACCTGCTTATTTATCCAAAGGATGTCAGATTATCTTGTACCTTGACTGAGCAAGCCCTATTTGAATTTGCTATGGTTTCAGGGCTCCGCATGAACTGGGACAAATCATGCCTCTACCCCTTGTTGGAGACCACGCTGGATCCCCATTTGTCCCTCAGTGACAAGCCAATTCATTGGCAAGAGTTGGCATTCCGATATTTGGGAATACTTATCTACAGGGAAGCTGCTGGCCTTCTTGAGGGCAATCTGATACGAGCCATCACAGCAATACATGCGCTGATGACCTTCTGGGGTACCAATGAGGGTCATGGGGAGGATAGCAGTATTTAAAATAGTGGTGCTTCTGCTGCTACTATACCATTTTGTAAAAGTGCCCCTAAGTCCCAAGCCAACACTGTTCAAAAACTAAGAGATGGACGCCCGAAGATTAATCTGGGGTGGGCCACGTAGTAGGGTGGCGCTTGTCAAAATGTGCCCTTCATCAGTTGGTGGAGCCTCCTGCTTCCCCACATGGAGCAGTACTATCTGGCAGCGCAGCTCCATTGGGTGGGGAGATGGCTCAACACGCGACATCTGGAGGACACAGCGACCTGCGCCCCAGGGCTCATTCATCCACAGGTGGTAGCATTGTTTCACCCTATCAAAAGGGGAGGAACGCTGGCGCAGTTATTAGTGGAGGTGGCCCATTACTGTTTCTGCCACAGTCTGCGACTCACACGTTATGTGACAGCATAAGCACCGTCCCTCCCCATTCTTGGTATGTATCTGAGGCAAAGACCCGTTACCAGCGCGGAGCTTCCCCAGTGGGAAGAAGTGGGTATTCTGACCCTGGAGGACCTCTACAGTGATGGGCAGCTCCTGCCGTATGAAACTCTAGCTGAGGATACAGGCCTTCCTCAAGGTCAGTTTTTGTTACGCGAGGCGGTGACACATGTGATGTGGGAAGCATGGGGTGAGATTGCTCGGGAGCCGGCAACAAACCTGACCGTCCATTATCTACATGAACTCTGTGTGCGGGCCGTCACTTGAATAGATGGTTTGAAGAGTCCATACACACACACAATACCACATCTGTGATCCCTAAGTGCCCACTGGGACTCAGACTTGCAGCGACCCAGCACCGACTGTAAATGGGAAAATATTCTTAGAGGCCCTACTTGCATCCCACGCAACGCCAGATTCCGACTTATACAATACTACATAGTCCATAGGGCATACTTGACCCCAGCTAAAATAAATATATATTTCAATTGCGACAATGCTGGTAGTCCCTGCTATGGTGAGCTAGGAGGGGACTTACTCCACGTGCTATGTTCCGGCACATACATACAGGCATATTAGGAAGCGTCATCATAGAGTTGGCACAGTGCACAGAACGAACGCTTAACTGGTCATTGGAAGTGTGTGTCCTGGAATTGTACAAGAGGTCTAGCAAGCACAAAGTAACATCCTGCTACATTGTCCTAGGCCTAATAGTGGCCAAACTCACGAGGCGGTGGAATTTCCTGGAGGCCCCACCAGTGAAATCTTGGCACTAATCGTTACTATGTTGGGCGCAGGCTGAGAGTATAACTTTACGACGAGAAACGGGATGGGCATTAGGAAGAAGCCGATGGCAGCGGAGTTGGATCCGGCCCTGTTGGACTTCAGTGCCCAATGTCAGAGTGCTTCCAGGGACTCATATGGTACATCTGAGTAGTTGACAAACAGGCGACTTTACGGCCAGATTCATGAAGCTAAATTGCGCTCGCAAAGGGCCAGATTCTCAGAATCTGGCCCTTTGCAAGCACAATTTTTGCATTTGGGATTCATCATCCCAAATGCAAAAATCGGTATTAGCGAATTCGCTCATTTGCGAGGAATTACATTTAAGGAATCTCTATTTGAGATTCCTTAAATGCAATTCATTATCCATTTTTAAATTGCGAATTCGCAGTTTCGGGCCGCTATTTACCGCGAGTTCAAACCTCGTGCTAAATAGCGATAACTTAGAAAAATGCTTTTAAAAGCATTTTTCTAAGTTGCATGTTGCACACACACATGTCCTTTGGACATGTGTGTGCGCAACACCAATATAGTTTACCTTTCAGGGGTGCTAGGGGTGCTACAGGATGTCCTTTGGACACCCCCTAGCACCCTTGTAATCGCATCCTTATTTGCGATTAGCAAATTGCTAATCGCAAATAAGGAATAACTGGGGAGTTATTCCTTAGCAATTTGCTAATCGCAAATAAGGAATGTGTAGGAATCGCTATTTATTTTGCGATTCCTACATGAATCCCATTTTGCGAGTCTCTAATATCGATTCCTTATGAATCGCGATTACAGACTCGCAAAACGGGTCTTTGATGAATCTGGCAGTTAGTCCCAGACATAACACGCATAACAGGTATGCACACAGGATAAAGGCAGAGTCCCGTGCCCTGTGTAACAGTATTATGAGGCCCCCCCCTGCTGTCCCTCCCCCCTCCACGGACACGCATCCAGAATCAATAACATGTAGCAGAATAACATTTCAACGCAGCTATGCTTAGATTGGCAGAAGCACACAGCACAGCTATGTCCATTATACTTGCGTGGAGACTGACAACAAGTAGTTGGGAGGATGCAGTGTGGAACGATGCCCCACCAACCTACAGACCTTCAGTTATTGACATGAGAGCAGAGAAATGTGTTACACACCTTGTTTGCAGTTATGTTTTGTTGCAAGCTGTTATCAAAAAGCGAGAAAATATGTTTTTTTTCTCAATGACAAATATTGATATGGACGACCGCTCAAACTTTATTGGTGTAAAGCATGTAAGTTAAATCGCAAGAGGGGCAAGGAACCCCTACACAGTTTTGTAATACCTGAACGGTTGTATACTATATACATAATGTGTAAAGTAATAAACACATTCAAACAAAAAATAATATTTTCCAACAAAAAACGATGATATTAATTTTTTATACTCCTTATAGAATAATGTTATCCCACTTGGGCAGACTAAAATAAATATGTCAATACATCGACTGTCAACTTATTTTTCAGGAGGGGGAAATTGATCCAAAGGAAATCTCTCTACTGAGATCCAGTATCTATTCAATCCTGAATAGCCCTGCTAACATCCCCCTTAATGCATTTCTGATTTGCGTTTTTGTTTGCTTGTGTGTTACATTATTTCACACTTCAAACTGTGCTGGCCTTGGCTGGTGTTTCCTATCAAACAAACAACATCTCAAAAACACATTTCAGGAAACTGAAGGTTTTTATCACTCTCAGTGGCCTTATGCTACTGCTTCAACCTCAAAAATATGGGCATTCAAACATTAATAATAATAATTTCATGAACTGAGCTTCCCAGTGGGGGAGATGGTTGTGTCTCACTTTGCAACTTCTCACATTTCTCAGACTTTGTATGCATTGTTAAAATCAAAAACACAAAAAAATGTCAAACTAATACAACAACTACATATCAGCAGAAAAAGAATGTGTTGTACAGTAAAATATCCATTGAAAAAGAAGTTATTGTGTGTAATCACTGGGAAACAGGAAGGAAATTCAAAATCACCACAAGTACACTTATGTTTCGAAGCACTACACCATCTCACTAAGAGCTAGGCCTCAACCAGCAGCAGCCCACTCAGGCCCTGAAAGTGTACATTCTTTTTGCACAAGAAACTACTACCACCTTTCAGTAATAAATTCATAGACAGTCACATCTTGGCCATTAAGGACATCATAAACTTAACACAAGGGGATTTGGATGCTACACATTTAATCTTTTACAGATAGTATACCTGATTGCTTGACTCTGTACCATGACGTCCGATTTGACCAATACCAAAACATTTAGCACATAAAATATATATAGTCAACGCATATGTAACAACAGTGACATTATCAGTAGAACAGCATTAAACTAATATTACAAGTACAACCAACAATGTGAAACATAATAACACAACCCCAAACTCACATCAAAAGATACTCATGCTTAACAATCTAAAACTGAATCACCTCTTTACAGAACAATGCACCTCAGTATAGAACCTCAGGGCAGCACCTCAAGGCAGCATGCCTCATGACAGTGTACCTCAGGACAATGTACACCACCCACAGATTTCTAAAATCCAATGCTCACATTAATAAAATAGTTTTCTTAGTTTTCTCCAGCAAAAACAAAACTGTTGTCCTGGCAATTCTTCAAAAAAAGTGCACAGCTCAACAATTCTCCATTTTTCTGATCAACAAATGTGTTTGGACCATGTGAATGCACTGTGATTTCAATAAAGAGCCAACATAGTTTACCAGAAGGCTTTCACCAAGGGCCTGATTACAATGGCAGCCAGACAAGTTTCCGACTGCCATCGCCGTGGGCAGGTGACTGTTCGACATTGAGTCAGCAGTCACACCTGCCCTACCCTGATACGACTAATTTTTGGAAACCAGAACAGTAGTGAACAACAATTTACAAGCCAAAACCCAGGGGAAACACACACAAGTTATTCAATTAATTATTGTGGCATGTAAACATTATTGATAGAGACCAAACATGTTATTTGTATACAAAATAGTGTTTATAGTTTATTTATATTATTTTATTCATTTTTGTTGGTCATTTCTTTTATAAAAATACATATGTTCAATAAAATGATCAATAACATACATTTTATAATACAAAAAAGTGTAAAGACAAGTCAAAAAACAAGAAAAAAGGGGAAAGAAAAGGAAACCACAAATGACTAAGTTGTTGGGATGGGCTAGTGGAGTTAGCAAAGCGGTGGATGGGAGTTCCTATCCACCGCTTTCCTAACTCCACTAGCCCATATTGAACACATGTATTTTTATAAAAGAAATTACCAACAAAAATGAAGAAAATAATATAAATAAACTATAAACACTATTTTGTATACAAATAACATGTTTGGTCTCTATCAATAATGTTTACATGTCACAATAATTAATTGAGTAACTTGTGTGTGTTTCCCCTGGGTTTTGGCTTGTAAATTGTTGTTCACTACTGTTCTGGTTTCCAAAAATTAGCTTATTCTAGTCCTTACTGGTAGTGAATATATTATGAGTAGGGGTCCCCGTATTTTCCAAAATGTGCTACCCTGATACGACTGCCAGGTAGGTGGTCAGAAAGTGCCTTTTAGTACCGTGGCTGGCGCTGGACCCAGGAAAAGGGCTGCAGCACAAGCCACAGTAGTAAAAGGCACTTAGTACCTCATTACAAGTCTTCTAATCTGAGGACTGCAAGACTCGCTGGGGCCTGGCAGTCGCGGTCCAGCCCCCGCTGCACCATTGGTCCGACAGCCCCATTACAAGTTGGGTGTCGGACTGCCATTGCACTATCGCAGGCACCAGCGAAACGCCATTTCCTGGTGGTGGCACAGCGGTCAAGGCATCAACAATATGCTAGTTACACCACCATGCATATTACGAGTTTCAGGACCAACAACAATGTCATGGAGGTCGTTCCTCCATAAAAAAAGGCTAGTGATACTGTAACAAAGAGGGTCCTACTGGGCCCTTTGTTGCCCATTCACATGGAGTTGCATGCAGGAGGGACACTATGTGGTCCCCTGTGTGAGAGCACCACAGCTATGGATGGCATGGACTTTAGAGTCCATTCTATGCAGGAACTTTTTGTGTACTCCCACTGTTAAGCCCATTTTCAGAGGCACAGCCAAAAAGGCACACCCGACAGAAGGGAACTTTTATTCTGGCAGGTGGTGGGCACATGGGTTTGGCAATGCAAGAGCAGGCCATTAGCATGGCTGCCCACTCCCGCACCACCAAGCTCATATTTGGGCCCTCAGTGCACATCTATGCCCCATGAGCCAGGACGGAGACCCTGCTTGGGGCCCTCAAATACCCTTTCCGACTGCCTTTCCATTGAGGTGGGACATTCCTGTGACAGTGTCTGTGATAGGATTCTGACCGCCACCCCGACGGGATCCTTGATCCTGGTGGAGGTGACGGTCTGTCCGTCTGATTCTTTATGCAGTGGTTAGACCGATGGCCTGGATGTCAGCGGTCCCACCGTCATCATAATGCGCCCCTTAGTCTTTTTTTTTAAAGTTTGAGTTTATTAAGAACAACAAGAAAAAGAACAGCAATACAATGAATATAATGAGTCCTATTTAATATAAAGAATATAGGGAAAGCACATATATCTGAAGGCTATAACTATCATGCTGTGTGCAAATGAAAATATACAAAATATAAAATGATAAAAGTAAGGAGCGGGGGAGGGGACAGTGTACAATTGCTTTAGAATATTAGGAGTAGAAAATATGGTAAATGATTAAACACTGTAAGCATAATAGTAAGTAACCTAAATAACATAGTTATAAATATAAAGGCATAAATATCCTCTAATAATCTAAAGAAAATGCAATAGGGTGAAATTAAGGTGGCTCCCATACTTCATCTGATACAGTAATACCTTTAGCAGCAGAGGAGGCAGAAAGAGATAATTATGTAGTTAATTGGAGCAACTAGAGATCCCTCTTAATGACCAGAGATATAGGAGACACATAATTGGTGTCTAATCTATGATTAAAACACACAGCATTTCACCAGGATCTAAAAGTAACTTTATCAGCTTGTTTCCAGTTTGAGGTTATAAAGTGAAAAGCAATAGCTAACAGAAAATCTAAGAACTTGAAATTTGATGGTGACTGAGGCCACTAGGCTGATGAAGGGCCTAAGAATATATTGATTAAAGAATAAGGAACATTAACTCTGAATTCGAGTCCAAACCAACTGTCTAAACTGGCAAATAGGGGGCCACTCAAATAACATGTGTTTTAATCCAGCAGTAGACCAGGAACCGGACCAACATGTAGATGGCATAGTTGATGAAAAAGATGCTAAAGTCACTTGAGAAAATAACAAATGCTGTTAAACAAAATAAAGGTCTATGTAGTGTTTGCAGCTCATGAGGTTTTGTGAAGCTTAAGCCATAACTTGTTCCATGTACTAGTTGGCCAACATTGTAATAAGTATTTTTTCCCAGGCCAATTCAGCCTTCGATTTGAGTCTATCTGAGGGATTTTTTTATAGTGGATGCAGAAGGAGAAGTGTCTAATAATCGAGAAAGTGTAGTGCGCTTTGAAGGGGGACTGGAAGTGCTAGGTAATGTGAGAAGATGTTGGTTGAGGGGGGAAGGAGAAGGTCATATTGTGAACTAAATGTAGCTGGTAATGAAAATGTTGTTTGGATATCAGTAAATGATAAGGGTTAATGGCCAACTGAAATTTGAGATATCCAACGCAAACCCTTAGATCGCCAAGACTTTCAATATATAGTACGGTTGTTAATTTGCAGTGATTTATTAACCTAAATGGGTTGCTGGTGATAGGAGATAACTGAGGAATATGTTGATGGTAAAAGAGGGGCCAAAAGTTTGCATGAGTGGGAAATAATTGGAGAACGCATTAATGAGATAGTAGTTGTGAAAGCAAGAATTTCATGACAGTCAAAGGGGGGAATAAGAAATTTCACTATTTCTATCCACAATGGAGAATGCACAGGGGGCTCAGTGATAAGCCAACAGGCAGTGTGTTTTAGGGAAAAAGGCAGAGTGATAAGATTTGACGTTGGAAATCTCCAGACCTGCGTTAGGTAATATGTTTTTAAAGAGGACGAAGCTATGCGAGTGGGCTTGTCCTTCGAGACAATTTTGTTAAAAGAGAATCAATTTTCTTAAAACCCAGGAATGTGAACAGGAATCATGGAGATAATATATAATATCAGGGGGGTGAGAATCATTTTAACAGAACAAATGTGTCCCCACCAGGACAGGGAAAGTGGATGATAGTGTGCAATAGTATCATTCAATCTTTTGATAATGTGATCAAAATTTCATTTTAATGTCTCAGAGTTTGTCGGAGAAAGCCACAAGTCCAGATACTTTAGTTTAGAGTGTTGCCATGAAAAACCTGTGTGAACAAATATATGCTTAGGACAGAAAACATTTAAAGGTAAAACGTCACATTTATCAGTATTAAGCCGATTACCTGATAACTGAGAAAATTTAGTAACTTGTTGAAGGAAACGAGGAAGATAGGTTACAGGGTTATAACAATATAGGAGAATGTCATCAGCATAAACCAACATTTTAACCTGAAGTGGACCAAATTGTAAACTTGAAATAAGAGTCTCCTGTTGGATTTTGGTTACAAAGGATTCCAACGGAATGATAAACAAAAGAGGTGATAAAGGACACCCTTGCCGTACCCCTCTAAAAAAAGAAGGAAGATGGCGTCCCTGTGAGCGGTTGCGGCGGCTGTGCTAAGTGGTCTGGTCATGTTATCTTGAATACCCCCTAACAGTCCTATTGAGGGTGAATACATTAAACCAGAATTCGGTGCAGCTAACCAGCCCTCAACCATCTGATTATCGAAGTCCTTTATTTTGAATCCTTGGAGCAGTCGTGGAAGTCGTGGAAGAAAGTGGGATATACATCACCGACCGACCATTCTGATTGCCGCCTCTTCTATCAAATGAATTGCCTTTAATTGAACATCGTCTTGGTGAGGGGTAAGGCAGACATTTTCATCTTATTGCGACATTGCGATATATTGAGGTAGTGACGGAGGTGGGGGAGGTCGTGCCCTATATTGCGGCAACTCTGCTCTCTCCTCTCGTTCACCCCTCGCCTCTGCCTCACCTCGTCTCAGCGCTCCTGCAATCTACTGAATATTACTTTGCCTTGCCTCGCCTCAGAGTGCCCGTATTTTGCTTGCCTCCCGACTGTGCACCCGGGCAAAGGGAAAAACTAACAAACAAACCCTGATTATATGGACAACATCCGCACCTCATCCGCACCTCACCTCTCCTGTCTCTCCTCATGCTCACCCGCTCTGCTGCTCACCTGCTCCCTGCTCTCTGCTCTCCCGATTCCCCAGCTTCCCGGCTCATACGTCATACGTCGAGCGTCATCTGCAAACCCAAAGGAGGGGTTTAAAAGTGTAGCGTTTCCCACGTTTCTCGTTTCTCGTTGTCAGGGAGACGACCAGAACTTTTGGAAGCACTTTCAGAACGGCCAGGATAGGTTTTCTGACAGCAATCAGCAATCAACAATCAACAATCAACAGAGGGGGGAGTGTTTAAAGGAGTGAGCCACAGTGAGAGACAACATCGGATGATTAAACAGACATTAAGTTGATACACCGAAAAACTGTCAAAAACTGTCAAATGTATCTCCCTGCCTAAACTCACTCTGCCATGGTATGATGGCGGCATAGCCCTTCCGGACATCAAACGCTACTATTGGGCCTCCCAGTTGAGCGCGGTCAACCATGTAACGTACGCCTCAGGTCCTGTCCTAGCTTTCGCAATGGACAAGTTCCTTTTGCCGGGCGGTAATTTCAACAGGGCTTTGTACTCTAAGGAGCCATTCCAACTTCTGACTGGACCTACGAAGTGTGCTGTGCATGCGTGGAGAGATGCAAATGTAGCTACGGGCTGGGGTGATAGGATGACACGACTGACTCCATTGTATGACTCTGATAGGCTGGGCAGCCTGTGGCGAACGAAAGGGTTTGATAAGTGGGATACGATTGGTATTAGCAAGGTGGAGGATCTTTGGTCCAAGGGCGCAGTTAAGTCCTTTGATGCCCTTAAGTTGGAGTACCAGCTTGGCGATAAAGAGTATTTCCGGTATCTTCAGGTACGCCATGCTTTGATCTCCGTGTTTCCTCCGGGGACGGAGATCCCCCAGTCATCACCACTCGAGGACCGGATTCTGGATGGCCACGTGCCTGACAGCACGATTTCCTTGATTTATAAAAAAGCTTATAAATACCAGGGCTGACCTTCTGGTATGGCTTAGGGCCTTGTGGATCGCGGATGGCCTGGAATTAGACGACGAGGATTGGCAGATGGTTATCGCCTCCCCTAAAGAGGTGGCCATTCCAGCTCGCCTGGGTTTTGTGCAACTGAAGATCCTCCATCGAATTTACATGACTGGGACACGTCTGGTGCGAATGGGGTACTCGATTGATGGGCTGCGTACGCGTGGTTGTGGCATGAGTGGTACCTTTCTACACATCATCTGGGAATGTCCTGTGGTATCCGCTTTCTGGTCCAGAGTGCATGATGTTATGGGAAGGGTCACCGGGGAATGTCTTTTGCCTGAGGCTCGTCGTTGCCTGCTTAATGTCTGGGAGTCTAAGGACTGTACAGTCGCTCAGACCTTCTGGGTTACTCTTGGCAACATGGTTGCCAAGAGGGACATAGCTCAACTCTGGGGTTCTCATAGACCGCCTGGGAAAACAGCTTGGAAGGAGAACATGGACTGGTGTATGTTTCGGGAGAAGACGGTCTATGAGGCTCGGGGTCATCCTAGGAAGTGGGGTAGGATTTGGTCCCAGTGGAATGCATATCGTGGAGATATCTGCACTCCTCCACTTGATTATACGATTGATGTCCCTTCGTCCCCGTAGTTGACGTTCCAGAAGACTGTCTAAAGTGAAACTCTGTGTAATTCTTTTCACCATTCCCCCGCCCCTAGATATAAGTCGCTAAATTCTTTAGAGTCTGATTGCCTCGCCCTCTCCCCTTGAGCCCTTGGAATCGTTCTTACCATGTGACTGTGTGTAGTGTTTGTTATTAGTTTCATCAAAATTACAAAATGAAACCTGATTTCTCCTTCTCTTCTACTATGTTTTGATGCCGGTACACCGCTAAGTAGCTACTCATTGTCCTAAATGTACTGCCTCTATATCTGGTATCCAGATGTTTTTTGTCATAGCGGCCGGCCCGATTGGGTTGTAGGCAGACGCTGTGTACTGTGCAATCCGAAAATAAAGGTTTTTTAAAAAAAAAAAACTGTCAATTTGTCAAAAAAAATGCTACCTTAATACTACCAGAAATTTAATTCTTTAAGTGAAAGCACACCTTTATAGGCTTAAAGTTGAATTGCTGAACAAACTGAATGTCATTTGGATCTAAATTTAAGTGGAGAAAATGGAGATGCAGGTTTAACAAATTCAAAAACCGAATTTTCAATGGCACTCTGTCCGCCTTTGCGCGATTTAACTCTGCGATTAATAACATATTAATTGCCTTATATGCTTCATGTGCTGATCCATCGCCAAAAGAACAAACCCCCGAGTTTTCTCTATCTGATTTAACACATATCGTCTTAGGATACTACCCGAGAAATTTTGACAGCAAATCTGGAGAAAAGGATATTGAGAGAACACTAGAAAGTTCTCACTGGAAAATATCACTAACATCACTAACATCTCCAGATTCTCGGATAGCGGGCACTGACACTGACACGGTCATGGATAAAGACAAAGCTAGAACATCCGAAACGGAATGCATAGACGGAACACTCAGAGATGGAGAACAGCCCGCACAAAAAGAACAAAAAGAACAAAAGAATCCGAAAGAACAAAAAAATCGGTCAGTACCAGCATTTCAGACATCTATAAATCAACCTCAACCTCAATCCAATAATATGGATCTTAATAAGGGACAAGTAGAAGGATTGGAAGTCAGTGTTATCTCCCTACAAGAAGAAAGACCTTGTCTGGACGCTCAAAATCTGTTTGATGAAGATATCGAAGAGGCTGAGGTCGATGACAGGACCAAAACTATCAAACATATCAAACATAAAGGTCCTGAAACTAGAGGAGCTAGGGCAAAGGAGAGACTCACAACTAAGAATGAACCACAAGAGAAAGAAAAAGAAAAAGAGAAAGCAAAGATTTAACGACAAAAACTCTGAAAAAAAGTTGGAAAAGGAAAAAGAAAAAATAAGGTGCAAAGAAAAGGAGAGGGAGAAGGAAAAAGAAAGAGAAAGAGATTAAGAAAGAGGCAAAGAAATGAAGTTGAAGACCAGCTACAAGAGTGAGGCAGTAGAAGACAAAGAGGAAGTTGAAGATAGTGCCAAACTAGAGCTCCTAGCAAAGAAAGCACAAAGACTACAGACAATAAAAAACTTAAAAGCAAAGAATACTGGTCTTACAGGGACATCCCAGCCACGAATATCGAATATTTTTTAGCCCCTTACCAAAAGAGTCTTTAAGCGATACAACAAAAAATGAAAAATTACTGGATTTACCCCAGTCTTCAGTTCAAACCAAAGACTCTAGAAAGTCAGATGATAACTGCAACTATACTCAAAACAATTCTTCAAATGAAAGTATCCCTAATATGATCCGCAACCTTACCACGGGAGAAGGAAACTCACTTGAAGATCCAAGCACTGGGAGTGAAGAGATATGGCTACCTTTGGAAATCGACACAAAAATAATCAATCAAGGAGATCTGCCTGATCAAAAAAAGTCAAACCAGAAAACGTCAAACCAGAAAACAGAATTGTTAGAATCCGCTAACAACATACAATGCACTTCAATCGGGAAAAACTTGCATTTAACAAACTTATCAATCTCCGACGAAGATTCGGAATCGGAAATATATCAAACTGGTATATCTATCTCGAGCAACTCCAGTGATTCAAGCGAACTAACTGACTCAAGCGAATCAAGTCCCGATATACAAGGAGAGACAGCACTTTTAGAAATCACTGGTTTCAGTGACTCAAGAATATGTTCTGAGAAAAGTCTCTCGGGGAAAAAAAGAAATGGGAGCGTAAAAAGACGGATAAAGCATAAAAGGAGTGAAAAAAATCTGTTAAATGAAGAGACTACAGATCCCAGTAACAATACCGATTACGACAAAATTAGATCTAATCCTACTCGAAAAAACCCAATGCATAAATCACCGGCTGAAGCAACTGACCCCTCACTGAGCGAGGTGCTCATATCTATTAAGAATCTTCATGAGGATGTTAAAAAAGTCAGTCTAAAAAATCGTAAGGCCATTGAAAAGCTACAAGGGGCTGTGAAAAAAGTTGCCAATATATGCTCGGAAGTGTCGGATAGAATGGTTATAGTTGAAAATCGTACTGAGAACCTTGAAACTGATGTTATGAAACTTCAAAAAAATGAAAAAGAGCAAGATGGAATAATAAAGGATCTAATGGCTAAGGTAGAAGATCATGAAAATAGATCAAGAAGGAACAACCTAAGGTTCCTTGGAATTCCAGAGAAATTCGAGGGAGATGATGCCAGAGGGGCAATGATTAACATCTTGAAAGAATCATTCCCGGAACTGGAAGCCTGGGATATGGCAAGGGAGATACAACGGGCACATCGCTTCCCCTTGGCTCCTTCAAAACATCCAGAAAAGCCAAATCAATATCCCAGAGCAATGTTGGTCTGCTTTGGAAACTTTGTTCTCCGCGAAGCAATCTATGATCTTGCAAGACCAACAACACAAAGAGAACATAAGGGATTCAAGTTCTTTGCGAGACCAGACTTTGCTCACTCTACCGTAGAGCGCAGATGGAAAATGCGCCAACTATTCAATCCATTTGAAAAACTCGGAGCGAAAGTATTTTTGCAAAACCCGTCACGCCTGAAAATCATATACAAGGGCTTAACAAGAACAGTCAATAGTGAAGTACAAGCGGAAGAATACTTACTCGAAATTACAGAGAATATCCAACAAAAGTCTGGGAAATAATATCAGGATATATAAGAAGATAAGATAATTTAAATGAATTATCTCATCTCTTATTTTTGCTTAAAGTAATTGAAGATTTGTTTATCGATTGAATAAGCTCCACAAGAACATCTAATAGCGAAATACAATCGGAAGAATACTTACGCGAAATTACAGAGAATATCCAACAAAACTCTGGGAAATAATATTAGGATATATAAGAGGATAAGATAATCTAAATCAATTATCCCATCTCTTATTTTGGCATAAAGTATAATTGAAGAGTTGTTTATCGATTGAATAAGCTGGAAGACAAGCCTATCCAATTGATAAAAGAGATACGTTTATTGAAATATACGGGTCGTATTGTATTTGAGAAATAATAAATATGTAAAATACATTTATAAACCAGCCCAGCCCACTGGGCTCGCTTATACTGATGTCACATCCCTGGTCGCAACGAGATCAGGTAACCTTCAATGGTGGTGGTGGGTGGGGGGTGGGCAAGAGGGAGGGTGGTCGGGCAGATCAGATAGTTCATCGACAAAATTTCCACGAACTGAAAGAAAAGCATTACTATACAGACATAAATACCAGGATTAATAGATAGGTCCATTAAAAATACTCTCAGTAAATATTTGTGGTTTAAATGACATCAAGAAGAGACAAATGGTAGCAGTTGGCCTACAGACTATTGGTGCCAATATCGTATGCTTACAGGAAACCCATATTGAAGGGTCACAATTACAAATATTAAATTCATTTGTATAGAATCTGATTGGTGCAACTACACAGAGTATGCGGGCAAGAGGGGTAGCACTTTTGGCAGGAGGCAGAGGGTTTAAGTTTAATAAAACTAAATCCGATAAATTGGGAAGATGGGTGATTTCAGAAGTTCATACAGGACAATCCTCATCAATGCCCATCTGCACAATTTATGGATGTAATAATGATGACCCTCTGGTAATCAATAATGTCTCCAATGAACTTACCAATTGGCCATTACCACTTATAATTTGTGGCGACCTCAATATAAATCTTTCAGATGATTGGTCTACAAAAGACAATTGGCATTATCATGGCCGAAATCAAAAGTTTTTAAAGCAATCAAGGAACTATGTGTTACCTATGGGCTAATTGATGCGTGGCAGAGTTTAAATAGTAATCCCGATGATCCAGGGTATACATATTATTCAAATCCACATCATACACATGCTAGACTCGACTATTTTCTGATATCTAGTTCAATCAAAACTCCCTCAAAAATAGAAAAATTACCCCGAATCATGTCGGATCATAATCCCTTAATACTAACACTTGAGACAACATCTTTGATACAGACACCACAAACGTGGACCTTTGAGAGGTCTTTGCTCCTCGAGAGTGAATATTGTAAACATATGAGAAGCTGGATTTCAAACTTTTTGATCATCAATAAAGGCAGTACAACTATAGATTTTGTTTGGGACGCTTTAAAAGCAGGTATTAGGGGTGAAACTATACAATATTCACTCCGGAGCAACAAATGTGCAAGATAATCATTAAGATTTTCACAAGAAACTTTAAAGAGGTTGGAGGACAACCTTATAAGGGTAACAAGAAGCTCTCCTACTTTAGAAGAGATAAGCAACGCACAAACTCAGGTTGCAATGGCTAAGGCATCAATCACAAATATGTACATTAATAAACCTATTAAAAAAGCTACTGCTCACTGGGAAAAAATATATGAGTTTAGTGAGTCGGTTGGCCAGCAATTATCAATCCGGATGAGACAGCAGTCTACACAAAATTTAATACAGGAAATTCAAGACCCAATAATCGGCAGAGTAACTGACTCAGAAAAGATCCGAAAAGCATTTTGGCATTTTTATAGTGTTCTTTATGCAGAAGAGGGAGAAATAGATCAAGAGAAAATCACTGAATATCTAGATATAGATGCCCGTGACAAACTTAACACCGAAGACCAGCTAATCCTGGAAAAGGCCCCTGACATCGAGGAAATAAGAAAAACCGTAAAAGATCTTTCCCGTGGGAAGGCTACTGGAGTAGATGCTATCCCACTCGAATTTTACATAACATTTCTAGATCAACTTCAAGAAATCTTGTTGAATTTATGCTTAAATTTATTTAGAGGAGGGCAACCACCCAACTCTTGGTCTACGGCAAAAATTGTGATATTCCCTAAGAAAAACAAACCCCCCGACCAGTTGGGTTCTTATCGACCCATCACTTTAATAAATGTAGACTCTAAAATCTACTCCAAACTACTCGCTAACCGTATCTCGTTAATAATTCATAAAGTTACAACCAAAGTACAGCACGGCTTTATCCCTGGGAGAGATACTACCGACCACACACCGAGAGTAATTAGCTTGTTTGACTACACCCAGATGGCAGGAGACCCGATGGCACTTATTTTACTTGATGCCGAGAAAGCATTTGATCGGGTCTCCTGGCCATTCTTGTGGCAGGCAATGTCTAGGGTCGGCTTTAACCATACATTTATACAGGCAATACAAAAACTCTACATTAATCCTCAGGCAATGGTGATGGTTAATGGAGGGAATTCAAAAAGATTAAAAATTTCGAGAGGAACACGACAGGGATGCCTATGCTCCCTGCTGCTATTCGCTCTCTATATCGATTCCTTTATTAGGAGACTACAAAATAATAACACTATAACTCCCATTCGGACAAATGAATACTCAACAAAAATTCTCGCCTATTCAGACGATATTGCCATTGTCAACGCTAACCCAAACTTGGCTATGCCAATTATTAAACAGGAGGCACTAATTTTTGGCAATATCTCCGGATATGCTCTGAATCGAGGGAAAACCCAAATAATTATTAACAACAAATGTGTTATGACAGATTCACGTATAACAAATTCAGCCACCTACTTAGGAGTTACAATAACTTCAGAATTAGAGAATCTAGTCGACCTGAACCTTAATCCTTTTTCAAACAAAATACAAAAAGACCTTCGCCGTATTAATAATTTACATCTTTCTCTAATAGGACAGTTAAATGCCCTAAAAATGGTCTATTTTCCAAAACTTTTGTATTTATTTAGAGCGATTAATCTAGAAATCTCAGATCAATGGTTTAAAAAAATGGAACGTATCTTTACGGATTTTATCTGGTCATATACTCAGCCTCGCCGCGCCTATAAACTTCTCACACTTCCCAAAGAAAGAGGAGGGTTAAG
This sequence comes from Lissotriton vulgaris, assembly GCF_964263255.1. Taxonomy (NCBI): domain Eukaryota; kingdom Metazoa; phylum Chordata; class Amphibia; order Caudata; family Salamandridae; genus Lissotriton; species Lissotriton vulgaris. The sequence goes on along the minus strand of NW_028254370.1, from coordinate 384,170 downwards.
TCTCCCAAATCTTAGGTTATATTATTGGACAACAGTCTTGCTATATAATCATGAGCTTTTTCTTCTCGATGGAACAGAGATATTTCGGGATGAAGACTCACCGACCATTCATCAAATAATATTAGATCATAGAAGTTTCGGCTATCTTTGGAGATATCTCTTTGATAGCTATCATAAAAAAGTAAAACTAAAAACACTCATAGCCGTATTTAAAGTTTGGAAATCTGTGAGGAAAATGATAGGTTTGGGACGGTTATCTTTTTATACACCAATACAAAAAAAAAAACCCTCTTACCAGACATATTTAAAGATTCCTATATTGATAGATGGATCGCAGCTGGAATTACCTATATAGGTTGATTCTTCTCTGTAGAAGGGATATATTCTTTTGAGTTTTTGAAAGACAAATATCATCTAGAATGGAGAGATTTCTTTAAATATCTCCAAATTAGAGATTTTCTATTACGACGAGTGAGGAGTGAAGACACTATTCCTAAAAACATCATAGCTGAAACTCTTAGCCATTATCAGGAAAAAATACGGATTTGGGTTTTTACCAACTATTACTTGCACATTTACCTGATGACAGGCAGAAGATTATTCAGAAATGGCAAATGAAATTTACAATTTCAACTGATGAATTTGAGTATGTAAATGAGCTATCACAAACTGCACTCATGTCAACTAAATTACAAACACAATTTTATAAAATATGCTTTTTCATGTACTATACTCCAGATAGAATTGCCAAATGGGGCAATGGGAGAGGAACATGCTGCTTTCGTTGTAACTTACAAGATGCGGATTGTATTCATATTTTTTCATCTTGTCCCGCCTTAACTTCTCTCAAATCAAAAATTGAACATTTCCTCTCATTAATCTTGAAAACCGTGAATAATCTATCTGATCAAACAGTTTTATTAGGCTTAGCAAACCGTACTAATCTGAATACTGGTCATGAACTGATTTTTATTTCAATGGCTGTATTAAGAATTTGTATAGCATCGGCTTGGTTAGATCCTATCGCCCCCTCATATCAACAGTGGTTTTCAAGACTGTTAGCAATTTTTAATTTAGAAATGGCAATATATAAAACTAAAGGTAGGAAACGTAGAATAAAAGGTCTCAAAATGTGGTCTCCTCTAATAGAATGGTCAGAACTTTAGACACTCATGTGACAATAACATGGTTAAAAATGTTTAGTTGTAATGTATACCCACCTACCCTAATGTTTATTTATATCTCAATGATTCATCTGTTAATTTAAATATTCAATTTTATGTATTATTATTATCTATAAGCTTTTTGAAATTCTTTTTGTTCTACACTTAATCTGCCCGATCAGAGGGGGGGGGGGGGGGTTGTCTTATGTGTTGTATTGTCTTCTCGTTGTATAAAATCCAATAAAAAGTTTTAAAAAAATAAATAAAGAAAAGAAAGTAATCTGAAATGTTACCATTAACAAAAATTGAGGCTTTGGGACCTGAATATAACAGGGGAATAAAGTAGTCAGTTTGGTTAGAAAATCAATCAACCTTAATGCATAAAACATAAAATTCCATCCAATCCAAGCACACGCTTTCGCTGCGTCCAAGGCAATAGCTGCAACAGGATGATGCAAAGAAGAGGCATTTCTGAGGACATTAAAAAAGATTCGAGAGTTGTCAGAGTCTAGTCGTTCTTAACAAAGCTGGATTGTTCAGGCCCTATAATATCAGGCAGGACGGGATCAATATGTAATGCCAAAATCTTGGCAAAGATCTTAATTATCTTTTGGAATTAAACATATCATGGCTTCCTGGAAAGTGCCCTGAGAGGTTCCTTTAATAATACAATAATTAAATAAAAGTAAATGATTTGGAAGGATGAGGTTTGCAAAATGGTCATAAAACTCAACAGTAAAGCCATGAGGACCAGGAGCCTTTCCTCGGTGTAACACCGAGACCGCAAGAAATATTTCCGCTAAGGAAATATCAGTTCCCAAAAAGTCACAATCAATATGCTGGGAGGGAGGAGAAGCAATGGATTGGAAATAAATGGATGAATCTGATTGCACTGGGAATGTTTCAGGAGAATATAAATGTTTATAAAAAGAAACAAATTCTTTTAAAATATTGTTTTTAAAAAGAGAAGCCCAAGAGTGACTTTGCAAGGATTTTATTCTTGTTCTGTCTCTTCTTATTTTTAAATATTTTGCCAAAAATTCTCCAATTTTATTTTGACCCCCATAGTAACGAGGACTACTTTTCAGAAAATAAGAGGATGAAGCATCCTTAGATAATTTGTTATAAGTGAGTTTGGCGTTGATACGATGTTTCAAGGAAGCTTCATTAGTGAAGTGATAGTAAGTATATTCTTGCTGTTTCATTTTGTTAAGTAGTTGAGTCGATTGGGCATCTATAGATTTTTTTTCTGAAAAAAAATTGATTATAAAACCCCTAGCAGCTGCCTTAAAGGAGTCCCAAATCATTTCCAAAGAGGAGTCCCAGTTTGTGTTAATAGTAAAATATTCAGAGGCAAAGGAACTGAATTGGTCAGTAAATTTGCGGTCCAAGAGAAAGGAATTACTAAAATGCCTTCTACTAGCCTACGGTGAAAAGGGTATAAGGTCAAGATCAACATAAACTTGAGCGTGATTTGAAATAGCAATTGGGGTGCACAATTTAAGAAGTCCAGAAAGGCAGAAAGTATATGAAAATATTTCTTCTTTATTTAATCAAGTTCTTTCAGATAGGAATCAATTGTACCAAAGATCAGCAACCGCGTTTTGCTCCCACACTGGGAGCCTCCTCAGGGCAATAGTAGGAAATACTGCGGTTGATCTGAAAGGAAACACAGTCCTAATGTTGAAATTGCAAGTGCAGAAGGTAGCAGGAAATAGCAGAACCCTAAACTGTTCAAAAGGCCTTGTAGAAAATGTATAGTCAATTCGTATAGTTGCGACAAGTGTAAATTAAGGCAAAGTTTATATGGTCACCGGCTCCATGCCTCTTTGCCTTAATTTACACTTGTCGCAACTATACGAATTGACTATACATTTTCTACAGGGCCTTTTGAACAGTTTGGGGTTCTGCAATTTCCTGCTACGCTACCACCTTTTGCACTTGCAATTCCGACATTAGGACTGTGTTCGAATCCTTTCAGATTGACCGTGGTATTTCTTTCTATTGCCCTGAGGAAGCTCCCAGTGTGGGAGCGAAACACGTTGGCTGATCTTTGATACAATTGATTCCTATCTGAAAGAACTTGATTAAATAAAGAAGAAATATTTTCATATACTTTCTGCCTTTCTGGACTTCTTAAATTGTGCACCCCCATTGCTATTTCAAATTACCTTGTGATCTGGAGCACAGTGACATCATTCAGCAGCTGACTCAGGAGTTGTTTGAACGATCATTCTGAATTACTATTGGAACTGGTATAGAGGTGCGGCATTGAGGGCCCGCTGCTGCTTTTTTTAATAAACTTGAGCGTGAGCTAATATTAAAATGTATCCTATTTTAGACAGAAGAACGTGTTGAGCTAAGGATTAACAATTTGAATGCCTGTCTAGTATGGGATCATGAATTTGATTGCATTATCATCATATAAAAGCAGTTTCAGATATTTTTGTCCAGAAAACATTATCAATGTAGACTGGACCATAGACATTATAAAAATTGCATAAAACCGCATTATCAATAAGGAGCTTAACAATAATCCAACAAACTTCAAAGTCAGATTCCAAATGAACAATGGAAACATGCATTTTTTTATGGCAGAGAATTAGAACCCCATGTTTCTTCCCTAAAGCAGGAGAAGTAAACACATTACCCACCCAATATTTCTTAAGCTTGGAAGCCTCAGGCTTAAAAAGATGCAATTCTTGAAGCAATGCAATATCAGTTTTTAATTTAGCTAAATGTGATAACACCTGTTGCCTTTTAATAGGTTTACCTAACCCTTTAGTATTCAAAGTATTAACCCAGAATGCAACATGGAAATAATAACATGGACAATAATATATGCCTACAGTAGCTATATTGGGATCAAGATAAAACAATGGAAAGGAAAAAGGATAAAAATAGAAGTTTTTGCTTGATGAGAAGAAGAAAGAAAAAAGGAATGATAGAATAGATAAGACATAGGAAAAAATGTTAGAAAAGAACCATATAAGGAAACTCCAGGAAAGGGGAAATAAAATAAGAAACAAAGAGACAGTACAAGTCATACAAATGACGATTGAAGAACATACCTACTGAACACAAAGACGAAAGGGGGGTGGCGACAACAGAAGACGACGACAGCACTCAAACTCCACCAAATGTCAGGGCAGCCTTGAATTGAATAAGGATATCAACATACAGAGGAGACCATATGGCAACAGGAAGCATGAAATTACACCTGTAATATAAAAAAGAGAGAAAATATGAATACAAATTTGAAACAGACAAGAGAAAGAGACCAATGAAAAGTAAACAAGAATGAAACAAACATTCACTGAGTTATACAGAAAGGAAAGGAGGCAGAAAATAACAATATAACAATCAAGTGGACTTTGAAGTATCCATGACATCTGCTCTATGTTGTTGAAGAAATTTCGGTAGTGCAGCCGGCTCTTCATATGTGGTTGTCTTCTCTTGGTAAGTTACCTTAAAAAGGTAAAGTTGCATTAGGGCGTATATGGCGTTTATATTTCTTAGTTGAGGTCTGAGATCAAGGAATTGATTCCGCCAATCTGCAGTGGCCTTAGCTACATCCAGGGAAAAGAACAATTGATGACCAGCCCAATAGATGTGTTTTTTGGGATTTGACAGCCAACATGTTTGGAACAGTTCAGTGTATTTCAAGAGAAACAAGATGACACCATATAGTTTTAGTGAAACTGTATGACCCATCTGTGAGCCCATTGTGTGATAAGTGGGGCAGTAGTTGACGTATCCAGAAGCTTGAGCAAAAAGGTTTGAAAGTAGACTGTCGGGCCAGAACCCTTCTTACTTTCAGGAAGTCCGTATATGCAGAGTTTATTCCTGCATGTTCTATCTTCCAGGTCTTCAGTGTGCTTTTTAGAGGAGTTATTTCAGTCTACATAAAGGAAATATGAGCCCATGCAGACTGAAAAGATTCTGTTTTTTGTTCCACAATCAGAACTTGAGATTCCAAAGTAGACTGTTTGTCTTCCAGGTGTTGTAATGTCTTTTAGTTTAGCTGATAAGGATTGCACTGGAGACAGGGGATATTATTTGGTTGTTTAGTGGAATCCACAGGCATCTTGTTTGAGAACAGCGATTGTGGAATAGCACCTGGTAAATATTCTGATTTGTGGGGAGAGTTGTCTTCCATGCTGTTGCAAATAGAGTCTAAATTTGAGTATGTAGTATGTTTGGAGGAAACTGAGAGCTTAGGATTCCTTAATTTATCAACATAAAGGAGGTTATGTAGAGCACTGCAGATGCTTTAAAAATGTATGCACATAAGAATATAAAAAACACAGGATTAACCTTCGTCTCAAATAGTAAAATTGAAAGTTCAAAGACGGTGTCTAGAGCCTATATGGTGGGTGCCATGAACATATCAGTTATACGCTGAAGGAAGATAATTCACAGAGACAAGTTGCTGAGGTGAAAAGGCTCCAGAGACACAAAGAGTAAAGCTTCTTTTATGAAGGGTCATGTCAAAAAGTACAAAAAGAGAAAAAATATAAAGACAATGAAACTTAAGGCATAATACTAGTCAAATTGCCTGCAGAAAAATGATTGTGGTATATTTTATTCACTTCATGAAGGAAAGGAAGGTGCTCACCATTCAAAATGGTGAGTGCAACCTTGTTAGTGAGCAGAAATGTCCATGGCCGTTATGGCCAAAAAAACAGAAGAAGGAGGTATATATCCAGTGACTCACCACATCATGAGGGAGAGATGCCGTAATGTATTTTCCCCAGGCATGTGCTGGAGTGGTCTTCAGCAGCAGAAAGGCTCCCCGGTCCGTCAGAGTTCAGTGTGGTCCCACCATCTTGGATCAGCAACAAAACCACACCCCCATCCTTATTTCTTTATCATTATATTTATTGCTAATATATTTAAAGTTAAATTAGCATTGTACACAGGAAAACTATAATACACAACAGAAAATTAATACTAAGCAATAGTAAATCAGATGTCCAAATATATAAATAAAAGCACAAAATTAAATGTTTCAAATTAAAAACAGAGGGCAGATCCACAGTGATCTGAGCAGAAAGAAGTAACAGAACTCTTGACAAAAAATCCAAGCCCCTTTTATAATTTCTAATCAATACACGTTCTAAGACAACTGTTGTGGCACTTTAAAAACATAACATTCTGTTAGCAATGGACTTTGGAAACATGATTTTACATCAACTTCCATACATTTCTCCGACTTACTATCCATTATGCATTCAATTAAATTATGTTATGTCTACAAGTGCAAGCATTAATTATTCAAATAATCTTTATCAGCACAATCAATATAATGACTTTAAAATGGATTGCATGGATTGATTCCCCAGCACATCATCACATCATTCTCCCTGCACCTTCATGTCTGCACATATCATAGTGAACAAGACTTTACAATAGACAATGAAATATTCTCTTCTGCCACCAGGCCACTGCCTTCAGAATTCAAAAGAATACGATACATAGATGAGCAAGATCATCAAATGAAAATTAATTCATGTTATTGTTCTGTTTTACAGAGAGAGAAACATGTGCACATTTTTGTGGTGCACATTATTTAAATGAATATAGCTGGCAATGCAAATATAATGTTGGATATATATATTTAATCTGTTAATTAGCTCTCTCAACGTCATCATATAATAAAATATTTTGTTTCTTGCCTGTACATATAGCATGTCCACAGTGGTAACTATTCAATGTCCATGCACCCCACTACAAGCAGCTATCTTACTAATCAGGTGTGAGGATGTGTGTCCCCCTTTTATCCGGTCTGTCTAAAGAGGCATGAGTGCTTGCTGAGTAGTGGTGAAACTAGTAGGGGTTGTTGGCATGTCCCTTGTTAGTATGTGTTTGTTTGCAAGTTCTATGCTGTCAACTGCTGTTTGAACAATTTACAATAACAAATCAGGAGATATATTCTATATGTCTTCCTACAGTTCGGCTGTAGAGTAGATAAAAAAAGAACCAACTGTCAGCAGGGGCCCAATTGTGTAGCCCTTAAAACACTATTCCAACCAAACTAAGTGGCTTATTCATGGTAATTGGGCTTAGGGCAGTGTAGCAAGGCACCTTGCCGCACTGCTTTACACCAAAGTAAAAGGGCAGCAATCCATCGTATTTAAGCAATACAGTGAATTGCTGTCCCTTCTCCCTGCCCTGGTGCTGTTACGGGCAGCCTACTGCCAATGTAGGCACCCTTGTACCATGGTGCGAGGGTGTCTCCATTGCATGCAAGATTTTTTTTGTGCTGGAAGGACACCTTCCTGGAGAAAACCAATCCTAAGAGGCGTTTCACTCTTTCTTTGTATACTGCAAGATGCAGCGTACATAGAAAAAGGAAAAAACAAGGTGAAATTAACATATTTCAAAAGGTGGATGGATTTGGTGCTTCTCCAGATTGACATGACTTTGTTACTCTGGAGCAGCATCAAATTCCATGGGTGTTGCATGGGGAAACCCACCAAAATGCCCAAGGAACGCCTCCTGGGCACAGAGTAAGGTGGTGCAGCTCTTTGCGTTGCGTTGTGTCACCTTACTCATGAGTTATGGGGAATCTCAAAGCTATGCAGGCTGGCTTTGTATGGCTTCATAAACTGAAATGAGAGCCCTGTGTCATGTATGAACCATTTTGCGTGGCCCTCATAAATAAACCCCAAACCAGCTAACTCTTTTTACCAGTGGGGAGAAGCATGCCTGACAAGTATATTTTCTTTGGTGACAGCATCCTCTGTGAACACACAATGGTGAGCTACATGTGACTAGGATGTCTCATAGTTGGGGAACCCGTAGATTCAGGAAACTGACTATATCTACTGAAGGACTTGTGTTGCTGATTAATAAAGGTGTATTGAGTCTGGGTCATGTATCCTCTGACTCCACCTCACAAAACTCGTTTTTTGTACAATCTGTACAGTCTGAACTGGTCAGCGTAATGACACAATTAGGATGAAATCACAAACGTCTGTAAGGAATGTATGTTTTATGCCAGTGTGTTTCTTCCAAGGTCTAAATTAGGGAGTATGTCTACAAGCCACTTTTTGTGATGTTTCTGTGGCGATAGGGGCTTCGCCTTATTTACAAGGCAGCATTAAGCCACTTAACATAGCTTAACACTGACATGTAAATAAGGCCCCCTTTCACACTATACTCAGCGTGAAAGGGGTGGGCAGTGGGTGTTCCACAGCAACACCCATTGATTTTGACACTGCCCTCTATTTAGAAGAGCAGCCTAAATAGGAGGTAGCGCCAAAATTGAGACTACAGAAAACCTAGTCTTAACTTGGAGAAAGGAGGAGAAAAGCTTTATCTCTCCTTGTTTTTGCTTTTTCCATGTGTGCTGCCTTGTGCAGCACACATGGAAAAAGCCAAAGTCCTTGGATTGTTTATGTTCTGGAAGGTGACCCTTCCTGCACATAAACAATCCTTCGAAAAAAAGAAATTTTGAAAATTCCATGTGTGCTGCATTAAGCAGCACACATAGAAGTGACAAAATGGCATTTCAAGATTGCTTATGTGCAGGAAGGAGGACCTACCTATACATAAACAATCTTCCTCTGTATGCAGACACCCTTGCACCATGGTGCAAGGGTGCCTGCATTGGCGTCACACTGCTAAGTGTAGCGCCAGCGCATGGGGAAATGCAGGGCTGCACTATATCCTTGTAAATATGGTGCAGGCTTGCGTTTCTGAAGTTGCAGAGTGAGGCGTTAACGCCTCACTCTGCCACTTCTTTGGAAATATTCCCCTAAATTTTGTCAAGGCTATCTCCGGTCATTAAAATTTGTAACCTGGCTTGGATATCAATATTCGTTTCCCGAGAACGTTCAATTTCTGTTATATTATATTTAAATTGTGGATGATAACGATGAGAAATATTCAATACAGTTCCCCCTTATTTTAAAAATGTGCATAGTTATCATTTAATTGTCCTTGATGTTTTAGTTTACAGAACCATAATTATAAAGCAGAATATTACAACATGATCTCTACAACTAATGCAACTAATAAAATTTAACTCGACTAGTTTTGCCATTATGGTCGGTTCTGTTTCAGAGGTGTGTGTTGGAGGGTGCTAAGAGTTCAGTTGCACACTATTCCTCTTCTTCTTTAGTTTCTCGTGCCCCATTGGCTAGTGCTTTGGGATGTTGTTGGAGGTCCTAAAGATCTTCATGCTCCTGTTACGTGACCTTGGGTGCAGTGCCTGTAATGGTGGGCCACCAAGACAGTGCTGCTTGTGAACTGTTGATGGATATGCAGAATCCTGGTATACTCAGAAACCAATGAACATGAAGGACAGCATGTGATAATGAGCAGGTGGAACCATCATTTCATAATGTTGTTTAGAAGTCTGAAACAAGAAGTAGTAACAACACTGTTAGAAGGAGAAAGATATGTTTACAAAGGACATGGCAAGTGCTTCACTTGAGGAAGGTTTCGTTTTTAGGACACAAGGGAACCCAGTAGGGGACCTTCGGACCGTGGGTTAATTAACTTATTTCGAAGAACAGGGGTCCTAAGGAATCAGGATACATCAACAAATAGCAATATAGACTACAATAAGTACTATATTTTTGAAACACGTCCAGCCGGGCGTACGTTTATTCATAAGATAACATGAAGTTGTGTTGGCCCAAGGGGAGGCCAAAAATTAGTAGCAAGATAGGGTACAGTCCTGTACCTATCCCGAGAGGTTAAGAGAAGATAAACCAGGAGGAGGGAGATAGAAAAAAGAGAAAACTTTTCAGGCAAAGCAAGAAGTTTTTGAGCCAATAGGTGATTTGTAGTTAAAGTGAATACAGTTACAACAAATTCACCCTGCAGTGCCAACAATTTCAAATAACCATATTAAATAATATGCTACACTGCTTATTGCGTCGACGTTTCGATCCGTAAGGGCTCATAGTACAATGGGATCATCATCAGGACTATTTTTACAGTTATTGCCTGCAATACATAAAGCCATATGGTATGGACTTTGGAAGCCTGGAGAGATGGGCCTAAGATGGGCCGGGTTGGAGAGGTTCCCTCAGATGGATCCTCGTGGTTGCTAGCTACATGAATTGTAGCAGAGCGTCAGAGGGTTGAGGCGTTCTGTGTAGGCTTGAATTCAGACCGTCCTTTGGCTTGCTTCCAAGATAAAAGCAAAGGCGGGTTGGGCGAAGCTCGATCGGCTTCTGCCCCCGTCTTCGTAACAGCGCGAGTCCGCTGTGTATGGACCTTCAAGGGCCAGGCAGGTATAGGTGGCTGAAATTTAGAGCCGTTCAATCGCTTGCTTCTCAATGAAAACAGCGGCAGGTGGGGCGAAGCTCGGTGTGCTTCTGCCCCCTTCTCAGTTGCAGCGCGGATCCGCTATGCAACTGAGAAGGGGGCAGAAGCGAGCAAGCGATTGAACGGCTCTAAATTTCAGCCACCTATACCTGCCTGGCCCTTGAAGGTCCATACACAGCGGACTCGCGCTGTTACGAAGACGGGGGCAGAAGCCGATCGAGCTTCGCCCAACCCGCCTTTGCTTTTATCTTGGAAGCAAGCCAAAGGACGGTCTGAATTCAAGCCTACACAGAACGCCTCAACCCTCTGACGCTCTGCTACAATTCATGTAGCTAGCAACCACGAGGATCCATCTGAGGGAACCTCTCCAACCCGGCCCATCTTAGGCCCATCTCTCCAGGCTTCCAAAGTCCATACCATATGGCTTTATGTATTGCAGGCAATAACTGTAAAAATAGTCCTGATGATGATCCCATTGTACTATGAGCCCTTAGGGATCGAAACGTCGACGCAATAAGCAGTGTAGCATATTATTTAATATGGTTATTTGAAATTGTTGGCACTGCAGGGTGAATTTGTTGTAACTGTATTCACTTTAACTACAAATCACCTATTGGCTCAAAAACTTCTTGCTTTGCCTGAAAAGTTTTCTCTTTTTTCTATCTCCCTCCTCCTGGTTTATCTTCTCTTAACCTCTCGGGATAGGTACAGGACTGTACCCTATCTTGCTACTAATTTTTGGCCTCCCCTTGGGCCAACACAACTTCATGTTATCTTATGAATAAACTTACGCCCGGCTGGACGTGTTTCAAAAATATAGTACTTATTGTAGTCTATATTGCTATTTGTTGATGTATCCTGATTCCTTAGGACCCCTGTTCTTCGAAATCACTTGAGGAAGGTGGCACGCAGTGACTCTGGTGGGCAACCATGTCCAGGGGAGGGGTTTCCCCCATGGCACTCTAAAAGAAGAAATAAAATGATGTGATACGCTGTGTGTCACTTAAAGACTGGCAGTAACTCCTGGGCCAGTCTTCTCCATGTATGTGACAGTCCAAAGGAACATTGCCTCTGGAAGGCCAGTAGCTCTGAGGTAGCCTCCACAAAGACACTGGCCTGGGGAAGGCATGGTGCACTTGGTATGGGTAGAATATAGTAGGTCCTGGTTGTAAGGCAAACATCCCAAACACATCCTAGTAGTCTGGTGAGTAATGCAAACGCAACCACCAGCATCGGTTCAGTGGTACCACTCCAGGTAGAATGTGCAACCTTGACAATTGTAGATCAGGGAGAAAAGGAAGGATTAAAAACAAAAGATGCAGTGTTCGTGCCCAAATGTTAGTAAAGAAAAGAATCCATGGCCATTAAGAGTACTGAGCGAATGATTGCACTGGCACGCGCTGTACTCTCAATTGCATCTATCCAATTTTGCATATTTTATTAATAAGACCGATTTGCCAAGTATCCCACTTTTCCACATGTCAGACAGCTAGCATTAAAATGCAGATCTCCCAGTTTCATAGCATACATCTTGAGTACTACATCACATCTCGAGGAGATGATACAAAGGAAAAGATGCCAACAAAAGACAAACATGCTTTGAGAGAAACGAGCATGTATTCAGACATAATTCATACATTTAAAGTCAAAGGCAAATCATTTAGGGAGCCTGACCCACCTCAATCCCTATATGTAGTAAACACACATTGTCAATTTCTTGTTGTACTCTCCAAGCTATTCATCGAGTCTAATTAATGGCTATGAAAGGTTCGAGCATAGCATCGTTTATATGACGTAATACAAACCTCGGTAGGTTGATTTCTCCCTAAACAAATAGCCCTGTTGACTTGTGTTATGAAATGATAAGCTTGGTGCAGACGACGGGCCTGTTAGAGGCTTTTAAACCCTTAAAGAAATCATTGGAGAATCAATGGGGTAGATTTCTATGTTTATAATGTCATTAACCCCTCCCGTGCTTGTGACAGAACCGTTCTGTCACGAGCCTCGGGTGGGCTGTGCTGGTGACGGAACGGTTCCGTCACGGCCTGCTCGCCGCGCCTGCACGGCGCGAATTGTGCACCAGCGCGGTGCATTCTATTGAGCGAGTGGGGCCGTGACGGAACCGTTCCATCACAAGCACAGCTTACCCGCATGCCGTGATGGAGCGGTTCCGTGACGAGAACGGGACCGCCGCCCGGCCCCCCCAGCCCCCTAGCACTGCGGCGGAATAGCCCCCGCAGTGAAGGGGTTAATGTGTCTCTCTTGCCAACGCTCTTTTTTTTTATAAAAAAGCACACACAATGTAAAATTAGTTTCCAGAAACCTCAATATTTCTGAGAAGGGCGTGCCAGCCTAAGTAAAAATATGTTCATAATATTTTTTTCCAATTGCATATACATCGCATTTTTGTTGCATGCTACATGGAGCTTTGTTGCTTGCATCAGTGCACGCAGTATATAGGCCTGGATGAAATACTAGTGGAAGTTTTGACATTTCTAATCATACAAGGAATTCTTGAAATTGCTAGCAACCTTTGCACTCATTTATTTTCTGTAACTTCTCAACTGAGTGTGCACATCGCAGACAAAAGTCCTGCGAGAAATGTGGAGTAGATATAAGTGTTTCACATGAGAATATCTTGCCAATAGACATTGAGGTACAGATGTATTAAGCAGTAGTTGCAAAATATTAGTTGCAATTTTCGACCGTAATTTTTATTGCCAGTGCAGTATTTTGCGAACCGATCTAAGTGCTTATTGGTAGGTTTTCAAAATATAAGTTCCTAGTGGGTTACAAACAACCTACCTCATGAATAATAATGAGTGGGTAGCAAATTTCAAACCACTTGGAATTATAGCTGTCGCATTAATTGTGACTAGCTGGGATCAGCCGACCACCATATCTGTGATTGCTTTTAAATAAAGTGAATCTTTTTTTCCCAAATGCTGGCCGTTTTCCTCGAAGAAAAAAAAAAGGAATATGCTTAAAAAAATGTAACTAACATTTTTTTAAGAGTAAGCCATGGTCTGTGGGGGGCCACTCTTAAAAAAAATTTTTACTCATCATTCTGAAAGGGGAAGGGACTTTTGGAACCCCTGGCTGTTTGAAAATGACTAACCACTACATGTTTGTAGTTTGTAAAGTATTCATGTTTTGCAAATGGATTTTGTTAACTAATCATTATTATATACCATTGAGATTCAGTATTTAGAAAACCGCAATTTGTGGTTTGTACATACTAAAAGGCATTTATGTGAATTGGGCATTTTGCATTCATAAAAGACTTTGTTCATTTGGGCCTTAATTTTTAAATTATGTGGTATCTCATAAAACTTTATTGGGTGAAGTGTCTCTTAAGTTAAAAACAATCGAGGCGCGAATCAGGTAAACAACATTTCACTAAAAAAGTGAAATGTTACAAAATGTTGCAAAATTACACATGAAAGAATTCTGTAATTTCTCACCCCGCTTGCCAAAACTGTTGATGCTGATCAGTGGTGGCAGAAATCACCTTGGAACCAAAGCTGCTGCAGTGTGCCCTCCTCCTCATTCTCAAACCACACAAGTATACCTTTTTGAAACCAATTCAGAGCACCATTTTCTATAAAAATATAAAACTTATAATGGGTATAGGTGGGTTGTTAAATACTGGGGGCCTGATTAGTCTGTCAGTCGGAGTTGCCTCCGACTGACCTCTTTGCGGTTATGAAACTGACCGACCTCGGGTCGGTGGTCCCATACCACAATTACGATGCGACTACAAACTACCATTTCCTTATGGGAGCTTGCACTATGGTCTGAAATCGGCTTCAGCACAAGCTCCCATAGAGAAATGGGAGTTACTTTAAATCCCTAAACTGTGTGGCAGGCAACTCATAGATGCACCCTTGGGCTACAACCGCAGGCCGCGGAGAGACGGGGGCCCTGCTAGGGGCCCCCAATGACACTTTCCAACATTCTTCTCATGTCGGAAAGCGCAACATAGAAAGCCTGTCGGAAACTGACATCATATTCATAACGGTGGAAATTACTTATGCAGGGGATTATATGGCGTAAGCCAGTCGGATTGACTGGTCTGTTGGACTCCGACCGCCGACATTGTAATGCTGCGGTTGGACTTCAAACCAAGTATGTCGGTTGGTAAGCCTTGGATGAGTGGCAAGATACAGACCAAAATCCTAATCAGGCCCTCGATGTGAGGTTAGTTTGAAAAGAAAAAGAATGCAAGCAAACCTTTACCACTGACTTTGCTCCTGTTATCAGCTGTGCACTTTTAACATGTACAATTACCACTAGCGTAAATGTGGTATGAAATTGCTTCTTCACAAACTAAAGAACATTTGTTTCAGCTGATAGAGAAAGCAAGTCCCAAATTAAGGTGGTAGGTACACCATCATGCACCAGTTTTAACATTTTCGATTTGAAATACATCAGAGTCTACAATCAAATGACACAAGATGGCTTACCTGGTTATATCCAACTGTCTTCGCATTAGAGAGTCAGACTGTGTCACTTGATGCAGAAAAATTGTGCAGCCAAAGAACTAATTACTTGAGTGGATCAAAAAAACATTATTATTAGGTACTGGTCTCAGTCTTAAAACAATAAAACTGTTAGAGTAGGTAGTTACTGAACAGAGTTTCTCTCTCCACGTTATCCTCTCTATGCAGCATCCAGATAACTTAATCCCTCCCCTGCTGATGACGGAACCGCTCCGTCATCAGCTGCGGTGGCGCTGTGCTGATGACGGAGCAGTTCCGTCATGGCCCGCTCGACGATTCCTGCGAGGCGCGAATTCCGCGCCTGCGCTGAGCGTTCTATTGAGCGGGCGGGGCCATGACGGAACCGCTCCGTCATAAGCACAGCGCAACCGACGCTGGTGACGGAGCGGTTCCGGCATGCGCCCGCCGCATTTCCGCCCTGCCCCCTTAGCACTGCGACGGAATAGCCGCTGCAGTGAAGGGGTTAATGGAGAGAGAGAGGAAATGGAAGAAACCAGCAGTTATGATAGTTGAAGCCTCATTTGAGTAAGGTTAAGAAATATTTATTTAAGAGATACCGCCCAGCCCGATTCCTAGGTCATGGTTTAGGACTCGCACAGACAGATCTATGAACCAGAAGTACAAAGCATTTCACCACTCTTTTGCGACTAGCAAAATGCTTTTTGGCATGTACCAACCCTATTTTGTGAGTCAGTGACCTATTACTGACTCACAAATTAGGGTTTGCGAGTGGCTTTTAGGAAGGGGTGGGTTATGGGCATCCCTTCCAAATAGCAAGTCGCACTGGTATTTAGGAATGTTTTGTGACTGGGAATGTGTTTACAAAATATTCGCAGGTGCCTTCAACTTCAAGATAGTGAAAATGTATTTGCAATCGGGAAAGGGTCTCCAAGGGGCCCCTTCCCCGTGTGAATTTGGGCATCAATATTTTTAAAGAGCAGGCAGTGGTCCCAGGGACCACTGCCTAATCTTAAAAATTAAAAAGTTAGCTTTTCATTTTTATTTTTTCTAAATGTAACCCGTTTTCCCTTAAGAAAAATGGGGTACATTACAAATAAAAAGGTGCTTTATTCAAAAAGCAATCACGGACATGGTGGTCTGCTGAACCCGGCAGGCAACCAACCCTGTGATTGAAGACATTCACAATGGGATGCAAATTGCAACCTCCCTCATGAATATTGAACGCAGCTGCATTTCTGACTCACTGCAAATTGCTAACAGTGTCAAACACACTGTTGTATAACGCAGTTTGTGATTTCCTAAAAACGAATCACTAAAATTCGCTATTAGATTATCGCAAACACACAATGTTTTACATCTGGCCCTATGTGCCTAAACAAACATTTAAGGAGGAATTTAAATGCAATAAAGGGTACAATATTTCCAGATGCTGCATTTTAGCCCCCAGAGTAGCCATCTAAATTCAGAATTGCACAACACTAGTGTGGGAATACCGACTGGAAATGCTAAATACATCCTGGTATTTTTATGTCCAGTGCCAGAATCAGGGCCTAAGTAAAAAACAATGCACTTGTAGAGGTACTCACTCTGCTGTAGATCCCTTAGGACTTTGTATCGGATCCAACTCCAAGAAACATAATGCTAAGAATAATACATTTTTAGGAAGATCTCAGAATTTCACGGTCTAGAGGTGTTTATATATTTCCAAATTCACAGTCTCTGGACATATCCGAATGTTCAATAACATCATACATGCATAAGGTCTACCGTGGGGATCTTAGGTTTCGCTCACATGTTCTGTAAAAGCGATATCGGCTTAGTTTGAGGGTATTTATACTTTTGTCAGCACCACCCCCTCGTTCTCCCTCCTTTGCTCAGGCTCACAGCATTGTCTGTCCAGAGACATCCACGGTCCAAGGGATTTAAAACCATTAAAATACAATTGTCTACAATATCCCTGTGGACTTATTAAACATTATTTAATGTAATTGGCATTTCAGCTATGTTGAAACAACGATTTCCGTAATTATTCCTTTGGGGCTAAAACCACTAGTACAAGAAGCACGGTCTATAGGTTAGTGATTTCTGCGGCAATACAACCACACTGTGTGGCAAATAAGCATTAGCCCTTCTGTATCCTTGCAGTTAGTGAGATCACAATAAATATATCAAAACGCTATCCAATTAAATATGTATTACAGACATTCAACCTCTCCTCTGTTTTAGCCACCAACTAGAGTTGGATTGGATACATTGTGTCCTTCTACCAGGGATCACATAGTTTTTGTAGTTGACCTGATGCAACAACTCTTTCTATGGGTCCTGAAAAGGCAGAGGAATTTGGTTATATTCCTTGGTCCACAATTCCTTTATAATGCAAATCATGAAATAAAAAAAGAGCTGTTTTTGAAATATATTGTTCCCATCTCTCTTTTCTCTCTCTTTGAGCATGCCTTTCCCTGCCCATATCATATTCCATTCAAATAAAGAGGTTTCAAGCCTCGAGCCCCCACACCAGTTATACAGCTGGGTAGGGAAACAGGCATGTTATCCCTGTTCCTTTACTACTTTCTGGCCCACGTCCAACTTGTTAGACCCCCTCATGAGATTGGTTAACAGGCATTCCAATAGGCCGTATGTCTTAATTCATAACCTGCAGTCAATCTCTGAACGGTTTCAAGCCCAACCCATAACCTTCTAGGGATGTGATGTCCAGATGTGCAAGCATTCCTCACAAACGATTACAAGGGCAATGGCTCTTGCATTTCCGGAAATCACTTCTCTTTCTTTTATTTGGTCAAGTTAAACTGAGACAGTTTAACTCAGTAAATCTGATAATGCCACAATACATGTAGGGTCTGATTCACAAAGTTAAAAAAGAATAAAATATAACTTTACTATCTTCGGTATTCACAATGGGCATATACTACTCGTGAATGCCCTTTGTGAATACTGAAAGTGGTAACGTTCAACTTTTGGTATATACAAAGGGCATCTATGAGTAATAAATGCCCTTTGTGAATACCAAAAGTTGTAAAGTTAGACTTTCGTCTCAGATTACTTTTTGTGAATCGGGCTGTACTGTATATATTATTGTTAGCCTTATCACAAAAGTCTATGCCTCAGCATGTATAATGTGTAGATTCAAGAATGCGTTCATTATTTAATTCTGTATCCCCCACAAGTTTTTATTGTTTTAACTCTCTTATTATCAACTACATATGAAAACCACCTGGTTTCATGCCTACATTGCCATTCAGATAGAGATAGTTACAATGATATTTGTCACATACCCATATCTGACACATTTATGGGTAGCACCAGGAAGAAAACAGAGCTTTGTGGAGTTGGTCTTCCACAAAGCTTTCTGATTCATTCACAACCAGCTTTTCTAAAAATCACTTGGAGAGTTTCAAGCTGGGCAAACCTTAATCATTACGACACTAAGGCTGTTGAACTAGAAGTGATCAATGACTTTCTTTATAAATTCACTAGTTCACATGCAACTAGTTCATGCAATTAGTTCATTTTATATTTGGGATGTGATAGGATGGAATCAGATGAGATGAGTTGACAAAAAATAAACTGGAGGGGCTGTAGTGTGTTAGAATGGATTAGGGTGGGAAGTGGTGATATTGATTGAATGGAGTGGACTGAGGTACTTTGGTGTGGGTTAGGATGTGATCAAATGGATGGCTTTCTTGGTGTTGTTGAGAAAGACCAGTAGGGGTATCCTTACTAATGTGGGTATGCTCACATTGTCATTGCCTACCCATTACGAAAGCTAACAGAATCAAGGCAGAAATCTACATGACTGATAAGAGAAGACTCTAGTTCACATATTAACCTTGTAGAGAAAAGAAGGGGGCTCCCACTACTCCAGTATTGTCCTCTACTTATGTTTCTCAGGTTGTCGCTGCCACATTATTCTGGTGACTCCCAGAGGTTGAATATCTTCCTATCCCAATGACAACAAAATCAGGTTTCACATATTTATGACTTGTTTGTGCTAGACTCACATAGACGATTTGATAGACATACTATTACACAATTAGTTGATAACAAATTGTTTGAGCTTCATCAAGGCACCAAGGACTTACTAACATATTTAACTCAGTTCAACAGGTTAGTCGAGTGTCAGGAGGCCAAAGAGCCTCACAGTTTTACTGTGGCCTGAGGGAAGACCTTAAGGATAGGCTGGAAGGGCTACTAATTTTGAAGCTCTGATTGATCTACCCTTTCAACTAGACCATTGTTGTTCTGAATGAAAGGAAGATCAGAATTCCATCCTATACTTAAGCCTGAAAAGAGTAATCTATGCAGATTGGGTTAAGATGAGCACCACTGTCAGCTCATAAGCAAACACACTCTAGCAATCAAATCCCTACACTTACTGTGCCTTAAAAGGACACTATGTAAAGAAAACACAAGAAAAGATAAAAAAATAATACGGTTCAGATGTCCTTAGTGGAAACCAAAGACAAGCCTAGGATTTAGGTGGCATCAACCGTACATATAGCCACAGTATTATCCTTGAATTGCATGAGTTCCTCATCTGTTTCTAAGGAATTGCCTGTGAAAAACTATCAGGCAACATTTTGAAATTGAAAAATTGCAAAAAAAAGAGTTGCATTTCAGTATTTAAAAAGACAGTTTTGGAGTAGGTATGGGCAGTTGATGGTACACTATTGTCATCCAGCCCAATCACTCACTCAGTGGTGGCAGCAAGTGTAAAAAGTCCTTGTGGTCCCTCAGAAAACCTTCCTTTAGGTCTCATGTGTGCTGGCTAATTTATTATCATTCTGGGATTGGCTTGGTTACAAACCCCAAATAATTTGGTAAAGGAAACAAGTTATATTCAATTTTAATGTCTGTCTTAAGCATGGTCTTGAGCCAGTACTACAAGACCCAGCCAGACATATCATTATAACACCAACTATGTAGGAAAATGTGCAAAATTTTTAGTCAGTGCCATGACTAAGCGAATGTTTTTAGCAAAATGGTGGAAGAGACTCTACCCTCACATCCTCAACTTGACTGACAGATAGACCTAGATCTGGGGCCAAAATACCATTTTGCCTATATGCCCTTACTGAGCACAAAAATAGGATATTAAAACAATTCTTTGAAAATTATTTAGTTAATGGTCTTATCCATCACTCTAAATGAAAAATTCTGCTCCTTTATTTTTACATCTAAAAAAGGAGAACTTTGCACTTACATAGACTACAGCTCATTAAATCAAATTACCACAGATAACTTTTATCCCCTTAATACTAGAGTTTTTAAATCAGGTTAAAGACTCCAACTAGATCTTTTTTGGGCATTCAACCTGGTTCGGGTCTGGGATTGGAGATGAATGGAAACAGCATTTTGCGCCAAATTCTGTTTATTCTGATATACCTTGGTCTTCACAGCCGGATCCAGGGTAGCCTGTGCCTCCAGTGTACCCAACTTATCCTCAACTTGATGGAGCTCACGTTTAGTCTGATGTCGTGATTCAGTGACGGCATTAATGGCGCGCCATGGATCACCAATTTAAATGCTTCCCACTCTGTTGCAGTGGTTATGGCCATTTTCACATTTTCTGTGAAGTAATTCATTGTAGTAGTGGCTAGTGCGTCTTTGAATACTCCGTCTTCTAAGTGTTGTGGATTCAATCTCCATGTGGGCACCGGGGATGGAACACTTCCCCATTTGAACATCATTTTCAAAGCACTATGATCAGAGATAATTTTACCCACATACGTGGAGCGTGCTGTTTGTATTATAAGTGATGTACTACAAAACATATGCTCTGTCCTAGTGTGTAAGTCGTGTGCAGATGAGTAATAAGAATACTGCCGCATCCCCTTATTGTGACTACGCCATGTCTCCATAAGGGACCAACTTTGCGCCCAGTTAAGTACTAAAGCTGACAGTCGTTTGGTGTGAGCCCCATCCAGAGGGGGATGGGAACGATCCAATGAAATATCTAAAACCGCACTATAGTCTACACCCAGGATCCTTAGGTTGTTGGTCCAGTTTGCCAGCACAAAGTTTACCTGGCTCTTGATCTGAATTAGTGGCATATAGACCTCCTATCACCACCGGACTGCCATCCAACATACCTCTCAATGAGACATATCTACAGACTTTATCTATTCGCTGTTCCTGCAACACAAAGGGTACTCCTGAGTGTATGCAGACTGTCACTCCTCGGGCAAAGGCCGAGTAAACCGTACTATATATTTGTCCCCGCCCCTTTTTGTGTAGTTTAGGCACCTCTATTGCAGTGAAATGGGTTTCTTGTAGGAAAAGTATTTGTGCCTTATGCCTACTTAACTGAGCATGTATTCTGTGATGCTTATGTGGCCAACCCATGCCCCATAGATTCCAGGTGAGACAATTATAGTGCTGCGTAGTGTGCATTTGTATAGCTGTTACATTTGACTAATGACATATCTTGCCCATCATGAAACCCTCCAGTGTACATCAGCTTCCCCTTAAACTACCCAATACATGGTCCATCTACAAAACTGTAATCAACCAATAAACAAAAACAAAAACAAAAACAAATACTAACAATCCTGGGGGTGCTAGAGGGCAAACAGGAAGACTGCTGCTCTCTAGAGCTGCTCCGCCGGCCGAGCTCATAATCCGACATTGATCCTTGGCATCCAGGTCGGCCTCCAGCTCAACTGACTGCTATAGCTTCCCTGACTGCTGTGGAGCACTCTGGCCAAATATCAAGGACGGAAACGTCACTATCGTGGAGTCAGCTGCCTGTGTGACTTTGGGCCCGCGTTGACGGCGTGGTGGCAGGGACGCACCCGGCTCTGGCACCTGAGGTAGGCCGCAGCTGCACTGGTTAGTGGTGGGCCAGGTGGGCTAGGGGTGTGCTCGGCACCCTGGGACTGGCGTGCGGCGGACTGTGCAGTGGATCCTGGTGTGCCGGTGGGCGCCAGGCCGACGTGTACCACGTCGGCTGGGAGGCCACTATGCCTCCGGGTCTCCACTTGTGCGGCCTTTCAGCGTCAGGCCTGTTTGGGGGAAGTGCTGTGTCTCCTGGCCTTGTGGCCCGCCGGTGCGGACCCGCTTTAGGCTGCTCACGTGTGCCGATCTGTACCCCTGTATGCCTTCCCGCAAATCGCTCTACACTTGGCCAACTTGCAACCTCTGCACACTTGGGCTCTGTGCTTCCTTACCACCTGGGGGGCCCTCCTGCTACCATCTGCCCTGTGTCTCTTCAACCACAGCTCCTGTCAAAATGACGTTCCACCGCCAATCCTGCTGCAGTCTGCGAAGCTGCTCACAGGCTCCACGTTGCAGTGCTGCCTGCCTGCTTACAGTGCTGATCACCTCAGCCTCCTTCGAGACAGTCCTGCCGTTGCTCCCACTGACTGGGGGCAGCACTAAAGTAATCGGGCCTGCATTTTCTACCTCGCCTCCCTGGCACTGGTGCCCAGCGGAGAGACAGACCTCCTGACATTTCGCCACATGGTGCCCCCCCTTCAGACTTGTCACCAACCTGATGGTTCAGTCACTGTGAAATTGTTAAATTGGGAAATGCTTAGAGCTAGTGTTTTTTGAGGGAGCCGTGCCTGGCTCACACTGCGACTGAAACAGCCTCTTTATCCCCCCTGCAGCAGGTCTCGCTGAAGGTACTGCATCACTTTTCTTCGCTGGGGCTGCGCCTTGCCTGAGATATTGTGGAGGCCTGTATTCTACTGCTATACCAGCGTATTAGGCATACTGAACTGCGTGCCTGCTATGTGGAAGAGCCAGCCATGTCTCACTTTTGAACCCCCTAAAAACTGGCAGATCTGCTCAACACGCGGCCTCAGACTCGGAGGCAGACACTCCTATAGATCACCTTACTAACATTGATAAAACGCTCCTTGCAGTGCAGGTCAGCCTGCAAGCCCTGAAGTCCATCAATGGCAAGATAGACGATCTCAATCTCCGCATGGATCACGTCATCCAAACTGGACAATCATGCACAGCGCCTGGGGGAGGACATGTCGCGTATCTCGGATTCTGAAGATGGGCTGCAGTAGGTTACCGACAAGGTGGCCCCTATGGAAAAAGTCCTCGCCGTCATTCAGGCTTGCAATGAAGACTTGGAAGCTAGATCGCGCTTGTGGGGCTTGGGCCTTTTTGGCAGGTTCACCCTTAAACTTTTTGCCTTTAGCCTCTGGCATAGTGGTAGTTATTTTAGGCCTCTGGGCACTTTAGCACTGTGGCCCAGTGTAAAGTGCGTTACACACTCTGAGTGTGTGTGTGCTGAGAGTGGCCTGCCCTCCCATAGGAAGGCATGGGGGATATGTGTGCCCGTGGTAATACCTGATATGTGGGTAGTGCAGGGGCGAGTTTGGTATGTTCGAACCCGTGATATTAAATGCTGCGCAATGGTATTCACAGATTTATTGTGTCTTTTGTAGAAGTGCCACTTTAGCAGTTGGCATTTCTGTGTGCTGTGAGATGGGAATTGTCTGTCTGGCTTGTGAGTGACAGGGGCTGGCTGGTGTGTTTGGCTCCCGGAGCCAGGGTGAGTCTGCTCGGTGGTGAATAGGGAGATCTGCATGTAGATGGGAGGGAGGAGTTGCACCTGGGACCTGAATAGGGCTGTGCCTTCCCTCCACAATGCTGACTTCACCTCCTGTGGTGCGTCTGATGTTCCTGGCCTGTGTTGTGAATAGGGAGAGGGGCTGAGCTAAACAAAGTGCTCCAGAACCAGTTGGATCTAGTTCTCCCCTTGCCTACACTGCTACAACAAAGGATTATGTGTATAAAAGAAGGGGCTGTGACCCCATGAAAACGTCTTTTTCTTGGACTGGAATCTGCCAGGGGCGTGCTGCTGCAGGGGCTCAGGGGAAGGCTTGCCTCCCTGGGCTCTCTCTGCCCTACCCCAGGATGCCTGGAGGACTTCTTGGGGACCCCCCTGCCTTGTCTGAGGATGACTGGGGGACTTTTCCTCACCCTGGAACCCTTTTGACTTTTGCCCTTAAACTCTCCAGGACCTTACTGCACCTTTTAGCCCCCTGGGAGCACTGGGCTCATCCTGCTTGTTGACCCTTTAAGAGGGAATCCCCTGGGAAGGGATTCCCCCGTGATGCCTGCCTGGCGGGTGCCCACCCCACTTATTGATATATTTACTGTGGGTGCCCACCCCACATGGCCGCTATCTTTATATTTTACTTGCAGGTGCCCACCCTGCATTATGCCCAGTGCGCAGGTGCCCACCCTGCATCTTTGTTTTTATGGTATGATGACTGCGGTTGCCCACCCCGCTTATTAGACTCCTACCTGGTGCCTACCCCGCATACTAACTTTACTTTTGATTTCGAGGGAGCCTACCCCTTGTTTTTGCCCCAGAGAATCAACGCTGCAGCCCGCGGCCGAAGCGTAAGTCAGGCAGCGTTGTGCCAGGCGGTGGTCGGGAATTCCGGGTCCACGGAGGAAGTCCCACGCACACCCCAGCAGCTGAAGGAAGGCATCTGGAGCCTCGCGGACTCCTCTGGAGTGGTGCCGGTCCGCGAATTGTTGCAGCTGTCTAAGAAGACCTGCGAGTCCCCAGAGCCCTGGGGAGTGAAATGGGGAGGGATTGCCATCCTTGTTCTGCTGTCCTTGTTCTGCTGTGCTTGTTCTGCCGCATTGCCCGGGCGAAGGGAGGCCCCCAGTCAAAGCGGCCCCGTTTGTGCTGCGGGCCGCTCCAAAGTGGAAATAATTGTTTAGAGGGCCCCCTGTGGGGGTCCCGAGGTCCCTGTGTCTGGGGCCATATTGAGGCGCATTGTCGGTGCCTGGGTGGCCCCGCTGGCAAGAAGGCCGCCCCAATGACAGGTGGGCATGATTTGTTTAAAGGGCCAGTGTGGCTCTAGTCTGGCCTCCTTTATTTAAAGCGCTAGTGCTTGGGGCATATTTACTTTAAAGGGCCTTGATTGTTAAAAGAGCCAGAGGAGCCCATTTTCTTGCCCACATTCTCGCCTCTTGATTCCTAGAGCATGAGGGTTCCAACGCTGTGCATATTTGTTTCCAGAACCAGATGTCTCCCACATGCGCAGCATTTACATACAGAAGCCAGGTGGGGCTCCAGCATTTACCTAAGTTGTTGCCAGAGCCTAGAGGGCTCCAACGTTGGGCGCAATTTATTCTGAGGGCCAGTGAGAGCCCATGCCGCAGTTTGACTTTCCCAGCTGCCCAGCAAGTAGTGGGCAGTTGCACAGTTTAGGTTCCTATTATTTATGGGGACATGCTCTTCTTTAATCCAGGAGTGAGAAGCACTCCTTTGCCCCATCTCTGCCTGCACAGCTGCGCAGCACTTAGTGCCAGCTGCAACGTTTAGGCCTTCATTGAGATTTCCAGCTGCCCGCAAGTAGTGGGCAGTTGCCACGTTTAGGTTTCCGCCAAGTGCGCCCCAGTGACTGTCGTTGCATTGGCAGCGTGCCCTGACTTTGTGGATAGGAGGCATTTGAGCCCTTTATAGATGGCCAGTTGGCCCTGGGGACTATTAGGTTTATAGGGCGCAAGTCCCTTGTATAATTTTATAGGTGCTAGGAAATGTCATGTGTATAGTATGTTTTATGCACCTTGATTTATGCTATAGATGTGCTTTTAGGATGATTAGGTTTTTACCTACTGTCTTATGTTTTACTTCTCTACTGTAAGCATGGGCGAATTTTGCGAATTCGCGATCCGCAAATTTGCGGATTTGCGAATTCGCGATCCGCAAAATTCGCGAATTTGTCCGAATTTGCGGATTTTTGTTTTTTGCGTGTTCGCAGGGTTTTTTGCGTGTTCGCGGGGTTTTTTGCGTGTTCGCGGGGCTTTTTGCGTCTTCGCGAGCCACTTGCATAGTGAAGTTACCCATGCAGTCGTTTATGGGAAAGGGAGAGAGAGATAGATAGATAGATAGAAAAGGAGAGAAAGAGAGGGAAAGAGAGAGGTAGAGAGAGAACGAGAGAAAGAAAGAGAGGCCGGATCTCTGAAGGGCCTGATTCCTGAGTTGCCCCTACAGAACATACAGCTTTTTATTTTTAGCAAAATGCATATGAAAATTGTGCTGTAAAGGTCTCTTTTAGTTTAACCCCTCCTGACAACTCAAAATGGGTGTATTTGCCATCCTCTCCCTTCTTCCTGTTTTTTATATCTGTAAGTGCTTCCTGATGAGGTTTAATTCCTTGGACAGGTGCCTCGTTGCCTACTTGTAACTATTCTCTGACCCTGCTCCAAGGGTCAGAGCAGGGTCAGAGAATAGTTGCAAGTAGGCAACGAGGCGCCAGGAAGCAATTAGCAGCAGGTGTCCAAGTTGAAGTTAATTTGTTTGTAACCCTTTTGTAAAAGGTTACAAAGAAATTAGGTTCAACTTTTGCACCTGCTGTTGTAACCCTTGCTTGGCTGAAAATTCGTCCCCGCTGATTCGCGGATTTTACCGTGATTTCGCGAGATTCGCGAATCGCGAAATCGCGGAAAATCCGCAAATTCGCCCGCGAAACGGATTTTACGCCCACCCTTACTCTACTGTGGTCTAGGTTTGATTTAATCCCTACTGCAGGTTATGTTCTTAAGTGTATTTCCTAATACAAGTTATGTTTAGGAGATTGTGGTTTATCCTATTTTTAGCTTAGGAGGTTGGTGCAGAATAGAGTTCTCGCCTTATGTGACACTGTGCCTGTTATGATTTATGTTACAGGTTGAAGCTGAGTAGGGTCTGCCAGTGATTAACGGTTGTGTTCTAAAGTTCATATATATTCTTACTTTTACTATTTCTTTACCAAGTGCTAATTCTGACAGTGGCCCACGTGGCCCTGCCATGTGTAAATAATCCCTTGTAAATATTGCCCGTGCCAGTTGGCACAGTGTATATTGTGTGATTACTGACTGATGTGTTTTTATTATAATACAAAGGCTATTTTTATATATAACCTTGTCTGGAGTTCCTTTTGTGGTGTGCCTAGTGTGTTGTTACTATGTGTGTTGTGCAAATGCTTTACATATCACCACCGAGATAAGCCTAGCTGCTCGTGCCAAGCTACCAAGGGGGTGAGCAGGGGTTATCTTTGGTGTGTAACTCCCTTTCCCTGACTAGGGTGGTGGTCTCTGCCTGGCTTTGGCGCAAGTCTTAGCCAACCAGAGATTCACATTTCTAACAGCGCCGTAAAACTATGCGCATCACAGGCCTGCCAGAATCCACGAATACGGGCCACCTCGAGACTTATGTGGAGAAGCTTCTATGGGACATCTTTGGGTAGGAAAAGCTTTTGCAGGTCCTCATCGTGGAGCGCGCCCATCGCTCCTTGGCTGCAAGATCCCCCCCCCCCGGCTGCCCCACCTCGTCCTATCATTGCCCGCCTTCTAAATTATAGAGACCGGGATGTGGTTCTCCGCCTTACATGAGGGAAGGGCACTGTCATGCATGAAGGTAACACTTTTACCCCGATTTCATGCTGGCGGTACAGGAAACCCGTAGGGATTACCAGCCCGTCAAAGTCTTCTCCTTGCTGCACGTATACCGAATGCTATGCTCTATCCTGCCAGGTTGCGTGTTGAAGACAATGGGAAACACAAGTTCTTCAATTGCCCAAAACCGGCTTTGGATTACGCTAAAACAGTATCCCATCGCAACCGGTCCCCCAGGCATGCAAAAGGAGACTCAACTGCAGAACTTGATGACACAGCGGATGGGCAAGGCGGATTATGACTCTCTCGCACTGGAGTTGTGCAATGCTACTGGCTCTTCATTTAATGGTGTACTGCATTCTACTTGATGGGGCCTCTGATGGGCTGCGAATTGTCCTAGACTGTGGCATACTTATGTAGCTTGATAATGTCTTTCTGATGACACCAAAACCGTTTTGCCTTTTCAGTGTATTGTTATTGCCATAATTTCTGGAGGGTTCTCCCTCACGTTTGAATCGGATATGTGGCTTAGGGCTGGGTTTGGAAAGATATGATAATTCAGCCACCTCCTACACCAGGAGGGAGTTTGTGCTCGGTGCCCCCCATATGGATGTTCCCCATCTATTCCTGGGTGGTCGGGATGGCTTTAGCATGTTGGGGTTGCTGAAGTGTGTGGGGGTACTGTGGTGGGGGGTTTGGGACTTGTTCATGTGGCTCGACGGTTAATTATTGCACTGGATATTACTCATGATTTCTGTTTACTTTCCGACATGTGGTAGATTCAAATCAAAAGGCTTTGCTTTAGATTTGCACAGAAATAGTATGACAATTTCTTGTCTAACATGGAATGTACGGGGGCTAAATTGGCTGGAAAAAATCTGTCAGGTGCTAGCTCACTTAGAACGCCATCACATTAGCATTGCCCGTTTGGAGAGAAACACATCTGACACGACATACTTATCAGCTGGTGTGGACTCGCTGGACCGGCTTTCACCTTGCCTCCTCCTATTCCTCCTACAGTCGGGGGTTCCTCACATTGATAAAAAAAGGATCAACATGCACCTGGACCCCAGCAAAGATAAGTCTAGCGTTAAGGAAGGTCACCCGCCAGGGGCAGCTCATGTAAATTCCGGGCTGGTAGAATTCGGCGTGCTGGATATGTGGCGACATAGACATGTGGAAACGCTTGAAGGCACACATATCTCGACAGTGCATGACAGTTGGTCTTGCCTCGATTACTGGCTGGTGAGCAGGGATGGCGGGCTGGGTAACTGAAGTGGATAGTCTGCCACGCACTCTCTCTGATCACTGCCCTGTGCAACTCACTCTCCGTATTCCCATGATTACTTCTAGATCCTTCACTTGGCGTTTTCGCTCTGAGTCATTATTGGACCCTCTCTATTTGGAAACCATTCGCGAGACCATTGCAAAATACTTTGCCAACAATACGGGGTCTGTAGATAGTGCCGGAGTACTCTGGGAGGGTTTTAAGGCCACTATCTAGGGCACTTGCATTAGTACATCGGCTGGTATATTAAAAGATATACGGGCCAAATAACTAAGGTAGAAGCTACACTGACCCCTGCCTTGAGCGAGGCTACGAATGTACATGCCGTGAGTTGACCCTGCCGTCCCTCAAAGAAGCCATATTCGAACATGTAAAACTGGCAGAAGAAGAATTGGGATATATTTCGAAGTGATTTGTGGCTCGCTCCTACGGGGAGGGTGGGTGGCCGGGACACCACTTAGCCATGAAAATCAAACACCGCCTGAGCCAAAACATGATCACTAAGATTACAGACAAACCAGGATATGATCAGTATAGCGTCACAGATATTACAGAACAGTTCTGACAGACACATGATACTTCTGTACACGTTTCAAGGTGAGACCGACTTTGCGGAACTCGATGCCTATTTGTCACAGGTGTTCTTCGCGTGGTTGTCTGAAGGGCAAAGAGAATATTTGAGTTAAACTATCACGGTGGAGGACATCCGCACTGCCATAGCCTCTCTCCCTAACAAAAAGGCTCCTGGCCAGGCCGGCTTTACCTCTGAAGTTTACAAGGCCTATGCTGAGGAGCTCACCCCCTTTCAGCTGGAAATGTATGTGGAGGCATAAGATTCATGCATCCACCCCATCCCTTCGTGAGGCCTTAATTATTACTCTATTAAAAAGGACAAATCACCTGTACATTGCGACTCATATAGACCACTATCGTTCATTAACACTGATGTGAAAATTTTAGCAAAAATATTGTCCACTCGCCTTCAACTGTTGAGGCAGAATTTGGTCCTACCAGACCAATCTGGATTCATACCCAAACGATCTACATCTCATTACCTTCGTACTTTATTTGCTCTGTTTCACACCCTCTCTCCTGTATTGCCCACGGTAGCTGTCATGCTCGACGCTACCAAGGCATTTGATTCAATTGAATGGGGCTATTTGTTCTTCATCCTTCAGTGAATGGGATTCTCTCCCTTCTTTGTTAACTGGGTCAAATTACTCTATGCACAACCTACGGTGCAGGTCAGAGTGGGGGACATATCTCAGACTCGATCTCCATAACTAGAGGTACTCGGCAGGGGTGCCCACTGTCACCACTGCTGTTTGCCTTAACGCTGGAACCCCTGGCCTGTCTCATTCAGCAATGTCACAAATATACTGCTATCAATCGGCATCTTCGCCCGCTCATCATTTCGCTTTACGCGGATGACATGCTGCTTTTTATATGGGAACCCGGCACCTATTTGCCGCCGGTTCTGCAGGAATACATCTGGTTTGCTTGCTTCTCTGGATTGTCTATAAACTGGTCTAAATCAGTGGTGATGCCTCAAACCACATGTACATATCCGCATGAGCTAGAATTCCCCCTTGTGTGGGCAACAGAGTCAGTTAAATATTTGGGAGTCTGGATTCACCGAGGATCCTGATATAGTACTCCGGGAGAATTATGGCACTGCTACAATGTGGTTGGAACATCAAAGAGACAGGTGGATTTGTTTTCCACTCTCCCTCGGGGATAGCATCACTCTTATAAAGATGGTGGTATTGTCAAAATGTGTATATTTTTTTAATAATGTGCCTAACCCTCTTTCTTAACATTTTTTTAAGACACTACGTATGCTGCTTCTTGGTTTAATCTGGGGGGGAAGCAGGCTAGAGTGGGCTGGCGAACCCTTCTCCTTGATGATAAGCATGGGGGATTTAATGTACCTGATATTTATCTGTATTATCTATCTGCACAGGCACATTACGCACATTTCTGGTTTACACCTCATGACTTCATTCCCCATGTGGAGGTGGAGCACTGGGGTGCACACCCCACACCACTGAGCTCCATCCTCACACATAGCCGTCAACTTACTCCCAGCAACACAATCAACACCATCAATTCGACGATTGTTGCCTGGCAGGCACTGGGCCGCTAAGCTGAGAAAGTACCTTTATACTCTCCACTGCTTCCCATCGCTTACCATGCAGACATTTCAGTGTCACAGTTAGAGGGACTCATGCGCATCTTGGCTCAGGCAGGCATTGACAAAATGCAGGATTTATTTCCTAATGGCACATTTTTGTCATCTGATGATGTAGACTATTTCCAGCATAAAACCCTGTTGTTCACATTTTCGCTTCACAGACTGAGTGGAGCGTTGCAGGCCCACTTCACAACCTTTCCTTCGGAACCTCCGACGTCCTTGACGTTACACACCTTACTCACGAGCCCCACTAGACACAAGCTTGTTACTAAATTATACCGAGCTGCCAGGGTGGATGGGGCTCTCCCTAAGGATAAGAGCCTGAATAAATGGAACAAGTGTCTAGACCCGCAGCTCACCCGAGAAGAATGGGAACACTGCTGTGCTTTAACTGGCGCTCTCACATCCAATGGGAATTTACGCATTATACATTTTAAATACCTTCACCAGACCTACCATACACCTCACCAGCTTTTTAAATATGGTCTCAGGGAATCAGACGCATGTACACGATGCAGTGCTTCGGGAGCGGACTTTTGGCACCTAGCCTGGTCCTGCGGTAAGTTGAGGGATTACTGGACTGAAGAGACTGCTAGCCTGTCCAAAATTATTGGGGTTGCCTTGATTTGCTCACCTCATGTGTGTTTATTGGGCCTGCTCCCTTTTTTAAAAGGTGCTACAGGTAAACTAGCCAGAGTAGCACTACTTATTGCAAAAAGACGAGTAGCAATGATGTGGGACAGCAAACAGGGTCCTACAGTTGCACAATCGCTCAAAGATTGGACATATTACAGGGAACATTTAGTGTTATATGCGGAAGAGTTACCTGTGACTTCTCGACCAAATGATGTCTGGGAGCCTCTGTTGATATATTTACGTTCCATTATTCTGCCTGATGTCCCTGACATTGTGACTGTATAATCACTATCAATATTGATGTTTGAGATGTATTATAACTGCAACTGCATTGGCGAACCTGGAATCTCCCCTTTGTGTATGTACCTTTTGGCCACGATATTTTTTGTTTGATAGCATTGTTCTTTTTTTCCTTTGTTCTTCCATAATGTCATTATGTTGCATTGCCGTCTTTGTGTATTTTATGACGCTCTATGGAAAATCATAAATTAAAATTAAAAAAGAAAATACTAACAATACCACGATCAAACATTGTGCTATTGCAATAGGGGTAATGGTAAAAACATAGGGGCTTATTACCAAGCAATAGCGATAATTATCGCTATTGCTTGGTTAGAGACAAAAATGTATTGCCGACCTGCGGCGATTTTTATCGCAGATAAACCTTGGTATTACCAAGGTTTATCGCAAATGCGATAAAAATCGGCCGCAATGCATGAATATCGCTGAAAAGTCAGCGATATTCATGCATTACCGAGCTAATGCTCTTAGCCATGTTACCCACCTCCCATTGGATAACATGGCTAAGAACTGCTCAGGGCAGGTGTTAGCCTTTGGAGATATTCGCGCTTAACGTGAATATCTCCAAAAGTTGGTAATAGGAGATAGCGATGTTAGCGACTATTTCCAGTCTCTAACATCTTGGCACGCCCACTTTGCATGTCATTAGTGATAAATTTCTCTGACATGCAAAGTGGGGCCCAAGATGGTCGCTATCTCCTAGCTGTCGCTAACTGGTGTTAGCGACCTCTAGGTAATAGGGAGATAATTTTATCTCCGCTTTCTTGGCTTTTAAAGCCAAAAAAGCGGAGATAAACCGCCTTGATAATATGCCCCACAGTATTGTGGGTGCTGAATAAGTCCCATAGGCTCATTATAGAAAAATCGTCAGCCACCCGAATCCTGCCAATTGGCAAAGTACACATTTTTCAGGACATGTAGCAAATTAATTACAAAACAATGATGAGGGTCACAATTTAGTATGCACTTGTGAGATTATTCTTTAACAGTCCAATGATATTTATCTGAATTTAGACGCTCATCTTCCTGTGGCCCACCATCCAGACCACTAACGTGCCATAAATAAAGAGTGACAGAAGGAGCGTGTACTTTACGATAATAGACAATCAAGTTTTGCAGTCCGTTTTCTTTCCTTCTTTTCTGTTTCTTTATTGACCAGACTTTTTTTCCACAGTTCAAAAGAATTTCTGAAGTCCAAAATCCAACAAAGTAATCATCAATTCGTAAATCCAATCAAACAAATATTGATCCATACAGACTATTGATTCAAACAGCCTACGTGTTTCGCCCTCCTTGGGACATCATCAGGGCTGTAAAGTAGAAAAAACACACTATCACAATCCGAACCATAATTAATTTTTTAACAATGGTCATTCTACATGCAAACATTGTAATCACATTAACATTCATAAAGCTATCTATCCCACATAAAGAAAATGCCTATTTACCATTCTGCAGTATAAGGAAAGAAATGCCCATATACAGTATTTTCACAATCTACGCTAATGTCATCTATCTTAATTCTAAAACACCACACCTATATTTATTAATCTATAAACTGTATGTTCTTACCCTACACGTCGATGGGTCCCCGCTGTCCCAGGATCAACAGGGTCCGTTTGCCAAAGGGTGAGCGGCCAAATATAGCGAAGAAAGGATGTAATGTAGTGGGATTTACGGGCTCCAGGCCGGGAGCTCCGAAGCTGAGCGTCTGCCATGCTAGGTGGTTACCCACACCCCCTCCTTCGAAACGACAAACATGATTTCCTGGAAAGATGCCATTGAGTCTGCTTCATCAATGTCCTGATGAAAATCTCTGACAAAGTCTTTTAGCTGCATTTATTTACTGAATGGTTGTGATCTATTGACCTTGGACATTCTTGGCAGTGATAGATAAGATGATCTTGCATTAGTACCTAATTGTAAGGTCAGGTTAGATATTGGAGGTCAGAGAGATGTTCTCCTGGCAATCACTTAATCTCCCCGTGCCTGAATGTGAGTAATTATGTATGTATGTTGCATATGATTTTAGGAGTTGTACTTTTTCAGGTCGTACTGACCGAAATAAAGTTTTTCTGAACTGAATGTGTAATGTAAATACAGTGCTCATGTAGAGCGCTCCAATACCTTCGGGTCGAGTTCGCGCTATATAAAATATGCAACAACAAAAAAAGTAGGTGCTCTTTTGGGGTGTGCTGTTGCCACAATCTTGTTTAGTTCATTTATCAACATCATAAACCTTTATTATAATTATTGAATTACACACCAGAAGTCTCCTCCCTGTGCCAGCTGTGGGAATATCACGTTCAGAATTCCTAGAGCAGGGCTGCATTGTGCTGGTCGCCTCCCAATCTATATGTGCTCCTCTGTAAGCAAAGCTCACCCCGTCAATTATTCCTGCCAGACTTTGTCTTGGTTATGTCAGCATCTTCACTTTTGAAGCCAGCCCTGAAGAAGCGGTGTTAGAGATTTCAGAACAGCAAAACATTTGTTGGATTTAATCTGTGGAAGACAATGATAAATTAGAAGGATAATAACTTCGGAGTTTGGGGTCAGGATATAAAAGATTTTTTCTAGTTGTTGAATGAACAATAGTGTGTGAATGAGAAATATCTCATACATTGTAGGAAAACAAAGCTATGTTGGTGTTTCTGTATGATAATTGTTTTTTATGTTTTTACAAATGTTTTTTACTTATGAAATAATTTACTAAACCTAAACTAATACTAGCACTGAACATAACCCTAATCCTTACAAAATATGTACCTGACAACTTTGTTGTTGACAATATTGTTGACACTCTTATCCTATTTACATGTAGGAGGGTTGCATCACAGGAAAGGCAGAATCTTCAAGTAGATACTTAGCCAAGATCATTAAAGGATTACTTGCACAGTTTTCTTTCCTAATTCAAACATATCATTATATAATGTAAAACGTTAGTTAGAATCAGAAGTCAATTCATTGATAAATGCAATAATGCCAATGTGCCTTCAGAAAATTAAATAGCTACAGCACATTTGTCAAATAATCAAATTAATAATAAAAAGCCCCATCTAGAAAGGTTGATGCTTCATCTAGCCCTCTCAAATACAACGATCTAACTCCTCCCTTAAGACAGAGGCAACACACAATTTCATGTAATGATATTAAATATAAAGGCAATACTCAAAATGAAATGTTACTTACACAGCATCAATCAAACTATTAGATTCCCATCCACCCAAAATAACACATACTTGCACATAATGTTTATTGCCTATTAACTCTCACAATTTAGTTACATAGAGGAAACGAAAAAGGTGTGAAACTATGCACAATGGACTGTTCTGCACATTCATAATTACAACATAGCAACAGATGTTTAACTAAATAACATTGTAATGTTTCAAAACATATTTCATCAGCAGATGAGTCATCTTTCAGTGCTGCTGCACTGTGTGACAGTGAAAGGGCGGGAATGCCCCATTTTTAAGTCAATACAGCACATTTCTGCCTTTTACCCAGCGCTGGTACCCTTTTGGCTGCCTAGTGCCAATGCAGGCACCCTTGTACCATGGCAGGTAGCTCCTGTATTTATAAAAAAAGATGCAGAGTGGCCATTTCCTTCACTATTTACATAATGGATCATTCCTCCTCCCCCATCAGG
The DNA here is from genome assembly GCF_964263255.1 of Lissotriton vulgaris. Classification (NCBI taxonomy): domain Eukaryota; kingdom Metazoa; phylum Chordata; class Amphibia; order Caudata; family Salamandridae; genus Lissotriton; species Lissotriton vulgaris. The sequence continues at coordinate 348,814 of NW_028254370.1, read as the reverse complement.
CCTTGTCATTGGGAATTAGCCTCTTGGTAAAACTGAAGGAAGTCATTTTTCAAAATCAATGGTTTTTGCTGATGTCCTAGAATGTAAGCCATTTTATTTTTATTTTTTTGCAGAAAACAAGGGAACCCAAAGGTATGTCACTAGGGACCTTGGGCAGTAACGTATTTCAAAAGACAGCGGTCCCTAGCAGTTCAGGGATTTTAGCAAAGTAATAGACATACGCTCAATAGTGAGTATGACCTTTGTCCAGCCGGACAGGATTTTTAATTAGAGAGAATTGAAAACATAAAAAGGATTTTTCTACAAAGTGGGTACATCCAGTAACCCACAGGGGACAAGACAAAACAGGGGGGTAAAGTTAACGCAAACAGGGGCAGTCTGTACTAGTAGTTCAGTGGACAGACAAAAATACATTTCAAAGCATCATTGTATACAATTTCTAATTCCATTATACATATGACGCTATTATGTCGACGACGTTTCGATGCCTATACAGAGATAAATGGCATCATCTTCAGGACAGAGAGTTAATATGCTTGTCTTGAAAAAAAAATTCAAAAACAGTTTGTGTGGCCTACACATATAATACATAAAATTATGTTGGGGAAATAGAAAAAAGGGAAAAAGAGACAAAAAAGAAGAATAGAAGTAAGTCAGTAACAAGGGCTAGGCATGTAACATATCTGACCAATCGTGACAAAATTACGTTTTCATGTGTGCATTTTCATCTCTTGAACTGTTTGCAACAGTTACCCATTCTGTTCAAGTGAGCATACATGCGATTTTTCGGCGCAGTGGGGGGACTGTGGGGGACGGCGCATAAATTTGGGAACGAGTGACACGCTAAGTGTTGGGCCATGCGTGGTGTCAAAGGGGTCCTGTGAAGTAAAACGAAGTAAAAAACGGCAAACTAAAGATCACAATTACCAATGTTATGGTCCAGACATTGTCAATTATGAGCTGTTCGTGAAATAATTACCAAACCAGGGCAAGGAAGCCTCTTCATAGGAGACCGGACCGGACGTGTCTCAGTAGGGAAAGTAATTAAAATTAAAAATTACAGTTACGATTCCAGAAGGGTTAAGGAATGAGTTGTAACATGAGCCAGAGGCAACTCAAAGGTTCGGCAGGTACTTACTTCCTGGTTTGGGTTGCTCGATGGCAGTTCAGGATACAGATGGGCGGGGATCGCTGGGGTGCTCGTGACTGAGGGGTGGATAAGGTGGTGTTTGGAAATCGACAAGGGACTCCTATGAAGAGGCTTCCTTTCCCTGGTTTGGTAATTATTTCACGAGCAGCTCATAATTGAGTCCCTTTTTCACTTTAAACGCTCGTATTCACCTTTCTCTTCCCGCTTGTTTTTGGCAGGATAATAATCGAGTAATACGCTCGGACAACTCAATACTTCGCTCCGCGTGCTTTGATACTGAGCACCGGCCCCTGAAAACAGACAATGTCTGGACCATAACATTGGTAATTGTGATCTTTAGTTTGCAATTTATGTTCCTTTCACCAACGCGGCGCATGCTGGATTCACTTGATAAACGCCCTAGAGAATAGGCACCGTTTGTTAAATCAGCACGTCGGGCGCCTACGTTAACCGTGCACTTTGACCGTAACATTGCAATCCTCTTTTATTTCACAGGATAAATTGCTCCACACGCTCGCCTGGCACTTACGGCATTAAACACCATGATCTTCCGATCACTTCAGCCGTTTTTTACTTCGTTTTACTTCACAGGACCCCTTTGATACCACGCATGGCCCAACACTTAGCGTGTCACTCGTTCCTAAATTTATGCGCCGTCCCCCACAGTCCCCCCACTGCGCCGAAAAATCGCATGTATGCTCACTTGAACAGAATGGGTAACTGTTGCAAACAGTTCAAGAGATGAAAATGCACACATGAAAACGTAATTTTGTCACGATTGGTCAGATATGTTACATGCCTAGCCCTTGTTACTGACTTACTTCTATTCTTCTTTTTTGTCTCTTTTTCCCCTTTTTCTATTTCCCCAACATAATTGTATATATTATATGTGTAGGCCACACAAACTGTTTTTTAAAAATGTTTTCAAGACAAGCATATTAACTCTCTGTCCTGAAGATGATGCCATTTATCTCTGTATAGGCATCGAAACGTCGTCGACATAATAGCGTCATATGTATAATGGAATTAGAAATTGTATACAATGATGCTTTCAAATGTATTTTTGTCTGTCCACTGAACTACTAGTACAGACTGCCCCTGTTTGCGTTAACTTTACCCCCCTGTTTTGTCTTGTCCCCTGTGGGTTACTGGATGTACCCACTTTGTAGAAAAATCCTTTTTATGTTTTCAATTCTCTTTAATTAAAAATCCTGTCCGGCTGGACAAAGGTCATACTCACTATTGAGCGTATGTCTATTACTTTGCTAAAATCCCTGAACTGCTAGGGACCGCTGTCTTTTGAAATATTTTATTTTTCATGTCAACTGTCTGTAACTAAGAATCATTAACAGACTCTCTTGTTTTCTTTCCAGCCTCTGAAGCTTTCTTTTTAGTATTAAGTTGTTTCTTCAATCTATCTCTGTACTTCTTCAAATTCCAGCAAAAACTAAATACTTAATGTGAGCACATGAAGTCATGAAACACAGTTATCTTTTGTTAAATCTATATTATAAGTTCTTTGTGCCTTCCTCGTTCAACTAATGTCAAACTCACATTTCTCACTTACTTGCTCCAGCTTATCATGTGCTTTATTTGCACACCTAGCTGTGCTGCTTCTCTGATCAAACATCTCATTTCATCCACATTGTTCGGCATAAGTCTGTTTAAATCAATTGCATTTTGTAAAATGTCTTCAAAATAAGGGCCCAATTCATAAATCTAAAGTCAGATCAAAAGTCAAACTTTAGATCTGAATTCTAAGTTTAAACCTAAAGAACAACTTTACACCTAACGTAAAACTTTACAGCCAAAGTTCAACTTTACATCTGAAGTCTAAGTTTAGACCTGAAGTCTAAGTTAAGACCAAAAGTCTAACTTAGACCAAAATTCTAACTTTACTACTTTTCGGTATTCACAAAGTTAAGTTACTTCTAGTAACTTTACTAGTAGTAGGTTTAAACTTCGGATTGAACATTAGACTTCAGGTCTAAGTGATTTGAGACTAGATTCTTTCAAAGCCCAATACTAATGTCTCTCTCCTTAGGAGGCTCAGCAGTAACAGTAGCAGACATGCCTTTTGAAACTGGAGAGACAACAATAGAATCTCTGCTAGTACTCAACAAAATGTTAATGTATTTCCAGGTGGGGCACTTGCTGCTATACCTGTAACTAGTAGTGCTGTCTATCCATGCACTTGAACACTCATACCCTTTCCCGCTGCACCAATATCAGGTACAGCAGAACCCTACACCCTTGTCTGGATCCCATCAGAGAATGGCAAAGGTCTGGAATTCAAAAAAACATTTAAAAAAGTTATCCTTCTCAACTTAATCCTGTTCTTTGCTGTGCTTCTCTCTGTTTCCATCATCATCTTTTCTTTTACATACTGTTTCTTTGATTAGAAAAGGGAAAATTCTCACTCTTTCCACCAGATCCTCCCTTTAACATCTATCCTGATGATCCCACTTGCCTTTCAACCCCTGTCTAAATGAACCTTTCACTTGTTTCTTCTTCATTTTCTTTCTCTCCTTCTCTGTAGCCATTCAATCATGTTTATTCGGTGCCTCAAGCTGATTAGGTCTATGTAGGAAAGTAGGATCTGCTTCTATGGTTACCCCCACTTTTTGCTTGATATAATGCTGTTTCTCACTAGTCTGACTGGGATCCTGGTAATCAGGACCCAAGTCTCTCTGCTTTCTCCACTAACTTGTTATGGTAAATACTTAGGTACATCCCAGATTGGATACTGGGGTACCCTTATTAGTCCCTAGTATATGGTACTAAGGTACCCAGGGCATAGGTACCCCAGAGGTCCCCCATAGGCTGAAGCATGTACTATGCCACCTACGAGAGACCATTAAAACTATCCTTCCATTGCAGCCTGTGTAAGTTGGTGCTAGCACCGCTTACAAAAGATATAGGTTCCCCTATATCTAATGTCACTGCACTTAAAACCTATAAGTAACCCCTACAGCAGGCCTTTTCAATCCTTTGGAGTCCATTCTCCCTTGTTGTAAGTGAGACAGCCAATATGGAGGAACACCACATCAATACGCGATGACCATCTAAAAACTGGCTGTAACGAACCCTGTCATGTTTGGTATCAAACATGTTGAAATCATACCCCCCACATCGGAAAACGATGTAGGAGGTATGATTCCAAGCACTGTAAAGGCCATCCGTTATGCTCTCAGTTCTCCCAGGACAAGTCTTCTAGACCCGGACAGCACAACTTGGCTGCAGCTGAGCAGAGACACGATTCTGCCATCCTGCTGTTGAGCCAAGCTCGAGCAGGTGAAGGCAGAACAATAGGCATCCTGTCACATGGAGGTGTAACCACCACCCAGACAGGGTTTAGTGTATTGGGGTAGGGTGGGATCATTTGCCAGCACACATAGACTGTGTGCAGGGCACATTTTGTGCCCTCCATGCATAGTCCAGCTCAAACCAGTTCAGAAAACCATTGGCTCCTGGTCTGGCATGAAACTGGACAAAGTACGGGAGAGTATCCACCCCATTGTCCAGCCCCTCCTTAGGGAGGGACCCATGCATCATCCAACTCTTTCCTTATGGTATTTAAGGGATTCCCCATGGGTGGGTCCCTATATTCATCGTGTGACATGATACAATTCAGATACCACTTTAACTTCGACCGTCTGGGCACTCTGGACTTTGCTCTGGGCATCAAGTCTGCAACAGGGAAGACTCCTGCTGTTCATGATCTCTTTGCCCTGCTTGTCTGCTGAAACATCTGTGCCTGTGCTCCATACAGGAATCTGTCCAGGGCCTGTAGACATCCAAGACACCTAAAGGAATCTCCCTTGCAGTGAAGGCGTCACTTCCCTGCATCTGCAGACACCATAACCAAGCTGACCGGTCTGCTGATCCTGGACTCCCATGGACTCCAAGAAGCTCAGCAACAGAGGTGGTGTTTCTTCAAATCCATCAAGGCCTTCCCTTCCCTCTCACCAAGTTTGAGGCAAGTATCCCTCATCTAAGCTGCAGGAATCAAACCCCTGTGCACTACATGGACTTGCAGTTGCAAAGGCTTGTTAGATTTTTTTCACCAAATCTTTGGGCTTCAAGTACCCCAACCTCAAGATTTTCATCCTCACCACATCACGTGCACAGTGGGCCTGCATCTTTGGTGAGCTGCTTGAGGTCCTCTATGACTCCAGAGTCTTCCGGACACTTTCACCTTCTCCAGCAGGGCATCTTCCTGAAGTCCTCCATTGGGTTTGGTAGTGGTTTCCGACGCCACTTCACACCTGTGCACCTGGCTCCCCTGGGACAGGTATCCTGGTTCCTAAGGTGTCTATTGGTGGAGTGGCTCTCCAACCTTCTGTCCAACCTTCTGAGTGGTGTGGCTCACTGGTTAGAGGCGGCAGACCCAGATGCAGAAGTCGGCCCGGGACCAGGGTTCGATTCCCGATGCAGCAGGGTCTTGAGCCATGGTCAGCGGACTCGATAACTCTCGCCTTGGTACCTACTCCAACCATGGGTCCCACTCAGCAACTCTGGGCAATAGCTTGCTTAATCTCTACTAACGGCCCCATCAGCGCCGGGGATGCTTGTCTTCACCTTGGAGATGCCCAGGAGGGACCATCTCACAGGGAAAGCCAGGATGGGTTCCCCAGCGGTATACAGCGCCGGGACGCCCCTTTGCTGGGGCAGCTGTGCGCTTTACAATTATACGACATTTAACATTTAACACATTCCACTGGGTTTCTTCAGGGTCCACTGGGAAGGGTCCTTCTTCTTTAAAATTGCAACCACGACTTACACGTTGATTTGTATGGAGAACGTGGTCAAGTTCCCACAATGCAAACGACCTCCGTAGGGCTCCTAGATAATCATCTTGGATGGTTCCTTGGCTCCCTGGCACTTCTACATCCTATGACTATTGTCTTGACTCTGGTTGTGGTTCGCATACCGCTATTTTAGTGTATGGGTTGGTCCCCTCCCCCCCCAGAGACAAAAGTGTATTTTGTGGTACTTGCCTCTTTCTATTACAAAGTATTGTGTGCTTTGTGTATATCTCTGGCTAGGGGATATCTGTATGGGTAAACAGCGTTTGCCATGCATGCGAGACAATGAATGCCATTACAACGCAGTTGTTACAATGACCGCGTTGTTACATCGCAAACCTTTACAACGCAAGTCAGAACAACGACTTGTGTTAGGGGTCAGAAAGTGTTGGATTTAAAAACCAACACCTTCCCTGCTGTTGCACAGACTGGAGTTGGAATAGTAATTTATACTATTCCAAATTCCAGCGTCCCTACAGCAAGTTGTTGTTCCGACTTGTGTGGTAAAGGAATGCTATGCTAAGACTGATGACTGCTCTCCACAGCTACCACTTAGAGAGCTTTCTACGGTTGTCTAAGACCACTAAAATCACCATAAGGGTTGCCTGGATCAGTGCAAGGTGTCCACTTACATAAGTGTACATCACATTCTGAACCAGCATTTCACATTGGTGTGCAGCTGTTAACATTTAAGCCTGCAGTGTTTTACCAGCTAATCTTGGTGTGGATACATTGAAAAACTATCACTAATGTTAGGCACATAAAATACAAGCTTAGAATAAGTAAGTTCTACTGTCCTTAGGGATGGATAGTTAAGGGTCTAGCACAACCCTTTCACCAACCTCAGAGAGTTTAGTTCCCGCTAGGTTAGGTAGGTACAACACCTCACTACACCTAGTATGTCTTCTAAAGGAAATGCCAGTGGCTCTATGCCTTCTAGATACAGTGACCTCACGTTCCAGGAACTGAGGGCCCTGTGTTCTTCCAGGAAGCTTAAGACAGGGAAAAGCCCTAATACTGAACACCTCCTAGAGGTATTACAGTTGGATGACCTACAGAAAGCTACTGTGTCAGATGAACAGGACGGAGTGGGTGGGCCAGGACTAGGAGATGGGTCAAGAGGGAAACCCCTTGTTGACCTTAATTCTGACCATGAACAGGAGGGGTCTCATGGCTCCCACCTGGAGAACTCAGATCCCCCAGAGGATAGTGCAGATGGCACAGAGGGTTCAGAGTAGACCAAGGAGGTCCAGATCCTCCTCTAGAGAATCCAATGCTTCAGGAGATTCATATAGGGATCTCAATATCTATTAAGAGGGACAGCTCTTTAGACAGGGAGTACCAACTGAACTTGAGAAGCAAGACTTAGGCTCAGGCAAGATCTGTTAGCCCTGGACAAAGAGCTCCTAGAAATACAAAATGCTAGGAAGAAACTGGAACTAGAGTCCCATGGTGACAGTAACAGTGTCTCTACGGTTAGTGTTAAACTTATTTTGACCATAGGAATCTGAGCAAGATAGTCCCTCCTTACCAAGAGGGAGATTCTAACCATAAATGGATCACTGCTTTGGAGAGGGCCTGTAAAGTTTAGAGGGTCCCTCAAGAGCAGTGAGCAGCTATCTTGTGGCTCTCCTTTGCTAACAAAGGTAGAGATAAACTCCTCACTGTTTGAGAAGAGGATGCTGACATTTACCCAGTACGGAAGAGTGCTCTCATAGATGGGTTTGGCTTAACCACTGAACAGTATAGGATTAGGCTCAGAGACACCAAGAAGGCACACACCCAGGACTGGGTAGAATTTGTAGACAGTGTTATTAAGGCTCTAGAAGGCTGGCTTCATGGAAGCAAGGTACAGGACTACCAATGATTGTACAATTTGATTATGAGGGAGCTGATCCTTAATAATTGACAGAACCAGCTTTTACATCAGTGCCTGATGGACTCTGATCTGACCTCTCCCCAAGAATTGTGAAAGAATGCAGACAAATGAGTTAGCACCAGGGTCATGCAGTGAACCATGGCAAAAGAGGTGACCAGAAGAAGCAGGCTGCTTCTAAATCTCGGGATAAGGGTAGGGACAAAACCAAAGATAAGAAAAAGTCTTCTTAAGGACCTAAAAAACCTGCATCTGTGGGTGGGTCTCAAATTTACAAGAAAGGCTAAAAGAAACTTTGGTGTTACTTTTGTAAGGTGAAGACCCATTGGACAAAGGTTGCTGATTGTCCAAAGGCCAAGGAAACTACTTATACTACCACTGCCCCTAAGGCACCCGCTCCCCCTAGCACAAACACAAGTGGTAGTACAGCAAACAGGGGATTAGTGGGGTTAACCTTCGGTACTGAGATGGGTTCTAACTTAGTCAGAACACTAGCTTAGGCTGTGTTAGTCTGTGATGGTGATATGAATCTTGCCACCTTACTAGTCAGTCCCGCTAACTTGGGCAAGTGCAGACAACAGCCTTTAATCAATGGAAAAGAAGCAATGGCTTATGGGGAAACAGGGGCCAGTGTCACTACAGTGACATTGAAACGTCTACCACTGAACAGGTCAGAACAGGTATAGTTGGACAGGTATACTAAGTCAACAACGCTAGCAAAGTCAGGACTGACCATTCATTGGCAGTTGCGAATGTCAGCTGGGGATGGGTAACTGGACCTTAAAGGGTTGTGGTATCTGCAGACCTTCCTGTAGATTATTTGTTGGACAATGATCCAGAAACCTCAGCCTGGTGTGAAGAGGAGTTCATGACTCATACAGAGATGATGGGCATCTCTGCCAGTGTGTTTGCTGTCACCAGGGCTCAGGCCAAACAGCTTACCACTGAAAGAGCACTGGATTCTGGAACAATGGATGAGGTGCTGCCCAAGAGAAGGGCATAGAAATGTCCCTCCTCACAAACTCTTCATGACAATCAGTCTCTTGAGGGAGATTATCTCAGTCCCTGTGAAGGAACTGTCCCAGAGGACCTTGGGCCTGATCAGGCAGAGTTCTTGTGGGCAGGGGGCCTTACCAGGGCAGATTTGAGTTTGGAGCAGCAGTCCTGCCCCACTCTTGAAGCCCTCAGACAGCAAGATGTTTGTGAGGGAGCAGGCAATATCAGTGGCTCCCATAGTATCTACTGGGAGGATAGACTGCTCTACTCTGAGGGCAGAGACCCCAAGCCTGGTGTCACCAGAAGGTTGGTAATACCCCAAAAGTACAGATGTTTCCTATTCTCCCTAGCACATTATATTCCTCTTGCAGGGCACTGAGGGCAAAGCAAGACTTGGGACAGGCTTGTCCCTCACTGTCACTGGCCCCATATGTCCGAAGACACAAAGGAGTTTTGTTGCTCCTGTGTAACTTGTCAAGACAGGGGTAAACCAGGTGATACCACAAAGGCCTCCTTAATTCCACTTCCAGTGGTTGGGATTCCCTTTTTAGAGGGTAGGGATTGACATTGTCGGTCCCATGAAACCTCCAACTGCATTTGGGCACAGTTATATACTAGTGGTAGTGGACCATGCAACTAGCTACCCAGAAGCTATTCCACTTAGAACCACCACAGCTCCTGTGGTGGCTAGGGCCCTCCTGAAAATCATATCCAGAGTGAGCTTCCCTAAGGAGGTCTTAACTGACAGAGGTACCACCTTCATGTCTAGTTACATCACTGCAATGTGGAAAAAGTGTGAAGTAAAGTATAAGTTTACCACACCCTACCATCCACAATGCAATGGGCGTGTTGAAAGGTTCAACAAGACCCTCGAGGGTATGATCATAAGACTCACAGAAAAGCTGAGCCGAAAATGGGATGTCTTCTCTTTGCCTACTGAGAGGTTCCTCAGAAAGGAGTTGGCTACAGCAAATTTGGACTTCTGTTTGGACATCCAGTTAGGGGTCCATTGAGTCTAGAGAAGAAAGGTTGGCAGCAACCTCTCAAACCGTACATTGTGGACTATGTCCTTGGCCTATGTTCATGAATGGCTGAGTACATGAAGAAGGCCAGCAAAAACCTTAAGGCCAGCAAAGAATTTCAAAAAGCTTGGCATGACCAAAAGGCTGTCTTGAAGAATTCTGAGATATGGGTCTGCAACACGACTTAACAAGGACTCCAAATGAATTTTGAGTGTATTGTTTTGTATATAATTGCATACAAGTAAACATTGATATATATGGGTAGGATGCAGTTGAATAAGTTTAAATTGCACTTAATTTGCACTTAGAGGCACTGTTATTTATTCCTTTATGATATTGATACTCATCCGCAAGCTACAGAATATCCAGAACGCCGCCGCAAGACTGGTCCTCAACCTGCCAAAACACTGCCACATCTCCCAGCACCTGCGCACACTCCACTGGCTCCCCGTCGAGGCGAGAATCACCTTTAAGATGCTCACCCACGCACACAAGGCCCTCCACGGCACCGGACCAGCATACCTGAACAGCCGGCTCAAATTCCACGCACTCCAAAGGACCCTACGATCAGCCCAGCTCTCCTATGCCGAGGTCCCCCGCACCAGAAAGACCAGATCGGGAGGCCGCTCCTTCTCCTTCCTTGCGGCCAAAGCATGGAACGCCCTTCAGCTCCACCTCAGACAGACAAAATCGCTCCCCATCTTCGCAAGAAACCTCAAAACCTGGCTCTTCGACAGACCCCCTCCTTGATGGAATGGAACCTGCACCCCCCCACCCCTAGCGCCTTGAGACCCTTACGGGTGAGTAGTTGCGCTTTAAAAAACTCCTGATTGATTGATTGAATTTCAGAGGAAGGGTTTATTTTGTCATGTGATGCTTGTTAATCAAGTTTACATGGGGGAGGGAACCGCACGATTAAATTCAGCTGTGAATGTATGTTTAGACCAGATTGCTGTTTGAATGCAGACGAGGAGACTGCATCTTTGGTGAGCTGCTCAAGGTCCTCTGTGATTCTAGTGCCTTCGTCCTTTGGGCCCTCTTGAAGGTCACCTTGAATTATTTTGGGCTCTGCTGCTTCTGGTGAGTCACCTCGACCTTGCTGGTCCCGACATTGCACCTTCTTCTACTTCCACATTGTTTTTAATTTCCAAGGCTCCTTGGTGCTCCAGCCAAACACCGCCCCCTCAACTCTCGACATCTGACTTGGGGCAGCTGATGAATGGCTCCTGTCTTCCACAGAGTCACCTGGTCCTAACAGCTGCAGTGCCAAGGGCATCATCAACTCTCTTACAACACCCGATATAGATGGGCATTCGTCTTCCGTGCCTCCTGGTCTCTTCCAAGTGGTATAGACTCTGTCCCCTCTGCTTTCAGGTACTTCTCGACTTGTATCCACCTTTGGGTTCCATCGGAAACTTTCACCTGCATCTTCTTAAAGTCCTCTATTTTGTTCGACAGCGGTTTTTGACGCCACTTCACACCTATGCACCCAGCTCCCCTGGGGTAGGTATTCTCATTCCTAAGGTATTAAGGTATTCATTGGTGGGGGGGCTCTCCAACCTTCTGTCTTCCACTGGGTTTCTTCAGGGTCCACTGGGAAGGGTCCATCTTCTTTAAAACTGCAACCTCGGCTTACGCATTGATTTGTACAGAGAACAGGGTAATGTTCCCACACTGCCCACTACCTCCGTGGGGCTCCTAGATACTCCCCTTTGGTTGTTCCTTGGGTCCACTGTACTTCTACATCCTCTGACCGTTGTCTTTACTCGAGTTGTGGTTCACATATGACTATTTTAGTATATGGATTGGTCTCCCTGGTAACCACTGAGTATTCTGTGCTACTTGCCTGTTTTTAATGAAAGCATTCCGTGTATTGGGTATATCTCCGGCTAGGAGATATCTGTATGTGTTAGTTAGTGTCTTATAATAAATACATATTATTATAAATACACTGTGAATTTTTTTCACCTAATCTATACCTACAAAGTTGTGTTCTGGTGAAACAAGCTGCTTTACGCTCCATCTGAACTAAGCCTGAAGCTGCTCTGCACAGCTACCACTTAGAGAGCTTTCTACTAGTGTCTAGGACATTAAAATCACCATAAGGGTTGCCTAGATCAGTGCAAGGTGTCCACTTACATAAGTGTACATCTTATCCTGAACCAGCCACTCACAGACTAGAAAAAGGCTTCCTCTTATTTTTGGTCTGTCTTAGGAAGTCCAACTTCCAATTGTTGAAGGTACCCTCTAAACTAGTGGTTCCCAAACTGTTTCTCGCGGCACTCCGTTGCACCATTAGAACTAGCCAGAGGTGCTACAAATGTCTAGGGAATGTGGAAAAGGTATTAAGTTCTGAAGTTTTGTAATGTGTGAAGTTAAGAAATTAAGTATTAAGATGCCTTTGCATCCCCAAGTAATCCATTTGGGCATGTCATGTGGGAGAGTTCTGAAAGCTTTGTCAAAATGTTAGCTTTTTTTGCATTTAAGTCTCCTTGACAGGGAAACCATTTGGTTTTTTGGAAGAACCCTCACCCACCAACCTAGTTGTTGGCATGCTTTATTATCAGGTTCCCACCCAGAAGGCCGAGTGCCTCCCAGGTGTGCCTCAACACCTGATTACAGCGGAGCAGTTTTTTAATTTATTTGTGCCAAGTGGATGCTGTGATAGTGATAGATTAAAACTACCTAAACGATACCTAGTCCTCCAATATATGGTCCCTGGGTTTGGGTTAAAAATTACAGTTTTTGGTGACGTGAGTTAAACACGGGTCTTGCACATCTCGACAATTAATGTGCAAAAGTGAGTTTTTTTTGTGAGGTGGTCTACATGTTTCAACCCTATGTATTAATTAAAGTGGCTTTCTTGAGGACCCGCAGCTCAGAGTGAACCCTGACCTTACCTGTGAAGAGAAAGGTAAAGGAGACACAACATAAATCAAAAACAACATAAGGTCCATATTAATATGGACCTAACATTCATGCATGTATCATCAATTGGTGCAAAATTGTCGTTCACAAAGGTATTCGTAAGGTGTACAATCATGAAGTGACTCTTTTGTGATTGCAAGCTGTGCATAATCAGTTTTTGAGGAGGATATAGATCAAGGCAAATGTAAAACTACAGGTCTGGCTGTATTGGATTTTATCATTCATCACCAAGATATGTGCTATTGTGTATTATGAAGGTAATGACAATGCCAGAAATGCGGATGCACCTACTTTGAACACGAGAATATTTTGTGACATAGATCCCAGAGGAGGCGGCACCTATAGTCACACTCTAGGCAAGCAGAACAAAAAAATAACAAATAGTTAATGTAACTTCAAAATTGAGGAGAACGAATTTGTATACCCACCCAAGTACTATGAGACCGGGACTCTGTTACTCACTACGTCAAGATTGGCCACATACGTTAGAACCTACTAGTTACTCTCATGTGGTCCCGGTGGGGCCGAGCCCTTGCTAGACAGCGTCTTAAAAAGTGGCTACTGGGACAAGCTCCATCACCATACGTGCACGTTCAGATCAAAATGGAGATTCTGATTGGATGTCGGCGGGCGAGCCCTCTGCCGACATTACTCATTGAAAGTCCATTACTTGGGCGAGCTCCGTCAACGGGCATGTATGTTGAGGCCAAGTGGAGTTTCTGATCGGTGGTCGGCAGGCGAGCCCTTTTCCCCAGAGTTAACCCTTGAATGGTCTACATTTTGTACAAAATTATTTAGCAAATACCTGCGTACTCTTCGGAGTTGTGTTTTCGGTCTTATGAAAAGGTTAGGAAATAGATGTTAGCCTCGGGTCACACTATTATATAAAGCCCATAAAATTACATGTATTGCTTTCACTAAACCCGTTCATTGGAGTCCCTCTTCACATAAATATGTCTTGGTCGGTGTCTACATTAAACAGGGAAAGAGCATGATTGGATGATGTGAGAAATATATATTATATCATTCTTTTCTTTGTAGCAAGAAGGTGGTGATCTGATGTTGCCAAGTGTCAATTTATTCCGGTATTTGTAAATCAATGAAGCATTCATTATTACCTATTATGGAATGTCATTGTTCAGACCCTGTCACTGTGTGTTAAGACGATAAATACACCTCCCTTCTTTTTCTAGCAGTGCTTTTTGAGAATCGTCAAGTTGTTCTATAACCACTCACTTAAGGTCATCGATCATGTGGTTGGTTCTGATAAAGGGATCTGTCATTTTTGTTGTATTTTTTTGCATAGGATATTCCTTCGGTGTTCTTTGATTCTTATTATTTTCTTTCTACTTGTCATTCCAATATATTGTAGTCCCAATGGGCAAGTTATCATGTAGATAATGTTAGTGGAGTTGCAATTGCTATGCTTTTTAAGGAAGCAGGCTATATTGGGTTTCCGGTCCAGGGTTTTTGCCCTCTATGTGAAATTGCATGCAATGCAGTTACCACACGGGTAATGGCCTGTGACATCTGGTATGCCCCACGCATTGCATATTGTGCTCACTCATGATGGTTTCCTGGGTCTTGTGGAGACCAGGCGGTCTTTTAGGCTTCATTCCCTTCTGAAGGAGAAGAGTGGTCTTTCTCAATTCAGGTTCCCTGTTAGTAGAATGCTCCAAAGCTTGTTGATAATCTTTTCCATCTGATTAGAGATTGGATTGTAGGTGGTGACACATGTTTTTTTTGATCGTTTAAAAAGAAAATGTTTTTATTGACATTTCTGTTATCATACATTTTGTTACAGTAGGACATTTCAAGGTACGTAGTAAAGTTGTGGCATTTTAATGTTTGTAAAACATAGACAACCTGGCACAACAACTCTGTACCTTAGGCAATAAAGTCATCAATTAGTGCCATTAGGTGTTAACCGTTTACACATCTAGGCATTTGGTGTGGGCATTGACCGTTTAGGTTTATAGGGTGTATGTTTACTCTGGAAAACTCCTGAGGTGTCATTGATGTTTCATGTATTGGAGCCATGCCACGTGGTGTGTAGTGTTGGGATAATTTATAGAATGATGTATTTTATCAACCCGGCAGTTGTGTGATGTGACTAAGCCCAGTTCTCTCTGGTCATGTGCCCTCAGCCAAGTGAGGAAGGGTCCCTATATGTCTTTATGTCTGGATGCGGTAGGCATTAGTTCCAGAAAAGTGGTGAGTTGTTCTTAACAGAATGTAACGTCTAGGATCCAATCCTTGACGAAGGAGGGTCTTGGTCTGCCTGATTTCATGGCAGCTCTATGTTTCGCTAATAGCAGCAACATAGCCAGGAGGCTGTGAGCCCCCACCGGGGCATCTTTGACGTACCTCAGCAGTCCCAGTAAGTGCGTGGGCTCTAACTGTATCATGAGTATTTTGCTTATGATGTGAAAAATCTTGCGCCAATATGTAGCAATTGGAGGGCATTCTCATGCCAAGTGTGAAAAGGTTGCCATATCCTCGTGGCACCTCCCTCAATCTGTGTTAGCACAGGCACCCATGCATTGCAGCGGTATAGGTGTTCTGTAGTATTGATTTATGAATTTAAAATGTATTAATGTGAGCTTGTAGTTGGGGATAGTTGCTTGAGTTGGGCACAGCAGAATTGCCATTGTTCATCAGTAATCTGTTGTTGCAGCTCAATATTCCACTGTTGCCTATACTTGGGTGCCGTTACTGGATAGTGTTTTTGCATAGAAGTATATAGCCTTATGATCAGCCTGTATAGGGAAGGAGTGATGAGAATGTACTGTAGGGCCTTTAGTACTGGGGGGGAGGTTAGGAAATGTACTGTGAATCTGATGACATGTGGAACGTATGCAGTAGTAGCGCAATACATCAGAAAAATTGGGAGGAGGTGTATCGGCTGGTGTTGGTGGTTCAATAAACCTGTCTTCAGGGTATAGGTCTGCATATTTGGTGATAACTAGTTTCTGTGCTCTTACAATAGTGCTCTGATCCTCCAGGGGAAGCATTTGTGGATTTATAGGTAGAGGGATTGAGGGGGCAGATAGATTCTCTAGGTTGACTCTCCTTCACAGCCCTTCCCATTCCCATCTTAGCGTTTCTGTTGTGTCAATGCCATGGTGGGGCGTTTATATGGCCTATATAGTGCCACCTCTAGGGGAATAGGTGCTGGAATGGAGTTGAGTGTACCCAATAGTGAAGGAACTGGGGCTGTGCTCAGTATGCATATAGAGGAATGGTGGGTACACCTAATCCTCCTTGATCCTGTGTGAGAGTTAGGGCCCGATTCACAGAATGAACTTACTACTTTTGGCATTCACAGAATGCACTTACTACTTTTGGTATTCACAGAATGAACTTACTCATTTCGGTATTCACAGAAGTTAGGACTACTAACTTTAGGACTCCTAAATGCCTTCTGTGAATACCGAAAGTCTTAAAATTACGATTTTTCTCAATTTAGTAGTAGTAAAGTTAGGAGTCCTAACTTTACTACTACTAAATTGAGAAAAATCCTAATTTTAAGACTTTCGGTATTCACAGAAGACATTTAGGAGTTCTAAAGTTAGGAGTCCTAACTTTACTACTACTAATTTGAGAAAAATCATAATTTTAAGACTTTCGGTATTCACAGAAGGCATTTAGGCGTCCTAAAGTTAGTAGTCCTAACTTTACTACTACTAAATTGAGAAAAATCGTAATTTTAAGACTTTCGGTATTCACAGAAGGCATTTAGGCGTCCTAAAGTTAGTAGTCCTGATTTACTACTACTAAATTGAGAAAAATCCTAATTTTAAGACTTTTGGTATTCACAGAAGGCATTTAGGAGTCCTAAAGTTAGTAGTCCTAACTTCTGTGAATACCGAAATGAGTAAGTTCATTCTGTGAATACCAAAAGTAGTAAGTGCATTCTGTGAATGCCAAAAGTAGTAAGTTCATTCTGTGAATCGGGCCCTTAGTGTTTTATTTTTATTTATTTATTTAGAAGCTTATACAGCACGTGGCTACCCCCAACGAGTGTGTCCTGGCGCTACGGACTGAGAGCAGCAGGGATGTTTAATACGGCTAGAGGTTGGAGAACAGCCAGGTATTTTAAATTGCGCCGGAACAGAGATTTAGATTCGGTCAGCCGCAGACACAGTGGTAGGCTCTTCCACAGTTTGGCAGTCACAACAGCAAAAGCTCTGCCCCCCGTTCTGGAGTGGCGGAAACGGGGAGGGGGAAGAAGATGAAGGTGGTTGGATATGAGAGCTTGTAGAGACTGAACAGGTTTTAGCCTGCATCTGAGATAAGCCGGGCCTAGGCCATTTAGAGCCCTGAAAGCCAGGACCAAGGATTTAATCTGGATGCGATAGGTAACAGGCAACCAGTGAAGTTTCATCAGATGAGGGGTTATTGAGTGGCGAATGGGAGTGATCATCAGGTAGTGTATGGTGTTTTAGAATGCTTGGGGGAGTGTAAGTGGGAGGTTTACAAAAATATATTGGAACTTGGGTAGGACTACCATTTTAGTTATCGCTATTCTGCCGTCTAAGGTCAATGGCAATTTGGACCAGACTTCTGTTTTCTCCTCAAGCCAGGTTATAGCACAACCAATGTTCATGTGCCATAGTTCTTGGGTATCTCTACTGAGCCAGATTCCTAGGTATTTGAATGGACCCTCAGCCCAACGGAGCGGGAAGTTGAGCTCGAATGGTGTGGTGCTGTCAGTTAGCAAAAATGTTGTGGATTTCTTCCAGTTAATTTGGATACCTGATAGTCTGCCGATTTTGGTAATCTCACAGAGTGTCAGGATTAAGTTAATATGGGGATTCTTGATGTACAGGGTGATATAATCTACGTATTGTGATATTATTACCCCCCTGGAGGAGAATCCCAGACCCCTGGCAGCAAGATGCTGCCTTAGCTGTGCCGCAAGGGGTTCCATTGCAATTGCGAAGAGTAGGGGGGAGAGGTGGCAGCCTAGTCAGGTTCCGCGAGTGATAGTGTACGCCTTTCATATTTGACCATTCACTCGTAAGCCTGCAGTGGGATTTGAGTATTGTAATTTTATTTGTTGTATTAATAACGGGCTGAATCCTAATCTTCTTAGTACTGTGAATAGAAACAGCAACTCCAGGGAGTCAAAAACCTTAGTGGCGTCAAGAAGTGCAGCCAGCAGGGGTAGTTGTGGTTCTAAATAATGAAGAATCATTAAGAATGTGCATACATTGTGAGTAATTGATCTACCTGGTATAAATCCCGATTGATCAGATCTGGCAATGAGCGGCAATAGTAGTTGGAATCTGTTGGCCAGTTGCTTGGCGTATATTTTATTGTCTGTGTTTATAAGAGAGAGCAGGCGGTATTAGTCACAGATATCTGGGGCTTTTTCAGATTTAAGGATTTACAATACGCTCACTTCTTTAAGCGTGGGGGGCAATACGCCATTTTCAATGGACTCTTGATATATCGCCATGAGATGAGGAGCCAGGATTGATGCGTAACATTTATAGAATGTGGCTGGGAGGCCGTCCAGACAGGGGGCCTTGTTGCTTGGCAGGCTGTTGATGACCTGTACAATGTCTTCCTCAATGAATGGTTCATCCAGTAATGCCCTGTGTGCTCTGCCCAACCACAGCATTCTATTGAATCGAAATAGGGTTGTATGTCCTCTGGTAGGCCTGTGTGTTGTGAGGTACATAGGTTGGAGTAGACGGGTGTGAGGTAATTCTTATATATCTTGGGGACCTCTTATAGGCTGTTGGTCATCATCTCTCAGTTCTGTCAGTTCTGTGATGTAATCTATAGTGTGCAAGGGTTTAAGCAATGAGACCAGTGTTTTGCCTGGTCTATCCCCTTATCCATATTTTCTAGCCTGTGTGTGTTTTCCCAGATTGTTGACTTCTCTCTGCGCCTCCTCCTTGAACTAGGTGAGTGTGCCTCTAATGTGGGGAAGCAGCTCAGGGTCATTGGTTTGAAAGTATTTGCGCTCTAACATTCAGATCTGTGTTTAGAGTGTCTAAGACCCTTAGGGGCATAACGCCTTTAAAATTATCGCTGGTTTAGCGGCAGAAAACTGCTGCTAAAGCGGCGATAATGGGCTTGATAATATGCCCTAGAGAATTCCAATAGAAGCCCATGTTCACACCAGAACATGGAATTCTATTGGATTTCTGAAGGGCATATTATCAAGCCCATTATCGCCATTTTAGAGACAGTTTTCTGCCGCTAAACCAGCGATAATTTTTAACTCTGTTCTTGATAATATGCCCCATGAGTACTCCACCTTTTCTGGCTAGGCAGTGGCCATGAATGACTAATTTAAATGCCTCCCACAGAGATGATAATGAGGAGACATCAAGTTTGAAAAAGATGGTGACTGGACCTAAATTGAGGCCTCATTAGCAACAGTTCATAAAAGAAATTTCTATAGGTCATAGGAATTTTAGGCCTTATTATGATATTGGTAGTACCACCACTGACAGGCCATCGGTGGTGGTCCCATTGACATCGGGGGACAGGGTCTGACCGCTGCATTGCAATGCTCTCGGTTAGGCCGTATTAGTAGAGGTACTGACCAACAGTTTCCGACGGGCTTTTGGTTAGATTGTATTCCCCAAAATGTAGGACGTGCCTGCTCAGGCACCCCTGGTGGGATTACAAACCACCTTTCCACCAGCCTTTTAAAGTTGGTTGTTCTGCCATGACAAGACTGGGATTCAGGGTCTTTTTGGGCCCCCAGAAGGGCCCCTGTCCCCCGTTGCCCTCCTCTATGGGCCCTGGAGGGCACCCCTGGTGTCCCCCTAAACATCCCTTCATGTGTGGCAGGCACCACATGGTGCATGGATGTTTCCAAAGTGTATATTTCCTAATGTGGCTTGTGATGCAGGCCGCACGGATGTCTCCGAATTGTATATTTCCTACTGGGGCTTGTGCTACAGCCATCTATAGCAGGAGCTACTGTTTAACAGAATCAGAAGTTGAAACGGTTTAACCCACCTGAAAAAAGTGACATGGCGGGAAGCCATGGCTAATGGACAATTAGGTCAAGGGAGCCGTGGGTCTAAAAAGTTTGGAACCACAGCTTGACTAAACTATGGATAGGGCAAAAAGAGGAATCTCTAAAACAGAAAAGAGGTGCTCTTAACTGACAACCATGCTCCGCTACCAACAAGTTGTGGGTGCACAATGTTTGTTTTGCTAACAAAATATCCCCAGGGCATTTCGCTCGAATATTTCGTCATGCTAGAGACTTTGAAGCCGTAAAGAGCAACTCTACTCTATGGCCATAAAGAACTGATAAATGTGTTCAGATAAGCATCACATCGCTTGTAGAGACCCATACGGGGTGGGGCAAGAGGTAAGTCAAACGCCGACCACAGTGCAGGTGGGTGCATCATTATAATGGTAGCAGAACCACCGACTCCTTGTCGGGAGGTCTCGCTTTCGCTACGATACTGGTTGGATGCTCGTCTGACTATTATCGTAATAGGGTCCTTTGTTTCAAACACAATACCAGTATTTCAGTGTATACATATAAAATCAAGAATAAAATTACTTACTGCACTTTGTTAATGATGCACAAATCAATTAATGCACAAAAATGTCAAAAAACCCAATTCCTGAAACTCAAAAATAAAGAGAGCCAAAATGCAATCACGATAAAAGCCCAGCATGGAACCAAAACAAATACACTTTACACATAAACTTCAAATCAGGACAGCCAAGCTAGACTAGTACACTACTTAAATTTCCTAGGCACTAGCTTAGCAAAAGAACCTTTAAGCTTACTCAAAAAGCTCTCAGCTCCTGTGGAGCATCCAGCCAAAATTGAGCCACCTCAACATCCCAGTGATAATTTATCAAACTTCTTCATTTCCAAAGTCAAACACATCTGCTCTTTAATTGATTCAGATGTGACCATTTCCATGACTCCTGAGCCTTATATAACAGTCACAGAAATTCAAAACAAACTGATTCTCTTCAAATAACTCATGGATAAATATTTTTAATGACATCAACTTTTCAATCTTCAGGGTTACCTTCAGACAGCTGTCTGACATAAATACTGACACAGCTGAGGCAGCCAATAATCCATTAAAGGGTTACCTTATTGATTATTTCCCTAAAGCACCGAATTGTTCAGCTTCAGCGAAAAATGTCATTTGTATAGCCACTATTAAAGAAAGTCATTGTTTCCACTGAGTGACCCTACAAATAACATTGGCTATCACGTCTGCCTTATTAGAGAAAGTACTGGACAGACATGACTTTACCCAATAACACATATTTATGGAGACAAACATTAGGGCAGGTTTTAGACCTTAGCACAACACTGAATCAGTTGTCACCCTGGTCATTGGTGATCAGAGAAATAGATCTATCAGCTTGATATAGACGCTTTTGTACTATTAGACCTCGCTTGGGACTTTAGGCCATCTGAAAGACACTGGTTTCAATGATTTGGATTTGAAGTGTATCCATTTTTGCCAGAACACTCTCTGGTCATCTCCCTTCCTTCTCCCATTCAACTTCTCAACCTACAAAAGTCTCGAGTGGTTTTGTCCACAGCTCATCCTTTCTTTTTAATGTTTTTATGCTGTCTCTGGTCTCTTTACTAAATTCCATGGTATCAGAGCTCTATATGTATGCTGATATGACACAGACTTATTTAAATAGAACAAATACTCAAGCCTTCTTTCGGCATTTGTGATCATGCAAGCGGTGCCCTGGCCAACATGCTCACCACTGTTCACTACTGGATGGCTTCTAGCTTTTCGAAACTCAATCCTATCAAAACTGAGCTCCTCATCACTAGTTTCGCCTCAACCAAAAGCATCACTAACAGCTGGTCATGAATATGGGCTTCTCTCCTCCCTGTTGTGTGAAGTCTAGGAATGTACACAGAGTCCTCCTCACTACATTCGCCTCCACCTGGTCATAAATATGGGTGGTTCTCGCGCCTGACTTTTCTTCTAGTGTGTGAAGTCCAGGAATTTATACAGAGTCTAATTTCTCGCTCGAATTCTTAGCATCCAAACTTTTAAAGCTTGAGAAGAAAAAACATTGATATTGTTTAAGACCATCGGAAAAAAAAGATGCCAAACTCAGAAAAACACACAAGAATAACATAAGAAATAAAAGCAAAATCACAACTGCAGGTCTAATTACGTTCACCTGTTGAATTTACTCCACAATGGAGCCTTTTACAGGCAAGCAACATGCCTTTGAAGCCACCTTGAATGCAATGTATCTTTTAAAGTGAAGTTTGCAAAACATAATAACATTTTTGATTGCTAACAACATATTCCCAGGGCATTCAGCTCAAACATTTCATCATGCTAGAGAGTTTGAAGCCTTAGAGAGTAAATCTCCTCTGTGGCCATGAACAACTGATAAATGTGTTCAGATAAGCAGCACATCCCTTGTAGAGCCCCATCCGGGGTTGGGGAGAGGTAAGTCCAATTTCAGCCTGTGCAGATATCAGGGTAATTAACTTGATAGCACTCATTGTTTGCAGAATATTTAGTTCTGCAATAAATGCGGATACATCCTTTACTTCTTATTAGGGACACAGGGAATCTACAATATCGGTTTAAACGTTTAATGCTGTATTACAGTTGCAGGAAATAATGTGTGTACATATCTCTTGACATTACTGCCATCAATGTGATCTCTCTTTGCAGGGTGACAACAAATGAATGTAAGATCCAGATTGCTAAAATAGAATTGTGATGTTCGATTCAGTAGTTCTTTCGTACAAATACAGCAGGTGTGAGCCAGTCTATGGGGCTCATTTTTGACATCATTCTCTTTTCTAAAACACAGGTGGCCCCGGCAGTCTGAAGATCACCTCCCTGCGTCCTCCTCTTCTCACCAAATCAATCATCTAACCGGTCCTCCCGTCAATTGCTCAGGACAAGGAGGCTTCATTTAAAAACACAGGCAGGGTGAGTTTGGCCTCCTATGACTTTTCAGATACTATCATTCCGGTGAATAGTGAGATATTTTCCATCACAAGGACATACTACAGTATTTGTGAGATATTTATATGTTAGTTATAAGTCTAGGTCATAAAATATTTATTGTGATTTTGAAATATTTATAAAATGTGTCTCAGTTGAAATATGTCAATGGAAGAATGCCGACTTTGAGTTCATTCAGGTGCTATCAGCATTATATCCTTTACCACACCAAGGCATATATTCATTTTTTAATGAAGCTGCAGTCTGTGCATGGCCATGACAAGCTCAGCGTTTTTCTAGGGGGCTTTTATTTGACAATTCATGCTGTTGTCTGGCGATTTAAGACCATGGTCGCTTTTCTTGCACATGAGTTGCTTTCAGGGGTGCCCACGGGGTTGGTAATTAATTTTACATGTAATTACCCGTTCACCATATATTAGCCGTGCATGGAACTTCATACTCTGTGTACTTCATTCATCAAATGATACAACATTCCACTTCAAATAAATATAGTTCCTACATGTGAGATTCCGTCTATTCTCACACGCTTCGCAACAAACACGCAACATACACAGTCACATGTGCTTCTAGTACGTCATCAAAACTCGCGTGACATTTGGTGCACCATGCTTCTAACACGTCATGAAAACTGATGTGACATTTGGTGCACCGTGCTTCGAAAACGTCTCCAAAACTCACGCGCCTCACACACGTGCCATATAGGCCAAACTACAAACTGTAGTCTTTCAGCCGTGCGCTTTACGGCGCCAAGAACGTGATGCAAAGCAGATCACGACCTCACCAGGGAAGGGCCGGCCGGGGGCGTGGGTGAGCTGGGCCCAGTCCGAGGCGAGGCGCCACTATTCAGAGAAGCTACAGTAAGCTGCTTGACTTGATGTTGTGCTCGTCCATCCTACTTGGTCTCCATAGGGGAGGATGTGGCTTAATGGCCAGAGGTATCGACTTTGGAGCTTGGGAAGCAGGTTCCAGAGTCGGCTCAATGTCCTGTGATTCTGGGCAAAGCTACCTTTCAAGCTCCAACCATTGCTAAATGGGGCTTTTGTATTTCGAAATGAAAACAATAATACAACTGTATTTTTTTGCTATCCTGAGCAAGCCGGGATATTAGCGATTAAGCCAAAAGTCTTACAGGGACCAGTGGTGAATGCGTAAATCCAAGATCAGCTCCTCACGCTACCCATATTTGTAACTTTAGGCATGGAGAGATGAAGTGATCTGTGTAGACTTGAATAGATGCTCAAGTGTTATAACCGTGAGCAGAACCCACTTCCCACCCAACAGAAGAATGAAAACAGGCAAACAAGTGATTTTAAGGCGCTTGTTGCCATCCTTAAGCAAAACACGAGGCACTGAGTTTAGGCAGCAGCTCTATCCCTCACAAGCTCATTCATCTCACAACACAGCTATGCCCTGGCTGACCAAGAACTTACAGGCTCAAACCTCACACAGCAGAGCTATCCCCCCAGTTACACAGACCTTACAAGAGTCAGCTTTCAAGAAGCAGATATATATATTTTAGGTTTCACAAACACTACAGGGTCAGGCCTCACACAGCCCACCTGTCCCTCAAGTTATACAAATCCAACAAGATGTTCAGTTTTCAAATTTAACTTTTTTCTATTTTAAATTCTTAGTGTCCGTTAAGCAATGACTCTGGCTCTTGCATGGTGCATGAACACTATGGGGCTGATTACGATCACGGGCGGATCGCCACCGCCGGTCCACCGGTGGCAACCGCCGATCCGTTGATGGTGATACGCCTGCCAAATGTCCCTGTGTCACCCCCGCCATATTAGTATGGCGATGGGCACTGCGGCGAACGAAAAGAACGTCCACCGATTTTCAGCCAGTCGGATTGCCAGCCGAGCGGAAAAGGCACTCATCCATTTTGTCATGTGCATTTTAAAAGGCCTTTCCATGGTGGCCGTTACGGGCCCCCGGGGGTAGGGGATTGGGGGGCTGCACTTGCGGGGTACCTATGGTACAACCCCTCATTGGCATACACAAGGTGGCAGGCACCGCACTGTGCATGCCTTGTTGTGCATGCCAATGCACAACATGAATATTTTGCATTTTGGCGGGTGCTGCTTACAGCACCGCCCGCTGCAATGTAAAATATGCGGAATGTGACCGCCAGGGGGGCGGTCGCATCCTAATGGGCCTAGCGGGATTGCCGCACCTCTGGTGGTCAATCCTATCTACCGTTACTTTCATATTTGGGCCCTATGTCTTACCAAGGACCACTGGATTTACGCAGCAAAGGAGGACCAACTTATGAGGCAGGATTGACTAAATTATATGGCAAGAAAGGGCAAATTTTGTGGCATACTGCACCACATTGTGTGTTAGTAATGCCACATTATTTTGGAATTTTTATACATTACCATTATCTGGGCAAAGGTTTTATCTCATTAGCAATAGAAGAGTGACCAGTCAACTTTTGCAAAGGCCCTTCCACTGTGCAGCAACAAGAGTCAACAAGGTTTTGGTAACTTTTGATCTGTTTGAGCTAGAAAATAATTTTTGTTATTGAAATCTGCTGTTTATTTAGCAGATTATGAATTATGCGCCAAGTCTAGAAAATCTATAATTATGTGGAAAACGCTCCCTCATTTTTCTCATGCACTCTCCTATCTTCCTGTCTTTTCTCACACTTTCTCCTTGACTGCCACACCAGTCCCAAACTGCCAAGCAAGAAGCAGAGTGGTCCACAGGAATCGGGCAGTATTTTATGTCATGTGGTCCCACATCACAGATGTAACATATGAAGCTAATTAGGACTCTGAGCCAGCAGCATGCTAGGACATTCAGGCACCCAAGTTGATGGTCTGCACCATTCTTCCCTAATCAAAGAAAAAAATATATGCTCTGACGCAATTTAAAGTTAACATCGATGCCCACAATAAAATAAAAAGAGGCTTCCCATGTGGATTAACAGCACTACAGGTCCCAGAATGCAGTGTAACTAAACTAACTAAAGTGCCAGTGCTGGATTAAAGGAATAGTCAGCTAGGCAACTAGGCTAGGGCGGTTCCCAGATCTCTTACCATCCCTGTCCCACTCAGGCACCCCAATATTCACAGCGCCTGTTCACATCTGGTGTCCAGATCACGTTCACTTGCAGCAGTCCCGTGCACACATAAAAATAAGTTGAACAGTATAAGTTTGTATTCAACACAACATGATAAAATTCACTGTAGTTTTCTTGGTTCCTTTAATGTGAACCGCCAGCCGACACATGTTTAGTCAGAGAAACAGTGGTCTCCGACTCTTCAGGGCCAAAGTCTAAGTAGAGGTATGCATAATCCCTGCACCGGTGCCGCTGGCTGTTCTCTGTGCCAACACACTTTAAAGGAACCAAGAAAACTACAGCGAATTTTGTCTTGTTGTGTTGAATGCAAACTTATACTGTTCAACTTTGATTTTTATGTGTGCACAGGACTGTTGCAATTGTTATATATGGTTGGTTTTCCACCACAAAGTAAGTGGTTAGTAGGGTTGCCTCTTTCCTGTCAGCACCATTATAAATAGATCTATGTCCAATTGACCTCCGTAGACTTGACATAGCGCCACCAGTTCCTCTACACTAAAACCCTAGCTGTTTGAATCAGATCACGTTCACTGATGACAGAACAATGATATAAAATGCATTACTCTAATTAAATGAGAACAAAACAACAACTCCCAGAATGCAA
Organism: Lissotriton vulgaris; assembly: GCF_964263255.1. Classification (NCBI taxonomy): domain Eukaryota; kingdom Metazoa; phylum Chordata; class Amphibia; order Caudata; family Salamandridae; genus Lissotriton; species Lissotriton vulgaris. Next base: position 322,365 of record NW_028254370.1, on the reverse strand, counting down.
CGGGTTGTTAAATTTCTAGACCGGAACTGTGCCTTTATGTGCCACTCCTACTGCAAAAGTGATGCTCGTCTCTAGCTTTCCTTAGTCCACTCAGGTTGGAACAGAAAATCCTATCTTTGAATTAAAAAATGTAAGATCCAGTGCAACAAGAAGGGCAGCTGCACGTGCCAAGAAGGCAGCAGCCGCCTCTGTCGCACCTACAAAAAACATGGAAAGTTTTTTTTTTGCCATTTCACGTTTGTTCTGGTTTCTTTCCTTCCATGTTTAATCGGGTAGTTAGGGGCTCTTGCTAGTAAGTATCTGTATCCTTCTATACAAGGCCTGTTTATCGAGGCTCAAAAAAGGTTTAGTGAGTTTTAAGTCTTTTCAGTGACTCTTCGTGCATATAACCTACAACCAGTGGCAGCGCTAGAGAAGCTGCACCCCCTTTCATTTCAGAAATTCATTGTCACGCTGCAGGGAATGCCTCTCGTGAGCTGGGGGCTGCGATGAAGGGGGAGGCAGCAGTTATGTCTGTGTGGGTTTGTAGCAACACAATCAGAGCCTCGGAGGGGGTGTCAGCAGTGATATACTGGAAGCAGAGAGAGCAGTAAGCAACTGAAATTAGCTCAAGTGGCACAGTGGCACTGTAGCCCAGTTTTGTGAAGGGCCTTTGTATGACGGCATCACAGCTTTTCTCCATGTGAAGAAGAAAAGCAATTTTACTGACCGCAAAAAAAAGTATGCAAGGCCCATTCACGAGAAGGGGGCATCACACCTGTACAGTGTGATGGCCAACCAAAATGATCTCTTAGTGAAATAGCCAGGGAGTGAGCTTTGCACAAATGCACCAATAACACGCCAGCATTTATGAATACCACAGATGACAACCAATGGCAATCGCTGGCTGTGCCAAAACCCATAGAAGGGATACAACAGGTCGAGGCTCAAACTAATGAATGTGTCCTGGTTGTGTAACATAACTGGTGCTCATGTAAAGCGCCCCAGTACCTTTGGGTCGAGTTCACACTACATAAACAGCAAAAAAAAAAACAAAAAAAACATTGGGTCCTATTAAAGACTTTGTAACCAGCCCTTAAAGTACATCAGCGTAGCATGCCATCACCCCCTGCCCTCATCCCATCTTTCTCGCACCTACTGCCATTACACTGCAACCACCAATCCCCCCATCCCCCAATTATTTTTCCAACCAGGGTGCGGTCCCGGTCAATCCAATTTAGGGCCTGTCCTTCACAAGGGGGAATGTGTGCTTTGTACAGATTTTAATTTGATCACTCAGTAAGTATTTTTGAGACTGCAAGAAGTACACAAGCACTATACAAAGACCAATGCAGAACTTGGTGAAATAAACATTTCATGTATTTTCATCACCGTGACGTCTGCACTGGCTTTCAATATATGCGATTAAGTACAGTGTGGCATCTCTCGCTTTACCTTTTCATGTAACACCACAAGTGGATCAAGAGATTGCTGCTGAGAAATATGTATAGTCAGAAAAATAACAGGGTGTGCCGATTGGAAGAAGGATAACATCTACAGCCCTCCTGTTTGGCCTTTAATTCCGAATTTGCCTGGGCTCTATAAATCAAGGAGTTTAGATGTTCTAGTTTTAGGTCCACTCCTGAGATCAAGCCCGCAACTGTTTTCAAAATATTTATTTGGATATCCAACTTATCAGCAAGCATTATGGCTGCATTTGCCATTGAGATCAGGGCTTCGTTGATCAATGCAAGATGATTCTCAGTATTTTGAGGCGACGGGCCTGTGTCCACTTCTGTTTAGGGAGGTCCAGAGACCCTAGGTTCGTTGACATAGGGAAGATACTTGAATTTGGGTTTGAGAAGTTTAGGCTCAGTTGGATGGGGAGCGCTGATTTATGGACACTGCAGGCACAAGAGGAGTGGAGAGGATTTCCAGTTGGGCCTTTCAGAAATTACCATGTTTACCAATGATGTTTTCTGATGAATGGGGAGATCCTCTCTAATCCCTGAAATTGTAGTTTTGGGAGGTTGGCTAGGCTGTTCCCCACAGTTTTCTCCGACAGGTTTGGGGACAGAGAACTGAACATGATGTGAAAGGGATTTTCAAACTTATTAAACTTGACTGCAATCTGGAGCTATATAACTCTGAATTGTAACTAATTGGATTTGCAGCCGTCGATGCAGCTCTTATTTCTTTTGCGGCCTTTACAGTGCATGAGTGGATGGGTAGTGCCTGGGTGATTGGATGAGTGCATGTGTAGTACCCGGTTGAATAGATAAGTGCTTGGGTAGTGCCTGAGTGAATGGATGAGTGCATGGATAGCGCCTAGGTGATTGGATGAGTGCATGGACAGTAGTGCCTGGGTGATTAGATGAGTGCATGTATAGTGCCTGAGTGAATATATGAGTGCATTGGTAGTGTCTGAGTGAATTTATGAGTACCTGGATAGTGTCTGGGAGATTGGATGGGTGGATCGATAGTGCCTGGGTGATTGGATGAATCCATGGTTAGTGCATTTTAAAATGGGCATCTAGTCAAGGGTGGCATATGTACAAGCCCCATGCACTTTCTAGTGTGACACACCAGTGGCATAATGTGGTGCTCCATATTAACAAGGTCACTTAAAGTCAACCTGCATGGCTTTTCATGGCCTTATAAATATTGGCCCTTTTCATGCAATACTTTTCATGAAAGGAGCGTGCCATGGGTGTTGCTGTGGGTATTCCCACCCAATAACACACATAGATTCTGCCACATTCCCAAATTTACAATAATTTGTGAACCTGGTAATGCGTCAGGATCCTACTCCTCATCAGGGGAGGTATAGGGAGGCTCAACGAAGAGAAATCATTTCTTCCTTTTTCTTTGCATGCTTGATTCTGCAGCACACATAGAAAGAGTAAAATACCTCTTGTGATTGTTTTTGTACAGGAAGGTTTCTCTTCCTGCACAAAAAAAATCATCCCCACTACACAGGCACCATGGTGCAATGTTGCCTCCGGTGGCGCATGGCAGTCAGTTGTGTGCCACCACGGGGGAGAACATTGGGATGCATCATATTGTCATAAATATAACGCATCCCTGTGCTTTGAAAGTAACCTTGGGCATAGTTCGTGTAGTAGCGCTAGGTGTAGCTATGCGAAGTGCACTTCGCACTACGCGAGATACGCGTAGCTATGCGAACTGCGTAGTGCACTGTACAAAATGCTGTTCGCACTGATTGCACAGTGCTGGATGCTTGTCCGCACTGTGCAATCAGTGCCGCCCGCATCCTGCACAGTGCAAGCGGTCGTTTTCTGCTGCTCGAGTAGATTTCTACTTGAGCGGCAGCTTTCTCAACGCGGACTGGTAGTTTCTCATCACGAACGGTCGCGATCATACGCGACCACTCGCAATGAGAAACCTTTCCTCCCCACATTGAGAATCTCACCGGGAGGTTTATTTTCCACTCTTGTGATCTGCAACTTGATGTTGCTGATTGTGAACGAGGAAAAAGTCTCGCCGGGTTCGCATTTTGCTCGCTCGCAGTCGCCAACTTGACGTTGAGGACCGGAGCATGCAAAAAATTACAGCTACGCGTGTTTGCACTGTGCTACGTGCAATTCGCCTAGTGTGAAGTAGCACAAACTTCGCAAAGTATGCGAGCGTATCGTAGTACTTCACCCAGGATTATTTGAAAGTAATGCAGCACCTCACTGCCAAATGGCTTGCGGCTCTGTGCTGCATTACTTACCTTTAAATTTAGCCCCAAGTGTACAAGTGCATACAGTGTCTCAACACTGTAAATCTGAAAACACAACATAAGAGTTAATTGCATGCCTCTCTACCACTGTGTCACTGGTGTTTTTAGTATCCCAGTAGTTTTCTACTTAAATGTATCAGATTTTAAGTTTTGGAAATGATGCCTATAACAATCTGCATGCTAATCTCTATCAAAGCATATAGCTCACTATTTCTTCAAAGTACATGCAAAGAGTGTGTCACAGCTTGCATATATTATTCACCAGATCGTTCTAAAAGACTACATATTCCTCAATAAAACATGATTCAATTGGTGCATAGGTAGTGCCTAGGTGATTCTTTGAGGATACAGGTAGTGCCTGGATGATTCCCTAAGTATATGAGAACTCCATTGATCATTCCATATCTGCAAAGTTACTGTCTGTGTGTTTGCATGAGTATATCACTACTACCTGGGTGTTTGGATGAGTGCATGAGTAGTACCTGAATGATTAGATAATTGCATGACTAATGGCTCAATAATTCAATACATGCATAGATAGTGGGTGTATGATTTAATGAGTGCAATTCTGGTGCCTGGATGATTGCAGGAGTGTATAGATAGTATATACGTGATTTATAGAGTGCATGGATAGTGCATACATGATTGTTTAACCATATGCATAGCACCTTGCAGACACTGAGTAGCGCTTCAGTGATTGAATGACTACATGCTGCTGCCCATGTGTTTTTGATTCAGTTAACAGGTAGTGCCTGGGTGTTTAGATAACTACATGGATGATTCAATGAGTACATTAGTAGTGTGTGGCCTATTAGATGAGTGCATGACTAGTGTCTGAGTGATTGCATGACTCCATTGTTAAAAGCTTGAGAAATTGGATGAAAGTAAGTGTACTGCTGAGGTCATTGCATTAGGGCAACAGTATTGCCTCAGTAATTAAATGAGTGCATAGGTACTGGATAGTTTTACTAGTACTCTCTATGTAATTAGATGAGTGCATGAGTAATGCCTGTTAATTGAATAAGTAAAGAGTTAGTGGCTGGATGATTAGATGAATCTATAGATAGTGCCTGAATAGTTCAATGACTACATAATTTCAGCCTACCTGATTGCAAGAGTACATGTATTGTGTCTAGGTAATTGAATGACTCCATGGGAAGTACATCACTGATTTGATGACTGCCTGACCAGTGGCTGGGTGATTGCATGAGTGTCTGATTACTGACTGACTGACTGTGAAAGTACCTTCATTGCTTTATTGCTGTTAGATTCAGAACAGTTGTGACTATATCTTGGACTCTTTGGTTATCTATCCCATTCTGTCAGTATCAAACTACCTGTTTTACTGTAAATATGCTTTTCTACAGAGCTATGTGTGAGTGAAGTCTAGATATCACACTTGAAATATAATTGCATACATGGCTCTCTAGGAGCAGACATTGCTTTGTTACTGAGTGGCACATGCATCAGTACATTTCTAAAATGGAAAACAAAATATTTAAATTTTTGAAAGCACTAAACCTTTTGTGAATGGCATACCTACAACATTTTCAAATACTTCTGCTTTTAAAACATATATTTAGCATTTCTCAAACAAAAGTTGCACTCCAAAGGAAGCTAGCACAAGAACTCTTGAGGCATTCTGCACTTTTAATCCTCCTCAATTTTAAACAAACCATGTTTAAAGAAAAAACATCACCCTTATCATATACATGGCATTTTCATCTGCCTTACTGATCATATGTACACATATATGCAATTTCTTCATAGAGGTAGACCTTCAAGCCATCTTTCCCAAAAATATATAACTCTCTACGGGCCAGATGTAGGAAGGCAAACACCGGTCGGTAATGGACAATTTTGGCCGTTACCAAGCGGTATTTGGAGTTTGGGATGTAGGGGCATGTCAAGATACGGATTCGGTAATTTTACCGAATCGGTAATTTTAACGATTCTGTAAAAAAACGTTTCGGTAAAATTACAGAATCTGTAGCTTGACATGTAGGTAGCACTGTAATCAGTGCTACAGAGGTTTAATAATTCGTTATTTACCACCAACTAGAAGTTGGTGGTAAATAATGAAAACCCTTTAAAAAGCATTTTTTTTGCTATTAAAACAGTGCCCTGTTGCAGACATACATGCCCTAAGGGCATGTATGTCTGCAACATGTGCACTCATGCACACTTGAGGGGTGCAATAGGGTGCCAAAGTGACACCCTGCAGCCCTTCTATGTTTCCCCCATTTACCGAATCTGTATTTACCGATTCAGTATTTGACATTTATTCCTATGGGCCTCCAGGCCCATGGGAATGAATGGCAATTACCGAATCGGTAAATACCGATTCGGTAATTTCCGAATCATACCGATTCGGTAATTAAATCGGTAAAGTTACCTACATCCCGATTGCCAGTTCTTAAATACCGAATCAGTATGATTCGGTATTTAAGAATCGGTAATCTGGGATTACCTACATCGGGCCCTACATCTTTAAGTAAACTCAAAAGTCCCACCATATATATAGCTTTGTGCAACCACAAGAACCATGTCTCACCATCTCAGCATATGCAAAGCGGTCATATAAGTTAAAAACCACATTGTCAAACACTTCCCAATACATGCCTAAAAAGTATTACTTCTTTCTAATTCATATACTGGCACATAACATGTACTGGTCTTTTATTTGTGACCACACTACTCCTGTTTAATAATGTTACCAAAAGTACTACAACTCCCAGAATGCAAATGGCAGATGTATCTATTCTGGACATGATGTTTACACACATAAAACACTCTTAGTTCTTCATTGCAACTTTCCACAATACTATATTATTATTTTTCAATAAAATACACAATGTAATAAATAAGCACTAATTCCTGTTTCTCTTTACTTCCCAAAACATTCACCACTAATCTCTTAAACACATACTCTCTAATAGACAGTATATTTTTTCATATCACTGTGATACTCTGTTTAGAAAACTCCCACATACATCTTCATTTTTAATGTAATTTTTTATAAAGAATAAAAACGTTATGTACATACCAGAGACTTCAGTGTTTTACTATATTGTTGTTTTAGCTCATTGTGGATAGTTTAATTCTGCCGTTATAGTTAGTAGAGCTAATTATAACTTGCGCCCCCGCAATACACTGCTGATGACGTCACATATTACATCACTCATGACATGGTCAGTGAAATCACTGATGACATCTCAAATCACATCACTGATGACATCATCCATGTGATTATCTGATGCACCTCCTCACACTTTAATATAACCTTTGATATACCCACTCTAAAACACAGATAAACATTTTCGAAACCATAGACACGCTGTTAGAAATGGGGTCTCTAGTCGGCAAGGGCTTGCACCTTTGTCCAAGTAGGGACCCTTCTTCCTAGTCAGGATAAGGGATCTACACTACTAAAATAACCCATGCTCACCCCCTTGGTAGCTTGGCACAAGCAGTAAAACTTATCTTAGAGGCAGTGTGTCAAGGATTTGCACATAACCAACAGTAATTCAATGTAAGCACTAAAAAAGGACACCACACCAGTTTAGAAAAATTGCCAATATTTTTACATACAAGACCAAAAACGAGAAGAATCCACAATACAGTACTTAGAAATCTACAATTATCAAAATATGCTTCAAAAACAGTTCCTTCATGTCGATAGCTCCGTCCGGGGCTATCACGGAGTCGTGAGCAAACAAATCCAAACAGTTCAGGCTGGTCGTGGTGTCGGGGACCGGCTACGATGTCGGGAAGGTCCGCAAACAGTACCTGCTCGAGATGCAGGGCCCGAGGCTCTTGAAGTCATTCGCGTTGCAGGTTGAGCTCCTTTCTGTTGGGATTAGGAGCGCTAGCGTCGGCAGGCATCGGGTGCTGCGGTGTGAAGTGCAGCGGTGCAGCGTGTGGTTTCCTCAGGTCGGGGTACAAGCAACAGCTCAGTGGCGGCGTCAGATGGTGTCGTCGGTGAGACCAGGGTCGTGGTTCGAAGTGAAGTAGGTGCTCGTCACGGTGCTGGCAGGTCATGGAGCAAGCAGCGGCGTAGTCGTTGTTGAAGCGCTTTCGTCGGCTGACGAACAGGAGTCGATGGTGCCGGCGTCGGTAGGCCAAGCCTGCGGTGCGGGATGAGGAAGGTACGTCATGTAACTTTACGAGTGGTGCCCTCAAACCATGGTGCAAGCAGCGACGTCTACTTTGGCGTGGAGTCGTGGAGTCGTGGAGGCCAAGGCGTCATCGTGAAGCGAGGCGGTACGGAGTACGGTGCCCAAAGGTCCCGGTGCGACCAAAACGGCTCGGTGGCAGAGTCAGCAGGTGTCGTCGTTGAAACCAGGGTCACAGTGCGGCATAGCGGTGGTGCTCTCTACGGTGCCCAGGCTTCGCCGTGATGCGAGGTGGTGCAAAGTGCGGTACTGGCATCAGAAGGCGCCGTCAGTGAGACCAGGGTCGCGGTGCCTTCAGGACACGGAGTCGGCAGCGGCGTCGTAGACGTTGTCAAGTTGCTTTTTTTTTTGGTGCAGCACAAAACACACAGTCCCCAGTGCTGAGGGCAGAAGAGCTTGAAGTCTTTGCTGTTCCTGAGACTTCTTGAACAGGGGGCACTCCCTACCTCAAGTCCTTGGAGAAACTCACAAAAGTAGATTGCAGAAAATTCAGTCCAGTCCTTTCACTGCCAAAGACAGAAGCAGCCACTGTAGGCCAACACAGCAAAGCACACAGCAAAGTGGTAGTCTCTTTCACAGCTTCTCCAGCTCTTCTTCTTGGCAGTCTTCTTGATCCAAAAGAGTTCTAATGTTCAGGGGTCTGAGCTCCAGTATTTGTATCAAAAAATCCTATGATCATCTAGGCAGAGGGTGTCTGTGCCCAGCAAGAACCAGTTCTGCCTTCTCTGGTGTGAATTCCCAGCAGGGGGTGGAGACAGCATTGTCAGAGGCAGACCAGGCCTCTTGAGGTGCAAGGAAATATCTTCCCTCTTCCCCCTTCGCAGCCCAGGTCAATTCAGCCCTTTCCTGACCTACCTAGACTATCGGGAGCCACCCTTGCTTCTTAGCCATGTGTCATTCAAAACCCAGACAGGCAATCCACATTCCAGCAGAGGCACACAGGATAACTGAGCAAGGAAAGACCTACTTCCTAAAAGTGGTATTTTCAAACACAGAATGTAAAAATTACCTTTACTGAAAGATGCATTGTTAGATTCTAATTTCTGGCATACACAATTTTATTTTCCCACCTAGTTCCCAGGGCCAGTTATGTTTATAAGATGTTATAAACAAACTTCCCATTCTGTCCTTTGGGGAACAGGTAGACTTGAAATAGTGAAAAAGTCAATAGGCTGTAATTCACTATCAGGACATGCCACATACACCAGGGCATGTCCCACCTTTCACATACACTGCACCCTGCCCACAGGGGTACTTTGGGTATCATTAGTGGTGCCTGACATGTAAGAATAGGAAAGTTTAGGGACTGGCCAGTGTGTGCACGGGCCAAGTCGATATGACAGTTACAAACTTCACGCAGACTCTGCTAGGGCAGGTCTGAGGTACCTTTTCCGGGCTACTCACGTGGGTGGAACAATCCGTGCTCCAGGCCCACGCGTAGCATTTGGTTTCCAGGCCCTGGCACACTTTACTAGGTACCGACAAGAAAACCAAACAGCCAATCATGGAAACACCAAACCATAACATACTTTACCACAGGAGCACTTGCACTTTACCCCTGATCAGCAGTGTGAAAAGTCCGCAGAAACACTATGCCAGCAAAAACAGAGTACAAAACTGGGAGGGCAAAAAGCAAAAACTCAGGGAAAACACGCCAAAAGATGCCAAGTCTAACACATGTCACCTCCAGCTGAAAGTAGGGCGAACTACCCAACCTCCTGTGAGTTCTCTTCACTAAGGCGGAAGAACCTGGACAGACCATCTGCATTGGTGTGTTCTGTGCCAGGATGATGTTCCACTGTAAAGTCAATTCCTTGTAGGGAGATGGACCACCTCAGCAGTTTTGGATTCTCACCCCTCATTTACATTAACCACCTGAGGGGCCTGTGGTCTGTCTGAACCCGGAAGTGAGTCCCAAAACAGGTAGGGCCTCATCTTCTTCAGTGCCCAGACCACAGCAAAAGCTTCCCTTTCCATGGCACTCCACGTCTGTTCCCTGGGGAGTGGTCTCCTGCTAAGGATGACTACAGGCTGGTCTAGGCCCTCTTCGTTCTGCTGTGAGAGCAATGCTCCCACACCATGCTCTGAAGGGTCAGTCTTCACAACAGATTCCTTGGAGAAGTCAGGTGCCATGAGCATTGGTGCCATGCACATGACGGCTTTCAGGGCATCAAAAGCCGTCTGGCAGGACTCAGTCCAGATCACCTTCTTGGGCTGCTTCCTGGAAATCAGCTCGGTTAAGGGGGCAACAATGGTGCCATAACCCTTAACGAATCTCTGGTAGTACCCGGTGAGTCCTAAAAAGGCCCTCACCTCTGTCTCGGTCTTGGTGGGCTCCCAAGCCAGAATGGTGTCAATCTTCGTTTGTAGGGGTGCCACCTGACCGCTCCCTACCTGGTGTCCCAAGTACATCACAGAATCCTGTCTGATCTGGCAGTTACTGGCCTTGATCATGAGGCCTGCCCTCTGCAGCGCCTTCAACACTTCACAGAGGTGCTGCATGTGTTCTTCCCAACTGGAAAGGAACACAGCAATGTCATCCAGGTAGGCTGCACTGAAATCCTCCAGCCCAGCCAACACCTGGTTGACCAACCTCTGAAAGGTGGCAGGGGCATTCTTCAACCCAAAGGGCATCACCTGGAACTGGTAATGTCCTTCTGGGGTTGAAAATGCTGACCTCTCCTTGGCCCCATTCGTTAAGGCAATCTGCCATTACCCAGACGTTAAATCTAACGTTCTGAGGAACCTGGCAGCTCCCAACCAATCAATGAGCTCATCAGCTCTGGGGATGGGGTTAGTGTCAGTCCTGGTGACGGCATTATGCCTGTGGTAGTCCACACAAAACCGCAGTTCTGGAGTGGCCTCAGGTGCAGCAGTCTTTGGGACCAAGACCACTAGGCTGGCCCACGGACTACTGGACAGCTCAACCACCCCTAACACCAACATCTTAGAGACCTCTTCCTTGATTCTGGCCTTGACCCAGTCAGCCAAACTGTAAATTTTGTGCTTCACAGGGGGGCTGTCACCAGTGTCCACATCATGGGTACACCAGTGAGTAACACCTGGGACAGGGAGAGCAGCGGATAAACTGTCCCAACAACCGGTGACAGTCGCTCTATTGTTCGGCGGTCAGTGTCAGGGAGAGGATCACACCTTACACTGACCCATCACCTTCCTTGGTCGATAGGAGGTCAGGGAGAGGCTCACTCTCCTCTTCTGCCCTGTCATCTGTCGCCAAGAGCATGCTCACTTCGGACCTCTCGAAGTAGGGTTTGAGGCAGTTCACATGGAGGACCCGCAAAGGAAGGGTTCCTGGGAGCCTGCAAATCAACCAGGTAGGTGACCTCACTTTTGTGCTCCATCACCTCAAACGGCCCAGTCCACTTGTCCTTTGAGGAACAAGGTTCCACTGGGGTCATGACCCACACTTTTTTTCCAGGTTGAAACTCGACCAGAGTGGCATTCTGGTCATACCACTTATTCATTTCTTCCTGGCTGGCCTCGAGGTTTGCCTGAGCAAGTTTGAGCTTCCTGAAGCGGGCAGTTTGGTTCCATAAGGCCAGCATGTAACTAAACACAACCTTGGGAGTTTTACTGGGAGCTGCCTCCCAGCCTTCCTTCACCAAACTCAGAGGTCCTCTCATAGGGTGACCATACAGAAGCTCAAAGGACCTGAGAGACTTCTGGGGTACCTCCCTGTAGGCAAAGAGAATTCACGGTAAAAAGAAGTCCCACTTACATCTCATGTTTTTTTTTAGACCCTTAATCATGCCCTTCATGGTCTGTTTGAACCTTTCTACCAGACCGTTACCTTGTGGGTGGTAAGGGGTGGTGAACTTGTAAGTGACACCACACTCCTTCCACAGGGATGTCATATACTTCGATATGAAATTGGTCCCCCATTTGGAAACCACCTATCGGGGGAACCCCACATGAGAAAAGATCCCCATTAACGCCCGGCCCACCACTGGTGCCGTCGTTGTCCTGAGAGGAATTGCCTCCGGGTACCGGTCGGCATGGTCCACCAAGACCAGGATGTACCTATTGCCCATGGCTGTCTTGGGATCCAGTGGCCCCACAATGTCCATCCCTACCCTTTCAAAGGGTGTCCCAACAGCGGGGAATGGTTGGGTAGGAGCTTTGACCTTCCTCCCACTCCTACCACTTGCCTGGCAAGTTTGACAAAACCAGCCATGCACATCTGGCTACCTCTGCATTTGGGCCCAGAAGAAGTGGGTGACAAGCTGGTTGAAGGTCTTGTCCTGCCCCACATTTCCTGCCAAAGGCACTTGGGATCCAGTGGCCCCACAATGTCCATCCCTACCCTTTCAAAGGGTGTCCCAACAACGGGGAACAGTTGGATAGGAGCTTTGACCTTCCTCCCACTCCTACCACTTGCCTGGCAAGTTTGGCAAGACCGGCCATGTACTTCTGACTACCTCTGCATTTGGGCCCAGAAGAAGTGGGTGACAAGCTGGTTGAAGGTCTTGTCCTGCCCCAAATGTCCTGCCAAAGGCACGAGGCGAGCCAGACCCAGTAGGAAGGTCCTGAAGCACTGGGGTACCACCAGCACACGGGCTGACCAAAGCTAAGCAACCTTAGGCTCGCTATACAGGGAATCATTCTCCCAGGAGATTCAATGTGATTCGGACTGCTCACAAGTCGCCTGGGCTGCGGCCTGCTGCCGCAGACCCTCCAGAGAAGGGCACACTTTCTGCTCCCGGCAGAACTCCTCCCTGGTGGCCAATGTGTCAGCTCAGAGATGTTCCCCAGTTCAGCTACCTGTTTCCCTGTAGGCACCGGGGCGTCCCCCTCAAGGTCTGCCTCCTCCTGGACCGTGGGAACTTTGGGGACTGGTTTCCCGAACCCCTTGCTCTTTCTCTTGGCAGGGACTTGGGCCACTGTTTCAGACTCCTGGTGGCTCTGATCACCCTCTCTGGCTGCCATGGACCGAGTGGACATGCATGCCCACTCTGGCAACCCAAGTATCTCCAAGTGAGACCTGAGCTCGACATCCTTCCACAAGGACTGGTCCAGGTCATTACCGAGCAGACAATCTACAGGCATGGAAGTGCTCACAACCACCCTCAAGGGACCTGTGAACCCCCCACTCGAAGGGAACTTGCACCACCAAATACTGGTACTCTGAATTGTTGACTGCAATTACTTGGTGGAATGCCCCAGGGACTACCTGCTCCTCAGAGAACAGGTGACATCGGAGACTAAGGTCACACTGGCTCCAGTATCCCTGAGAGTCTCTACCCTTCTCCCATTGATGGTCACCCAGGTTCTGTATTTCTTGGTGTTAGGGGGCACCTGGTTACCTGGGACCATCTCACTGTCCCCTAGTGAGACGAGGGTCATTTCTGTGGGGTCCCTACCCTCCTGTGGCTACTCCGCCTCCTACCCAAGCACTACACTAGTCAACACCTTTGAATGCCCACCAGTGGGTGGCTGTGCCCCCTTGGAGCACCTGGGGTCCCCCTTCATGTGCCCCACCTGCCCCACCTGGTCACATGCAGAACATTTGTGGGGGCCAATCTCAGCAGTTTTTCCTGACGAAACCAGTTGTTTCTTATCTCTGGGGGGATGGGAACCTTTACCCTGGGTGTTAGTTTGGGGCCCTTTAGAGAACTCCTGTGCTTTACCCTTGTCCCCCCCACTTTTCTGCTGGGGACCCTGCCCACCTTTGGCTAAGTCTCACCCAAACACTTTCTTGTGGACCCTGGTACTCACCCAGCGGTCCGCCTCCATAGCAAGCTTCCTAGGGTCAATCAGCTTACTATCAACTAGGTATTGGCACAGATCTGTAAAACATAGACTGGACAAGTGCTCCCATGCAATCAAATTGTAGAGCCCCTGATATTCTGTCATATTACTGCCCTTCACCCAGCCATGCAGTGACCGGCAAAACACAACCACACATTCCAACCATGTGTTGGCATCAGATTTCTTACTGGACCTCAGCTGGTCCCTGTACTTTTCAGGAGTAAAACCATACTTAGTGAGAAGGGCCTCCTTCATGTCTGGATAGGTGAGGTGGTACCCCTTACCCAAAGCTATTAAAGTGTCCCTTGCTTCTTCAGGGAATAGAGGACACAATCCTGCTCCCCAATTCTCCTCAGGGACCCCATTCATGTGGATTTCTGCCTCGTACCCCTGAAACCACCTTTGAATGTCATCCCCCTTCTTGAATTATTTTGCCACATTCTTAGGGATGTGCACAATTCTGTCTGCCTGTCTTGACGAGTTGCTACCACCATCTGAGCCGGGCCTACTCCTTAGCTCCAGCTCCTTAAGACCTAGCTCATGGTCTAACATCATCTTCTTTTCCTCCATGGCTATGCTTTTGTTTTCACTCTCACTTTCCATCCTGAGTTTTTCCAACTCGAACTTCCTTGCTCCCCCTTGTCCTCCAGCTCTTCTGGGAACAGGCTACTGCTGCTTGGCCTAAAGGGTTCCCCCTCCCAAAAGCCCATCCACCCTAGGAATAGGCCCCTCTGAATCTCCACTAAGATCACCAGATTGCCCACTTGCATCTATGGCTGCTTCCCAGGCCCTCAGAGCCTTTTGTAGCTCGTCCTTCCTAGTTAGGCCTCTGACCTGGACTTTTAGGCTCTTGCAAATGGATTCCACTTCCCTAAAATTGTAGAGTTTCACCCTATCCTCATCAAAGGCAATTTCCAGGGATGCAACGGATGATGCTCTTGATTCCGGCATAACGAAGTAGCAGGTTCAAACTGGCAAGATAAAAAATAGGCCAAAAAGAAAAAGGACTAGATTGTGGCATGTAATGGTCTGTGATATGGTAGTAGTGCACACCAATCACTGTAAGTCAAGTGCAAATGCAAGTCCTATCCTCACCACTGACAACCAATGTTAGAAATGGGGGTCTGTAGTTGGCAAGGGCTTCCACCTTTGTCCAAGTAGGGACCCTTCTTCCTAGTCAGGATAAGGGAGTTATATTCCTAAAATAACCCCTGCTCACCCCCTTGGTAGCTTGGCATGAGCAGTCAGACTTATCTTAGAGGCTGTGTGTAAAGCATTTGCACATAATCAACAGTGATACAGTGTAAGCATTACAAAAGGACACCACACCAGTTTAGAGAAATAGCCAATATTGTTATATACAAGACCAAAAATGAGAAGAATCCACAATACAGTACTTAAAAATACGCTTTAAAAACAGTTGCTTGACGTCGATAGCTCCGTCCGAGGCTATCAGGGTGTCATGAGCAAAAAAATGCAAACAGTTCAGGCTGGTCGCGGCGTCACGGACCAAGTACGGTGTGTGGGAAGACCAGCAAACAGTACCTGTTAGAGATGCAGGGCGCTGAGGCCCTTGAATTCACTTGCGTTGCAAGTTGAGCTCCTTTCTTTTGGGATAAGGAGCGCTGGCATTGGCAGGCATTAGGTGCTGCAGTGCGAAGTGCAGCGGTGAGGTGTGTGGTGCCCTCAGGTCGCGGTGCAAGCAGCGGCTCGGTGGCAGCCTCAGATGGCGTCGCCGGTGATATCAGGGTAGCGGTGTGAGGTAAAGGCAGAGCTCGTCACGGTGCTGGCAGGTCACAGTGCAAGCAGCAGAGTCGTCGTTGCTGAAGCGCTGTCATCGGCTGACGAACGGGAGTCAATGGTGCTGGCATCGGTAGGCCAAGGCTGATGTGCCGGATGAGGGCGGTGCATCATGTAAGTTTATGAGCGGTGCCCTCAAACCACGGTGCAAGCAATGGCGTTGATTTTGGCATGGAGCGGCGGCGTCGGGGAGGACAATGTGTCGTCGTGAAGTGAGACAGTGTGGAGTGCGGTGCCCACAGGTAGCAGTGTGAGCAACGACTCGGTGGCAGCATCAGCAGGCATCGTCGGTGAGACCAGGGTCATATTGCAGCATTGTGGCGGTGCTCCCTGCGGTGCCAAGGCTTCCGCATGAAGCGAGGCTGTGGGGAGTGCCGTGCCCACAGGTTGCGGTGCAAGCAGCAGCTAAGTGGCGGCATCAGTAGGTGTCGTCAGTGAGACCAGGGTCGTGGTGTGGCGTTTAGGCGGTGCCCTCTATGTTGCCTTCAGGACACAGAGTCGGCAGCGCCATCGTAGACATCATCAAGTTGCTTTTCTTCTGTTGCAGCACAAAACACACAGTCCCGTGTGTTCAGGGCAAAAGAGCTTGAAGTATTTGCTGTTCCTGAGACTTCTTGAACAAGGGGCAAGTTCTACATCAATCCCTTGGAGAAACTCACAAAAGTAGATTGCAGAAAGTTCAGTCCAATCCTTTCGCTGCCAAAGACAGAAGCAGCCACTGTAGGCCAACACAGCAAAGCACACAGCGAAGTGGTAGTCCCTCCTCACAGCTTCTCCAGCTCTTCTTCTTGGCAGTCTTCTTGATCCAAAAGAGTTCTAAAGTCCAGGGGTCTGGGCCCCAGTATTTGTATCCAAAAATCCTTTGATACTCTGGGCAGAGGGTGTCGTTGCCTAGCCAGACCAGTTCTGCCTTATCTGGTGTTATTTCCCGGCAGGGGGTGGAGACGGCATTGTCAGAGGCAGACCAGGCCCTTTGAGGTGCAAGGAAATCTCTTCCCTCTTCCCCCATCGCAGCCCAGGTCAATTCAGCCCTTTCCTGACCTTCCTAGACTATTGGGAGCCGCCCTTGCTTCCTAGCCACCTGTCTTCCAAAACCCAGACAGGCAATCCACATTCCAGCAGAGGCACAAGGGAAGACTGAGCAAGAAAATACCAACGTCCTGAAAGTGGTATTTTCAAACACTGAATGTAAAAATCACCTTTACTAATAGATGCATTGTTAGATTCTGAGTTCAGGCGTACACAATTTTATTTTCCCACCTAGTTCCCAAGGTCAGTTATGTTTATAAGATGTTATAAACAAACTTCCCATTCTGTTCTATAAGGAACAGGTAGACTTGCAATAGTGAAAAACGATATGGGCTGTAATTGACTATCAGAACATGCCACATACACCAAGGCATGTCCTACCTTTCACATACACTGCACCCTGCCCACGGGGGTACTTTGGGCCTACCTTAGGGGTGCCTGACATTTAAGAAGAGGGAAGGTTAGGGACTGGCCAGTGCGTGCACGGGCCAAGTTGACATGATAATTACAAACTGTGCACAGACTCTGCAAAGGCAGATCTGAGGTACCTTTTCCGGGCTACTCAGGTAGGTCGCACAATCCGTGCTACAGCCCCACGCGTAGCATATGGTGCCCTGGCACACTCAGTACACTTTACTAGTGGCTGACAAGAAAACCAAACATGCAATCATGGAAACACCAATCCATAATTTACTTTACCACAGGAGCATTTGCACTTTACCACTGATCAGCAGTGCTAAAGGTGCGCAAAAACACTACGCCAGCAAAAACAGAGTCAAAACCGGAAGGGCAGAAAGTAAAACTCAGGGGAAACACGCCAAAAGATGCCAATTCTAACACACACCAATACCAGTTACTACATACACACTCATTGTTTCTTAGGTCTACACATGCATCTTCTCATTCACCCATACTGTAACTCATACATGTAGTCACTCATCAATACAGCACTATCATATGCACTCATACACCTATACATAGACTCACACACCACCACTCATCCATAGACTTACTCACACTCCTCCTCAGTCATGCAAAGAATCAATCACACCCATTTACTCCATTTACTTCACTGAAAAAAACAAAGCCTACAGGTCACAGGGATGCTAAAGTAGGTTTAGTTTTCACTCATACAAAACTAGTGAAATTCAGCAGTTATATTTAGCTGAGTTAACTCTAACTCATGCCCCCTTAATGCACTGCTTATAAACTCAAATATTACATCACTCATGACATGATCAGTGACATCTTTGATGATATTTTGAATGACATCTCTCATGACATCATCTAGTGACTGAGTGTTTTAAAAAAATTCATGAGTGGGAATTAGCGGGTTAATGAGCGCCTTATGGATGATTTGGTAGGTTCATGAGTTTCTCTGTAAGTGAGTGATTAGGGGCCTCAGTGAATGTATGGGTGAGTGACTGGTTGTTTGAATGTCTGTATCAGTCTGCCAGTATGTGTCTAAGTGGCTGTATGGGTAATGAATGGGTACATGAGTGGCTGTATGGGTGAATGATTGGTTGTCTAAGTACCTGTATGGGTATCTAAGTGTCTGTGTGACTACCTGTATGAATGAGTGAGTGGGCGAGTCAGTGGCTGTATGGTTGGTGAGTGTGTGTGAGGGGCTGTAAGGGTGGGTGAGTAGGTGAGTGTGTGGGTGAGTGAGTGGAAGTGTGAGTAGCATACGGGTGATTAACTTGGCATGTGAAAGGCAGTATAGGTGAATGATGGGGTATATGAGTGACTGTAAGGGTGAGTGAGTGAATATGAGAGTGGATGTATGGGTGAGTGTGTGCTTGTGTCACTGACTCTATAGGTGAGTGAGTATGAATTAATATCTGTATTAGTGAGTGTGTCTGTTTGTGTAACTGTATGTGTAGGTAAATGGCTGTGTGATTGGTTGTATGGTGAGTGAGCAGATGTGCGACTAGGTCCATGGGTGACTGACCCAGTGTGTGAGTGGCTGTATGGGTGTATGAGTTGAAATTTCAGTGGCTGAATTAGTGACTGAGCAGGTGTATGAGTGGCTGTATGTGTGAGTGAGTGGATGTGTGTATATATCTATGAATGAGTGAATGGGTTTGTAAGTACTGATATGGGTCTGTGAATGGGTTTGTGGATGGTGGTGTGGGAGTGGGTGTATGAAAGGTTATTTGGGGTATGAATGGGTGTGTTAGTGACTCTGTGAATGATGTCATCAGGGATGTCACCAGTGATATATTTTGAGATGTTATCAGTGATATCATCCATGATGCCACTGATCATGTCATGAGTGATGTAATATGGGAGGTCATAAACAGTGCATTGTGGAGGTTTGATTTATTGTTAGCTCAGCAAACCATAATTGCTAAATTTCACAGGTTTTGTATGAGTGAAACCTGAGCCTAACTTTAATGTCTCTGTAATCTTTGTTTTTTTTCAAAGAATTTCAAAGGTTTTTTAAATGTTAACGCCTAACTATAATGCCCCTGTAACCTCTGTTTTTTTCAGTGGATTTCTATGTTTTTTTAATTATTATTTACATTTGCAGAGTGGTGGGGAAAGGGGGCGGGGCCTCTGAAAACCTCTCAGGAATCCCTCTGTGTAGGACTTACAGGAAGTACCTGGAGGGTTTCTTGCTGCCCAAGTTCCCTTAATGGCCAAGGAGCCTTCATAACCCTAAACGTAGTAAACCAGGAGGCACGTTTCCAGAGTGGTCGCGAATGGGGGCATGCCCTCCAAAGATCTCTTATAGATCCTGCTGTGTGGGCCTTACTTGAAGTAACAGGATTTCTTGTATGATGCTCTTTTGCAGGCCCGTTGATACACTACAGACCGGTCCACTTCTGCAGCTCTTTTAGTCACATTTTCTGGAGCATGAAACAATTATATCTGAACACATGCCCGGTTCAAGGGTTCATTATGACAATGCAAACAGTAATATGGCCGTAGCAGTTACTTTAATTACACATTTGTGTGATTTTCTTCATGGATAATGTGATTACTAAAGTTACATCACAATCAGACCTTCACAATTTTTATTTGACTGCAAAGTATGTATTAGCAGGTAATCCTACTTTCTTTATCGCAAAAATCTCCATCAAATATTATAGCTAACTTTTTACAATGTAAATGCAGATAAAAAACATGTTTTTGACCTTCACCACGTGCATGCAGTTAGGCTGCTTAATAAAATTACAGAAGTGGAGATTCAACTCGAGAAGATGGTGTATAACGCTAATGTATATGGGGCGGAACTTATAGTCAGCACATTTTAAAAATAGCAGCCATTTTTTCAGTTTAAAATTATAAGCATAGATATTTTGATATGCAATAGTTAAAATAGCAGGGCAAGGAGGCTAATATGGCTGTAACCAAAGTGACAGTGCAACAGTTCTGGATCCAAAAATAGCAGCAAGGAGGCGAATGAGAATAACATTTTGCATCAGTGATGAGCATATAAAAATAATTTTTAGAGGAATGATTGGTAAAAAGAGCACTAAAATACCTTGTGTAACACTAGATAATGGGAATTAAAGCAGCAATAAACATTTAAATTAACATTACAAATACAGTGATCACTAGTGCTACTAAAATGCTTTCGTATCAAAACAGCATACTCCTTCTCTTTGCTAAAGTGCACTTCAGGAAACTTGTGACTGTAAAGCAGACATTGCAATCATTAAGTTGCAGTAGGTAATAAAGGGCCCATTTACATTTTAAAAATGTATGTCTGCGCAGTATCGTTAATAAGAATCTCCTGGTAAAATTGTCAAGAAAAAAAAATGGTAGAATAGTTTGACATATTTGCTCATCACATTGGCAAATGGCAACAGTTGCAGAAGAATACTGACCTAGAGGAAAACATATCATCCAGCAAAATGATCCCAACCTGAATCTTGTCAACAGGTTTCTTTCATGGACATTGGTCACGTATAATAAATATGGAGCAATTGAGGGAGACACTTGAATGAGGCAATAATCTTTAACTGAGGGCTTAATCACTTCAGATAGTCCCTAGAGGATTGCCTATGCTTACAGAAACTATCCATAACCCACTTTTTGTCCCCTTTACTTATTGTTTCTGGGTGCTCAAACAATACGGCACAACGAAGTGCCAAAAAGCAGGTTTCGATATATTGCATCCAAGGGATTGACAGGCCACAGGCACAATTTACACAATCATTGATAACAGCACAGGTAAAATCTCCATTGGACCAAATTGAGCACCAGGTGGCTAAAGGGGCTTTATGTATTGTATCTTGGACATAGTCAATATCTAGCTCCAGATGGAGGGGGAAAATAAAAAGATGAGGAGTAACCCCTAGGACTCTATGACAAAATCTGTTCTCTCCAATCGAAGATGCCCAAATAGCCATCATCTCGCTCTGTTCGTGGAACGTGCACGGCTTCGGGGACATGGGACAAGACCATGAAACCGTATAATTCCTTATGCAAAAACAAATAATCCTGCTCCAAGAAACATGGAACATGGGGGCAAGCTTAATACCTGGTTTCATTGACCATCACTGCCTGGCAGAAAGACATTCAAATTATGGCCATCCTAGAGGGGGCTTATCAACCTTCATCACTCAAAAATTGAACTGGGCAACGGAAGAACTAGACACGGGGGAAAACTGGATCCAAGTGATCAAGGTAAGCAGCAAGTAACCAACCAGACAACTCCTATTAATCAACGTCTACATCCATCCGGAGAGAAAAAAGCAGAAGGGCAAACATCTAACCTTAATAAAGTTAATAAAATCATTGCAGAAAAGCCATGTGAATACCCAAATAGTGATCTCAGGCGACTTTAACAGTAACCTTCTAACGACTGAATGGGGAAGAAACAGTAAATCCTCCCAGGGTGCGACCGAGCTTGTGTGTAAACTAGCAGCCCTCGACCTGACAATCATGAACGGTAAAGTTCCGGGTGATTCGCCAGCTGCTGCAACATATCTGAGCAGAAAGGTCGCCTCAACAATAAACCTCATAATAATCAGCAATAACCTGCTTTCACAAATTAACAACTTTAGAATTATCCCACGAGCTGAAAGTGACCACCTCCCGTTGACTCTGAACTTGAAAAACAAAACAAAAATCGCTCAAAAGTACAATACCATCATGCAGCCGCCTGAAACGTTCAATCTTCGTAAACTAAAATGGCGAAGAGTGGCCCCACAATCCATTCAGGAGAAAGTCAAGGCTTTCAAAGAAAACCAATGCCCCGTACTGGAGCGCGCTCACGTAAGCCACTGGGAACGATTGGCCAAGTTTTTGGTCTTTAATTTTCCAGTTTCCACGGGATGGATTTCATCAAAAGTCACCTGAAGGGATCCGTGGTTCAATCGAGACCTCAAAAGGCAAAAAAGAGAGATATTTAATGAACTGAACATCCGGTCCAGCAGGCAAGCAGTTATACGCTGGTGGAGGGCTCGTCCTGTATCCTGGCTTGCCGAGTAGTCAGATTCTTGAAACTTGTCAATAGTTTCCTATTGCAAACTGATGACGACTAAATACAAATTCATGTAAAATCATCCCCACACCCTTTTCAAGGGGTATATTTAAAAAAAAATGTATACTCGAGTTTTAAAACTGTTAAAGTACTATTTTTAATAATTGAATTTTATAGCCATGTACTTTTTGTAAGACAAAATAGTAATGCACTCCGATCTTTTTCATTGCATGATAATGATAATCCTATATGGCTGAGATACCCGCCACCCCCTCTCAACACAATCCCCAAGGATGGGAAACCGGAAACGGTTCTGAACTTTTGGAAGGCGGGAGGGAGTGACCCTCCCGGCCGTATTTATTAAAATATGAAACAAAATCAAAAACATTAAAATAACAGTTTCATATTATGTACAATTTCATTTCCACATTACGATGTTTGGCTAACCTTAACAGATCTCTAATACAAAGGTTCTCCTAGCCGAACTAACATCCTACAAAACATTTGACTTGAAATTGTACATCCTAACGTTAAGGGCCAACGGCAAGGTCGTAACCGGTGTCAGATCCCTAAACCAGAAATACCCCCCCTCACTTGTGAGGGGAGCGACCGCACAGAGACGTACCCCAAGTGCATCTACCAATTTCCCTTGGACTTGACGGGGGCCCCAATGAACTCGACGCCATTTAACGGTCGTCCGAGGACTCGTGTGAGGTGTCTAAAAGGTAGCGTAAACCCCCTCCCGAACCCCACACAACTTACCCCATCTGCCGTCGCAGATGTCCTGGCCCCGGGAAATTCCCCAGGAGGGCCCGTAGCCCCTCCTATCCAGGAAGGGGCCTTGACCACCTTTCCTTTCCTTCCGGCGGCCTATCCTTAGAAGGGACCGCCTCCCCGTTGAGGGGCCAATGGCCACCTCCCCCGAGCGCTCCCATCCGTAATGGGTGACGCCCCCCCATAGGGATCTTCCAATTACTGCTCACCGATCATGACCTTACCGCCCGACCAAAATAAATACGACAATTTACCTAAATTACTAAATTACAAAACAACCATAACTATTACAAGCATGATTACTGATCAACACTAGTGCAGAATTACTTTATTTGAAAAAACATACTGAAAATGACCATTCTTTATTGCATACTCAAAATATCACGACAATCATCACAACCTGCAAGAAATCGAGTTACCACATCAAAACTTTATTCAAAACAACTAGCTGTCCTCAGTGGCTGGTGGGTGGGTCAAAATTGGCTCTTCGTTCCGTCTCGAGCTCACGTGCAGCGGGGAGGTGCAGCTTCAGAGCACAGGAACAAGAGGATGCTTTCTTGGCTTGTTGCTCCTTTTATCCGTCTTCGGGCGGGCGTAAACCCGCCCCCGCCTGCCTCCGAGGGCGTGGCCGGCCGCGTCAGTGTCTAGGACAACCCACTCCAGGGCGGGAAAAGGCGCGCCCCGGCTACGCCGCTTCGGGCATACCAGCCGAGACTCGCCTCCCGCCCAAGATGGCTTCCCGGGGGGATCGTGGTACTCCACCATACGTTCGGGGGGACCGAATGGTCGCCCCTTTCCAGTTGCTTGTGCAGATGTATTCCATTTTTCTAGGGGGGTTTATGTAATGATTTTAACTAATCAAACAATAAAAAAAAACTTGAAAACTTGAAACTGTTCTCCCCAATCTGCATAGCAAGTCATCCCTACATACCCAAATGCCCATTCCATATGTTAAGATCAGTAGGCCTTTGCGATTGTAGATCTCTAAAATAGGAGCATTTGACTTTTTACCAATGCACATTGAAAGCGTGAAAGTGGCACCTGCAGCTTGTGTATATTGGGTTATTCTGTTTTTTAGACAAGTAAGCCAGGTACAACCTTGATCGAACTCCAAGCCTAAGTAAGGGAAGGAACTAACCCTCTCCAGAAGTTTACCCTCTATATTTAGACTACGGGTTGTAGTATTTTTTGGCCCGTTGTCATTGTAAAGGTTTTCTCGTAGTTTGGCCCCAAGCCCAGGGCCTTCATAAAGCTAATGTTATGTTATGTTATAAACCGTTTTGTAGCGCGCTCTGTTACTTGTGAGTATCCTGGCGCGGGAAACGGATCAAAGCGGCAAAGAACAAGACAAGAGAATCCTCCTAACCTGCACTCGTAAATAGGTGGGTTTTCAGATGTTTTTTAAAAGCAGTTACTGTCGGCATGGAGCGAAGGTGGAAAGGGAGGGCATTCCAGGCTCGAGCAACCACCACCGACAATGACATACCACCCAGTCTGGCGCGTTTGAAGCGGGGAAGAGACAGTTTGAACAATGAGGCAGATCTCAGGGTGCGTGTCGGGATGTACTTAGTGAATCTTCTCTTCAGATAAGAGGGGCCTTGGTCATGAATTGCGCGAAACGCCAGCACCAAGGCTTTGAACCGAATGCGTTGTATAACTGGAAGCCAGTGAAGCGAGCGCAACTCCGTGCGCACGCTCTTCCACCTAGGGATGTTAAATAAAAGGCGTACAACCGCATTTTGAACAATTTGGAGGCGATTAACCAGGTATGCTGGAATGCCACTAAACAGTGCATTAGCATAATCAAGGCGGGCCAGTATGAGTGCTCTGGCAACCGACTCTCTTGCCTCCCTAGGGAGCAGGGGAAAAAATTTGCGGAGCATTTTCAGAGTGGCAAAACAGGTGCCGGTGAGTTTTTTGATGTGGTACTCAAATCTGAGATCCTCCGTAAACCAAACACCCAGATTTTTTGCAGGTCTTCCCATCTCGGTTGGGCCAGGAATGTTAGGGGACCAGAGTGTGCTCTTGAATGAAGGGGGAAAGGAGCCGTAAAAGAGCACCTCGGACTTGTCCTCATTGCACTTCAGCTGGGCCTGTGTTAACCAGCGAAATACTGAGGACAAACAAAGATGAACAGTGGATGTGTCCAGGTTGTCATCTGGCCAGGTAAACAGCAGCTGGGTGTCATCAGTGTACCCTACAATCTTAGCCCCGAACTGTTCAGCCAAGTATACCAAAGGTGTAATGTATACATTGAACAGAAGGGGGCTAAGAGTGGACCCCTGCGGGACCCCTGTAAGCAAAGGTCTTTGCTCCGAGGCATACGGAGGCATCCAAACCTGCTGGGTCCTATCTGATAGAAAAGAAGAAAGCCAATCAAGCACCACTCCCCCAACACCAATGTCTGACAGCCGGCCAAGAAGGAGATCATAAGGGACAGTATCGAACGCGGCAGAGAGGTCCAATAAAATTAGGACCGCTCTGCCACCTCCATCAAGACACTCCCGGATGGCTTCAGACATCTCCACCAGGGCCGTTTCGGTGCTATAGGCAGCCCTAAAGCCCGATTGGGCCGGGTGGAGGGCATTAGATGTTTCCACAAAGGGAGATGGGTCGATAGTTTCCCGGGACCGACACATCTAGTCCTGGTTTTTTCAGGAGTGGAAGGAGTTTAGCGTGTTTCCAAACCTGGGGGACCACGCCAGCGGCCAAAGAAAGATTCACCAATTGCGTGGTCTCACTGCAAACAGTCTCCGCCACTTCCGAGAGCACTCGGGCAGGGCATGGGTCGACCGGGGAGCCCGATTTAAGGGACTGGAGAAGACGGAGAACATCCTCTTCCAAAACCTGTGCGAAGGTGGTAAGGTGGAATGTAACTGACAATAAGTTTTTTAAGGCAATTTGCAGTCCTTGCCAGAAGGACTGCATCATCAGCATATAGTAGTGCAGGCACAGCCTTGTCCTCCACATGCGGGATGTCTGCCCCAACTGAAACTAAAGTATTTTCCAGTTCATTAATGTAGAGGAGGAATAGGATGGGCAATGACGCAGCCTTGGTGCACCCCGTGCTTGATGCTGAATTTAAGAAAAGCAAGGATGCAAACACCTCCATCAAGGATTAAAGTGAATATTTCATGATGTAAACGGAGATGACCTTTATCATGCACACAAAGTTAGGCTGCATCATATAGTTACAGTAATGGAGCTTCAAGTCGGGCACCTACTGTCTTGCTGCAAGTGCTTCCTGTTGAGGTTTCATTTTTGTGACCCGAGCATCGTGTCAGAATTTATCCTGTTCTGCATATTTATCCAAGAAGAGGCCACCATTTTTTGCAACACCTCTACTCAAATGGAGTACTTTCTCCTGGCTAATAAATAAGAGTCACCTTGTTGTGTAAATGTATAGTGCATCTTCTACACTACAGATGAGTAAAGGACGCTGAAGAAATGTCTCCACTGTGCCTCTGTGTGTCTGTAACTTTGCCAATGCACTGGAAATGTACTGGACAACTGGAGCCCTTTTAGTAAGCTTTCCATCATCCTAGGATAAGGCGAGAAGACATTGTATACTGCTAATGTATAAGGGAAGGGGCTTCTAGGCACATTTGCATACTTCTTTTTTATTAAAGGGCAGAACACAATCAATAGTCTCCGCAAGAGATGACGAGAAAGAACATCCTCTTCAGAGAAACTACATGAGGTATTGAGCTCAAGAAAAGCAAGGATGCAAACACCTCCATCAAAGATTACAGCTACATTTTCATGATATATATGCAGAGAAACAATTGAGTGGCCTTGACCATGCACACAAAGTTAAGCTGTTTAATACAATTACAGAACTGGAGCTTCCAGTCAGGCACCTGCTTCCTGTTGAGGTTTCATTTTTGTGACACAAGCGCTGTTCTAGAATGAATATTGTCCTGCATATTTATCCAAGAAGAGGCCACCGTTTTGTGCCACACCTCTACTTAACTGAAATACTTTCCACTGGCTAATTAGTAAGTGCTACCTCATTGGGTGAATGCATAGTGCATCTTCTACAGTACAGCTATGCCAAATATATATCTCTAGTGACTTCGGGTGTCTATAACTTTGCCAACTCACAGGATACGGGCTGGCGGTCCTTTAAGTAAGCTGTCCATCATCAAAAAGGATGGGAAGGCGTTTTCTAACAATAATAGACAATTGGCAGGGCCAAACAGGAAGAACTTGTACACATGTTTACATACTTATTTTTTATAAAAGGGCAGAACATGATCACTCATCTCAGCAGCAGAGGATGAGAAAAAACCTCCTCTCGAGAGACGCTCGAAAAAAGCAAGGATGCAAACACCTCCATCAACAATTGCAGCTAACTTTTCATGATGTAAATGTGGAGAAAAAACACTTGTTTGGCCTTGACCGTGTGCAGGAAGATATGCTTCATAATACAGTTACAGAAGTGGAGCATCAACTCGGGCACCTGCTGTCTTGCTGTAAGTGCTTCCTGTTGAGGTTTCATTTTTGTGACACAAGCACAGTGCCAGAATGAATACTGTCCTGCATATTTATCCAAGAAGAGGCCACCGTTTTGTGCAACCCCTCTACTCAACTGGGGTACTTACTACTGGCTAATTACTAAGAGCAACCTTGTTAAGTAAATTTATAGTGCATCTTCTACACTACAGCTTCGTAAATTACTCCAAAGAAATGTCTTCTGTGACCCTGTGTGCCTGTAACTCTGCCAATGCATGGGAAGTGAGCTGGGGGTCGTTTTAGTAAGCTGCCCATCATCCTAGGAAAAGGGCGGGAAGAAGCATACTACTAATGTATATGGGATGGGACTTCTAGGCAGAATGCAGCACGCATGGAAAAAGGAAAAAAATGAGGAGAAAATAATACATTTCTCCTCATTGCGCCTCTCTACGCCTCCCCTGGGAGGAATAGCATTCAGATGCATATCCAGGGTTACAATTTCGCGTAAATCTGGAAATGTGTCAGGTTCCATGAGTGTTGCATGGGAACACCAACAGCAACACCCATGGAACGCCCCTTTCATGCAAAGTGCTGAGTGTAGAGGAGCCGTATTTTTAAGGACAGAAAAAGCCATGCAGGGTAGCTTTTCTTTTCCCTGTAAATATGGGGCAGCTAAATGTGCCGCCGGTGCATCACTAAAAGTGATGGACCAGTGGTGCAATTGGCTTGTAAATAAGCCCCTTGTTCTTATTAGAAGGGCAGAACACAATCACTCTTCTCAGCAGTAGAGGACGAGAAAGAACCTCCTGTTCAGAGACACTACATGAGATATTGAGCTCGAGAAAATCAAGGATGCAAATACCTCCAGCAAGGATTACAGCTAACATTTTATGATGTAAATGTGGAGAAAAAACACTTGTTTGGCCTCGACCATGTGCATGGAGTTAGGATGCTTAATGCAGTTACAGAAGTGGAGCTTCAACTCAGGCACCTACTGCCTTGCTGTAAGTGCTTCTTGTTGAGGTTTACTTTTTGTGACACTAGTATTGTGCCAGAATAAATCCTGTCTTTCATATTTATCTTAGAAGAGACCACCATTTTGTACAACACCTCTACTCAACTGTAGGACTTTCTACTGGCTAATTAGTAAGTGCTACCTCGTTGGATACAGGCATAGTGCATCTTCTACATTAAGCTGCATAAAGAATGCTGAAGGAATGTCTCCACTGTGACCCTGTGTATCTGGGTCTGTGTATGTAAGTTTGTCAATCCATGGGAAACGTGCTGGGGGTCCTTTTAGCAAGCTGTCTATCATCCTAGAAAATGGTTACGAAGACATTATATACTACTGTAATCCTGGGGAAAGGACGGGAAGATAATGTATACAGCTAATATAAATAGGGCAGCACCAAACAGGCGCAGCTTGTAGGAACGTTTACATACTTCTTGTTTATAAAAGGGAAACAATCACTTGTTTCAGCAGCAGATGACTAGAAGGAACCTCCTCATCAGAAACACTTCTGGAGGTATTGAGCTCGAGAAAAGCAAGGATGCAAACACCTCCCTCAAGGATTACAGCTAACTTGCCATGATGTAAATGCGTAGAAAAAAAGCCAATTCGGCCTTTAACATAAACCTGAAGTCAGGCTCCTTAATACAGTTACAGTAGTGGAACTTCAAGTCGGGCACCTGCTCTCATGCTGTAAGTGCTTTCTGTTGAGGTTTAATGTTTGTGACCCAATCATCGTGAAGGGAATGAATCTTGCCCTGCTTATTTATCCAAAAAGAGGCCACCTTTTTTTGTAAGTGCCCTCTTATTGGGTGTATAGTGCATTTTCTGCTTTACAGCTGCGTAAAGTACGCCGAAGAAAATTCTCCACTGTGACCCTACATGTCTAAGTTTTCCAATGCACGGGAAATGTGATGGGGGGTCCTTTTTAGTACGCTGTCTACGATTCTAGGAAAAGGACGAGAAGAAACTGTATACTGCTAACATATATGGGGTGGGGCTTCTAGGCACGTTACTTTTCGTTTATAAAAGGGCAGAACACAATCACTCGTCTCGGTCAGTAGCAGATGACGAGAAGCAACCTCCTCGTCAGATACACTACATAAGGTATTGAGCTGGAGAAAAACAAGAATGCAAACATCTCCATCAAGGATTACAGCTAACTTTTCAATGAAATAATGTAAATGCTGTGAAAAAGCACTTGTTTTGACTTGACCATGAGCACAAAGTTAGGCTGCTTATTATACAGAAGTGGAGCTTCAACTCGGGCAACTGCTGTCAGTAATTGTTTTAGAAAACAGGGAAGGGGGCTGCACACCCACCCCAGGGTGATTTCAGCCCCGGGGAACCCATCCCCCTGGGCCTGGCCCTGTTTTGGGTGCCCTGGAGCCACCCAGGGCACTTACTTTCTACCTTTAGGAACAGCATGGGGAGCTTCCATGCCCCTTCATTCTTTGCTGCCTCCTGAGCGATCCAGCTTTGATTTGACACCAAGGGAGCTGTTAATATGCAGTTTCCTGTGTGCTGACAAGTTGGAGGTGAGCGTGACAGGGCAATCAGCCTTGGGGGAGTGGAATTGAACTGTCCTTGTATTGCACCCACACTCCTGTAGGCCGCTACCACTGGTGAGTCAGCGGTAGAACTTGGGACCTGCCTTTGATGCTGGCATTCTCCTCCTGCAGGACATTTGCTATTGTTTGGCTCTGAACTGGGAGCATTGCCTCCACAGCTACATGACAGCCTGCCACAATCCCTGCACACACATTTGGATCTGAATCCAAATTGTAGGTGACACCAGGAGGTAAGAACTCTGTATCTTCCATGCTGTTGCTCTGTGCTGCTACTCCTGGAACCCCCACACTGGCCTCTGTGCAGAACTAGACTGGCAGCACTGCTGGAGTTCATTCTGGGTGCAAGGCAGATTTGAGGAACGGATAACGACCGCAACTGCACCGCTTCCACCAGGCATCCTAGAGATTTTGTTGGAGAGAACGTTACGGGCCATTATAGTGCAATGGTAAGGACAAACCACCCAAGGGCACCCAGCAGACAAACATTGACCAGTTTACGGTGCAGGGAGCAGGCACTGCCCCATCACAGCCTCTTAGAGAGATGACCCAGATTTTGGAGGTGATTAAGCCTCCAGAATGGCTCTTCATGCCAAAATTGAAGCTATGGCCATAGACGTGAACCTCCTCAGTACTAACATGCACAAGGCATTGGAGCAATCAGTGGAAGATGAGACACAGGTCACGGAAATGCAGTGGGGGATTTCAACACTGAAGGAGACAGTGGCCACTCTAGAGGCCCACTCGAGTTGCTAGGAAACGCCAATGGAAGGTGCAGATGGATGTTCCCATAGATGTAGCCTATAATTTTTGGGATTCCATGAGAGTGCTGAGGGTAACACCCCAGAGAACTTCCTGGAATACTGGATTGAGTTAGCATTCCCAAATGTGACACTATCGAAATTATTCATGGTGGAGAGAGCCCACTGGGATCTAGGCCCCTCTGCAGAAGCCTGGGGCTCCACCCAGAATTGTAATAGCAAAATGTCTCGACTACAAAGGGACAAGGATAAACTCCTATGAGGGGTTCATAGACAGAGATCCTATATTTGAAAATAGCAATATACAAATATTCCCAGACTATACAAGAGCTGCCCAACTTCAGCGCCAGTCCTTTAGCAGTATCAAACAAAAGCTAAGAACAATGGGTTTGAAGTATATGCAGCTCTACCTGCCCAAGCCGAAGGCGCTGAGGGATAGCCATTCTCACTTTTTTATGTCATTGGAGGTAACTTGGGACTGGCTGGAGGTCCATGGTGATGAACATGAGCCATCAACATTCTTGGGAAGGACTTGGGAGTATCTGTGGTGCAGAAGATGGTGCCCTGGCTACTCCAAGGAAACAAATCCGATGTAGACAACATTCCAGATCTTCTGCGAGTTTGGTAGTGCAATCTGATGGTACTCTGGAACTAAAAACACAACGATGGGAGCAAGAAGCAGACAGGGCGTAAGAAGAGTCAGTTACTTCTGTTGCCTCCTCATGCACAGAATTGTATCTTCACAGAGCTCACAAACACTTGAGCGAGCAGATGGCCGAAGTGTAATGTAAAAGAATCGTGCAGTTGCACACCTGTGTGAGGGGTTCTTTTGAAAGTTACTCTTAGTTTAGAAAAGCGTTTGGATGCTTGTAAAGAAATTGCGTGCTGCTCCCTATCTATGAGAAAAGACCCAAAATTCCCAATGGGTTAGAATGCAAAGATCGACTGTGGGAACACCCGCAGCCAAAGGAGTGCACAGCTGGTGGACAAAGATGTCTCAAATCAAACTGATTGAATTCTAATTTAAACACAAGTATTCACAGTTGCTCAAGGGCAAAAAAGTTTTTATCAAATTATCAGATTTCAAATAAACATTTTGCGACAAGATATGAACTCATGGTTTCAGGCATTATATGCATGCTGATAATCATGTATGAGTTCATATCTTGTCGCAAAATGTTTATTTGAAATCTGATAATTTGATAAATTTTTTTGCCCTTGAGCAACTGTGAATACTTGTGTTTAAATTAGAATTCAATCAGTTTGATTTGAGACATCTTTGTCCACCAGCTGTGCACTCCCTTGGCTGCGGGTGTTCCCACAGTCGATCTTTGCAAAGCGTAATGTAGGCACATATGGATGTGCCTAACTGAAGGTGCTGTAAAAGGATGTTACACTAGGCCCTGTCGTGACAGGCATGAGGCGGGCTGGGGGAATGACACCCAGTATCAGGATAGGACTGAACATTCCATGTGTCGAGGCTCCACTTGGACATACCAGGTCATTGTTGTACGGACTTTAATTGGGATGGGATAGGATGAGGTGACAGCACTAATAGAGTTTCTGGGTCTTCCACCCACCCACCCAGCAATTTCCCCCCAACTTTTCTTTGCTCTACTATACATTGTTTTCTATTTCCCTCCTCTGTCTTCTTGCATTTCTCTTATTCTTTAGAAGGGTTGTGACTGATTACTTGACTAGAAGGTACTAGGGTATTAGGGCGAGGAACTGTTGATTGAGCTGCCCTTGGGGTGGGATCTAATTGTTCTCTGCCCCTAAGATATAATACCAGTTCATACCCAACAAAAGGATCACACACACACAAACTGTAGTTACATAGGGACTGTCATTGGGTGGGTGGCAGTATCATTACGCTTGGGAGAATACTAGTTATGTTGGACAAGTGTTTACCTGATGTGGGACAAAGGGAGTTATATATAGTTTGGGGTTATTATCATTGTTGCAGCTTCAATTGTGTTCCTGAGAGCAGAGTAGGAGTGGGAATGGTGCGTGGAGGTGTGTGTTCAAGGGGATCTGGGTGGGACATTACGTGTTATGTGACATGATACGCTTGCTCACATGGAATGTGAGGGAGTCAAACTTCTTTGTGAAATGGTATATAATGCACACCCATCTTATAATGACCGTAGTTCACATAACCCCTCCCCAGGAGGCACATCAGTTGGAGACAGAGGCACAGGAGCTCCATAAAAACTGAAAGGGACAGCTTTATTGCTCCACTCATTTTTCCTACACCAGAAGGGAATCCATATTCGTGGCACTGGGGGTCCCATTCCACGTGCGCGGCCAGGTTGCAGACAGGAAAGGAGATGTGCATTCTTAACACATACGCTCCAAATACTAACAACAGCACTTTTCAGAGCCCTATGGACTGAAGTATTATCCTATGTTGGGCTTCTCATAATTTGGGCAGGCGTACTTGATGGTAGACTTGACCGATACCCACCTCAGATGGGTACGAAACCTCGAATGGTGGCTATCTTATGCGATAAAATGTCTCGACTACAGCTGCTGGAAATTTGGAGGGAGCTCCACCCTGAGACTGCAGAAATCGCCTGTTAAATCCCCATTCATTGGGCTCATAGCCGCCTGGACCATTTTTTAATAATCAATGAGAGAGATCTGAATGTCCCAAGGCATGTTACCAAGTACCCTTTGTGGCATGAATGGCATGATGATCACCGGAGAGTTGACAATTAACCCCTTCGATGCTCATGATGGAACGGTTCCGTCATGAGCGTCGGTTGGCCTGTGCTCATGACGGAACCGTTCCGTCATGAGCCCATAAGCCCAATAGAACGTTCAGCACAGCGCACGAATTTGCGCCACGCTGATGGGGTTAATGTGGCACTCTGTGATCACTTGCGGATGGTATATGTGGCCCAGCTCTTGGGGATGGTTCTGGGGTGGGTCAATTCTTGGATGCCCTTCTCAGACTTAAAGAGGCTCAGGCTGGGGGAGATGTTATGCTAAAGGATCTACAAACAGCCCTCATGGATTTGACTAGGGGGAACAGTCTGTCAGTCGAGTATTTTAAAACTTATTCTGCTTCCATGCTCCTTGCTTTCCTAGAGATGCTCATCAAGGAACATTGGACTGGTACTCTGCTGAACCAGATGCATGAGGCTCTTATCATTTTGATCCCTAAACTGGGCAAGGATCCCACAGACCCTGGGTCCCCTCTCCATGCTCACTGTTGATGTCAAGGTGTTAGATAAAGTACTGGGAATGCAACTGAGCAAGGTGATTACACATTTGGTCCATGATGACCAATGCAGTTTTATGTCTACCAGAGGCACGCATCTGAACTTAGGATGTCTTTCACATGTGATGTATGAGATCCACCGCACGGAACTGCACGCTGCATTAAATGCCCTTGACATAGAAAAAGCCTATGGGCCCAATTCACAGAAATAATTTAAGACAAAATCCTAAACTTACTACTTTTGGTATTCAAAGAAGGCATTTAGTATTGGTAAAGTTAGGATTTTGTCTTAAGTTTGTCTTAAGTCTGTCTTATGTCTGTCTTAAGTCTGTCTTAAGTTTGTTTTAAGTCTGTCTTAGACAAACTTAAGCCAGACTTAAGACAGACATAAGACAAATTTAAGACAAAATTCTAACTTTACTACTAGTAAATGCCTTCTGTGAATACCAAAAGTAGTAACTTTAGGATTTTGTCTTGAGTTAGTTCTGTGAATTGGGCCCTATGACACCTTGTATTGGTGTACTTGTGGTAGGTAATCCGACGTGTGGGACTAGGATGGGAGTTTCTGGCATGGGTGAGACTCTTATATGCTATTCTGACTGCTAGGGTGCATATAGGCAGTGTGGTCTTTGAGTCGTTCTGCATTGAGAGGGGTACCCAACAGGTATGCCCACTGTTGCTAATTGTGCAGTTGCTGTAGAGCCACTCGTGTTCTACCTACAGGCTGAAATGCACGATTGGGGTATGCATGTGGGAAATACGGTGCATATAGTGTCCCTATACACAGCCGGCAAATTGATTTACGCATCGGACCCAGAGCAATCAGTGCATCGCCTTCTTCAGCTGATGGCTCTGTTTGGAGGTGTTTCGGGGCTTCATCTCAATCAACAAAAGACAGTGTTATTTATCTTGTGGTGTTAGTTGAAATTACTGCTCCTGAACTCCCCCCTGTGGGACTGAATTGAGAGACGATGAACCTTCATTTTTTGGGAATGCAAGTGACTCATGATCGACAACGACAATATGATTTTAATATTGACATAATAATGGCAAGACTCACTGCCTCAGTGCAATTTTGGACTACACTGCCACTGTTGTTTATGGGCAGGGTGGTGGTGAGTAAACTGGTATTACTGCTTGTTGCCTATATACCCTGCAGAACTCATTCAGCACATTGCCACC
Source organism: Lissotriton vulgaris (assembly GCF_964263255.1). Taxonomy (NCBI): domain Eukaryota; kingdom Metazoa; phylum Chordata; class Amphibia; order Caudata; family Salamandridae; genus Lissotriton; species Lissotriton vulgaris. The sequence continues at coordinate 287,456 of NW_028254370.1, read as the reverse complement.
CTTGCTCTTTTGGAGTATTGATAACCTCTTAGTGACTCATGTGTGGGCAAGTAAGAGAAGTAGAGTTCACCTTGAATTCCTTAAATTGGACCGCAGCCAGGGAGGCCTTGACCTTCCGGACCTCAAAGATTATCATCTGGCCGGCCTGTTGCAGTTTGACGCAATGTGGTGTGATGACGGTCCCAGCTGGGAAAAGGGGGAAAGACTTGTGTCAGGCTTCATTTAGGTGGCTGACTTCCCTGAGTCACTTATGAGTGGTCAAGTGCTTCTAGTAGATACCTGTCATTGGTCCTCCAGGTGACATCAGCGCGGGAGAAGGCCATCAAACTGGTGCTACATCAGCCAACGTATGTCAAGCTCCTTCCAATCTGGTGACTGCACCCTTTTGGGCATATACGGAACTCCTTTAATATCTCGGGATGGCTTGCCTGGGGCTGCCGGAGGGTGGGTGGCCTCTTCCTAAATGGAGTCTTCATGTCACGTGAGGTAATGGGTGTGCAATTTGGGATAGACGAGGGACAGTTTTTGCAATGCGCCAAAATCTCACACATGACCTAGGACTTTGTAGTAATGTGTAGAATGTAGAAGTAGTAATGTGTAGACTGTAGAGTGTTGTGTGTATGCTGTATTCCACTAGATGTAACAGAATGTTAGGCTCAGATGAGGTGTAGCGGAGGATGTTTTCACAGCTCTACCTTACTGCTGGAAGAGGTTACCAATAAACCACAATTTTTACCACAAGATTACTCCAGAGTGATTACTACAGAATATGGCGATGAACGGGAGGTAACCTTGCACAAATCCATGTTTTTTTTGACGATTTAGAAAATTTAAGGTAACAGTTTAATTGTCAATCAACTATGATCCATCCAGCGTTTGGGAAAGCGCTAGAACATTTTATCAGCAACAAACTACGTTTTCCGGTAATCGAAAGGAATTTCTTAAAAAGAAAATCGATTTTAAGTATTTGCTTGCCTGTTGCTGCAACGTTCAACCGTCACTGCGAGGAGTTGTATTTGTTTAAAGACAAGAGTTCTGGAGGCTGGAGCGGCATTGCCCGTGAGCTTTTCTTCAAGACGTTCTCTCCTCTTTGACATTCGCTTAGTCAAGAGTGCACGTCGATGTCATCACGAAGGTCGTAACCTTTACGCGACGCCATCTTGAATTTCTGTAACCAAGGTAACATATCAGATTGGATCCTAGGAGCTCACCGGTGAATTTCTTTTAATGATTTTCAAATAATTAGTTCCCCCGGATCACTTATTTCAGAGAATTTCAGAACAGTAAGTACATGTTCTACAATGTTATTAATTTTACTGCAGCTATGTCTATGGAAGCTCCTCCAAGAAGCAAAGCACCCCCACCTGGTGATTCTGTTTTACATCTCAACTCTTCTAAAGAACTCTTGTCATCTCCTGGAGAGCCCATCATTCAATGGAATGAATGGAAAGAGTAGTTTTTAAACGATATTGCTAATCTTGAGGATTGCAGCAGATCATACACTCCAGAAAGGAAAAGGAGAATTTTGACGTACTGTCTTGGTCCAGAAGGACTCCGAATTTTCTGTCAGTTACAGAAACGTGAAAGATCTGGTGAATTGATGTATTTAAAGCTGCCTCACTAGACTTAGATGAACACTTTTCTCCTGCAGTTTGCATTGGCGTCATACATCATGCTCTCTTTCAGAGGAAGCAAGAGAAGCATGAGTCCATTGACAATTACATATCAGCTTTAAGGAAGTTATATACAACTTGTAAATTTGATACTTTACATGATGATCTTATCAGAGACCAAATAGTTATGTATGCAAAAAACAAAGCCATTCAAGTCAGATTGTTGGTGGAAGGGGAGTCATGTTTGAAAGACATCATAGCCATTGTCAAAAAAGCTTAATTGTCAGAACTTGTGCTTTAGCCACTTTAGCTTCAGAAAAAAAAGAGAGTAGTGAGAAGGGGAAAAAAATGTCAGAAGTTAAAAGTAAATCTTCTCAAAGTTCTCATTCTAAGTATGAAAGGAAAGTTGTAAAGAAAGGAGATCATTTCATAAGAAACAAACAGCCTAAGTATGCTCGCTATCGCTGTGGTAGTAGTTCACACTTTGTTTGGTATGATAAATGTCCTGCTAGATCGGCAAAATGTTTAGAATGCGGATTGATTGGACATTTTGCACGAGCATGCAGGCGCAAGAATTCCAAAAAAAAGAGTAATGTAGCTTACGTAAAAGAAAGTGATATTGAAGAATGTTCTTCCCATGATAGTGATAGTGAAAACAATAGTAAGTATGACTCTAAAAAAAAGTTGTTTTAAAAATCTCAGGAGAAGGAGATAGCAAACCTTTGTGTTGGGTTTCTTTTGGTGGTGTTGAATTACAAGTCGCAGCTTACTCAGGTTTGCCGTATACGATTATTCCAGAAAATATTTGGTTGCGACATTTTGGTTCTGTCATTGGATGTCATTTAGAAAACTCTGATATCAATCCTGAAAGATATACTGGAGAAAAAATTGATATCATTTGATTTAGACAACTGGTTTTCATGTTTAAGGGTAGACATGCTTTATGTAAATTATATGTGGCCAAGGATGGACAATATGTACTGGGGTGGAAGGACTAACGTAAACTAAATATAATTTTAGACCCTAATAGTCCAGTACAAGTGTTAGTAGCATGCAAAGCTGAAAACACTAAGAGATGGGTATTATATGAATTTCCTAATGTTTTTAATGGGAAAATTGGCAAATTGAAAGGTTTTTCACATTCCATCAGATTGAAAAGTAATGCAGTTCCTAAAATTCACAAAGCACAGAATATTCCACTCATTGTAAGAGATGAGGTAAATCTTGAATTTAGATAAATTAATCAATGCTCATATAATGGAACCTGTGGAATCCTCTGAATGGATCTCTCCGTTGGTCATTCGCCAAGTGGTACAATGGCAAGGCCCATTTTTGTGTTGATTTTGGAGGATTGAACAACAACATTATAGTGGACCAATTTCCGTTGCCCCGGATTGAAGAAGTGTTGTCCCTGACAAGAGAAGCTAAGTGGTTCTCCATACTAGACCTATCTTCAGCATATCATCAAATAATGCCTGACTCTGAGTGCAAACTGTTGACTGCCTTTTGTACACTATTCGGATGTTACCAATTCCGCTGCATGCCATTTGGATTGGCATCGGTGGCAGCTGTCTTTCAAAGACTCATGACACAGTTGTTTGGAGACATCCGTGATGTAATATTTTTCTAAAATGATATCCTAATAATGGGAAATACAAAAAACATCACAATGACATTTTAAGGATGGTTCTGCAGGTACTTGATTTGAAGGGTTTAACAGGTGAAATCAACAAATGTTGGTTTGCCGAGACCAATGTTACTTACTTAGGATACAAAGTTGGTCATGGTTGTATTAAGCCTAAAGAAAAATTGATTGAGGCTATTCTCAAAGCTCCACCGCCTCAGAATAAAGATGAACTTCGCTCTTTTTTAAGCCTAGCAAAGTATTACTCTAAATTTGTAGAGAAGTTTTCTGAAAAGACACATGAAATGCGTACTTTACTTAAGAATAAGAGCAAGTTTGATTGGTCTAACCAAGGTCAAATCTCTTTTCTTGAAATCAAGTCTGCTATTGCCAAATCCCCTACTCTAAAAGGATTCAATACTTCTGCTAAAACCTTCATTACCACTGATGCAAGTGGAAAAGGCTTAGGTGTGGTCATTACCCAAGCTAATTAGAATGGTGGTGAAAGTGTTATTGCATTTGCCTCCAGATCATTATCTCCCACTGAATAAAGGTAATCAGTTATTGAAAGAGAGACTCTGGCTTGCGTATGGGCCATTGAGCACTTTAGAAAATTTGTGTGGGGAAGGGAATTTGTGGTAAGAACAGACCAACCTTTGACAAACGTACTCACCATGGAAGGTTTGTCAAGAGCATCTGCTAGGATTGCCAGACTATTCATGAGGTTACAAGATTTCATTTATAAGGTACAATATGTACCAGGAAAAATGAACAAAACTGCAGAGTTCTTGAGCAGAATGTATCTGCCTTTGAGAGAGATTGACACAAATTCTTGGAATGATGTATGTGTTGCAGGAATTTTTGTCAATGAGAACTGCAAAGGGTTGCAAGAAAAAGAGTGGATGGATGCACAAAAGATGACACTTTAGAAACAGTAAAACACAATATTTTTGGGAGGTACGGAATGAATTGGGTATTGAAGGGATGTTCTTGGTGAGAGAAGAAAAACTTATTCCACCTTCTGAGTTAAGAAGTAAGATTATCACACTCTGCAACGAGGGACATCCTCGTATTTCCCGAACCAAACGCAATATTAAATCTTTGTATTAGTGACCTAAAAGTGATATTGAAACTGGACGTTTTGTCAGATCATGTGTTAATTGTGAAATAGCAGACAAGTCACTGAAAACTTTTAACCCTCCTTTAAGTTCAAAATGGCTGGAATTGAAGGTGGTAGCCAGATTGACACACGTTCAGTAAGCACATTTCTAGAAAGTATCTTTCTTAGAGGAGGTTTTCCAAAATCTTTACTCACCACTAATGGTGTTCAATTCAAATCTTTACAAATGAAGAATATCCTAAGCTATGCTGGTATTGAACATAAACTCAGGGCACTATATCATCCTAGGGGAAATGTTGTTGTGGAAAGAATCAATAGAGTTATTAAAGATACCATACAACAAGCTTTGCATAACCCAAAAAAATTGGACATTGAATTCATGAACATGGTGTGGAGTTACAGAGTCACTGTCCTAGATTCAACTGGTTTCAGTCCTTTTGGTGTTATGAGAGGCAGAGCTCCTCTTTCAAAAGTTAACCCTGGTTGGATGAACAAGGGCAACAAAGTAGATTGGCAGGCTGCAGATATTAAAAAACGTATTATGACTTCTCAGCAGAAAACATTGTTTATTTTAACAAAATGCATGGTGTTAAAGATGTCACAATTCAAGAAGGTAAATTAGGTACGAATTAAATCCAGTAAAAACATTCATATGGGAAAAAACGGTTTAGCTCATCAAAGAATGTATTCAAAGTAAATAAAAATACAGTCCAGTTAGCAGATGGTTCTGTTTATCATATGAGCAAACTTGCAATAGTCAAAAAACTTGATGCTTGTAAAACTGTCCCTGAAGTCAATATTGATGATGAGTCAAATAAATATTGGTGGCTCACTTCCAATATTACTTGTGACCAAGTTTCTTTTCCCAGTGTTTCTGATAATTCTGGTCAAGATCTTGAACATGAAAATTCTGATAATAGCAGTGTTGTCAACCATCCTGATGATCTACTTGCTACTAATGAAGTTAGAATCAGTAGTTTTGGGAGGAACATTTTTAAACCTAAGAAACTTGAGGACTATGTTCTACTTGGATTCATTGTATCTATTTTCTTTCTTCTCTTATTTTTCTTTTTGTTTGGCTGAGCATAGGTATGTTTTAATTAAAGGAAAGGGATGTGTAGAATGTAGAGTGTTACCTGTATTCTGTATTCCACTAGATGTAAGAGAATGTTAGGATCAGATGAGGTGTAGCGGAGGATGTGTTCACAGCTCTTCCTTTTCCTTACTGCTGGATGAGGTTACCAATAAACTACTATATTTACCACAAGATTACTCCAGAGTGATTACTACAGACATCTGGATGTTCTTCCCAGGAAAATCTCAATAGCTACAATTGATACTTGGCCCACAAAGAGTATTACATCTCATTATATCTCAACTGACCGTAGAACTGAAATCTGAAATGCAGATGAATATAGAAATGCGTCGCTTGGGATGGCAAGTTAGAATCCCCACTCACGGGCATCGAATGGAAAAGGACCCTGGCATAAAAGCGGCACATTACCAATATTGGCAGGATTAAATTAACCAAATTCTATTACACCTTCACAGGGTCTACCCGGAAAGATCTGGGAGATGGACGTGTACTGTAATCCTGGCTGATTTTGGCCATCTTACTTAGAAATGTCCACTGCTCTGCCCCTTCTGGGACGTGGTGCTGGGTGAGGTACGCAGAGTAATGCATGTGAATGCAGACCTAACAATGCATCATTGTTTATTGAGATTGTTGCATTTCCCCAAAAACTAGAAAAAATGCAGTACAAATTTGCCATGTTGGAGTTTGGTACTTGTCCGTATGCATATAGCAATAAACTGGGCAACCCCAACACCTCAGACATGGGCTAACAGGGTATCTGATCTTCTGGAGTGAACAGTGGCTGAGGAGGGCAGACACTGAAAAGTCTGTACCGATAATACCCAGGAACAGGATCCTTAGATCTGGGGTAACATGATTACAAAATGATGCAGTAGTCAAACTGAAAGGGAGAGTGACTCTGATGAAATATCATCAGAGAGGGGATCCAGTGACCTGCCCATGCTGGCTGCTGCCTGGTCACCCTCTGAACGGCTAAGGGAATTTACAAGCACACCCTCGCCCGAGTGGTTGCAATGGGTGAGAGTCCAGGTGGGGGGTTTTGGAAGTCCATGACCAAGAAGCTGCGACCCTCTGCAAGGACTATACATCTTATATTTGAGTGGTTTTCTGTGATTCACCTCCTTTTTTCGGGGATTGCATTTTTATATCCATTCTTCTCCCCCTCTGCCACCTACCGCACATACAGGAAATGGAATGATTATTATTGTTATTATGGCTACAATTTCACCCACGTTCGCTGGGGTAACAGGATGAAGCTGAAGGTGTATTGTTTATACTTCTATTTTTTCTTTCTTCCTTTGATTTTATGTTCATGGACAGATGTGACAGACTAGCCACTCAAAGGGTTCCTGCTCCTATCTATCAAATTTCATTTTTGTATGAATCGTATACGACCTCTATTATCTCAGGAAAAAAAATTAGTAACAACTTTCCAACCAAAAAAAAACTATAACTTGTGCTTCACCATATACTGCTTATGACCTCAAATATTACATCACTCGTGACATGTTCTATGTCATCATTTATGACATCACTGATGACATCTCAAATGACATCATTGATGGCATCATTGACGATATCATCCAAGCCTCCTTCTTTCACAATACCCTATAAAATAATATGGCATTAGAGACCTGAAATTAAGTACACCGTGAATAATACGAAGCATCATTAATGCCATCATATATACAACTCCCTCAGGTGTAGCAAGCATGAGTTATGAGAACTTATTGTATGAGAACTGATTGTTAAGCAGCTTTCACATCTGAAGTGGTTGGAGGTGGAACGAGGACCTTCAGAGATAAAAGGCTGAAGAGGCTCAGCCAAAATCAAGATTCCTATCAAAAACTGTCCCCAGAAGAGGATCAAACATATCCTTTGCCATTTCCAACATGGGGACAGTTATAAAATAGGGACTATTTTTTGGGGTAAAATGATCTTACTGTGAGTTAATGTCCCCTCAAATATGTGCAAATATGTTGCACGTTTTGCTTGTGGGCCAGGACAAGCTTCACAGACAAACAAGCATTCCCACACACATATACAAATTTACATAGTCGGACAACAAATGCTTAAGGGCAGCAGAAGTGCAAGCCTGCCTTTAAATACACAGATTATGGGCATCATTATGATGCTGGTTGGTTGGACTGCCGGCCACTATTTCCGCAGTCAGGAGACCACTGAAAATCATGCGCAGTCCAACCACGATGCGACCACCAGGATGGCAGTAGGAAACTGGTCAGGGTCATGCTGCAGCCCTGGAAAAGGGCTGCATGCTGATACTGTGCAGCACCACCTGCATGTTGATGCACTGTGTGCCATGCACCATGTGGTGTGTTGCACACGGTGCATGGAGTTAAGTGTCACAGAAAGGGGGCGCTACATGTGCCCCCAGGGACACTTTTTCAGGGACTGAGAGTCGTGTTTGGTGCCCCCAATCCTTTTCTGACCACCTTTTCATGGCAGGGTTCCCATCACGAAAAGGATATCGGAAAGGGATATCCTAATCCCCTTGGCTATTCCTGTCTTAGCACCACTGCCATCCTGGACACTACTACCAACTGCCGCCCCATCGGGATCTTTGATCCTGGTGAAGGCAGTGGTGTGGCATCTGACAGCTGTATGTCTGACTGTACCGACTGACTATTGAGCCACGATACGCTGCTTTGCCGACCGACCCTGTTCAACAAGGACGCACAGATTCGAACAGCGTCCTACACACTTGGTGTTTTAACTCATCTAGAGAAACCAACTGAGGCGGTTTGCATTTCTTTAATTTCAAGAGAACGCACAGATTTGAACAGCGTCCTACACCCTTGGTGTTTCAACTCATCTAGAGCAACCAACTGAGGCGGTTTGCATTTCTTTTCAAGAACTCAATTGAAGCTATCGAGATTTTTGACGGCCAACTGAGGGAGGCCTAACCTTTCATACCCCAAGGGAGTCTTTGCTTCAGCAATTGAATAGTCATCGTCCTGATGATGGTCTTCTTGACATCAGCAACCGAGACCGAAACGTCGACATTCCATCAACTCCTCTAATGTTGTTTTACAACACGAATTCACAACCACATTTAATTGATCATTTTGGGTTGTCTTTGTTTCATTAATAAGGAGCTGATGTGTTAAGTCATGAACCATAGATACATTTTTGCCAATCTTTGTTCATGATTTTTTGCTAAAATAAATTTGTACATTTATCTCCCATAACTTGTTTTCAGTAAAGATTTTTTCTTTGAAATACAATATTCCTCTGCTCTGTTTTTCTTCTGACCTTCCTTCAATTTATTTATCCATATACAATAATATCGCTATCCTGTGGATACTATTGAGTGCGTTACTGTGGTACAACTCAGAACTTAGACCGAATAATTTAAAAACAAATCCCTTGTAGCATCTTTTGTTTTGAATTGCACATTGCCCAAGCCTACAAGGGTTTATTGGGTTTCCCCTGCCTATAACACTACTGTAATATGGCGGTCAGACCAAAGGGCCACCAAGGATAGACTGTCGGCACTCCGAGTGACGCAATCATAATCAGCCCCTCTATAACACAGCTAGAAATGTGATAAGGTCACCCGATAATAGAACACATAGACGGAAGGCAGCAGACGTGCAAGCCATATACACACACAAGTGAAAGGACAGTCTACAACAGTACAAACTTCCCTCATTCACACAGACACAGGTGTGAAGAGATCAAGCCTACCTCACACATACAAGATATTGGTGCATCACTGATACACATTGGAGTGCACATCACAGACAATTCAAACTTATCTCTTTTCTTCATACACACACTAGTGGTATATAAAATCTTCATAATTTGCTGTTGTTTATTACAGGAAATCCCAAGAAGAGGCAATTATGCAAAAGGCTAATCCTTCATTTAGCACCATATGCTAGTGCAAAATGCATCCTAATGTCGATTTTTGATGTAGAGATGTATTTTGCGCTGTTTTTGCTGTGAGCAATAGCTGCTCATGTTCTGGTTGTCCACATAGTTCCTGTGTTCTCATGCTATATTTTTACACCAAGCGGCAGCGTAATTATGCAAATGATGTAATGGCGTAATTTTGGAAATGTAACAAGAAGAATGTGAAATCCCAGAATTACACTGGCACAATTTAAATTGCTCCCTGGCCTAGTGCACACAAAAACACACACATGCATGCACGCTCGCACGTGAACACACACACACACATATACACCCACACACACACACACACACACCCACACACACACATCCCCAGACATACACTCTCTTTCTCATCAGGTATAGCATAAATCTTTGTATATATTATGTTGAGGAAGTATGTCCGCAAAAAATGTGGACATAGCCGACTTAGCTGTGCACAAAGTTTCTCTCTTCTAAGTTGTGTTTTATGCATAATGTGTACAAAATTGCATGCATGCTTCTAGTGCACATACCTCAATGCACATAGGTACGCAAATATTTATTTAACGCTTTATCTAAACTTTTCTTGAACAAGTTCCAACTCACACCTCTTTGTATTGTCATTTATTGGCTGGTACATTTGTGTAGGCCTTGGGCACATATCCTTAAACAAAAAAAAAACAAAAAAAGAAAAACCTACATGTATGTATTTTGCTACTGCCTCCCTTAAGACAATCAATACACATTTGGCTATTCATTACAGTAAGATGTTAGTGTTGGTGTAGTTCATTTACATGATGATTTCACTGCACATAATTTTACTTACTCATTGCATCAATAATGTGGTGCATGAATAATGTTGTGTAGCACAGTGGTCTTGGTGATTGCACTGAACATTTCTTTGATGAATACTTTTATTTTTCCAAGATTCAAATGTTTTTTAAATGTAGCTGTTATCAATGACTTTCAGAGTCGTGACTAACTTAGTTCTATTCATTCAGTCTTTATTTCAGCGCATTCTGGCCATAAAAGATACATATAAAACAACAATACATTTTACACAGTGAATACAAGAATAATACATGATATGCCGTTGGGAAGCAGAAATACGATACAATTCATCCAATTAATACAGTACAATTCATCAGTTAAAAGGGCACATAAAATATAAAATTAAGTTAAAATACAAACCTAAAAGAAATCTTTTGTGAGGTACCGGAGAGAATGATCCGATTAAGCTACTCAGCAGTATACCTCCAACAAACAGAACAGAACAGCCTAACCTCTACACAGAATACACCCAACTAAACATCTACAACTCCAATCCCCGCTTCTTACGTGAATAACTTACAAACAGTAAGAATCTGCTAACACAAAACACAGTAAGACGACTAGTGTCCGTTTTAATGATCCTATATGCTTCCACATACGAACGAATACCTAAGGTATTGCACAAGGGCTTAATCCATCGTCTCCTTACTAAGTCATATGTGGTGCAAAAAAAATATATGATTGTCATCCTCTCTTGAGTTTAGCTGGCAACACGTACAGTTTGCACTATTCGTTAGCCCTATAGGCGTTTCCCATCTTTCTAAAACTATATTCATTTTAAGTATTCCATATCTAAATTTTAGGTACAGACTTTTTGCGAGTGGAGGTTGTATCTCATCTAAAAACTCCTCAAAGTGTGGTGAGAGTTTAAAAGCAAGAACACAACTAGTAATAGAGCCACATGAATGGTCACTTAAGGAGTTATGAGAAATATAAAACCAGAATCTTGCCTTAACATGTTTCTTACAACTTTGTATCAGACATGCCGGATCTTCCCAGTAATGGATGAGGCCTATTCGATAGAGCCAAGTTTTTACATGCTTCAACCAAGGATTAGAATTATAAACATCAAGGTTCTTCACTTCTAGAAGGCTATCTTTATAGTCTACAAGTTCTGGAGTACTCCAAAGTCTAACCCAAAATAACAATGGACGAAGTACTGCAAGGTGGTCCGTACGTTTCATCTATAGGTCTAAAAAAAGGGGTAAAAGTGGTGTACGTTTGGGCAATCTCAAAATACTTCTGTAGAAGTTGTTCTCGCTTTTCTTAAAAAGATTCCCCGCATTCATGCCCCAGATTTCAGCACCATATAAGGCGCCAGACTGGGCCTTAAATTTAAACACTTCAAGTGCTGGTGTAATAGATTTATTTAAACTTGCGCCATGTCGCTTTACAATAGGTAGGGTGCTCTGATTAAAAATGGTTTTACTTTTTTCAATTTGCGTTCTCCATGAGTTTTTGGAGTCTAGAGAAACTCCCAAGTTGGAAAAATTTGACACAAGTTCCAGTTTTTGACTGTTAAGAAAGAAATGGCCCTTAAAAGATTTATGGGGATTAAGGGCCATACATTTAGTATTTTTTGTATTTATTTCTAGTCCTTTCTTATCACAGTACAGTTTTGAAGGAATTTAAAAGGCTTTGCAGACCAATGGGAGTTTGCGAGATCAGGATGGTATCGTCCGCAAATAAGAGTGCGGGAACCCTCTCTCCATTTGACTTCGGTGAATCGTTTTTACTCTCTTCTAAATAAGCCGGAATGTCATTAACAAATAAAGAAAAGAGAGTGGGAGCCAACACGCACCCTTGGCGGACTCCCCACCTAATTGGAACAGGTTTGGTTAGTTCCCCATTCGGACCCCAACGTACTCTTGCAAAGTTGTTGTCATGCAATCTTCTAATCTGCTTCAGTACACAAGCTGGTGATCCCAGGGCAGACAGACAATCACATAAATGATCCCGCAAAACTAAATCAAAAGCTGCCCTAAGGTCAACAAAAGCTACATAAATGTGTCCCTTTAATAAAAAACATATTTCCAACAAATACAACAAAATCTGAAAACTTGGTCAATTGTGCTAGTATTACGTCTAAAACCTGCTTGGAATTTAGTAAAGATCGTATTCTCATCAATCCACAAATTCATGCGAGTTAAAAGGTGCCTCGAGAAGATTTTTTGTAAAATGTCTAAAAGACAAATGGGACGATAGATAGAAGGATCATTTCTCTCTCCCTTTTTGAAAATTAAAATAATTTCTGCGCCCCTCCAGCTATCAGGTAAATTTACACCGGTAACTAATATATTAAAAAGCTGATTAATGTAAGGTGCCCACACTCCAATCTCGTGCTTGTACAGGTCCCCAGGTATTTTATCTAGACCTGGTGCTTTACCATTTTTAACTGAGCTGATAGCTTGCTCAGTTTCTTCTAGACTAAACACTATAGTGTTTGTACTTTGTACAATCCATGGGCAATTTTCAATGGCTAACTCCTTGTTTCCTGGGGCTTCATATAAGTGGGTAAAATGATTGACCTAAGTTTGTTCATCAATAAACACATCATCTGGCGTTTTGTCTCCAATTTTCTCATTTGCAACAAGTTTCCAAAAACCCACATTATCCTTGGCCTTAGCAGCTAGTAACATGATCTCCCAGCATTCCTCGTCCCAGTGAACTCTAGTGTTTTTCTGTATCCTCCTGTATTCACTCCTTAGGGCCCTAATCACATCCAGTGTCTTATTCTTCATTGCCTCTAAGAGTGAACTCTTGGATAAACGGCACTCCTTGTTGTACCAACGTTTAGTCCCAACAGAACAAATTTTTTTTAGTCTCTTTTTTTGGGCATTTTCGACACGTGGGGTACAAGGGATGTGAAGAACTCTGTATATAGATCAATAAAATCATTGCCCTCTACCGGTTGAAATAAGTGGCTTTCAAATGTGTCTGCAAAGAGTAGATAGATGCTAGAAAGTACATCCCCATTACCCAATAGGCTAGCCCATTTAAGAGAGCGCCTGTTGTTGCTCATTAATGGGGAATCATGAGTTTGATTATCCATAGAATAGTGCTCCATCATTGCTGTTGCTAGGAACCAATCAGTATTCTATTAACAACTGTAACGGTCGATGGTCACTTTCATACCTAGACAAAATTTCAAAATCTGTCAGATAAGGCCAAATGTCAAAAGATACCAGGATATAATCAATGCGGCTGTGGGAGTTGTTTTTGACAAAGGTAGGAGCCTTTGGAGAATCGGATGGGAAGCGACCATTGCAGGCCCTCAGTCCATGTACTGAAACTAATCTCATTATTTGCACAGCTAAAGTCGTGCAACGCACTCCCTCTGTATAAGATAGGGATGGAATATTATTGGCCCTATCCTCGTCTCCAAAAACATCACCAAACCCCATGATTGGCTCGAAGTTACAATTAAAATCACGGCCAACTATAATGCTTGGCGTGTCTACATGATTAACAAGGAGATCGTCCAATTTTTCCAGAATTGCAGACTCTTTTGATAACCCACAGGGTTGATTGTATACATTAAAAACAGAAATACGCCTTCCATCCCTTAGGTTGACTACTAGCCCCAATATATCAGCTGAATCTGTATTTAATTGCATGATGTTTACTTCTAATGACACTGTGATCCATCCTGTGAGCCCCCCAGATGGTCTCCCTCTGGTTGAAGATACTGCCTCTACGTTAAAGGTCCTATACCCTATATGTGCGGTATAACAAGGGCTCAGGTTTCCTGGAGAAGGCAGATATCACTGGAATCTATGTAGTTGGACCAATCGGGGTCCGAAAGATTTTTAACCGGACCCGCGCTATTCCAGGATATCAATGTTAAGTTAGGATGTGTATTTGGGGTTTTTTCTACTATTAACATCCCCTTATTTAAACCATCACGGCTACCTGTTCCTATGATAGGGGTTATTGCTGGGGGGTGATGAACTACCTCCTCATGCCTTGTGGTTGAAATGTTTATTACATGAGTATCAGCTCCCTCTTGGTTAAACCGGGCTAATGGCATTTCTTGTATCACTTTCTTCACAACAGGTATAGGTGCTGGGGATTCCCCCAAAGCCCCACTATTAGTAATAGCAGATTCCAGATTTGTTAGTGACCCCACTCCTTTAATTTCCAACGGTAACTTTTGTAGGTTTACATAAGATTTCAAGTCAAAGATAGCTTTATTCGATTTCATAAAAATCATAAAAGCACAATATAAAAACATGCAAATTTAAAAATTCAGTTATGGTTAAATGCAAAGCAGATTATATATAAAAAGTATAAAAAGTATAGACAGATGTTATAAAAATGTGCAAATGTAAGCAATGCGTATTAGGGCTTTCTCTTTAGTGCATATAAATACATCAATCCAGATTCATTACCTCAGTACATTACCAATTCGATTACGCACAAAGTGCGGTTACCAGTGCAAAAGTTTGTTCAAACCATAGAAGATCTACATCTAATAATGAATTTTAGGAACTTAGATACAGCACTTATAGTCATTTCATCCTGAAGCAAGAGGATCCTAAAAAGGGCCGGTCTACAGCGTCTTAAGCCCCAAAGCTTTAACAGGGGAATTAAATATATTTTTCTTCCCCACCCAAAATATTTACAAAAAGAATGCAATGAATTGTAGACTGCACAGAATCAGGCCCGGATAGGCCGTTGAGGGCACCGGGCAATCCCCCGGTGGGCCGCATGGTTGGGGGCCGGTTTTGGGCCCCTGGGGGCCGTTTTTGTTACAGGGCCGTTATGCTGCAAAAACGGCCCTGTAACAAAAACGGCCGAAAACCGGCCCTGTCAGAGAGCACGGTCGCACCTCTACCCTCTCCCTCCGGGAGGAGAGGGGGGGGCGGCCGAGCACTTTGCCAGGGCGGGTTCTGGTTCCCAGTCCGGCCCTGCACAGAATGGTTATAGCATGGGCAGTTAATTAGGTTTTTGGACCAGTCGTTTAAGGCTGGGAAAGTGACCATCCTAAAAAAGATACCCATTCTCAACTGTGCCAAAAGCATTCTGTCATAGCTGGCCAAATCGGGGGACAAGTAAAGCTGCAAGCCAAAATCCTGCAATAGTGAATAATGATGCAGAACAGAAGCCTTCTTGCCCTCAATAGACCAACGTTGGTCAGCAAAAAAGACAGACCATCATTCCTTTAGCGTTTTTTTGGATATGGTGGATAACTATACGGGCGTATTGAAAAATTCTGGATGCCCTATGTTCATTAGAAATTCCTTGACATAAGAGAGCCACTGTATATTTTTAGACCCCTCATGTCGCATGCAGTCTATAATAATTGCCCTATTAAAATCAGTTTCTGTAGAGGTCCAGATCTTGTGCCAAAGCATCACAGGGCTAATCCTGATTATATCAGAAATATATGCCGTGGCAAGTTTCATGTGACAAGCATAGGTTGAAGTAGATCTGGGGACAGCTAGCAAGTATCTAAAAAAGCTGTTTTCCTTCAACTGGATTTCCTGGCAGTCTGCGATACCCCAGATGCCAGCCCCGTAAGTGGCAGTCGACACGCTTTTAGCTTTATAAATATCAAGCAGAATGCGTGCAGGCCTGCCACCCAGCTTGTTGGCGAACTGTGTTAGTGCCCCAATGGCACGTGAGAAAGCTAAACATCTAGTAGTTTTTGCTGTAGACCATGTGCCTTTTTTATTAAAAACAACCATCAAGTAGGAAAATGTACTAGTTTTTGCTATCTTTGACTGTTCTAAAAAAGTGTTACAAGCGACCTTATTTTTTGATGTGCAGCACATAGTAAAGGTTTTCCCAGTATTGATTTTCAGGCCCCTAGAACCCATATATGCTGAAAAGCTAGCTAACGCCTTCTGGAGGCCTAATTGGGTTCTTGCCATGATGACCGCATCATCTGCGTAGAGAAGAATAGAGACTGCGGCACCATCAATTTGGGGGTAATCCACAGCCAATTTTGTTAAATGGTCTGCTACACTATTGATATAAAGATTAAAAAGAAAGGGTGCAAGGATACATCCCTGACGTACACCCTTCATTATAAAAAAATGTTTTAGTGCATTCGCCTTTCTTACCGTAACGCACCTGTGCCCCTGCCCCTCTATATAGTTCCATAAGAAAATTACGAATGTTTACATCAACGCCCAGGCTTGTCAAGGTGTCCCACAAGACATCGTGACTCAGAAAGTCAAACGCTGAGCTGAGATCAACGAATGTCATAAATAAATTTCCCCTTTTGGCCGTCTTATATTTTCCTATCAGCATTGCCAGATTAAGTCCTTGTTCGATAGTACCCAGACTGGACTTAAACCCATATTGGAATTTAGATAAAATACTTTCCTGACTGGCCCATACCCGTAGCCTGTTTATAATGACTCGACCTGCTATTTTCATTAGGGAGTCAAGCAATGAGATAGGGCGGTAACATTTTGGATCGTTTCGATCGCCCTTTTCAAATATTGGCACTACTATCGCATCCTGCCAAGTGGAAGGAAACCCATTTTTGTTATAACTGTTTAACACGTTTGTCAGGAGCGGGCCCATAGATCAATATTAGCCTTGTAGATGTTAATAGGAATACCATCTGGACCTGGGGCTTTAAAATTAGAACTTTCAGTGATGGCCAATTCCACCTCTGATAAAGGAAAGACTATATCCATTGGGAAAGAATCTTGGAAGATAGACTCTCGGGTTACAAGCTGAACAGTACTGATGCTACCCAAACTGACCAAATCATCTTTCTTATAAAGCTCAGCAAAATGGTTAACACAGACAGTGTCCTCAATGGCGATCTCCATCACATCACATTTCCTTTCTGCAAAAAAGGGAGCATTTACTGCTCGCCAGAAAGCAGTATTATCCCTTAATGTGCACGCCTTAAGCAAGGCTCCCCAAGCGGTCACTTTCAGTTCATTTTTTCGTTTCTGCAGAGCAAATTTATAAGTTGCTCTTGCAGACCCAGGGGGTTTCTAGGCAGGGCCTTCAGGGTTTTCTTTAGATGAGAGTGCGCCTTACTACAGTCGGAGTCAAACCAGCCCTCGACCTTGAGGTTATCCCCCCCCCCCGAGTAGTCCCTCTTAATTTACTGCTGATCTGTAGGGTAATTTTTGGGAAAGCTACAGTAACCTTGTATGGATTAAGGTTTTCCCCAAGACAGATCATTAAGTCGGAGAAATGGTCTGCTACCAAGCTTTGAAGAAAACCTATTGGGTCAACCGTGCTTCATTTTATTGAAAAGCCGTTAGTTCTGTTCAAGGAAATCCCATGACAATATAGGTTTTCTACTATATTGGGTGCTTGACCACAGCTCAGACCCTACTAAAAGATGAACTGATAGGAAAGTGATCGCTAAGGGCAATTTCCTCTGTTTTAAACGATATGACATTGCAATGATAACTTGTAGTGACCAGGGTATAGTCAATCACAGACTTTGTTCCCCTCTCATTAAAGGTTGGTTGAAACTTGACCTGGGGGATGCAAAGCTCGTAAACAGAAATACGCCTTCCATCCCTTAGGTTGACTACTAGCCCCAATATATCAGCTGAATCTGTATTTAATTGTGTGATGTTTACTTCTATTGGCACTTTGATCCATACTGTGAGCCCCCCAGATGGTCTCCCTCTGGTTGAAGATACTGCCTCTACATTAAAGGTCCTATACCCTACTCTGTGCGGTATATCGAGGGCCCAGGTTTCCTGGAGAAGGCAGATATCACTGGAATCTATGTAGTTGGCCCAATCGGGGTCTGAAAGATTTTTAACCAGACCCGCGATATTCCAGGATATCAATGTTAAGTTAGGATGTGTATTTGGTTTTTTTTCTACTATTAACATCCCCTTATTTAAACCATCACGGCTACATGTTCCTATGATAGGGGTTATTGCTGGGGGGTGATGAACTACCTCCTCATGCCTTGTGGTTGAAATGTTTATTACATGAGTATCAGATCCCTCTTGGTTAAACCGGGCTAATGGCATTTCTTGTATCACTTTCTTTACAACAGGTATAGGTGGTGGTGATTCCCCCAAAGCCCCACTATTAGTAATAGCAGTTTCCAGATTTGTTAGTGACCCCACTCCTTTAATTTCCAACGGTAACTTTTGTAGGTTTACATAGGATTTAAAACCACCAGTAACATTCCCCTTAAATGAATAATCCTTATCCTCATGGTCTAAAGCCAGGGGCAATTTAGGTAGTCAATCAACCATCTCCAGGGATTACAACTCCTGGAATCTATTCGAGGTAACGAATGGTACCAAGGAGTCTACCCCAGGAGCCGAACCTTGAGTTGGTGGACTGTAGAAATAGCCCAAAGAGAGGGTATGTATATTAGTATGGGCCATCTGTGTTTCATCACGTACACTCAAAATGTGGCGTACAGTGTTGGGGCGTTTAAAATTAACAACAATACAATCCCCTTCATTGTCTTTCTTCAGTTCGCCCACCCCCCCCCACTCTCCTAACCATATGATCTCATTTAATTTTGAATGACTCAAACCTTTAAACTTTTTCAACCAGTCTACAACCTTGCTTCTTAACATGTACCATGTTTCATTTTGGTCACACCTAAGTGCAGGCACCCCTGATAATATTAAGACGTATGGGCACGCTGCTGGTGGCAATCTTAATTTATCATTGTTTGGGGTAATGTTGAATGGAAACAAACTTGGATTGGGCGTTATTAGTTTGCAGTTACTAGAATTTTGCGGATTCCCTGGTATTTTAAGCTGCTTATCACTACTTACAACCACTTTATTGCATGTTATCCTCCTCTCAGTTGGGAGTTGACATGTTACGCTTAGGACTGGTGTCGCATTGAGAGGAGCAGCTGTCACGGATGATGTTGTAACATTCCGCCCTGAGGAACCTTCACTGTTTATGCCCACTTTATTGCATGTTATCCCCCTCTCAGTTGGGGGTTGACATGTTACGCTTGAGACTGGTGTTACATTAAGAGGAGCAGCTGTCACTGATGATGTTATAACATTCCCCTCGGAAGAACCTTTGCTAAACGTTTCAGCACAAACAAAAGCTTTTGAACATTCTTTAAAAATATCATTCCCCTTTTTTATCATTACTTCCAATTCTAAAAGTCCCAGGTTTAGTCCTTTAATTTGCTCATCCAAGTCCTTAGATCTAGAGACCAAAAGATCATTCACTTGCTCCTGCATGGAGTGCAGTGAGGATTTTAAAATATCCGCTACTATCAATTCAAGAGAATCTATCACACTGTCAGATCCAACACCTTGCACGATTGTTAACACTTCTGTTTGGGTACCAAATGATCTACTTTTAAGTGTACAGTTACCCGTTTGAACCGTCTTTGAGACCACTTGTTTTGCATTTGGCCCCACCACACTTTTACTTTTATATGTTCTTTTCCTCTGTTGAGTATTTTTTGGCTTGGGTTTTTGCTGACATCTTTTGCGAGCCCCTCTTTGCCTAGTCATCATTGGTGGGGTCAAGGAAACATCAGAGTCTAACTGTGATATTTGTGATATTTGGGCAAGATGTATATCCGTGTCCTCAGGTGTTGCTAGTGTTGGTACTATTACTGGCAATGATTTACAGGCTGATTGGGATACAGTCACTAAACCTGGGGAAATGTGTGCCAAATGCGACGACAGAGTAAATGGATCCATAGTCATCCTTTTCTCTACACGTTCTATTTCATTGCTAATAAGCGGCTCCGCCCGTAGGAAAAAACCATCCTAAGTCCCACTTAAACATTTCCTTGACTCCTGAGTGCCAGGAGTCCTGAATCCATCAGGCATATCACTAGCCATCTGCAAGGATAATGGGGGCCTGCACTCACTGTAATGCCACTAGACAAATAGTTGCTTATCACCCGTTAAACACCTATAAGGAAAACGACAGTACCTGATATTTAAACCAAGGGGATAGCCCAGCCCGGTCTTGTCCGTCCCCGGACGGCCACAGACGGCCCGCCCTTTGCCCAGGCTTAGCCCGGCATCGCCCACACGTGTCCCGCGATGCGGGAACCCTGCCCTCCTTTAAAGCGCCCAGTTGTGTGTGTCCTTGCAATGGCAGGAGGTCCCCGATATGGCAGAGGGTCCCAGGTAACACAAAGGTCCATTTTTTAAAGAAGCACCCGCTCAGCCGCTACCCTGCCCTCCTTTAAAGCACCGCCTGGCGCGAACTCAGCGTCGGGGCGGCGTCAGCCGCGGGGAGCGCTGGGAAATGTGGTCTCTCCCCCTCGGCAGCCGTGCAAGGTGGCAGAATGCAACGGCGGCGGGGGAGACCAGCTGCGGGCAGTTGTGCATGTCCTTGCAATGGCAGGAGGTCCCCGATATGGCAGAGGGTCCCCGGTAACACAAAGGTCCCTTTTTTAAAGAAGCAACTTACTTCTAGTTTCTGTTGAAGGGGAGATGTTTACACCACATATTCATATAATTGGTATTATTGCTATAGTTTTGATTAAATGGCAGTGAAGATAATTTAAAATTTTGTTACATTTAAGTCAATAGAGAAAAAGAAGAAACTCGTATGAGTGGACATTGCTGCACAAAAGTGTGGTCCAATTGACTATTAATGACTGGAAAGTGAAATCCTGCAGGGAAACTGCTCTAAAACTGTCTTATATCGGTACTAATCTCTGTACTTTAATGCAGCTTTTAAGTGTATGGGCAGTGGCGAGTCCACCTCTGGAGAGTGACCATCGGTGCGTTTGTTTTCCCAGACATCCGACTGCTCGCCTAAGATTCTCTGTGGGCGGCCTGGAAACAATTGCTGTGCTGGTGCCCAAACCCTAGGTTAGAGTGAACATTGGTTATGAGCATTAACAATCAACCACAGATATAAGGGAAGACCTCATTGGACAGTGTTCAACATGCATACAATTGTTTTGAGAAAACTAAGTTCCTCAAAATACTCGACATCTATTCCAAAATTAATGCCCTACTACGGAAAGCTTTTTTCTGTATCAAACTCTCACAGCCACTGAACCGACATTGAGAAACTAGGTTAATATGAGGAGGAAAGTGGGTACTGTAAACAGTGTTACTCTATAGAGAGAGTTTACTCTCTACCAAACTGTTTGCAGACAGTGAAACGCTCATGAGAAATATACCAGTATTGAAAAAAGTATCTATTTAGAACAACGTGCACCTTATGCAACACTTGTCAAAGTACACTATTCACACAAAAAAAACAACACACTGAATGTGCTGAAAATCATACTACCTGCAGTCTTCATTCTGTGATGAAAACTTTATAAATAGCTAGTTCTCTAAAGCTAAACAAGCACATATACATGGGCTAGTACCTGCTGCATAGTCTTCTATGTTATGTAGAAATGGTCATACTACGACAATTCTGTCTAATAACTCGATTGCTGCTTACAATACTTAGTTTCTGATTTAGATCTTGGTGGGCCGATTACTCTGCAACAACGGTGAGAGATATCCCTTTCGCCAAAATATACATCCCATTATATCATATGTGATTTATATTTCTTCAGATGAGATATCCGTTGTGACGGAGTACCCATCAGCCAAGATCTAAATCAGGCCCTTAGTCTCTACTATGTAGAATCTTTACCCCATTGGAAACTTTTTCTGCAGAACCAAAATACTTTGTAAAATATAATGTACACAGGTTGTCAACTGTCATCTTCACACAGAGTTATTCTTCAGTGCAAAGATTTATAACTTGCGCAATACCTCTACACACCAATGATGCATAAGAAGCACATGTGTTTTGTAAATGCTTACACCCATGAGCTTGATACAGCCTGTACAAAATTAGGTAGAAAAGTAATGTGGTATTACACCCACTGTTCAAACTATAAAACAAATTAGCACTCTCACTGGATTTCATCAGTGATGTCATGGTGAATCGATTGCTCCACTACATGCCCCAACAAGTGCACACGGAACAAACGGGATTCATACCACAAAGGAATACTGCCATTAACATCAGGTGCCTCATGGCCAAAATTCGGGCAGAGGACTATGCCAAAGACGGAGCTGCAATATTTGCAATAGACATCGAAAAAGTATCCGAGAGCCTTGAATGGCAATACATCTATGTCAAGTCAAGTCAAGTCAAAAGATTTGTATAGCGCGCTACATACCCAGAGGGTCTCAAGGCGCTAGAAGAAGGGTGGGGAGTTACTTGTCGAATATCCACGTTTTGAGTTGCTTTCTGAATGCTAGGCGGTTCTGAGTAAGGCGAAAGTGAGTGGGAAGTGAGTTCCAAGTTTTAGCTGCTAGGTAGGAGAAGGATCTACCTCCCATGGTGGTTTTGTTGATGCGAGGAACAGTGGCAAGGGCTTGGTTGGAGGATCGTAGCTGGCGGGAGGGGGTGTAGAAGGATAGTCGTGTGTTGAGGCATTCGGGTCCGATTTTGTAGAGTGCTTTGTGTGCGTGGGTTAGGAGCCGGAAAGTGATCCTCTTATTGACGGGGAACCAGTGTAGGTTTTTCAGGTGATCAGAGATGTGTTCTTTACGCGGAATGTCTAATATGAGCCTGGCTGAGGCGTTCTGGATGCGTTGTAGTTTTTTCTGGAGTTTTGCGGTGATGCCGGCGTAGAGGGTGTTTCCGTAGTCCAGTCGGCTCGTGACCAGAGCGTGGGTGACTGTTTTTCTAGTTTCGGTAGGGATCCAGCGAAATGTTTTTTTGAGCATGCGAAGAATGTTGAAGCAGGATGAAGAAACGGCGTTGACTTGTCTGTTCATTGAGAGTGAGGAATCCAGGATGACGCCCAGGTTCCGTGCGTGGTCCGTCGGGATGGGTGCTTTTCCAAGGGCCTCTGGCCACCAAGAGTCGTCCCAGGCGGAGGGGGAGGTACCTAAGATGAGGACTTCTGCTTTGTCTGAGTTCAGTTTCAGACGGCTGTGCTTCATCCATTCGGCTACTTCTTTCATTCCTTCGTGTAGGTTGGTTTTGGCTGTGTTAGGGTCTCTGGTGAGTGATAGGATCAGTTGAGTGTCGTCGGCGTAGGAGATGATGTTGAGGTTATGTTGGCGTGCGATGGTCGCGAGGGGGCTCATGTAAACGTTGAAGAGGGTGGGACTGAGTGAGGACCCTTGAGGTACTCCGCAGATGACTTCAGTAGCCTCTGACTTGAATGGTGGAAGGCGGACTCTCTGGGTTCTTCCGGAGAGGAACGAGGTGATCCATTCCAGTGCTTTTCCTTGGATTCCGATGTTTTTGAGGCGCTGTAGAAGGGTGCTATGGCAGACTGTGTCGAAGGCTGCGGAGAGGTCGAGGAGGATGAGGGCGACTGTGTCTCCATTGTCCAGTAGAGTTCGAATGTCGTCTGTTGCTGCGATGAGGGCGGTTTCGGTGCTGTGCTTGGCTCGGAAGCCGGACTGTGAGGAGACGAGTGATTTGTTGGTTTCGAGGAATGCGGCAAGCTGGTTGTTGACAGCTTTCTCGATGACTTTGGCCGGGAATGGAAGGAGTGAGATAGGGCGATAGTTTTTGAGTTCGGTGGGGTCAGCTGTGGGTTTCTTCAGCAGGGCGCTGAGTTCGGCATGTTTCCAGCTTTCCGGGAAGATTGCGGAGTTGAGGGAGCAGTTGATGACGTCTCGGAGGTGCGGTGCAATAATGGAGTCTGCTTTGTTAAAGATGTGGTGAGGGCAAGGGTCTGTGGGGGATCCTGAGTGGATAGAGTTCATCAGACGGATGGTGTCCTCTGTGGAGATTGGCTTCCAGTCATTGAGGATGTTCAGGGGGGTGGGGGTCCTGCAGGGGATTGGGTAGGTTGGTCTCCGGGTTGGTTGTCGAAGCTGTTGTGGATGTCTGCAATTTTGTTGTGGAAGAATGAGGCTAGGGAGTCGCAGAGGGCTTGAGAGGGGGTGATGTCGTTGGAGTTGGCCGAGGGGTTGGTAAATTCCTTGACGATGTTGAATAATTCCTTGCTGTTGTGGGCGTTGTTATCTAGACGGTCCTTGAAGGCTGCTTTCTTGGCATTTCGGATTAGTTGGTGGTGTATGCGGGTGGCGTTTTTGAAGGCGTCCTTGGTGCTGGTGGTTGGGTCTTTTTTCCAGGCCTTCTCGAGGGAGCGACAGAGTTTCTTGGATTTCTTAAGGTCATCGTTGAACCAGGAGGCCTTCTTGCTGCCTAGTTTGATTTGTCGTTTTTTCAGTGGTGCTAGGATGTCGGCGCTGTTGGATAACCATTGGGAGAGGTTGGTGGCTGCTTGGTCTGTGTTTGAGGAGTGGGCGTGGGGCTTTTGAAGAAGTGATGAGGAGATCTGGTCGATGGTGATTTTGTTCCAGTTTCTTTGCAGAGTGGGTTGGGGGTGGTTGTTGGATGTGGGCTTGTTGTAGGTGAAGTGAACGCAGCTGTGGTCAGTCCAAAGGAGAGCTGTGGTGTGGCTGAAGGAAACATGCTTGCTGGAGGTGAAGATAGGGTCGAGTGTGTGACCTGCGATGTGGGTGGGGGTGGTGACCAGTTGTTTAAGTCTGAGGTTTGCGAGGTTGTCCAAGAGGGTGGTGGTGTTGCGGTCGTTGTTCTTTTCAAGGTGAAAGTTGAGGTATCCCAAAAGGATGTAGTCCTCGGAGGGGAGCGCATGTGGAGTGATGAAGTCCGTGATGTCTTCACTGAATTGTGCGCGGGGTCCTGGTGGCCTGTAAAGGAGGGTGCCTCTGAGTGTGGTCTTGGGGTCGATGTGGATCTGGAAGTGAAGGTGTTCAGAGTTGGCGAGATTGACGTCTGAGCTGGTTGAGATGCGGATGGATTTCTTATGGACGATAGCGATGCCTCCTCCTGTGTGGCCGATACGGTCCTTGCGAATGATCTTATAGCCTTCCGGGATGGCAATGGTGATGTCTGGGGCTGAAGAGGCATTCATCCATACTTCTGTTAGGAAGGCGACGTCCGGAGAGATGGTGTCGAGTAGATTCCAGAGGTCAATGGCGTGTCTGTGGACCGAGCGGGTGTTGAGCAGGATGCATTGTAGGTGGTTGGTGTCACATCTCTGTTTGGTGTTCGTGGATGAGGAGTTGTTCTTGGTGCCGTCGAACTTGCAGGAGTAGCAGGAAAAGGGTCCATGGGTGTGTCCAGGAGCGGCTTGGACGCAGTTGGGGGAACGGCCGGGGTTGAGGGCTAGGAGGGTGGAGGCATCGTATGTAATGCGGGAGGGGTGGGCATTACGAGGACCAGGGGGTCTGGCGCTGGGCTTGGTCCAGGCGCGGGCAGGCGCAGACGGGCTTACCTTTGGCGCACCTTCGGCGCGACTGGGGCGCGATCGCTGCGCGTGAACGCTGCGCGCAGAAGCATCAGTCATATATGGCTAGTGGCGGGGGAGGGGCGAGGGAGGGTCAGCTGGGAGGCGGGCCGGGCTGTGGGGGACGGTCTCTGAGGCACCACAACAACAAGTAAGATGGCGGCAGTGAAATGAAACGAAACTGGAGGTAGGCTTGGGCACAGGCAATCAGCAATGACTATAGTTTACTTTCCAGCAGTCTATGTAATGGACACTCAGCCTAGCTGTAAATTCGCACTGCAGTTGTGAAAAGCGCGACTCAAGCGCTCTATTCAATGACCCCAAAAGCGCTAGCAGATTCAAATGCAAATATTTTGCTTTTTTAAATTTACTCGCACTATAGCGCTATACAGCGCTATGCTCGCACTACAGCGCTATGCTGTGAAGGAGGCAGCAGAGGCGATACAGGCTTGAGCAGCCGTACAAATAACGATACCAATCAGGAGCAGGGGGCGAGGGGAGCGGCCGCCTTCAGCAAGCGTCAGGACGGTCACAGAGAGTATGGGTGTGGGAGCAGGCTATGTAGTCCGTGGGAGGGAGGGTCAGCTGGGAGGCGGGCCTATGGGCGGGATTCGTAGAATCGGTGAAACTACTGTAGGCGGATCCCAGGGTGAAGGTGTGGATGGGGAAAGTGATCTCCCAGAGCATGAGGGTAGAGAGAGGGACTCGACAGAGATGCCCTCTCTCCCCTCTTTTATTTGTGCTGGCCATGGAACGGCTGGCGTTTTGGGCCAGAACAGGATGGGACTATACGGGGCTGGCAATCAAATGATATACTCCTCTTTATGCAAAACACAAGCAGTGACTTGCAGGGTGCCAGGGGTATGTTAGAAGAATTTGGAGCACTTTCGGGATAGCCAGTAAGCTGGCAGAAATCTAAGATATTCCCTGTGACACTCTTGGACGCCCTCCAGAGGATCTGAGGCCCTTACGATGGGAGCCAACATGCCTAGAATATCTGGGAGTGACATTACACCATGACACGGCGGACCTGATAGAAGCTAACGTGGTAAAGGGGAAATGCGCTCTCCATGCCTCCATGGACTTTAGGGGGTCCCTTCTGCTGTCAGTGGTAGGCAGGGTGGGCCTCCTAAAGAAGGTGGCACGGCCCCGTCTGCTATACATATTTGGGACACTCCCGATTTAGAGCCCATGTGGGACATTCTGTGAACTAAACTCACAGATTATAACTTTCTTTTGGGGGACAGGGTGCTGTCAAGTGGCACTACGCATGCTGCAGCACTCTACAGCCACAGGGCCTAGCTGTCCCTGACCTCAAAGCTTACTACCTGGCAGCACAGCTGCAATGGTTCGTACGATGCCTGGTGAGCAGCAGAGACCCAGGAAGGGTCCAATCACCATTTGCACTAGAGCCCCAAGTCCTAACAAAACTACTTTTAAGGCTAAGACCGAGGCCCCATAGGAAGACTGATGAGGAGATGATAATTATGAAGTGCTGGGCAAGATGGCTCCAAAGATCGGGCTGCAAGGTCCCCTACTCCCCAGACATACCCATTGATATGCTCTGCCAATTGCCGCACAACAGGAACTGGGCAGGGCCTGAGGACTGAAAAAAAGCAGGACTGAAAGTAGTCGGAGACCTCTTTATAGAAACCCAAATGATTCCATTTGAGGACCTGCAAGAGGAGTACAATCTCCCACAAGGACATTTTGTACTGCACAGAGCTGTTACGGCACCATTCCGAAAACACTGGACGATGTGGGAGACTGAACCTAGAGCGCTAGACTGCTGTAGATATGTAGGATAAAAACAGTCTCTTGTATGTACAGAGCCATTAGGCAGGATGGTCAAAGACTCATGGATAGACTAGGAGCACAGTGAGAGGAAGACCCAGGGGTACCAATTACAGAAAAAGATTGGGACGCTATTGTAGAACACACCCTGAAGGTCTCTAAGAACGTCAGGTTCAAGCTCATAAAGTACTATGTGCCTCACAGGGCGTACCTAACGCCAGCCAGAATCAGGCGCTACTTGCAAAGGGAAGACGCTGCATGCCCGCCATGTGGAAATGAAGAGGCACACATCCTTCACATGTTGTGGGATTGCCCAGGCTTGAGGGACTTCAGGGAAGAGGTCTTAGCGATTGTTGAGAGCATCATAGATTGGGTAATTGAGCACACCCTGCGCCAATGCATACTTTACTGGTTCCCACACATGGCCTAGACAAAGACTACTGGAAGATTCCAAGATTTAGCATTTGTAATGTAGTGTAGTTCCTATATTCCCAATAGGCTCTGCGCATTGGAATAACATATACTATAGTTTAGACGTAGGACTGAGGTCGACTAGGTCTCTATCGTATATATTAAACTTAATTGTGAGTGCTAGCTGGCTCAGAGGTCACTAGAAACTTTCTCGAATAAACAAGAAGGGATTAGTTTCTGACAACCGCATAAATATTACAACTTTGTTTCCCCAGGATAAGAAAGTATCTCTAGAGTCACGGAAACGATAGAGAACTATTATACTCAGTCAATCGTGCATGCTTCGTTTCACCAGAGGTGCTGAGAAAATAGAGAGACGGGAGTTTTCAATAAAAAGTATTTATTGAACAGTCTTTTTTCTCAAGCATAAGAAATGTACTACTACAATCGTAATACTGGTTATAAAGTACAAAGTATATAATACGAAAAGTATTACAAAGTAGTACTGTAAAAGCATGATATGGTTTCTAAGCCATAATTTGCCTAAAAATTATAAAATACATACAGTAATAAATTATGACTAAAAGTACTCAGCTGGTGCTTCTAAAATACGCCTACCCCGGTGTACCTAACCTAAGGCTAGTACAAGGGAAGAAGTAAGTGAGGTGTAGCTTAGGTTTAGTATTCTTTGCCAAGAATCTATTCCAAGCATTCTCTAAGGGTCTAATCAGCTCCGTACCTTGGTTTTAGAATGAAGGAGGTCTTGTATCTCTCTCTCAGGACTCGCTTTCCCAGCAAACCGCAAGGGTAGCCTGGAAACACTGGAGCTGTATTTCTCTCCAGGAGAAAGGACAGCGTCTCTCAGTGCGTCAGCTAGAGGGTCGGCTTCCTTCGGCACTGCTGCTGCAGGGTGTCTGGCAAGTAGTTAGACGATCTGCTCCAAACCACAGTGTGTTTGTCTGGGCAAATGTAGGCATATTTATCCTTTGAAGGTGCCGAGTTTGACGTATGATTGGACTTAATAACGTTACTCAAAGACCCAGTTCTGTGAAAACTCCATGATTTCCTAGATAAATTAGTATTCAGGCGAAGGGAACTCCCTAGCTGCTGAAGGCGGGTTTCTCTAAGAAATCGTTGTTAATTCTCGGAACTTAGTGGAAGTAGCCATGCCGTATTTGGGCTGCATAGGCTCAGTTTAACTATAGTAATGATTTCTATGCCTATATAAGGTTCGGGTAATTTATACCTATATAGGGGCATGAATCGGGAAAATTACACTAGGGTCCCAGATTCATTTGCAACACCCACTCCACGATATTAGGTTCAATAAATTAAATGTTTAAGCACTGAGAATATCGAAGGTATGTGTTTACAATCCCACCCCAAAATACATGAAATGCACTTGAAATGGTTGTACACGAAAAATGTGAGCAATTCTACTGTACGCATTTAAGGAAAATTATGTAATTCTATGCATAAAGTATCATATCTCAAATGCAAACTGAATGAACGATGTAATTTACATTTATGAAAATGGCTCTTAAATACAGAAAAAAGGTTGAGACCATTTCATAATATGAAAGCAACAAAGATTGTACAGAGTTCCCCAAAAGGGATTTGACTAAATTAACTCATTAGAACCTCTCTCATAATGGGTGTGATAGAGCAGGGAAAGTGGAAGTCCCTTATCGGAATCAAGGATGCCTCACACAAGTCAAAGGCTGGATGACTGCTGTCACCCCACCCGATGATTGTCCAGTGTCATCATTGGCTATCCTGCTCCTACGGCAGGCTGGCGATGCAATGCCCGTCGGGCAGCACAAAAGTGCTGCACTTTAGCGGAGATCTTTTATTCCTTTAGCCAATTAGTGCATGTGTGTGAGGGACCTAGGGAGTGCAATAAGTGAGCGTGAGTGAGGTTAAAAAAGGTCAGTAGTGATGGGTGACAACTCGCTTCACACCATCCTCTATTCACCCAGACTGCGTCGCTCGTTGCCGAGGGTTACGCGACTTGTTTTTGCGGTGTGGCGACAGGCCTTGCGTCGCATGGGCTGGTGGGGCAGACTGACCGCGGAGACGCCCCTGTGGCATAACGGTATGCTGCCGGAACTGTCTAAGCTGTCGGGCTTCGACGGCTGGGACGCGATTGGTATCTCGCAATTAGGCCATGTGCTGTCCGGCACGACGCTCAAATCT
This sequence comes from Lissotriton vulgaris, assembly GCF_964263255.1. Classification (NCBI taxonomy): domain Eukaryota; kingdom Metazoa; phylum Chordata; class Amphibia; order Caudata; family Salamandridae; genus Lissotriton; species Lissotriton vulgaris. The sequence continues at coordinate 257,684 of NW_028254370.1, read as the reverse complement.
TTCCAGGCCCTTCGTACCGAATTTGATATGCCCCAAACTCAATTCTTTCGATATCTACAACTCCGGCATGCGCTGCTGCCCAGTCTTACCAACCTTGACTCACTCCCTGATTTCAGCCCGATCGAAGCGAAGGTCTTCATGGGCGACCTTGGAGATAGAAAACTTTCGCGCATCTACCAGACTATGGTCATCCATTGCTCCTCCACCCTCCTCCCGCTGAAGGCAGCCTGGGAGGCCGACGTCGGTCAGTTGGATGAGGATGATTGGCGAGAGGCCCTGGAGTCCCCGAGGGGTGCGGCTATTGCGATGCGTTTTCGACTCATACAATTCAAAATTCTCCATAGGGCCTACTATACGCGCGAGCGTCTGTGGAAGGCGGGACTGATTGGGACCCCGGACTGCCTGCGGTGTGGGTCGGAGATAGGTACACTACTCCACACAGTATGGTCGTGCCCCAGACTGATTGGCTTCTGGAGAGGTGTGTGGGGCTGTTTGTCAGAGGTATTGGGCTGGACCCTCCCCCGTACCCACCGTTTGGGCCTGCTGCACATCCTAGAGGGGGTGGGTGGAAATATCTACAAGAGGCACCTGCTCTTCCTGGGGCTGGTGGTGGCCAAGAGGGATCTGGCCCGAGCATGGAAGGATGTGAGGCCCCCCCCCCCCTGAGTGCGTGGAAGGCTGGCATTGACTTCTGTATGGGTTTGGAACGCCCGATCTTCGAGGCTCGGGGATGCCCCCGTAAACACTTTAAAATATGGAAAAGATGGGCAGACCACAGGGGCTTGCAACTGGGCCCCCCTGCTGAACCGGAGGAAGATCTTTAGCCCCATGTGGCCTGGTGACCCCGCTCCCCCACACCTACACTTGCCGCACTAGGAACTTACGTCGATACTGTATATGCGCACATGCCTGGGGTTAGGGTGGGATCCAGGGGAGGGTTCTGGGAGTTGGGTTGATGGGTAGATGAAAAGATAAAGATGGGGTTAATGTTTCCTGTATCCTTGTATTACATTGATTTCTTGACTGGACGCTTAGTCCTATCTTCATGATTGTCTCGGTATGTTTGGTGGTGCCATCCTGATTGTAGGGGGCCACTCTATCACATGTGCTCATCTTTATCAATAAACTTGTTGTGAAAAAAAAAAAAAGGTCACTAGAGTCCAATAGGGGAACCTTTAATAGCATGGCTCACTGCCTTATTAAAAACCGTGAAAAGGTGAGGGGTATCAAGGCGTGACGGTTAGGGTAATCAAGCCTTATTCGACCCTCAGTCCAGGTGTGGTCGACATGTTTCTTGCCTCTAAGGCAATTCATCAGGACCAATTGCTCATAAAATTGCTAATGGATTCCCCAGTAATTAAATAATCAAGAATACGACCTGTGAAGTGTTGCATAATCAACCCTTCATTGAGGCCCTCCCTGGGACCGCAGTCCCTGGTTGGATGTTCCACCGGCTGACCTGGTGGGGCCAGTGCTATGTGGTTGGCACCTGACAGCGATCCTGCGGCTGCACCCATGTGGGCGGGGTAGGTGATTGCACGCCTTGCCAGCAGCTAGTCAGGTGCCAACCACATAGCACTGGCCCCACCAGGTCAGCCGGTGGGACATCCAACCAGGGACTGCGGTCCCAGGGAGGGCCTCAATGAAGGGTTGATTCTGCGACACTTCACAGGTCGTATACTTGATTCCTTAATTACTGGGGAATCCATTAGCAATTTTATGAGCAATTGGTCCTGATGAATTGCCTTAGAGGCAAGAAACATGTCGACCACACCTGGACTGAGGGTCGAATAAGGCTTGATTACCCTAACCGTCACGCCTTGATACCCCTCACCTTTTCACGGTTTTTAATAAGGCAGTGAGCCATGCTATTAAAGGTTCCCCTATTGGACTCTACTGACCTTTTTTAACCTCACTCACGCTCACTTATTGCACTCCCTAAGTCCCTCACACACATGCACTCATTGGCTAAAGGAATAAAAGATCTCCGCTAAAGTGCAGCACTTTTGTGCTGCCCGACGGGCATTGCATCGCCAGCCTGCCGTAGGAGCAGGATAGCCAATGATGACACTGGACAATCATCGGGTGGGGTGACAGCAGTCATCCAGCCTTTGACTTGTGTGAGGCATCCTTGATTCCGATAAGGGACTTCCACTTTCCCTGCTCTATCACACCCATTATGAGAGAGGTTCTAATGAGTTAATTTAGTCAAATCCCTTTTGGGGAACTCTGTACAATCTTTGTTGCTTTCTACGTCATAGGACATGTACATTGGACCCCGTTAAAAATTGTCCAAACCCTATTCCCCCTCTTTGATATAATAACCATTTCATAATATAACATAGCATGTCAATATTTACAGTATTGAGGACAAGGCCAAATATTTCCTCTAGGAAGTGTTCAAAAAGAATTTCTTGTTCTCTAAGAATGGTTCTACTTTAAGCAGATTAGTCTGTGCCAAAAGTTCAATGTTTTGGAGAGAAAAATTCAATTGGTTGAGAAAAATAGAGTTTCAAAGTTAGAAGTCTTTGTTTTGAACACTGAAGGCCGAATTTCAGAGTTCAGGGAACACTGTGTGCATGAATCAAAAGTTATTCTCGGTGTCAGGAGAAAACATCAGATCGTCTAGGCTGGCAAAGAAATCATCTACCATAGTAGGTGAAAGTGGAACTACTTCATCAAGTATATTGAATGTGCACAGATGAGAAGCATCGCCGTCAGCGTCAGGTGCCGCGTTAGCAATGTTCATATCAGATGGTACCTTTGTGTCTGCTGTTGATCCTCGTATCTCACCCTCAGTTAAACTTACTGGTGAGACCTCAATGAATACCGTCATCAGGATTCGTAGCCGTTGGGGATAACACAATGCATGAGTCGTTACCGGACCTAGCAAGGTGTCGACATCTGATGGCAGGACTGATGGAAGTGTAAGACAAATGTCCCACACGCATTCCTCTCCACAAAGCAGGCATCGTAGAACAGTTATGATGCAATCATGCCAGATTTGGCTGAACGATAGAAACCAAGTTGTGTTCAGATCTCTTAAACGAGCCAAGCCAAGAATCTGTGTAATTCTCTCACGATACCTCATGGCAAGGAGGCATTGTTACATGGTAATCTGGGTATCGCTGGTGACCACTCTTGCCATATCGGAGCAGAAGGAATAAAAACAGAATTCTAGCTACGAGTCCCAAAATGAGAGGCAGACCGCCGAACACAGAGTGCACGAAATTTGGAAAAATGTCAAGGACTGCTGCAAATGGTGTTAACAGTCCTGAAAAATCATCTTAAATACATGTGCAATGCCACTGGTATCAGACAGGTTTAAGATTTGACTTAACATTTCTGCAAAATATACTGGGCAGTTTGTTGATAATAAGGCATGTATCTCTGCAGAAGTCCTTGCAACTTGCAGATCATACGTTTCTTTAGACGAGGTCAGTTGCACAGTCTTTTGCAAAAGAATGACTTTCATTCTGCTTAAAGTATCAATTCGTATAGGCCATAATGCCGTCCCACTGTCTGTCTTGCTCTTTGGATACAATACTTGCATACAACAAGCGACCCTGGATGACACACTAACGAGAACGTTTTTCTGGCAATATGCCACAACAGATGCGGTCATTGAGCATAACGTAGCTGCCATTGGATAGCTGCCTGAAAATTTGTTCTATCACTGTGGAGGGTGTACCGTGCAGGTGGCAAGAGAGGTTATTTGCAGAACCTTCGCAGGTTCCATGTAAATTAATACCTTGGCATAAAAGTGTACCACTTAATGAGTTCTTACAATTTTTACCACTAAGGAATACCTTTTTTCCCCCGCTCCAACATTTGTGTGTGTAAGGTAAAGTCCAGGTCGACTTAATGTATTCTTTACCCAACCTTTCATACAGGCCCACTGGTATATGCTGTATACAATACTCGAATTGGAAAATCGTCACTGGTATCGTAATGGTGCCATGTATTATCCATTCAATGACAGACTTCTCAGAAACTGTCAATGGTAATCTTTCCAATTTTTCAATGCTCAGCACCGTATAGTCTGATCCTCTTTGTGCCAAAGAGATTTGTTTATCTGTAAGGTTAAATACAGCAAACAATGACGTTGTGTTGATTAGACGCCATGGCACCTACCCTGAACGAAGATTTTGCAACGTCCAGTCTAACTGCATTATAGAACATAATTGAGACTGGCCATGTTGTAACATTAGCAAGTCCTGTTCCATTATGTCAATTGTAGAGGATACAATGCTGTCCAATGAATATATTCTGGAGGACAGAGTTGTTAACCCATTATCCACTACAGAGAGAGTTTTCTCTAAAATAATACGATAAATTTCTCGTATTCTTTCTGCAGTTTCCATTTGAGTTATTTTCCAAACTTCGTTGTACGCAGCGTACATACTGGCGTATATGAAATGTTTTTGACGTGGTTTGCGAGACCCCATTAGGAAATCTCGCAAATTATTGCCTTCTTTAAGTAAAGATAAGTGTTTGATTTCTGGAAGTGTGGATGTCTGTAGCCACTCAAGGCATAGTTTTTCTACACTATATGTTGTTACTATCCCAGGATGGTGTCTCTGGGAATATCTTTGATCTGGCCTGTTCATTTTGAACTCCTATGTTTTGTTCAGGAATCTATCATGACAGTTATTAGTGTCTGTGGGCCAGATTACTCATTTTCTCCAATCAGGATTAGTTCTGTTGTGTTTTAAAATATATGGTACGCCTACCTCTTTTTCTGTAGTATCATTACTCTCAGATGTAGGTTTAGGTATAGACAGTTTATTTAAATCTTTTATCTTAGCCAGGCCAAGACTACAAGTCTGTTGAACATTGTCATTCAAAAACATTATTTGTTCTTGTATAATGCAGGCTCTGAACAGGGCTTGCACCTGCCAATCTTTCGGGCCTCAGACAGTTTTTGTCTCAATTTTGTCTTTCCAAAAGTCAAAACCTAAAGTAGACAGCTGAGCATAAAAGTTTGCAGAATACATTTGTTTAGTATTGGTCAAAATCGTTTTCATTCCTGTCTTATTCACATTTTTTAAATAAAACGTTTCTGGATTTGTCACATTAAACCCTGAGAAGTACGGAAACTTTTCATAAAATGTTTTTGAGCTGCCCTTTGGCGGTGTTGGACAATGGAGTGGAGTGGATATAGGTTGTGGTAGTAGCCAATTGTGTCTTCTATAGGAAGCATGTATGAAAATACTTCAAAGTATATTAACTTTTTCTTAAGACTAAATGTCCAAGCATTACCCTCCTATGTGCAGGACATAGGAGACATTTTAGGACAAATTGTGAAAGTGAATTGGGAGCAAGGAATGTTACTGCTGACACTTGACATGAACAGCTTGTATACATGTATACCCCATGAGTTAGGCTTAGAGGCCTGCCATTACTATCTAAAAGGTCGTCCAGTGTGTTATTTAATGCATACAGAAATGTTACTGAATATGATGATATGCTTAACTAACAATTTCTTCACTTTTGACCACACAATCTATTGCCAAACCAAGGGAATGGAAATGGGAACCTGCTTCACCCCAAGCTATGTGGGTCTTTACCTAGGCTGGTGGGAGGAGCAGGTGGCCAAAAACATCAAGGCCTTTGATGACCATGTCGTTTTCTGGGCAAGGTATATAGAAAACATATACTGTGTTTGGAAAGGTGATGAAAATGCGGCATGTGAGTTTGTAGAATCCCTTAATTGTAACAATTTGAATTTGAAATCACATGTTCAATGGATAGGAAATACATCAAGTTCCTTGAAGTAGAGATACATGTACATGGAAATAGATTAGAAAGTAAGTTGTACAGGAAGAAAACAGCCGGCAACAGCATATTACACGCTGAAAGTTGCCATCCAGTGAACCTAATAAATAGTATACCGTATGGGGAGCTATTGAGGGCACGTCGGAACTGTAGTTCTGATTAAACATTTCTAGTGGAAATGGATAACATGAGAAAAAGGTTTTAAGAACAAGGGTACTCAAACAAAGTCATCAATAAAGCATGTGAAAAACTGAAAAAAGTTAGGAGGCAAGAATTGCTAAGAGTAAAACTGTTGATAAAGATGACGGGAACACTCTTAGATTTATCACATCATTCAGCAAGCAGGCAGGTGAAGTACGTAAATGTCTGAGAAAATATTGGAGTGTGTTAAGCACAGATGATACCCTGGCACAATGCGTGGGAGAAAACCCTAGTATTACATTTCGGAGATGTCCAGCCTTGAAAGACAAATTTTGTAAGAGTATGCTTCCTGTAGATACTAATTCTCAATTTAAAGTACAAGGTTTCTATACTTGTAATGCCTGTAAGGCATGTAGGCATAGTATTAACTGTAAACAAGGGAAACTTGCAACAACTCAGAAACCTTTTGTTATTTCCAAACATTTGAATTTTAAATCAGACTTTTGTGTTATGCTCTTATTTGCCCATGCCAGTTAGTTTACATTGGCAGTACCATTCATTAGGTTAAGAGGTGTATACTAGATTATATGTGGGCAATCACAAATAAAGATAAGCAATATCCAATTGCCCGGCATTTTAAAGATTGCCATAGCAAGAAGGCTGGCTTACTGAGATATTGTGCTCTAGATGGAATACCATTATAAGAAAGAGGATGGAACAGGATTCATGATCCTAGGAGGTCGGAATCAAAAATGATTATTAAGTATGGTACTAAGCAACCGAAGGTTTGAATAAAGACAAGCAAGTAATGGTCCACCTTGGCTGATTTCCGAAGAATAAATGTGTATAGCTGCCCAGTATTTGTCCTGTTTAGCCTCTCATGTTATAATATTTGTTTTTAAAGAAAGACTAGGATCATTATTGATTAGTGCATTTTTTATCTTGTAGGAGACGATGATAACTTCATGTAAAGAAGAACATTTTAACAGGCTTTCTATGGAGGTTGATATATGTGGCGCAAGTTTTATAGATATATGCAAATAGGAGCCGTACTAGGATTCTAATAAGAGCCTTTGATTTATGTGTTAATAAGCTTTGAATTTTAGTCCACAGGGGCAGAATTGTTTAAAGTGTGTATATATATATATATGTAAATATCGTAGGGGCCGATTCACATAATTAACTTACGACAAAATCCTAAACTTACTACTTTTGGTATTCACAGAAGGCATTTATTAGTCTTAAGTTAGGATTTTGTCTTAAGTTTTCGATTTTGTCCTAAGTTATGATTTTGTCTTAAATTAGTAAACATAAACATTGTACACTCAAAAGTAGGATGTATGTTACTTTCCTAAAGAAGCATGTTACTTATTGGTTATTAAAAAATGTTTCATAGGTACAGTAAATAGGATAAGGTAATATTTTTCAAAAGTCAACCACACCTGCTATTTGCATTTGTAAGATACTGTAGTGAACTTAAAAATATGTTGAACTTGTGACCTGTCTGTACAATTGAATATTGCAGAAAATGTAAGTATGGAAATTGAGATTAAGCAGAATGGGAGAAGGGTTGAAATTGAACTGTGGTTTTAAATTATGAAATTGTAATGTATATATAAGTGATATGTCATTAAAATAAGATTCCTCACATCAATACTATGTTTAGAAGTGTTGTGTTCCTAAAAAAATAATGTTAGTATTATTAGGAATAGGTTTTTGAACTCCCGTCGGAATTTGTGGTTCCATTGCGATGCTAAACTGTGGCCCCGTGGTAGAGTCGGGACCCATAGAAATGTGTTTCACAATTTAAAATAATGTAGGAAGGAATGTGATTTGTTGCTTACATTGATTTGTGTGGAGAAAGAGAAGGAATGTTTGCCATTACTGGTTTTACATTGTTGAGAGTGGTGCATTACATTGTTTGTGTGCAAAAGAAAATCTTTTATGAGTTTCTGATATTTCATACTCTACAATATTATTTGAAAGGCGAGTTACACATTTGTGAGGTATATTATGTATTATGTAGTAGTGCTTTACTGTTTATAGTGATATTTTAAAATGTGAAAACATTATTTTCAAATTTTAAAAAATATTCAAGAACTGTAGTGTTCGAAACATGTTATTAAATGTGGAGATGTTTATTGTAGTTTGTTTAATTATGCTGGAATGATGACTGAAATATATTGTGTGTAGTAATCAGTGTACATTGGTAGATTGATTAGTGATGATGGTAGTTTGCTTAAGTGTGCAGAAATGTACAATTAAAGTTGTCAGTTCAGGCTGGACTGTTCCCATGAGGCACAGGGTCAGACTGATTTGCATATGGCCATGTCTGAACTGGGGTGGTGTGGAGTGCAAAAAAACGATGGATTTAGGCCCAGATCTCTGTATTGGGGTGAATGTATGACATTGTTCTGCATTCTGTCCATCACCTGTGGTTTTTGCAATTGAAGTACACCACATAATTTTAGGTGTCGTTTTTAAATTGGAAGTGCAGTCAGTCAAGTTTTAAGGTGTGCATGGACTTGTGACTGAGGTATGTCTCTGCTTGCATATGTATTCTCATATGTCTTATATATTTGAAGATGCAAAATGCATACCAGAGAGGTGTTGTGGCTAGGATCATAACTGTGGGTAGTACTAGAATGGAGAAGCAACAGTACAAAAGTGAGGTTTAAAACATATTGACATGAGGTATTAGTGATTAGGCTACTTTGTATAAGTCTCTAAAGAGGTACAGTTGACAAAAGACAGATCATTTTTGGTGTGTGTTCGAAATGGGAAATGCGTGATGTGAAGTTTTCAGGTCTGCAGAGTGGTGTGATTGAGTAACGTCTCTACATAGAGATATATTCTGATTTGTGTTATGCATTTGAAGATGCTTTACATATAAAACACAGGTATACATATATTTTGATGTTTATTGTATATATGGTGTCACAAGGAAAAGGTACAGACACATTCATGCTTTCTTTTAGGAATATGGTGAGACTTACAACAGAGATATGTGAAGGGTTGCTGCTTTATATGTGCAAGGCCCAACACCCTGAGCAGTAGTAGAATGGTGAAGCTGCAGCAAAAATTTGAGGTTTAAGACATGTTGACAGAGGAATTAGTGATTAGGCTACTTTGAATGAATTTGGGGAAAGGTAAACTTGAAGTATGCGGCATAAATGTAGTCTGAAATGTGAAGTGCAGTCTGTCAAGTTTTAGGTCTGCATGATGTTGTGACTGAGTTATGTCTCTACTTGTCCATGTATTGTGATACTTGGTATGCATCTGAAGATGCTAGATGTATTAGGCACAGGTATGCATCTATGTGTATGTTTCTTTTATATATGATGATGCTAGCAAAAGGTGCAGAAACATGCATGTATGCTTTCAGGAACATGGTGAGACCCACAGCACAGACATGTGAAGGGATGCTGCTTTATAATTGGCTAGGCCCAACACCCTAAGTCGATGCAGAATGGTGAAGCCGTAGCACAAATGCAAGGTTTAAGACATGTTGGCAGAGGGATTAGTGATTAGGCTACTTTCTATGAGTCTGGGGAAAGGTACACTTAAAGTATGCCGCATAAATGTAGGTAAACCACACAAGATGATGGACGGAATGTGGCACAATGGCAAAACAATCACCCCCAGTCACATATCTGGGTTTAATCAATCGTTATTTTGCTCACCTCAGTTCAGAAATGGCCCTGGTCTGGACTGTTCCCATGAGGCACCGGATCAAGACTGATTTGCATATGGCCATGTCTGAACTGGAGTGGCTTGGTGAGCAAAATAACAATGGATTAAACCCAGATCTTTGACTGGGGGTGAATATTTTGCCATTGTGCAAAATTCAGTCCATCATCTTGTGTATTTTGCTGTTCACCCTATGTGGGAAGGGTATGCCCAGACATGGGTCCGGTGCTCACTAGGCCACTGGAGTCAAACTATCCTTAAAATGTTTAAGAAAGTTTCATCCAAACCAAACTATGTTTTTATTTGTTGTCAATGTACTCACTATAGAAGTCAAACTAGGAATGTTGATCTATATTTAAAATGTGAAAAGGAAAACATTGATAAGTGGGTGCAAGTAGGTGCCTATTTTGTTGGTGGAACATTTGGAGTTGGCTACTGATCAATGTATTTGTAAATATTGTTACAGCAAATTAGAAGAGAACAAAATGCCTGCCAGAGCAGTATATAACAACTTAGAGTTAGTAGGTATTCCTCCAGAACTGGCATATTTATATTCATATAAGTCTATTCTTATTCAATCTGTGAACCTGTTTCAAGCTATGTTAAGCTAAGTTTGTATGGAGCCTAAAACAGGGAAGCTGCCTCCAATAGATTTACAAAGAAATCTGAAAGGAAGAGTTGTGTACTTACCTTTAGATTTTAAAAATATAATTGAAACTGTTGGTATAGGCAGGGAGCACAGTGAACTTGCAGTTATTCTAGTTAATGGTGTACCAAAAAAGAGTAAAAAAATATAGCAAGAGTTTGTAGATGTTAACAAACTTCAAAAGGCTACAGTGTATCTGGTGGTGAATAATATTTATTATAATAATGTAAGCACTGATGAACAGGAAATTTCAAGTGGCTAAATAGAAAAAGTAGACAAGTCTAGGTGTGAAGAGATTTATGAACATTACAGTATACATCCTCTACATTCAAAAGAAGTGATAGGAAACAACATTGAATTATTTCAAAGAAGAAAGTGAAGGAAACTCCCATGGGCGTATTGGAATAAAGTTTAAAAGCACATTGTTTTCCACAGCTGTTTCCTACTGGAGAAGGTGGACAATATGATAAACGGGCAGTACCGATTCCAGCATCAGAATACTGCTCCAGAAGATTGTACTGAGAAGATCCAAGATTTCAACAGTGTATTCCATATATGTTTCACCTTTCTTTGAAAGTGATTTGCCTGTTCTTTCATATACAATGAACCATATATAAAAACAGATGTTCATCTTCCACATGTTTCCACAAAGGAATTCATAGACAAAGTTCAACAAAGAGATGAACAGTTTGAATCTCAGTTAATAAATTTGATGGAGTGTCAATGTGGTACCAATGAGTATTGGTATTATCATCATGGAGAATTTAAATGTATGTTAAGAAACTTAGGGACCCCTACATGGTTTGTGACACTTAGCTGCGCTGAATATGTTTGAGACGATTTTCTTGAATTTCTATGAGAAGCAAATTCAAATGTAAAAAAATATTGAATTGAAGACATGTGGAGAACTATGTTCTGTGGATCCTGTAAATATCTGTGGATATTGTAATCATAGGTTTCAAAGTATGATGTCATTTATCTGCAATAGAAAAATCCTACTCTTGGAGAAGTAACTGATTTATTTTGGTGAAAAGAGTACCAAGCCAGAGGTGCTCATCATGTACACATGGTATTGTCGTAGCAAGCCTCAGCTAGGCCTGCCAGTGCAAGGGATTTGCCCTTCTTTGCTCAGAGTCCTCAGACCAATAGTAAGAAGTTGGCACAGAAACTGGAATGGAAAACAAAGTATTTCATAAACCTCATGAGGTGGAACCACAACCATACAACACCCTTCGGTAGTGTATGAAGTAGCACACTGACTAGAAGGACCTTGGTCCTTTTATACCCACACAGGGGCTGAAATGAAGGCGGTACAAGACCCAGAGTGTTGGTTTCATATACATATAAAGTCATACAGAGAGTATGCTAGCAACAAGTGGGAAGGGCTGACAGTAAGCTAATTCTGGTGGACACATCTTGACAGATACAAGTTAAGAACAGCTGTAAGCTCTTCTGGGCCTGTGCAAAGCAAAGGAGGATAAATCTATCTCGTCTCTAGGCAGATTTCAAGAGCAGTTAACAGGAAGGTAGGACAGAGCACATGGTGAGCACATGGCAAACAAAATGGCTGACAGAAATACAAAATGGATTCCATAAACGGACAAGATAATCTCTAAATTCAGGATGTCTTCTGCTAATGCTTAATCTAATCGCTGTTAATTTACAACAGTATGATGGATCAAGAATGCTCGAAAAATTGGAACTGATACTGATGAAAGTGTTTTGTCTTTCATTGAACAGTACCTGTGCCATTCCAAGAGAAGAAGACAACAAGTTTTACGATTTCAAAGTCATCAATGTGGCAAATATTGTCGATGAAAATACAAATCAAAGGGACAATGTTATACAAAGTGCCATTTTGGATTCCCATGTCCAATAACTTCAAAGGAAGAGTAAATAGTTTTATGTCAGCAGTAAGGCATACAATAACTTGGAAATCTCCAAAGAATGCATACAACTTAAAAATAACTGAAGATTCAAATTATATTAATGACTAGGATCTAGTGATTTTGACAATCATGGATATTCAATGTGTTGCAGATAATTCAATTGCTGTTGCTCACTATGGTACATCATTGATAACTAAATCTGAAAAGAAAGAGATGAAATAAATGTGGGAATACATTTCACAGGAAATGAATCTTAGCAAGAAATTGTACAGCTTTAGCTTGAAAATGCTTTTCCACCGAGAGATTGTATCCTATGATTGGTCAGATCAGTTGAGTTCTGACAGTTTATGTACAAAGTGAAGAGGGATTACTTGGATACGTTTAGGTCTTGCCTGCACAAAAGTAGAGTATTGAAAACATTACAAGAAATCGAATGAACCAGAAAGTACAAATATTGTTAAACGTAATATGTTGGATGCATACTATCCCAAAAGGAATCTATATCTGGAAAATGTATTTCTCTATGAAATACTTCAACATTATGGCTTAAAAGAAACATTACAGAAAATATAAAGGAAGAAAGATATGCAGTAATTGGATGTGATGTATTTTTGGTAAAACATGTCAAAGGAAATGTTAGTAACCACCAAAAATTCGGTTGGGAAAGTCCAGCTAAGAGGGAATTTTTCTATTTAGCACTTTTGCAACTGTTAAAGCTTTGGCGTAGTGAAGCAAAATTACTTGGAACTTTTGACTGCCATGAAGATTCTTTTAATGCATATAAATATAGCATTCAATGCATTATCTTCTCAAATTATCTACAAATGTTAAATGATGAGATTGAATAAGAAACTACTATGGCAGCTGAAATAGCTAGAGACAGTTCTCAAGATAGTCAAAGTTCAGGTCCTCTGACTCAAGATCCACTAGGACAACACATTATTGAAAATGAAGCTGCAATAGCCATGAATGAAGTAGAGACTGCAGTGCAACAAGCACAACAGGATATTATTCAGTTGGAAAAGTTAGAAGAACAACTAACCATTGGACAAAAATAAACATATCTACAAGTGACAGAACAGGTACAACACGGTTTGCAACATGAAAAAAAGAATGTCAATGCTCATCATTTAAACCTATTCTAATGTACATCAGTGGTCAAGCTGGAACAGGAAAATGTTTCTTAATTAAAGTTTTGACAGGTCATCGAAACAAAACTATGGAATCACATTTATTTTGTGTTCTAAAAGATCCCACTAGATTAACACCACATAACATTAAAGTGATTACTTTTCATTGATTACTTATGCTACCAGTTGAAAGTGAAAATACATTGGAATATCACAAGCTATCTGGAGAAGTGTATTATGAAGTCTCAAGAGTACTGAGGAAAATGAACAAAGAAGGGGGTTCCCCGAGGGTTGCTTAGTGATATGGCAGGAGATAGGGGGAAAAAACCAATGAAGAGAAAAGGAGAGTACCCTGCCTCAAGATAAATAGGCCCTAGTTAGAGGGTCCAAAAGATATACATGAAGGGGTGATTAACCTAGAGCTTGACACTGAACATCACAATTAAATGGTCAAATTAAATAGGCTAAACAATTCATAATGAAAAATATATATTTTTATTATTTTTTTTATTTTTTGTATTTTTTGTTTTCTGATCACACAGATATAAAAAGTTTCTCATTATTTTAGTATGTCAATAGTGCATATATACCATAGATAAAACAGACAAATATATAAGGACAAAAGACATAGGGGAAGTTTGTCCCACCCAGTAACGGCCAAAATTTCACAAACACCATATCATTCACACTCATTCCCCACTCTAACTAAGCGAGTATCATACATCATTCATTCTATCATTCAGTTTTTCTACTCCTTGCGAATACAGCACAACGATGGTTCCTGTGCTGAATATGTCAAGATGTTAATCCAGATAGGTGGTTTTGACTACGGGTCCTGGTGTAATGTGGACAGTAACTGTATTTCTGGAGACATACGCCGACGCGCGTTTCGGTGACAAGCCAATAAGGCAGCACCTTCGTCAGGGCAAGGGGCAGTATACTGGGGCGGGCACAATGATAACATTCTGCAAAATAATCAGTAAAAAATACATTTAACTTTCATATATGTATACATATTTTTCATATTTTTCTCATATTACATTTCAAGTTTGTCATTCAACATTCATTTTCCTCAAAGAGATCATAGTTAATTTCAGACATTTAAAGAGACATTAGCCTATTTTTATGTATATTTGATAAACATTGGAGAAAAGCTCCTATATCTGACCGTATATTGTCATGCAGTGTCAAACATTCTAGAAACACTCCCTAGGAAAGATTCCCCGACTGGTGGAATCTGAGAAGGCATCATGATAGCCTTGACTGTATGGACCAAAGAGCACATTCAAAACCACATAGATTCCTTACTCGTACGTAAGTATTTATATTTCAAGACATTTCATACTCTCTCTTAGCACTCCTCTCTTTTGTACACGCATGATTTTGTAGTAAGGACCCAGGACCAGGTCCAAGGTCATCAGACAGTTAAACTAGTCATTATATATTAGTGTGCATCCCTTTTGAAGCTAGATGGTTTAGTCTGACCATGCCCACAGTTGTTTGGTTCTTTCTGAATTCGTCACTTCTTTGTTTCATCTCAGTAAGGTTTTATAATTAACGAATATCAGGCCTCAAGCATTCGTTTTAATTATTCATTGGGTTATCACTTCCTTATTTTACCTGGTTTTAGTTTTTTTGCTGCTCAAAGGTTTCAGGCGTCAGACGACTTCTTCGCAAGTGGATGGTCGCTGAAACCGCTAGTAGTATGGAAAGCCAGGCTTCAGCCTATTTAGATTCTGTCAGGGAGAGGATAAGATTACCTCTTCTATACATATTCCAGGATTAATTTTACACAGGTCCGATTTTTTTAAAATAAAAAATAAAAAAGAATAAAAAAAGATTGACCCTTAACCTTTATCAGTGCTCATAGCCATAGGGTGACACGGAGATCTTTTAAATGTCTCATCCTGCTGCTTTCTTACTTACGGAGGTCGTATTTACCAAGTTATAATAATTAAAACAAGGCTTATTGTAGTCTGACTGACCTAGTATTATATGATTTAAGAGATACCTACCACATTTGGTCGGCACCCCAACGTGTTGTTTTAATACCCTTTTCCTTTTCAGGCAATTATACGGGGTCTGCGTGCTAGTTAATCGCAATAAAGCCTGTCAAGGAGAACAAAGCTACATCAGAGCCCTTCCTTTGCCAGGAATATTATTAATTTTTCTTCCTTTGCGGAGACAACATTTTAGATAGGTTCATTGAACCCACGTCTCACTGTTTACCAAGCTATAGTGGCTACCAATACATACCGGGAATTTTTTGGCTCGTAAGGCTCATAAAGATCACGTATCTCCTTTTTGAAGAAAACCGGCTAAACAATTGATACATTTGCCTCTGGCATTCCTACAAAATAAAGGACACTTTAGTAAGGCTACAAAGCTCAACTCCTACATTTCAAAGTTACATATATATGTCCTAGCGTAGTTTTACCTTTCAACAACAGAGGTCGTTTTATTACACACACGGGGTTCCGGTGGTACTGCACTTTGTTGTTTTCCTAATGGCACATTACGCAGCAGTTCCAAAGGAGGATAAGGTTGCCTCAATTCTCTATTTGTCTGCAGCGGTACCTGGGGAGCGGGGACATATAGATTGCTCAGAATCGGATTTTTGATCAACACGTTTCATAGTAATAGCGCGCTCGGTCTTGGAGGCTTACCTTCGTCTCACGGGCAGTTGTCCTTCGTGTGGGGTTCCGCCGACCCGGTCTGCCGGCCAATGGAGGGAGATTAAACTCCCAGCAATTTCCGGCTCCTTATTAAGGATCGTAATTTACGCGCTCACAGTGTTGAATCAGCTGTTCCTAATTACGTGAAAAAAGGATAGACGGACTATTCTATTCCCCCTGTCTTTAGTCGCCATCTTGGGTATACCATACCGTGGATGGAAATGCTGTTTAACCTATCATTTGAGGGGATGTGGCGGCCATCTTGAAAAAACCGTTCATCACGTTTTATTTCCTGATCTAGATACGATTACCAAAATATAAAACCTAAGTTTCATAATATGGATATAGTATAATAATCTGTATTTTCGTGAATCGACAGTTAACATCATCTATTTATATATAGAAAAATTAAAAAATATTTCGATCTTTTTTCTGGCAGTTGGTAGTGAATCAAAGGATGATTTCGATTTTTAAATGGATAATAGAGATAACAGTTTTATCCATTTACAGATAGGGGAAGCAGGTGGAAGCGTTCCTTCTTTCCAACCTCGGTGCACGTCTTTCCACGCACCATGTTTTTAAGATAGATTAATGATTATGTAGAATCACTTTGGTTAGTAATATATAAATAGATAGGCAGCCATTAAGGTTCACTCCCATTTGATATAGACTACATACAGCACTACTTAATGATTCCGGGGTCTATCCTTCTAATAGGGTCGGGTGTTTCTATCTGGCTCTTAGTCCTAATTTGGCCTTTATTCATATCACTATTGGGGAGGACTGGACCATACATTGGCTAGACCGCGATTCATTATTTTTAGGCTTAAAGGTCCCAGGCTATTGTTACAGAAAGGCCTGATGCCAAGGGCATTCCTCATTCAGTCCTTTGTTTACAGAGTCAAGGAAAAAGATCCAAAAGACCTCCCGTTTTTTTCGGAGGCATGTTGGATCAGTTACCGGGTTGGCTTTTATTTTTTCTAAAATGAACCAGCGAATTTCTGTGTCTTTGTGATTTTTCTCTAGCCAATGGGCCACAATAGGGGCTGTCATTTTTCTGTTTCTGATATTTGACTTGTGCTCTCCTACTCGTACCCGGCATTCCCTTCCAGTTTCTCCAACATATGGGAGGTTGCATGGGCACAGTATAAGATAAATGATGTTGCTGGTGCGACAATTAGTCAGCGTGGTGTTCCTGCTAACTGAGATCGTACGCGTGTTGGTACTGACAGTGTCACCTATAATGGCTTGGGGGCAAATATGGCAAGTTCCACACTTATGGTTG
This sequence comes from Lissotriton vulgaris, assembly GCF_964263255.1. Taxonomy (NCBI): domain Eukaryota; kingdom Metazoa; phylum Chordata; class Amphibia; order Caudata; family Salamandridae; genus Lissotriton; species Lissotriton vulgaris. The sequence continues at coordinate 240,450 of NW_028254370.1, read as the reverse complement.
CCATATATTGGATCCATTCCTGTCATAGTGGTCTGTTTGTTCATTGGGGGTTCTTGTATTCTCCCCTTTACCAGGTGATTTTTCAAATTCTGGTTCTTTTTGAAGGCAAAAATAGGTCGTTTTAAATGTGTTTTTTCGCTTTCCAGGTTTAGGATGTGCCAACTAGAATTCACAGCCTGTCTGATTTTATGATTCATCTCGGAGTGGCGTGTTACACAGACCAGCTGGTTCAGTTTTTCAGATTCTTTTTCCATAAACATAGCTTCCCTGTTGGTGTATCTGGCTCGTTTGAAAGATTCTCTGACCAGCCTCGGGGGGTATCCTCGGAACCGCAGTTTTTCCTGGAGTATGTCTGCCTGGGTTAGAAAATCTTGGAGGTCGGTACAGTTCCTCCTAATCCGAAGGAACTGACTGTAAGGGATACTATCCCTCTGGCTGCGTGGGTGGAAGCTTGCATATTGCAGCAAGGTGTTGCGAGCTGTAGGTTTGGTATACAGGGATACTTTGATGATGTTATTTAAGTGTTCAATCCAGATGTCTAGGAACTCGATTCTGGATCTGCTGGTATGGCTAGTGAATCTCAGATTGGCGTCTGCCAGATTAAGCCATTCAATGAATTCTGTCAGTTGTTCTTCTGCCCCCTTCCAAATAAAAAAGATATCGTCGATGAACCGTTTCCAGTTCATGACGTTCTCGAAGAAGGGGGCCATCTCATTGAAAATGTTTTTCCTTTCGAATTCCCCCATGTACAGACAGGCAATACTGGGTGCACAGCTAGCTCCCATACTAACACCTGTTGCCTGTCTATATAGGGTGTTGTCGAATTCAAAGTAGTTATCGAATAATACCACTTTGAGACATTGCAGGATGAATTCAGCGTTCGTTATGGTGGTCTTCCTGGAGAGTACAGTCTCGATGGCATCATAAGCTCCTTGTTGTGGTATATTTGAGTATAGAGCCTCCACATCCAATGTGACCATGATTTCAGATTCTTCATGGAATGGAATACCCTCCACTTGCTGGATAAATGTCCAGTATCTCGTACGTAGGATTGTAGTTCTGTCACCATAGGATTTAAGAATTTATCGATGTACTTCGATAATGGCTCGGTGGCAGAGCCAATGGTCGAGACTATCGGTCGCATAGGGGGATCAGTGCTGTTCTTGTGGGTTTTGGGTAAACCATATATGATGGGTATTTTGGTGTTGGACGGAGTAAGGAATTCTGCTTCCGCTTCGCAAATATGATCCCGAGTGACTGCTTTTTGTACCATTGTTAGTATCCGTTTTTTCAAGGCGTTTTCGGGGTTCCTCATGATCCGAGTATAGTGTCCAGAGGACGATAGTAGTTCATTCATTCTCCTCCACCAGTCGGGGAATCTTTCCTAGGGAGTGTTTCTAGAATGTTTGACACTGCATGACAATATACGGTCAGATATAGGAGCTTTTCTCCAATGTTTATCAAATATACATAAAAATAGGCTAATGTCTCTTTAAATGTCTGAAATTAACTATGATCTCTTTGAGGAAAATGAATGTTGAATGACAAACTTGAAATGTAATATGAGAAAAATATGAAAAATATGTATACATATATGAAAGTTAAATGTATTTTTTACTGATTATTTTGCAGAATTTTATCATTGTACCCGCCCCAGTATACTGCCCCTTGCCCTGACGAAGGTGCTGCCTTATTGGCTTGTCACCGAAACGCGCGTCGGCGTATGTCTCCAGAAATACAGTTACTTTCCACATTACACCAGGACCCGTAGTCAAAACCACCTATCTGGATTAACATCTTGACATATTCAGCACAGGAACCATCGTTGTGCTGTATTCGCAAGGAGTAGAAAAACTGAATGATAGAATGAATGATGTATGATACTCGCTTAGTTAGAGTGGGGAATGAGTGTGAATGATATGGTGTTTGTGAAATTTTGGCCGTTACTGGGTGGGACAAACTTCCCCTATGTCTTTTGTCCTTATATATTTGTCTGTTTTATCTATGGTATATATGCACTATTGACATACTAAAATAATGAGAAACTTTTTATATCTGTGTGATCAGAAAACAAAAAATAATAAAAATATATATTTTTCATTATGAATTGTTTAGCCTATTTAATTTGACCATTTAATTGTGATGTTCAGTGTCAAGCTCTAGGTTAATCACCCCTTCATGTATATCTTTTGGACCCTCTAACTAGGGCCTATTTATCTTGAGGCAGGGTACTCTCCTTTTCTCTTCATTGGTTTTTTCCCCCCTATCTCCTGCCATATCACTAAGCAACCCTCGGGGAACCCCCTTCTTTGTTCATTTTGATTCCCAGCCTTGAGCTGTGGGGGTTAGTCAGGTTTTGCTGACTGAACGGACCTAGAGAGAGTGTATGTGAAGTATGAATTGTTGTGTATGCTGTCCTGGAGTGTATATGTGAGTTTGAAAATTGATACACGCATGATCTACCCCTAAAGTAATAACTGTGCCCTAATAAACTGTATAAAAGGAAATAAAACTTCAGATCTACCATCCAATAAATGCATAGAGAGATCTAAATAAATAGCAGATTTCCCACTTAAAGTCCACCTAAATCGGCTTAACATCTATTCCGTCCCTAACAAAAAATTAAAAGGAAGAAGAATGGAGTCTATAAAAACATTTGGCTTTACGGACGACGACTTCGCTAAAATGCTTGGCCTCCCAGTGGATGGCAATCAAGACTTTACTGTACCAAAAGGACTCAATGGGGATTGGAACAAACTCCTAAACCTTCGAAAAAAATCTAAAAGAACGGAACTACATGCGAAATTCATGTTAGACTATCTACGAGCTGGCACCATCCCTATTGGGCTCAGAGTCCGGAACATCCCTGGTATGTTCATTGAAGTCAGACAGTTCCTGCAGCGATGGGCGCTTATATCCAACCGTTGCTCCAGGGATTGGATGATGTTGATTGTTGAAACTGCACGGACTGTAATGGAGATTCTAGAAAAAGAAATCAAGGAATTAGAGGATAAGCTCAAGGAAGGGGACTCAGTGGATGAAGGGAAAAGGAAACTGGAAGAAATACAATTTGAGCTGGAATCCTTCACTGATTACCTGCTGAAAAGAAAAACAGAAAAACTAAGGAAGGATGTCAGAATGTTTTCACAAGAAAGGGCCTATCCCTATTTAGGAACCAATTTTTATAACGCCCAGGAAGAGAGTGTTCCCAGGGGACAGGCACCGAGATGGGGACAAGGACGAAAAGTAACCACCTTTTCGGAAACAACAGACTCCGAAGGGGATACCCCTGAGGAATATGATCCTGGGTATGAACAGGAACACAACCCCAATCCAGGACACTACCCAAACAGGGGGAATAGAAGAGGAGGATATGACCGCAACTATCAACCAAACTGTTTTTTAGGGAACCGCCGGGGCAACACCCTTCCCCCCTCGAGAACTCCTCAAACGAGGAGTTACCAACAGGGTCGCGGTCAGCCCCAAATGTATGTGCAGACCCGCCAACAGCAATATTGGCGAACATAAGGGGACTCCCTGTGTTCAACCTGTCCAATGAAACAGTAGATCCCGAGGCCATCCAACTTTTGTCTAGGGGCCTCTCATTCGTACCCTCGTCCAACTTCAATAAATTTGAACTAAATAAAGACTTACAACTATTCTTTAGGAAGATACGCCTCCAGAAATTCTTCCTGGAAGCACCCCCTTCTAATAATGAGAATAACAGATCTGGTTGTAAACCACCATCCTCTTTTACACCCTCTTTGGAGATGGTAGGACCGGAAGTCAGTGTATTTGAAAAATCCGTCATGAATAAAATTACTAAAATGACCAAATATGTGCCCCTACCCAAGGACAATTTATCAGCCAAAGAAAAGAAGGCCTTAAAGGACTTGGAAACCAACAAAAATATCACGATTAAACCTTGTGATAAAGGTGGAGGGATAACACTGTTAGATACGAATGACTACAAGAGGAGAATGAATGAACTACTATCGTCCTCTGGACACTATACTCGGATCATGAGGAACCCCGAAAACGCCTTGAAAAAACGGATACTAACAATGGTACAAAAAGCAGTCACTCGGGATCATATTTGCGAAGCGGAAGCAGAATTCCTTACTCCGTCCAACACCAAAATACCCATCATATATGGTTTACCTAAAACCCACAAGAACAGCACTGATCCCCCTATGCGACCGATAGTCTCGACCATTGGCTCTGCCACCGAGCCATTATCGAAGTACATCGATAAATTCTTAAATCCTATGGTGACAGAACTACAATCCTACGTACGAGATACTGGACATTTTATCCAGCAAGTGGAGGGTATTCCATTCCATGAAGAATCTGAAATCATGGTCACATTGGATGTGGAGGCTCTATACTCAAATATACCACAACAAGGAGCTTATGATGCCATCGAGACTGTACTCTCCAGGAAGACCACCATAACGAACGCTGAATTCATCCTGCAATGTCTCAAAAAGGTATTATTCGATAACTACTTTGAATTCGACAACACCCTATATAGATAGGCAGCAGGTGTTAGTATGAGAGCTAGCTGTGCACCCAGTATTGCCTGTCTGTACATGGGGGAATTCGAAAGGAAAAACATTTTCAATGAGATGGCCCCCTTCTTCGAGAACGTCATGAACTGGAAACGGTTCATCGACGATATCTTTTTTATTTGGAAGGGGGCAGAAGAACAACTGACAGAATTCATTGAATGGCTTAATCTGGCAGACGCCAATCTGAGATTCACTAGCCATACCAGCAGATCCAGAATCGAGTTCCTAGACATCTGGATTGAACACTTAAATAACATCATCAAAGTATCCCTGTATACCAAACCTACAGCTCGCAACACCTTGCTGCAATATGCAAGCTTCCACCCACGCAGCCAGAGGGATAGTATCCCTTACAGTCAGTTCCTTCGGATTAGGAGGAACTGTACCGACCTCCAAGATTTTCTAACCCAGGCAGACATACTCCAGGAAAAACTGCGGTTCCGAGGATACCCCCCGAGGCTGGTCAGAGAATCTTTCAAACGAGCCAGATACACCAACAGGGAAGCTATGTTTATGGAAAAAGAATCTGAAAAACTGAACCAGCTGGTCTGTGTAACACGCCACTCCGAGATGAATCATAAAATCAGACAGGCTGTGAATTCTAGTTGGCACATCCTAAACCTGGAAAGCGAAAAAACACATTTAAAACGACCTATTTTTGCCTTCAAAAAGAACCAGAATTTGAAAAATCGCCTGGTAAAGGGGAGAATACAAGAACCCCCAATGAACAAACAGACCACTATGACAGGAATGGATCCAATATATGGCAACCATAAGTGTGGAACTTGCCATATTTGCCCCCAAGCCATTATAGGTGACACTGTCAGTACCAACACGCGTACGATCTCAGTTAGCAGGAACACCACGCTGACTAATTGTCGCACCAGCAACATCATTTATCTTATACTGTGCCCATGCAACCTCCCATATGTTGGAGAAACTGGAAGGGAATGCCGGGTACGAGTAGGAGAGCACAAGTCAAATATCAGAAACAGAAAAATGACAGCCCCTATTGTGGCCCATTGGCTAGAGAAAAATCACAAAGACACAGAAATTCGCTGGTTCATTTTAGAAAAAATAAAAGCCAACCCGGGAACTGATCCATTATGCCTCCGAAAAAAACGGGAGGTCTTTTGGATCTTTTTCCTTGACTCTGTAAACAAAGGACTGAATGAGGAATGCCCTTGGCATCAGGCCTTTCTGTAACAATAGCCTGGGACCTTTAAGCCTAAAAATAATGAATCGCGGTCTAGCCAATGTATGGTCCAGTCCTCCCCAATAGTGATATGAATAAAGGCCAAATTAGGACTAAGAGCCAGATAGAAACACCCGACCCTATTAGAAGGATAGACCCCGGAATCATTAAGTAGTGCTGTATGTAGTCTATATCAAATGGGAGTGAACCTTAATAGCTGCCTATCTATTTATATATTACTAACCAAAGTGATTCTACATAATCATTAATCTATCTTAAAAACCTGGTGCGTGGAAAGACGTGCACCGAGGTTGGAAAGAAGGAACGCTTCCACCTGCTTCCCCTATCTGTAAATGGATAAAACTGTTATCTCTATTATCCATTTAAAAATCGAAATCATCCTTTGATTCACTACCAACTGCCAGAAAAAAGATCGAAATATTTTTAAATTTTTCTATATATAAATAGATGATGTTAACTGTCGATTCACGAAAATACACATTATTATACTATATCCATATTATGAAACTTAGGTTTTATATTTTGGTAATCGTATCTAGATCAGGAAATAAAACGTGATGAACGGTTTTTTCAAGATGGCCGCCACATCCCCTCAAATGATAGGTTAAACAGCATTTCCATCCACGGTATGGTATACCCAAGATGGCGACTAAAGACAGGGGGAATAGAATAGTCCGTCTATCCTTTTTTCACGTAATTAGGAACAGCTGATTCAACACTGTGAGCGCGTAAATTACGATCCTTAATAAGGAGCCGGAAATTGCTGGGAGTTTAATCTCCCTCCATTGGCCGGCAGACCGGGTCGGCGGAACCCCACACGAAGGACAACTGCCCGTGAGACGAAGGTAAGCCTCCAAGACCGAGCGCGCTATTACTATGAAACGTGTTGATCAAAAATCCGATTCTGAGCAATCTATATGTCCCCGCTCCCCAGGTACCGCTGCAGACAAATAGAGAATTGAGGCAACCTTATCCTCCTTTGGAACTGCTGTGTAATGTGCCATTAGGAAAACAACAAAGTGCAGTACCACCGGAACCCCGTGTGTGTAATAAAACGACCTCTGTTGTTGAAAGGTAAAACTACGCTAGGACATATATATGTAACATTGAAATGTAGGAGTTGAGCTTTGTAGCCTTACTAAAGTGTCCTTTATTTTGTAGGAATGCCAGAGGCAAATGTATCAATTGTTTAGCCGGTTTTCTTCAAAAAGGAGATACGTGATCTTTATGAGCCTTACGAGCCAAAAAATTCCCGGTATGTATTGGTAGCCACTATAGCTTGGTAAACAGTGAGACGTGGGTTCAATGAACCTATCTAAAATGTTGTCTCCGCAAAGGAAGAAAAATTAATAATATTCCTGGCAAAGGAAGGGCTCTGATGTAGCTTCGTTCTCCTTGACAGGCTTTATTGCGATTAACTAGCACGCAGACCCCGTATAATTGCCTGAAAAGGAAAAGGGTATTAAAACAACACGTTGGGGTGCCGACCAAATGTGGTAGGTATCTCTTAAATCATATAATACTAGGTCAGTCAGACTACAATAAGCCTTGTTTTAATTATTATAACTTGGTAAATACGACCTCCGTAAGTAAGAAAGCAGCAGGATGAGACATTTAAAAGATCTCCGTGTCACCCTATGGCTATGAGCACTGATAAAGGTTAAGGGCCAATCTTTTTTTATTCTTTTTTCTTTTTTATTTTAAAAAAATCGGACCTGTGTAAAATTAATCCTGGAATATGTATAGAAGAGGTAATCTTATCCTCTCCCTGACAGAATCCAAATAGGCTGAAGCCTGGCTTTCCATACTACTAGCGGTTTCAGCGACCATCCACTTGCGAAGAAGTCGTCTGACGCCTGAAACCTTTGAGCAGCAAAAAAACTAAAACCAGGTAAAATAAGGAAGTGATAACCCAATGAATAATTAAAACGAATGCTTGAGGCCCGATATTCGATAATTATAAAACCTTACTGAGATTTAACAAAGAAGTGACGAATTCAGAAAGAACCAAACAACTGTGGGCATGGTCAGACTAAACCATCTAGCTTCAAAAGGGATGCACACTAATATATCATGACTAGTTTAACTGTCTGATGACCTTGGACCTGGTCCTGGGTCCTTACTACAAAATCATGCGTGTACAAAAGAGAGGAGTGCTAAGAGAGAGTATGAAATGTCTTGAAATATAAATACTTACGTACGAGTAAGGAATCTATGTGGTTTTGAATGTGCTCTTTGGTCCATACAGTCAAGGCTATCATGATGCCTTCTCAGATTCCACCAGTCGGGGAATCGTTCCTGGGGAGTGTTTCTAGAATGTTTGACACTGCATGACAATATACGGTCAGATATAGGAGCTTTTCTCCAATGTTTATCAAATATACATAAAAATAGGCTAATGTCTCTTTAAATGTCTGAAATTAACTATGATCTCTTTGAGGAAAATGAATGTTGAATGACAAACTTGAAATGTAATATGAGAAAAATATGAAAAATATGTATACATATATGAAAGTTAAATGTATTTTTTACTGATTATTTTGCAGAATTTTATCATTGTGCCCGCCCCAGTATACTGCCCCTTGCCCTGACGAAGGTGCTGCCTTATTGGCTTGTCACCGAAACGCGCGTCGGCGTATGTCTCCAGAAATACAGTTACTGTCCACATTACACCAGGACCCGTAGTCAAAACCACCTATCTGGATTAACATCTTGACATATTCAGCACAGGAACCATCGTTGTGCTGTATTCGCAAGGAGTAGAAAAACTGAATGATAGAATGAATGATGTATGATACTCGCTTAGTTAGAGTGGGGAATGAGTGTGAATGATATGGTGTTTGTGAAATTTTGGCCGTTACCGGGTGGGACAAACTTCCCCTATGTCTTTTGTCCTTATATATTTGTCTGTTTTATCTATGGTATATATGCACTATTGACATACTAAAATAATGGGAAACTTTTTATATCTGTGTGATCAGAAAACAAAAAATAATAAAAATATATATTTTTCATTATGAATTGTTTAGCCTATTTAATTTGACCATTTAATTGTGATGTTCAGTGTCAAGCTCTAGGTTAATCACCCCTTCATGTATATCTTTTGGACCCTCTAACTAGAGCCTATTTATCTTGAGGCAGGGTACTCTCCTTTTCTCTTCATTGGTTTTTTCCCCCCTATCTCCTGCCATATCACTAAGCAACCCTCGGGGAACCCCCTTCTTTGTTCATTTTGATTCCCAGCCTTGAGCTGTGGGGGTTAGTCAGGTTTTGCTGACTGAACGGACCTAGAGAGAGTGTATGTGAAGTATGAATTGTTGTGTATGCTGTCCTGGAGTGTATATGTGAGTTTGAAAATTGATACACGCATGATCTACCCCTAAAGTAATAACTGTGCCCTAATAAACTGTATAAAAGGAAATAAAACTTCAGATCTACCATCCAATAAACTGCATAGAGAGATCTAAATAAATAGCAGATTTCCCACTTAAAGTCCACCTAAATCGGCTTAACATCTATTCCGTCCCTAACAAAAAATTAAAAGGAAGAAGAATGGAGTCTATAAAAACATTTGGCTTTACGGACGACGACTTCGCTAAAATGCTTGGCCTCCCAGTGGATGGCAATCAAGACTTTACTGTACCAAAAGGACTCAATGGGGATTGGAACAAACTCCTAAACCTTCGAAAAAAATCTAAAAGAACGGAACTACATGCGAAATTCATGTTAGACTATCTACGAGCTGGCACCATCCCTATTGGGCTCAGAGTCCGGAACATCCCTGGTATGTTCATTGAAGTCAGACAGTTCCTGGAGCGATGGGCGCTTATATCCAACCGTTGCTCCAGGGATTGGATGATGTTGATTGTTGAAACTGCACGGACTGTAATGGAGATTCTAGAAAAGAAATCAAGGAATTAGAGGATAAGCTCAAGGAAGGGGACTCAGTGGATGAAGGGAAAAGGAAACTGGAAGAAATACAATTTGAGCTGGAATCCTTCACTGATTACCTGCTGAAACGAAAAACAGAAAAACTAAGGAAGGATGTCAGAATGTTTTCACAAGAAAGGGCCTATCCCTATTTAGGAACCAATTTTTATAACGCCCAGGAAGAGAGTGTTCCCAGGGGACAGGCACCGAGATGGGGACAAGGACGAAAAGTAACCACCTTTTCGGAAACAACAGACTCCGAAGGGGATACCCCTGAGGAATATGATCCTGGGTATGAACAGGAACACAACCCCAATCCAGGACACTACCCAAACAGGGGGAATAGAAGAGGAGGATATGACCGCAACTATCAACCAAACCGTTTTTTAGGGAACCGCCGGGGCAACACCCGTCCCCCCTCGAGAACCCCTCAAACGAGGAGTTACCAACAGGGTCGCGGTCAGCCCCAAATGTATGTGCAGACCCGCCAACAGCAATATTGGCGAACATAAGGGGACTCCCTGTGTTCAACCTGTCCAATGAAACAGTAGATCCCGAGGCCATCCAACTTTTGTCTAGGGGCCTCTCATTCGTACCCTCGTCCAACTTCAATAAATTTGAACTAAATAAAGACTTACAACTATTCTTTAGGAAGATACGCCTCCAGAAATTCTTCCTGGAAGCACCCCCTTCTAATAATGAGAATAACAGATCTGGTTGTAAACCACCATCCTCTTTTACACCCTCTTTGGAGATGGTAGGACCGGAAGTCAGTGTATTTGAAAAATCCGTCATGAATAAAATTACTAAAATGACCAAATATGTGCCCCTACCCAAGGACAATTTATCAGCCAAAGAAAAGAAGGCCTTAAAGGACTTGGAAACCAACAAAAATATCACGATTAAACCTTGTGATAAAGGTGGAGGGATAACACTGTTAGATACGAATGACTACAAGAGGAGAATGAATGAACTACTATCGTCCTCTGGACACTATACTCGGATCATGAGGAACCCCGAAAACGCCTTGAAAAAACGGATACTAACAATGGTACAAAAAGCAGTCACTCGGGATCATATTTGCGAAGCGGAAGCAGAATTCCTTACTCCGTCCAACACCAAAATACCCATCATATATGGTTTACCCAAAACCCACAAGAACAGCACTGATCCCCCTATGCGACCGATAGTCTCGACCATTGGCTCTGCCACCGAGCCATTATCGAAGTACATCGATAAATTCTTAAATCCTATGGTGACAGAACTACAATCCTACGTACGAGATACTGGACATTTTATCCAGCAAGTGGAGGGTATTCCATTCCATGAAGAATCTGAAATCATGGTCACATTGGATGTGGAGGCTCTATACTCAAATATACCACAACAAGGAGCTTATGATGCCATCGAGACTGTACTCTCCAGGAAGACCACCATAACGAACGCTGAATTCATCCTGCAATGTCTCAAAGTGGTATTATTCGATAACTACTTTGAATTCGACAACACCCTATATAGACAGGCAACAGGTGTTAGTATGGGAGCTAGCTGTGCACCCAGTATTGCCTGTCTGTACATGGGGGAATTCGAAAGGAAAAACATTTTCAATGAGATGGCCCCCTTCTTCGAGAACGTCATGAACTGGAAACGGTTCATCGACGATATCTTTTTTATTTGGAAGGGGGCAGAAGAACAACTGACAGAATTCATTGAATGGCTTAATCTGGCAGACGCCAATCTGAGATTCACTAGCCATACCAGCAGATCCAGAATCGAGTTCCTAGACATCTGGATTGAACACTTAAATAACATCATCAAAGTATCCCTGTATACCAAACCTACAGCTCGCAACACCTTGCTGCAATATGCAAGCTTCCACCCACGCAGCCAGAGGGATAGTATCCCTTACAGTCAGTTCCTTCGGATTAGGAGGAACTGTACCGACCTCCAAGATTTTCTAACCCAGGCAGCAATACTCCAGGAAAAACTGCGGTTCCGAGGATACCCCCCGAGGCTGGTCAGAGAATCTTTCAAACGAGCCAGATACACCAACAGGGAAGCTATGTTTATGGAAAAAGAATCTGAAAAACTGAACCAGCTGGTCTGTGTAACACGCCACTCCGAGATGAATCATAAAATCAGACAGGCTGTGAATTCTAGTTGGCACATCCTAAACCTGGAAAGCGAAAAAACACATTTAAAACGACCTATTTTTGCCTTCAAAAAGAACCAGAATTTGAAAAATCACCTGGTAAAGGGGAGAATACAAGAACCCCCAATGAACAAACAGACCACTATGACAGGAATGGATCCAATATATGGCAACCATAAGTGTGGAACTTGCCATATTTGCCCCCAAGCCATTATAGGTGACATTGTCAGTACCAACACGCGTACGATCTCAGTTAGCAGGAACACCACGCTGACTAATTGTCGCACCAGCAACATCATTTATCTTATACTGTGCCCATGCAACCTCCCATATGTTGGAGAAACTGGAAGGGAATGCCGGGTACGAGTAGGAGAGCACAAGTCAAATATCAGAAACAGAAAAATGACAGCCCCTATTGTGGCCCATTGGCTAGAGAAAAATCACAAAGACACAGAAATTCGCTGGTTCATTTTAGAAAAAATAAAAGCCAACCCGGGAACTGATCCAACATGCCTCCGAAAAAAACGGGAGGTCTTTTGGATCTTTTTCCTTGACTCTGTAAACAAAGGACTGAATGAGGAATGCCCTTGGCATCAGGCCTTTCTGTAACAATAGCCTGGGACCTTTAAGCCTAAAAATAATGAATCGCGGTCTAGCCAATGTATGGTCCAGTCCTCCCCAATAGTGATATGAATAAAGGCCAAATTAGGACTAAGAGCCAGATAGAAACACCCGACCCTATTAGAAGGATAGACCCCGGAATCATTAAGTAGTGCTGTATGTAGTCTATATCAAATGGGAGTGAACCTTAATGGCTGGCTATCTATTTATATATTACTAACCAAAGTGATTCTACATAATCATTAATCTATCTTAAAAACCTGGTGCGTGGAAAGACGTGCACCGAGGTTGGAAAGAAGGAACGCTTCCACCTGCTTCCCCTATCTGTAAATGGATAAAACTGTTATCTCTATTATCCATTTAAAAATCGAAATCATCCTTTGATTCACTACCAACTGCCAGAAAAAAGATCGAAATATTTTTTAATTTTTCTATATATAAATAGATGATGTTAACTGTCGATTCACGAAAATACACATTATTATACTATATCCATATTATGAAACTTAGGTTTTATATTTTGGTAATCGTATCTAGATAAGGAAATAAAACGTGATGAACGGTTTTTTCAAGATGGCCGCCACATCCCCTCAAATGATAGGTTAAACAGCATTTCCATCCACGGTATGGTATACCCAAGATGGCGACTAAAGACAGGGGGAATAGAATAGTCCGTCTATCCTTTTTTCACGTAATTAGGAACAGCTGATTCAACACTGTGAGCGCGTAAATTACGATCCTTAATAAGGAGCCGGAAATTGCTGGGAGTTTAATCTCCCTCCATTGGCCGGCAGACCGGGTCGGCGGAACCCCACACGAAGGACAACTGCCCGTGAGACGAAGGTAAGCCTCCAAGACCGAGCGCGCTATTACTATGAAACGTGTTGATCAAAAATCCGATTCTGAGCAATCTATATGTCCCCGCTCCCCAGGTACCGCTGCAGACAAATAGAGAATTGAGGCAACCTTATCCTCCTTTGGAACTGCTGCGTAATGTGCCATTAGGAAAACAACAAAGTGCAGTACCACCGGAACCCCGTGTGTGTAATAAAACGACCTCTGTTGTTGAAAGGTAAAACTACGCTAGGACATACATATGTAACATTGAAATGTAGGAGTTGAGCTTTGTAGCCTTACTAAAGTGTCCTTTATTTTGTAGGAATGCCAGAGGCAAATGTATCAATTGTTTAGCCGGTTTTCTTCAAAAAGGAGATACGTGATCTTTATGAGCCTTACGAGCCAAAAAATTCCCGGTATGTATTGGTAGCCACTATAGCTTGGTAAACAGTGAGACGTGGGTTCAATGAACCTATCTAAAATGTTGTCTCCGCAAAGGAAGAAAAATTAATAATATTCCTGGCAAAAGAAGGGCTCTGATGTAGCTTCGTTCTCCTTGACAGGCTTTATTGCGATTAACTAGCACGCAGACCCCGTATAATTGCCTGAAAAGGAAAAGGGTATTAAAACAACACGTTGGGGTGCCGACCAAATGTGGTAGGTATCTCTTAAATCATATAATACTAGGTCAGTCAGACTACAATAAGCCTTGTTTTAATTATTATAACTTGGTAAATACGACCTCCGTAAGTAAGAAAGCAGCAGGATGAGACATTTAAAAGATCTCCGTGTCACCCTATGGCTATGAGCACTGATAAAGGTTAAGGGCCAATCTTTTTTTATTCTTTTTTCTTTTTTATTTTAAAAAAATCGGACCTGTGTAAAATTAATCCTGGAATATGTATAGAAGAGGTAATCTTATCCTCTCCCTGACAGAATCTAAATAGGCTGAAGCCTGGCTTTCCATACTACTAGCGGTTTCAGCGACCATCCACTTGCGAAGAAGTCGTCTGACGCCTGAAACCTTTGAGCAGCAAAAAAACTAAAACCAGGTAAAATAAGGAAGTGATAACCCAATGAATAATTAAAACGAATGCTTGAGGCCCGATATTCGTTAATTATAAAACCTTACTGAGATGAAACAAAGAAGTGACGAATTCAGAAAGAACCAAACAACTGTGGGCATGGTCAGACTAAACCATCTAGCTTCAAAAGGGATGCACACTAATATATAATGACTAGTTTAACTGTCTGATGACCTTGGACCTGGTCCTGGGTCCTTACTACAAAATCATGCGTGTACAAAAGAGAGGAGTGCTAAGAGAGAGTATGAAATGTCTTGAAATATAAATACTTACGTACGAGTAAGGAATCTATGTGGTTTTGAATGTGCTCTTTGGTCCATACAGTCAAGGCTATCATGATGCCTTCTCAGATTCCACCAGTCGGGGAATCGTTCCTGGGGAGTGTTTCTAGAATGTTTGACACTGCATGACAATATACGGTCAGATATAGGAGCTTTTCTCCAATGTTTATCAAATATACATAAAAATAGGCTAATGTCTCTTTAAATGTCTGAAATTAACTATGATCTCTTTGAGGAAAATGAATGTTGAATGACAAACTTGAAATGTAATATGAGAAAAATATGAAAAATATGTATACATATATGAAAGTTAAATGTATTTTTTACTGATTATTTTGCAGAATTTTATCATTGTGCCCGCCCCAGTATACTGCCCCTTGCCCTGACGAAGGTGCTGCCTTATTGGCTTGTCACCGAAACGCGCGTCGGCGTATGTCTCCAGAAATACAGTTACTGTCCACATTACACCAGGACCCGTAGTCAAAACCACCTATCTGGATTAACATCTTGACATATTCAGCACAGGAACCATCGTTGTGCTGTATTCGCAAGGAGTAGAAAAACTGAATGATAGAATGAATGATGTATGATACTCGCTTAGTTAGAGTGGGGAATGAGTGTGAATGATATGGTGTTTGTGAAATTTTGGCCGTTACCGGGTGGGACAAACTTCCCCGATGTCTTTTGTCCTTATATATTTGTCTGTTTTATCTATGGTATATATGCACTATTGACATACTACAATAATGGGAAACTTTTTATATCTGTGTGATCAGAAAACAAAAAATAATAAAAATATATATTTTTCATTATGAATTGTTTAGCCTATTTAATTTGACCATTTAATTGTGATGTTCAGTGTCAAGCTCTAGGTTAATCACCCCTTCATGTATATCTTTTGGACCCTCTAACTAGAGCCTATTTATCTTGAGGCAGGGTACTCTCCTTTTCTCTTCATTGGTTTTTTCCCCCCTATCTCCTGCCATATCACTAAGCAACCCTCGGGGAACCCCCTTCTTTGTTCATTTTGATTCCCAGCCTTGAGCTGTGGGGGTTAGTCAGGTTTTGCTGACTGAACGGACCTAGAGAGAGTGTATGTGAAGTATGAATTGTTGTGTATGCTGTCCTGGAGTGTATATGTGAGTTTGAAAATTGATACACGCATGATCTACCCCTAAAGTAATAACTGTGCCCTAATAAACTGTATAAAAGGAAATAAAACTTCAGATCTACCATCCAATAAACTGCATAGAGAGATCTAAATAAATAGCAGATTTCCCACTTAAAGTCCACCTAAATCGGCTTAACATCTATTCCGTCCCTAACAAAAAATTAAAAGGAAGAAGAATGGAGTCTATAAAAACATTTGGCTTTACGGACGACGACTTCGCTAAAATGCTTGGCCTCCCAGTGGATGGCAATCAAGACTTTACTGTACCAAAAGGACTCAATGGGGATTGGAACAAACTCCTAAACCTTCGAAAAAAATCTAAAAGAACGGAACTACATGCGAAATTCATGTTAGACTATCTACGAGCTGGCACCATCCCTATTGGGCTCAGAGTCCGGAACATCCCTGGTATGTTCATTGAAGTCAGACAGTTCCTGGAGCGATGGGCGCTTATATCCAACCGTTGCTCCAGGGATTGGATGATGTTGATTGTTGAAACTGCACGGACTGTAATGGAGATTCTAGAAAAGAAATCAAGGAATTAGAGGATAAGCTCAAGGAAGGGGACTCAGTGGATGAAGGGAAAAGGAAACTGGAAGAAATACAATTTGAGCTGGAATCCTTCACTGATTACCTGCTGAAACGAAAAACAGAAAAACTAAGGAAGGATGTCAGAATGTTTTCACAAGAAAGGGCCTATCCCTATTTAGGAACCAATTTTTATAACGCCCAGGAAGAGAGTGTTCCCAGGGGACAGGCACCGAGATGGGGACAAGGACGAAAAGTAACCACCTTTTCGGAAACAACAGACTCCGAAGGGGATACCCCTGAGGAATATGATCCTGGGTATGAACAGGAACACAACCCCAATCCAGGACACTACCCAAACAGGGGGAATAGAAGAGGAGGATATGACCGCAACTATCAACCAAACCGTTTTTTAGGGAACCGCCGGGGCAACACCCGTCCCCCCTCGAGAACCCCTCAAACGAGGAGTTACCAACAGGGTCGCGGTCAGCCCCAAATGTATGTGCAGACCCGCCAACAGCAATATTGGCGAACATAAGGGGACTCCCTGTGTTCAACCTGTCCAATGAAACAGTAGATCCCGAGGCCATCCAACTTTTGTCTAGGGGCCTCTCATTCGTACCCTCGTCCAACTTCAATAAATTTGAACTAAATAAAGACTTACAACTATTCTTTAGGAAGATACGCCTCCAGAAATTCTTCCTGGAAGCACCCCCTTCTAATAATGAGAATAACAGATCTGGTTGTAAACCACCATCCTCTTTTACACCCTCTTTGGAGATGGTAGGACCGGAAGTCAGTGTATTTGAAAAATCCGTCATGAATAAAATTACTAAAATGACCAAATATGTGCCCCTACCCAAGGACAATTTATCAGCCAAAGAAAAGAAGGCCTTAAAGGACTTGGAAACCAACAAAAATATCACGATTAAACCTTGTGATAAAGGTGGAGGGATAACACTGTTAGATACGAATGACTACAAGAGGAGAATGAATGAACTACTATCGTCCTCTGGACACTATACTCGGATCATGAGGAACCCCGAAAACGCCTTGAAAAAACGGATACTAACAATGGTACAAAAAGCAGTCACTCGGGATCATATTTGCGAAGCGGAAGCAGAATTCCTTACTCCGTCCAACACCAAAATACCCATCATATATGGTTTACCCAAAACCCACAAGAACAGCACTGATCCCCCTATGCGACCGATAGTCTCGACCATTGGCTCTGCCACCGAGCCATTATCGAAGTACATCGATAAATTCTTAAATCCTATGGTGACAGAACTACAATCCTACGTACGAGATACTGGACATTTTATCCAGCAAGTGGAGGGTATTCCATTCCATGAAGAATCTGAAATCATGGTCACATTGGATGTGGAGGCTCTATACTCAAATATACCACAACAAGGAGCTTATGATGCCATCGAGACTGTACTCTCCAGGAAGACCACCATAACGAACGCTGAATTCATCCTGCAATGTCTCAAAGTGGTATTATTCGATAACTACTTTGAATTCGACAACACCCTATATAGACAGGCAACAGGTGTTAGTATGGGAGCTAGCTGTGCACCCAGTATTGCCTGTCTGTACATGGGGGAATTCGAAAGGAAAAACATTTTCAATGAGATGGCCCCCTTCTTCGAGAACGTCATGAACTGGAAACGGTTCATCGACGATATCTTTTTTATTTGGAAGGGGGCAGAAGAACAACTGACAGAATTCATTGAATGGCTTAATCTGGCAGACGCCAATCTGAGATTCACTAGCCATACCAGCAGATCCAGAATCGAGTTCCTAGACATCTGGATTGAACACTTAAATAACATCATCAAAGTATCCCTGTATACCAAACCTACAGCTCGCAACACCTTGCTGCAATATGCAAGCTTCCACCCACGCAGCCAGAGGGATAGTATCCCTTACAGTCAGTTCCTTCGGATTAGGAGGAACTGTACCGACCTCCAAGATTTTCTAACCCAGGCAGACATACTCCAGGAAAAACTGCGGTTCCGAGGATACCCCCCGAGGCTGGTCAGAGAATCTTTCAAACGAGCCAGATACACCAACAGGGAAGCTATGTTTATGGAAAAAGAATCTGAAAAACTGAACCAGCTGGTCTGTGTAACACGCCACTCCGAGATGAATCATAAAATCAGACAGGCTGTGAATTCTAGTTGGCACATCCTAAACCTGGAAAGCGAAAAAACACATTTAAAACGACCTATTTTTGCCTTCAAAAAGAACCAGAATTTGAAAAATCACCTGGTAAAGGGGAGAATACAAGAACCCCCAATGAACAAACAGACCACTATGACAGGAATGGATCCAATATATGGCAACCATAAGTGTGGAACTTGCCATATTTGCCCCCAAGCCATTATAGGTGACATTGTCAGTACCAACACGCGTACGATCTCAGTTAGCAGGAACACCACGCTGACTAATTGTCGCACCAGCAACATCATTTATCTTATACTGTGCCCATGCAACCTCCCATATGTTGGAGAAACTGGAAGGGAATGCCGGGTACGAGTAGGAGAGCACAAGTCAAATATCAGAAACAGAAAAATGACAGCCCCTATTGTGGCCCATTGGCTAGAGAAAAATCACAAAGACACAGAAATTCGCTGGTTCATTTTAGAAAAAATAAAAGCCAACCCGGGAACTGATCCAACATGCCTCCGAAAAAAACGGGAGGTCTTTTGGATCTTTTTCCTTGACTCTGTAAACAAAGGACTGAATGAGGAATGCCCTTGGCATCAGGCCTTTCTGTAACAATAGCCTGGGACCTTTAAGCCTAAAAATAATGAATCGCGGTCTAGCCAATGTATGGTCCAGTCCTCCCCAATAGTGATATGAATAAAGGCCAAATTAGGACTAAGAGCCAGATAGAAACACCCGACCCTATTAGAAGGATAGACCCCGGAATCATTAAGTAGTGCTGTATGTAGTCTATATCAAATGGGAGTGAACCTTAATGGCTGGCTATCTATTTATATATTACTAACCAAAGTGATTCTACATAATCATTAATCTATCTTAAAAACCTGGTGCGTGGAAAGACGTGCACCGAGGTTGGAAAGAAGGAACGCTTCCACCTGCTTCCCCTATCTGTAAATGGATAAAACTGTTATCTCTATTATCCATTTAAAAATCGAAATCATCCTTTGATTCACTACCAACTGCCAGAAAAAAGATCGAAATATTTTTTAATTTTTCTATATATAAATAGATGATGTTAACTGTCGATTCACGAAAATACACATTATTATACTATATCCATATTATGAAACTTAGGTTTTATATTTTGGTAATCGTATCTAGATAAGGAAATAAAACGTGATGAACGGTTTTTTCAAGATGGCCGCCACATCCCCTCAAATGATAGGTTAAACAGCATTTCCATCCACGGTATGGTATACCCAAGATGGCGACTAAAGACAGGGGGAATAGAATAGTCCGTCTATCCTTTTTTCACGTAATTAGGAACAGCTGATTCAACACTGTGAGCGCGTAAATTACGATCCTTAATAAGGAGCCGGAAATTGCTGGGAGTTTAATCTCCCTCCATTGGCCGGCAGACCGGGTCGGCGGAACCCCACACGAAGGACAACTGCCCGTGAGACGAAGGTAAGCCTCCAAGACCGAGCGCGCTATTACTATGAAACGTGTTGATCAAAAATCCGATTCTGAGCAATCTATATGTCCCCGCTCCCCAGGTACCGCTGCAGACAAATAGAGAATTGAGGCAACCTTATCCTCCTTTGGAACTGCTGCGTAATGTGCCATTAGGAAAACAACAAAGTGCAGTACCACCGGAACCCCGTGTGTGTAATAAAACGACCTCTGTTGTTGAAAGGTAAAACTACGCTAGGACATACATATGTAACATTGAAATGTAGGAGTTGAGCTTTGTAGCCTTACTAAAGTGTCCTTTATTTTGTAGGAATGCCAGAGGCAAATGTATCAATTGTTTAGCCGGTTTTCTTCAAAAAGGAGATACGTGATCTTTATGAGCCTTACGAGCCAAAAAATTCCCGGTATGTATTGGTAGCCACTATAGCTTGGTAAACAGTGAGACGTGGGTTCAATGAACCTATCTAAAATGTTGTCTCCGCAAAGGAAGAAAAATTAATAATATTCCTGGCAAAAGAAGGGCTCTGATGTAGCTTCGTTCTCCTTGACAGGCTTTATTGCGATTAACTAGCACGCAGACCCCGTATAATTGCCTGAAAAGGAAAAGGGTATTAAAACAACACGTTGGGGTGCCGACCAAATGTGGTAGGTATCTCTTAAATCATATAATACTAGGTCAGTCAGACTACAATAAGCCTTGTTTTAATTATTATAACTTGGTAAATACGACCTCCGTAAGTAAGAAAGCAGCAGGATGAGACATTTAAAAGATCTCCGTGTCACCCTATGGCTATGAGCACTGATAAAGGTGAAGGGCCAATCTTTTTTTATTCTTTTTTATTTTTTATTTTAAAAAAATCGGACCTGTGTAAAATTAATCCTGGAATATGTATAGAAGAGGTAATCTTATCCTCTCCCTGACAGAATCTAAATAGGCTGAAGCCTGGCTTTCCATACTACTAGCGGTTTCAGCGACCATCCACTTGCGAAGAAGTCGTCTGACGCCTGAAACCTTTGAGCAGCAAAAAAACTAAAACCAGGTAAAATAAGGAAGTGATAACCCAATGAATAATTAAAACGAATGCTTGAGGCCCGATATTCGATAATTATAAAACCTTACTGAGATTTAACAAAGAAGTGACGAATTCAGAAAGAACCAAACAACTGTGGGCATGGTCAGACTAAACCATCTAGCTTCAAAAGGGATGCACACTAATATATAATGACTAGTTTAACTGTCTGATGACCTTGGACCTGGTCCTGGGTCCTTACTACAAAATCATGCGTGTACAAAAGAGAGGAGTGCTAAGAGAGAGTATGAAATGTCTTGAAATATAAATACTTACGTACGAGTAAGGAATCTATGTGGTTTTGAATGTGCTCTTTGGTCCATACAGTCAAGGCTATCATGATGCCTTCTCAGATTCCACCAGTCGGGGAATCTTTCCTAGGGAGTGTTTCTAGAATGTTTGACACTGCATGACAATATACGGTCAGATATAGGAGCTTTTCTCCAATGTTTATCAAATATACATAAAAATAGGCTAATGTCTCTTTAAATGTCTGAAATTAACTATGATCTCTTTGAGGAAAATGAATGTTGAATGACAAACTTGAAATGTAATATGAGAAAAATATGAAAACTATGTATACATATATGAAAGTTAAATGTATTTTTTACTGATTATTTTGCAGAATTTTATCATTGTGCCCGCCCCAGTATACTGCCCCTTGCCCTGACGAAGGTGCTGCCTTATTGGCTTGTCACTGAAACGCGCGTCGGCGTATGTCTCCAGAAATACAGTTACTGTCCACATTACACCAGGACCCGTAGTCAAAACCACCTATCTAGATTAACATCTTGACATATTCAGCACAGGAACCATCGTTGTGCTGTATTCGCAAGGAGTAGAAAAACTGAATGATAGAATGAATGATGTATGATACTCGCTTAGTTAGAGTGGGGAATGAGTGTGAATGATATGGTGTTTGTGAAATTTTGGCCGTTACTGGGTGGGACAAACTTCCCCTATGTCTTTTGTCCTTATATATTTGTCTGTTTTATCTATGGTATATATGCACTATTGACATACTAAAATAATGACAAACTTTTTATATCTGTGTGATCAGAAAACAAAAAATAATAAAAATATATATTTTTCATTATGAATTGTTTAGCCTATTTAATTTGACCATTTAATTGTGATGTTCAGTGTCAAGCTCTAGGTTAATCACCCCTTCATGTATATCTTTTGGACCCTCTAACTAGGGCCTATTTATCTTGAGGCAGGGTACTCTCCTTTTCTCTTCATTACTGAGGAAAATGAAACTTCTAATCATTGATGAGGTGAGCATGGTCTCAAACTTAATGCTTGCCTTTCTACACTTGAGGATGCAACAGATTTTAAAAACAGATCAAGATGTTCTGTTTGAAGGAAAACATGTAATTGTATTCAGCAATCTGCTGCAACTTACTCCTGTAAAATGGCAACCTGTTTCCAAAACACTTGTCATTGAAGATACTAGAAAATATTGGAAATGTGAACATTTGGTCTGATTTTGAATATAAAGAACTTATTAACCCCTTCGCTGCAGGGTTAATTCCCCCACTGTTCTGGGGGGGAGGGGGGCGCTCACAGCGCTCCCATGCTCATGACGAGCTGAGCTCGTCATTAGCTACAGTGCTCCTGTGCTCATGACAAGCTCAGCTCGTCACAGGTGCATTGGCTCCCGTGGAACGCTCAGCACAGAAGGGGAATTCTCCCCGCACCTGAGCGTTCCACGGCTCATGACGAGCTAAGCTCGTCATGAGCACTGGAGCACAGTGCCTCATGACGAGCTCAGCTCATCATGAGCATGGAAAAGCTTAAGAATATGTGACAAGCAAGTGATGAACATTATGGAAATATTCTTCAAGATATAAGAATTGGTGTCTTGATGAAACATGGTAAAGAAGATTTAGAAAGTCTGCTATTTATTAATTAATTTTAGTGTTTTATAGAGCGCGAATTTGACCCATGAGGGTATCAGAGCACTTTACAAGATATGCAAAGGTGTACAAACAAAGTCCAAGGTGCAGAAATATACAGAACTGTACAAAGGGATGGCGAGGGGCAGGGGTGTAGGGAACATAGGGGATACTGGGGATACAAAGGTTAGATTGCAATCATATTTACAGTTGGTTCAAATTAAAGGCCCCGTAAATTCTCTGCGGGCAGAGCTGGTGATCTGGGGAAGAAACGATAGTCTAAGAAACATCAGATTTGTTTTCAGGCATGGCAGGCGTTAGGCAAGGAATTTACCCATAAGGAAGATTTTGGCCTCCTTCTTGAAACATGCTAGAGAAGGGATTCTTCAGATGGCGGGTGGGAAAGAGTTCCAGATTCTAGATGCTGCCCTGGTGAATGCCCTATTATAGGTTCTTTTTTTCTGAAAAAAAGGCGGGTAGAAGTGTGAGGTTTCTGGCGGACCGGGAGTTCCTGCTTCCTCCAGATACCACAAGTTTTTGTGCCAGGTAAGCAGGGGAGTTTTAGTAAAGAGCCTTGTGTGTGATGCATGCCAGTTTTAGCTGAATTCTGGCCTCTAGGGGGAGCCAGTTCAGTGCTTTCATATGTGGAGAGATGTGGTCAAATTACCTGATGTCGGGGAGTAGTCTGGCGGACGCTTTGAGGCAAGCTTTTAAGGGTGCTAGGGAGATCTTGGGTAGACCAGTGAGGGTGGAGCAACCATATTCCAGTCTGGAGTTGACCAGTGCTTGAACTGCCATTTTTAAGTCAGGAGCCTTAATAAAAGGTTGATGTGGTCCTGCATGTTCAAGTTACAGTCTAGGATTATGCCCAGGGATTTGGCAGTGTCCACAATGGTCGGCGGTCAGTTTAGGGCTGTGATGGCTTTGATCCACATCTGAATCTCGGGACTGACTTTAGAGGGGGAGATTAGGAGAAATTTGGTTTTCTTTGCGCTGAGTTTTAGTTCGTTAGCCGCTAGCCATTGGACAGTCCATTTCAGGGTCTCGTTCAGGGAGAGGACCTTCTCAAGTGAAGAGACATTGATGTATATTTGGGTATTGTCTGTGTACATGTGGTAGGAAATATTAGCGGTACAAAGAACTTCGGTGAGTGGCTCAAGGTAAAGATTTAAGAGGGTGGGGAACAGAGTTGAGCTTTTTGAGACTCCAACCATGACCGGGGTGGGAGCTGATAGGTTGCCGTTGATGGGGAATCTCTGGGATCGATTATGGAAAAAGGACCTGAACCATTCTAGGACCACACCATCCAGACCCATCCTGAGATTGAGGCGTTCGAGAAGTTTATCATGGTTGACTGTGGCGGAGGATAGATCTAAGAGGATTAGAAGGCAGGTCTTGCCTTGGTCTAGGGCTTGGAGGGCATTATCCATAATGTGGAGCATAGTGGTTTCAGTGCTGTGCCCCGGTCTGAACCCAGATTGCCAGTCATCAAGTAGGTGAAAATTATTGATGTGCTGACTAAGTTGTTGCGGTACACATTTCTCAAGTATGGCTAGTAGCGGGATATTGGAGATGGGTCTGAAATTGTCGGGGGAGGATGGATCCAGAGATGGGTTTTTTAAAATAGGGAGGACTTGGCGGGCTTTCAAGGGGTCCAGAATCGAACCCTGTTGTAGAGAGGCGTTTATTATTGCAATCCAGCAAGGAACAATGGATTGAGAGACAGCAGTGAGGCAGTTGCTACTAAGGAACTTGTATACAACTGGAAACACAGCTGCAGAAATAATGTACAATAAGCTTGGAGGAAAGAAGTCTATAGGTTACCTAAGGTGTACACAAGTCAGGAATCGATCCCTGTTGTAGAGAGGCATTTATTATTGCAGTCCAGCAAGAAACAATGGATTGAGAGACAGCAGTGAGGCAGTTGCTACTAAGGAACTTGTACACAACTGGAAACACAGCTGCTGAAATAATGTACAATAAGCTTGGAGAAAAGAAGTCTATAAATTGCCTAATGCCTACACTGCAAGAGTGTTCTAAAATTTAATTAAGAACTTTTAAAACTAGAAAAACAACAAATAGTGAAAATTGAAGCTATTGATAACATTGAACAGCAAGGAGTGACTATTTTTCTCACAGAGTAACTACAGTTAAAATTGGATTATTTGGAAAAGTCTGTATCTAAGACTGCATGCTTAGAAAAGACTTTACATGTATGTATTAACTGCCGGGTAATATTACGCCATAATTTGAATGTAGAAGAACGTTTAATGAATGGAGCAATGGAAAAAATGGTTGATTTTGTAAATTTTCAAAACACAAATGGAATAACATTTTTGAAGATAAAACTTGATCTGATTAAAGATTTGCTTTTAAAAGACTTGTATGTTCACAGAAAACAGTTTCCTTTGTCTTTAGCATATGCAGTACCATATTCATAAATCTCAAGGTTTAAGTATAGACAGTGCATTGGTAAATATTGGAAGTACAGTGTTCAAAGAGGGAATGGCATATGTTGCAGTGTCTTGAGTAAAAACATTATCTTGTCTGTATTTGATTGATTTTGATGAGAAAAAGTTTAGTGTTGATGCAAATTGTGTAAGAGAGTACAATCGTTTAAAAAGACTGTACACTCCTCATTTAGGTGAATATCCTATAATTGAGAAATGTATAGTGTGTCCAAAACTAAAATATGTCAAACATCTGATTGAGGTTAAAAAAAACAACAATTGAAGACAGCTATGAAGGTGTATTAAAAAGGAAAATGCAAACCGTTGCTGACATTGGAGGATACCAGTTTGAAAACAGTTCGGGTACCAACTGCCATACTAATGAGATTTTGAATGTTGTGTTTTATCTAGAAGAGCTTAATTGTGAAATCATGTGAAAGATTTTGTTCTTACGTCACGTAATTTAACAGTTGGTAAGTGACAGAAGTAAACTCCATACTGCTTCTGGTGTTAGACATCTTTTGGAATATTGTACTGGTTCTTTGACATTTATTTTTAATGTACAAGAAGATGTACACACATTTTCTAATGATTAAGCTTGGAGTATTAGAACATGGAGGAATACAGATTGAAAATTTATTTGGAGTAAGTTCTAGATTGAATCATTAATGTGAATAGTGTTCATCTACTTCCGGGACTGAAATAGACACAGAACGATTCATATAATTGACAAAACCAGACAAATTAGTAAAAACAGGATATGAAATGTTTTCAATGTAAATCAGAGTTGTTGTATACATTACATATAGATAGATCTGGAAAGTATCTCATTTTAATGTTTCAATGTTGAAGAGTAAATGAAAGAAAATTGGAAACCATATAAAAACTTTTGTTGCAAATATCTATTTCAGGAAGAACTTTTATAGCAGTGGTTATTGTTTTACATGATGGACCTACTACAACATCTGGACACTATCCTGTTTATTTAAAGTGTAAAAAAAGATGGACACATTGCAATGATGCCCACATGCAATTCAAATTTGCATTGCCTTTCGAATTACAAAATTCACATTTGATATTTTTGAAGCCAAAGTTTTGAATACATTTTTGCCTATTGGGAACATGTGAACACAAATTAACACATTTGTTTTAGATTTATTCGAAGCGAAAGTTTTGAATACATAATTCAGCCTATTGGGAAGATGTGAACAGAAAGTGGACAGCATTCAAACAATACTATTTATAATTAGTGTTTGAGTTATTATTTGTGCTAAATGATATTGCATTTGCAAAATTGTGTTTAAAAGCAATAGTTTGTATATTTGTTGTCTAGTATATTGTACCAGATGTAAACGAGAGTATACATTTTAGGAAATGTACTTGAGAGTAATACAAGACTTAATACTCAAGTTGGACGTATTTAAGAAACTGTAGATAGGGAAACATTTAGTTACACATATTGGAAATAATGATTTGTGTTTTTTTTTCACAATCTCGTTGATTGTTTTTTCCCCTGCAGTTGTATGATGATACTATGTTGAAATCACTGTGTATGGTGAAGTTCAGTAGAATCTGAGAACAGCAAAAACGAGAAACTGAAACTGTTATGTAATTTTTAAATTATGTTGTGTTCTTAAAAGTGTAATATTTTAATTTCAGTAATACATTACATTATATAACATTTATTTCTTCTTCTTTACAGTAGGAAATGGTGAAGTATGAAAAGAGATTTAATTCAGTTTACGACAATACTATTCTAAAATAGTTCCACAGAGTTATGTATCTAAATTACTAAAAAAGGTAAGAACACATAACATAACATGTATGATAACATGCATTTATGTGTTATTTATTTCTAATAAAAATAATGTTGAACATTTACACTATTTAAAAACTTTCAGATATCATCAGATAGGTACTATCCCTGCACTCATGCAATCAGCTAGGCATTACACATGCACTCATACAATCACTCAGGCACTAACCATGTACTCAGGCACTACGCCTGCAGTCACCTAATCACCCAGGCAGTACCCATGCACTCATCCATGCATTCAGACTCTACCCATGCACTCATCCAATCACTCAGACACTACTATAGCACTCATCCATTCCTTCAAACACTATCCACGCACTCATTGATGCACTCAGGCACTACCCATGGACTTCTCCATTTATCCTGGCACTACCCATGTACTCTTCCATGCACTCAGGCACTACCCATGGACTCCTCCTTTCAACCGGGCACTACCCATGTACTTATCCATGCACTCAGGGTCTACCTAGGGATTGTTCCATGTTCTCAGGCACTACCCATGCACTGCTCCAATCACCATTGCTCTACCATTGCACTTATCCATGCACTCAAGCACTACCAATGCACTCCTGCAACCACCCAGGCAGTAATTCAGTTCTCATGCAATCACCCAGGCACTACCCACATACTCATCCATGCACTCAGGGACTACCCCTGCTTTCATACAATCATCCAGGCACTACCCCTGCACTCATACAATAAATCAGGGACTACCCATGCACTGATGCAATTACTTAGACACTACTGTCCCACTCCTTCAAACACCACCCATGCACTCAGGCTTCACCCATGCCCTGCTCTATGCACTCATGCATTACCCATCCACTGATGCAATCATTTAGACACTACTGTTGCACTCATCCATTCCCTGAAACACTACCCATGCACTCGGGCTCTATCCATGCACTGCTCCACGCACCCTGCCACTACCCATGCACTTTTACAATCCCTCAGGCACTGTTGCTGCACTCACCAATTCCCTCAAGCACTACCCATGCACTGCTCCAATCACCCAGGCACTACCCCTACACTCAAGAAATAAGCCAGGCAGTACTCATGCACTCATGCAATCAGTCAGGCACTACTGCTTCAATGATTCATTCCCTCAACCACTATCCATGCACTCACCCAATGACTCAGGCAATACTGCTGCACTCATTCATTTAATCAGCCAGTACTTATTCACTCATACAATGACCCAGGAACAACAACAGCTGCAACAGATTGCTCCCCTGCACAGAAATGTCTTGCACTTTATGCAGTGCTGTTCCAGTCTTGCAAACTCTGGAACAGTTAGTGTAGTTTATGTGGATGCAGTAGATCCTGTAGGAGCACTAGGGCCGGTGACCTCATCTTGTTGTGACTCTTGCATTTGGCGCCAATGTTGGTCTCATGCAAGATGGTTTGGGTTAATGGTCTGAAGATGTTTCATCATAGATGAAATCTTGCAAGAAAACTTTTTTTCTGATCCACAAGATAATACTTTCTCACACACAGTGCAGGTGATTTAGCATGCATTTGCCTTCTTCTCTCCTGCTGGTACAGAGAAGAAAGCCCACACAATACTCTTTCCTTTTCTTAATGGGTTCTTCCAGCTCATCCTCATCTTTAGGAATATTCTGTGGTGGATTTTGAGATGCAATTACTGCTCTTGGAAAAAACCCGACTAAAAACATCAAATAAAGGGGCTCAGAAAATACAAGAAGTGTTTCTTGAAAAAATACTCCAGAAGAATGAAAAAATTGTGCTTTTCTTAAAGAAGAATAACATTTCCACTGATCCCAGGTCATACAGACCGATCAGCCTGATGAATAGTGGTACCAAGGCTTATTCTAAAATATTGGCTAATAGGCTGAGCTCGGTAATCGGAAAGGTGGTCTCGCCCCGTCAACACGGGTTCATTCCAGGCAGGGGTACAGCCGAAGGGTAATTACTTTGTTTGACGGAACGACAGCCTCGCGAGACCCTATGTCCCTAACACTCTTGGACACAAAAAAAGCTTTCGATAGGGTCTTGTGGGGTTTTCTTTGGGCAACAATGTGTAAACTCAATTTTGGGCAAAGGTGTATAGGGGGATTGAAAGCGCTATATAGATGCCCGTTTATAAGGGTCAGAGTAGCGGGGGAACAGAGCGAAAATATTAACATTCAGCGCGGAACTAGGCAGTGGTGCCCCTGCTCACCATTGGTCTTTGCCTGTTATATCGATTCTTTAATAAGACATATAGAAATAAATAGGCTTATCTGTCCTATCGTTCTGAATGGTTATGAGACGAACATTTTGGGTTACGCAGACGACCTCGCAATTATGTCCCCTACTCCAGCAACAGCGATAGCGGAAATAGAAATTAACCAATTTGCCGCAATAAATGATGAAAGGGTCACAGATTAGCTGTCTACTTGGGCATTAGGATAATATCTAATTTATCCAAGTTGGTTGAGGAACATCTGACTCCTGTGATTAGGAAGGCCAAACGAGATCTGGATAGGATGGATAATTTACATCTTACAATAATTGGACGCTGCAATGTAATTAAGATGCTACTTCTTCCCAAAATGTTATATTTTTTTCAAACTGTCCCTTTAATATTTCATAATAATTGGTTTAAGGACATTGATGGGGTCTGCAATCGATTTATATGGGCAAAAGGTAAAACTCAGAGGGCTATAAAACTTTCTAAGGAAAAGGGAGGTTTGGCTGTTCCAGATTTTAAGGGATATTATTTGGCAGCAGCCTTGCAGTATCTCAGAGGACTTCTCGGGGGAAACACTAAGGATAGGTGGCAGGACGGTATTGGTATACCAGATAAATATGATTTATTGGTTCGAGACTCTAGCAAGGGATAACTTACATTTAAGGAGTTAAATTACTACAAAAGAACAAAGTTTAAGGTCTTTGCTGCTGTTATATCAGTGTGGTCTATGGTCTGAAAAAAAATTAAGTTAGGATGGATGAGTTTTTACACACCTCTATATAAGAACGAGCTTCTCCCAGAAGTGTTTCATGATCAAGTTATGAAAAGATGGGATAACTCTGGGGTGTGCACTATAGGATATATTATAGATGACTCTCGCCCGCAAGCACAACGGACCCCAACGAAGCAGTCCGCAACTTCACACAGTGGCTGACCGCCTGCACAGACGACCTCGTGCCACTGAAGAACCCTCCCAGCAGACCCAGAAGCAAGAAAGCCACCTGGTTCACCGACGAACTCAAGGACTCCAAGAAGAACTGCCGCACCCTCGAGAAAGCCTGGCTCCTCAACCAGACCACAGACAACATGACCAACCTCAAACAAGCCACCCGCAAGCACCACCAGCTCATCCGCGCTACAAAGAAGAAAACACTGAAGAAACGACTTAACAACAACGCCCACGACAGCAAGGAACTTTTCAGCATCGTCAAGGAGTTCTCCTACCCCAGCACAGGCAACAACAACATCACTCCTTCTCAAGACCTCTGCGACTCTCTCGCCTCGTTCTTCCACCTCAAGATCGCCGACATCCACAACAGCTTCGGCGCACCATCCACGCACCCTACTGTCGAACCAACGCCCCCCACCGCCACCCTCCGCACCTGGACCACGGTGACCACCGAAGACACAGCCCGCACAATGAACACCATCCACTCCGGATCTCTGACCGACCCCTGCCCCACCACATCTTCGGCAAGGCCGACTCCATCATCGCACCCCAACTGCGGGACATCATCAACATCTCCTTCGAAACCGCCACCTTCCCGGAGAGCTGGAAGCATGCCGAGCTCAGCGCCCTACTGAAGAAACCAACAGCGGACCCCACCGACCTCAAGAACTTTCGCCCCATCTCGCTCCTCCCTTTTCCTGCCAAAAGTCATTGAGAAGACTGTCAACAGACAGCTTGCCGCCTTCCTTGAGACGAACGGATCCCTTGACCGCTCGCAGTCCGGTTTCCGAGCCAACCACAGCACCGAGACCGCCCTCATCGCAGCCACCGACGACATCAGAACCCTGCTCGACAATGGGGAAACAGCGGCCCTCATCCTCCTGGATCTCTCCGCTGCGTTCGACAATGTCTGCCACTGCACCCTAGTCCAGCGCCTCAGCAACACAGGTGTCCAAGAGAAGGCTCTGGAATGGATCATCTTGTTCCTCGCCGGAAGAACACAGAGAGTCCGCCTCCCCCCGTTTCGATCCGAGGCCACCGAAGTCATCTGCGGCGTACCGCAAGGATCATCACTCAGCCCCACCCTCTTCAACGTCTACATGAGACCCCTTGCAGCCATCGCATGCCAACACAACCTCAACATCATCTCCTACGCCGACAACACCCAACTGATCCTCTCCCTCACCAGTGACCCGGCCATCGCCAGAACTAGCCTACATGAAGGGATGAAAGATGTCGCCGAGTGGATGAAGAACAGCTGCCTGAAACTGAACTCAGACAAGACGGAAGTCCTCATCCTGGGACCATCGCCCTCCGCCTGGGACAACACCTGGTGGCCGCCGGCCCTAGGCAGCGCACCCAAGCCAACAGACCGCGCACGCAACCTGGGCTTCATCCTGGACTCCTCCCTCTCATTGACCAGACAAGTCAACGCCGTCTCCTCATCATGCTTCAACACCCTACGCACGCTCCGTAAGATCTTCCGATGAATCCCGACCGAAACCAGGAAGACGGTCACCCAGGCACTCGTCACAAGCCAACTGGACTACGGAAACACCCTCTACGCCGGAACCACAGCCAAGCTACAGAAAAGACTCCAACGCATCCAGAACGCCTCCGCCCGACTCATCCTGGACATCCCCCGACGCAACCACATCTCCGGACACCTGAAGGACCTGCACTGACTCCCCGTCAGCAAGAGAATCACGTTCAGACTCCTCACCCAGGCACACAAGTCCCTCCACGACCTGGACCCCAAGTACCTCAACGACCGCTTGACCTTCTACACGCCCACCCGCCAGCTACGTTCGACAAGCCTCGCCCTCGCCTCCGTACACGCATCTGAAGAGCCACCGCCGGAGGAAGATCCTTCTCCTACCTGGCGGCCAAGACATGGAACTCCCTCCCCACCCACCTCCGGCTGACCCAGGACCATCTCGCCTTCAGGAGACAACTCAAGACCTGGCTGTTCGAGCAATAGCAGACCCCCCTTCCCCCTAGCGCCTTGAGACCCTCCGGGTGAGTAGTGCGCTATACAAATGCTATGATTGATTGATTGATTGACTCTGGTATAATTTCTTTTGAAAGGGCATGCCAATTATGCAAGCTAGATCGTAGAGAATTTTTTTAATTCCTACAGATTAGATCAGTAATACAAAGGAAAATGTTAGGGAGTGTTAATTTTAAAAGAGAGGATCTGATGGAACACATTCAAGATGAGAAGGGCTGCTCAATTTTACAATTGTATGGGGTGTTGGGCCAATGTAAAGAAGATGACAGGATTAAAGTTTTTTATAAATGGAGGAGGAAGCTCAATTTAGTGGGAAATGTGGGGGAAAATCGTTGCAGCTTACTAATTCTATTGTCAAGGTTGCTAATTTGCAGGCACAATGTTATAAAACTTTTCATGAATTATATTACACACCGCACAGAATAGCACGATGGGGGGGGGGGACCAGCGGGATATCCTGTCCAAGGTGCCAAAGTGTACAGGCGAACACTATTCATATGTTCACAGCATGCCCAAATCTAAACCCTCTTAAACAGGCGATTGAAACATTCTTTAGTGATGAACTAGGGATATCAATTAGTTTAACAAATGAGATTATGATTTTGGGTGTTGGGAGAGAAGGGCTGGATATCCCTCATCAAGCATTTATATTTATTGCAATGGCCATAACTCGTATAGCAACCCTGTGGAAGGATCCTAATCCCCCGTCATTTAACCAATGGCTCTTAAGAATGTTATCAATGTATACCATGGAGAAATCTCTGTATGAAAAAAAAGGTCGCAAAGTGATGCAGTCCGGTAAATGGATCTGAGCACCGTAGAGCATTGGAAATTAAGAATAGAGGGGTAACCTATAGTATTATAATAATAATTATTTTGGTCTCTTGGCCAGTTCTTTTTCGTGATTGTTTTTGTGTAATGATTTATGTGTCTTGAGAATTTTAATTATTCAATGATGTATACATGCTGTATGGAATATGTATATGGACCGAAATAATTGGTTGGAACTGTGTGGAATTGTATTATCTGATGATGAATAATAAAAATTAAAAAAAATAAAAAAGAATGAAAAAATTGGGTGAGGTTCTGCAAGTACTAGAATAGAAAGCATTTTAATCAAAGAAATGCTTTCTTTTGAAATCACATGGGGGTCGCATGTCCGACGCATAGGAAGCGCGCACCAGGCAAGACTCCCGAAAAATAGATGTAACAATATTATATCTTTATTCCAGTTACAAATATACTAAATTTACAAATTTCAATGTAAATCTCCTGGTGTAAAATATATAATAAAGTTTTTATATATATATATATATATATATATATATATATATATATATATATATACTTTTAAACCTAATAACTTGCGCTGGATTCGTGTACATGACGCATACCCGGAAATACGTACATGAGGTTATGCGGGCCCATCGTAGCACCTGTAACTTCTTTATAAGAATTCAAATATTCTAATTATTTATTTTCATATCATTTTTATAACTCTTTCAATAAAGCATATACAATTGTTTAAAGAAACATACAGAATATAACATGTATTTACATTTTTGAAAAGTTACAAATGAGAACCGCACACCCATCAAGCAACGTAAGCACATTCTGAATGACTTAACAAATATGGTGGCACAATGTTTGGATTTGCGGACCCATTATGACTAGTACGTGATTGCTACGCAAATCTCACAGTTTAAAAAAATTATGAAAGAACATTGTACGAATATATTTTAAAAAGATAAAAAATAACATTATCTTCATGAATGCAAAAAAAATGTGAACAAGTGTTTTTAATGTGTAATGTTACTTTTACACACTGTAATTGTTCAGACGTTATTGTACATATGGTGCCATTAATTTTCCACTGTACAAATGTCAGAACAAGTTACAAAACCTTACATTTGCACTGTAAAAAACACAAGTTTTAGGGACCTTATACTTAGGAATTAGCATTAAAAAAAACTAAAAATTCACTAAAAAAACACAGGTTTCATGGAAATTATAGTTAGTAATTAGCATCTAAAAAACCTTAGACATTCACTGAAATAAAGAGGTTTCTGGCACTTTATAGTGAGGAATTAGCATTTAAAAAACCTTTGAAAACTAACTGAAAAAAAAAACAGGTTTCAGGGATGTTATAGTTAGGCTGACATTTCACTCATACAAAACAAGAGCATTTTGGCTGTTCTAGTTAGCTGAGCTAACATACCTCACCCCTGCAATGCACTGCTGATGATGCCACATATTACAAAATTCATTACATGGTCTGTGACATCACTGATGACATCTCAAATGACATTACTGATGACATCATCCTGTGACTGTTTTTACAAATTGTAAAAAGTTAATATATATATCCACCAAGGTGTTTTGAAGAATGAGTAGCTGTATGAGTGTGTTTTTTTCAGCGAATATAAATACATATATACATATATATATATATACATATTATATATATATATATATATATATATATATATATATATATATATATATATATATATATATATATATATATATTCACTGAAAAAACCATAGGTTTCACACCAGTTATAGTTAGGAATTAGCATTTAAAAAACCTATTAAATTCACTGAAAAAACCATAGGTTTCACACCAGTTATAGTTAGCTGGAAATTTTACTGATATAAAACCATTGAAATTCCCACGTTATAGTTAGTTGGACTCACTATAACTTGCGCGCCTGCAATGCACTGCTGATGACGTCACATATTACATCACTCATGACATCACTGATGACACCATCCAAAGAATGTGTGTCTTTCTGAAAAAATAAATATGTTTTATATATGAGTGTGTATACATATGTTTTATTCTAGTATATGGAGTATTGATTTATATAAGTGAGTAAATGTGAGAGTGAGAGATTGTAAGAGTTCCTGTTTAAATAAGTATGTGATTCTATAAGTGATTGTTTAAGAGAGTAAGTATGTGTAAGTTTCCTTAGGAATAAGGTGGTAGTGTGTGTATAGCTGTATATGCAAATAAATGGATGTTCAATAGTTTTTTTGCATGTGTGAGTATATGTGTGAGTAACTTTTGGAAGACTGTCGGTGTGTTAACGGATGTAAAGGTGTTTCACTACATATGATAAGTGAGTATATGTATGAATGACTATATAGAACTGTTGGTGAATGAGTAAATGTGTATATAAATGGTTGAATTACTGAATTGGTTGTTGTAACTGGTATAGGTATCGCCACTTTTTTGTAAATGTTAGTTTCTATTTTTGAATATGTGTTTCAGGGGTTACATTACACTGAAAGGAGGTCAGTCACTCTGTCACAGGGATGGTGTCATCAGTGATGTCATGAGTGATGTCACTGACCATGTCATGAGTGATGTAATATGTGACGTCATCAGCAGTGCATTGCAGGCGCGCAAGTTATAGTGAGTCCAACTAACTATAACGTGGGAATTTCAATGGTTTTATATCAGTAAAATTTCCAGCTAACTATAACTGGTGTGAAACCTATGGTTTTTTCAGTGAATTTAATAGGTTTTTTAAATGCTAATTCCTAACTATAACTGGTGTGAAACCTATGGTTTTTTCAGTGAATTTCATAGGTTTTTTAAATGCTAATTCCTAACTATAACTGGTGTGAAACCTATGGTTTTTTCAGTGAATTTCATAGTTTTTTAAATGCTAATTCCTTTGTATATCGAGTTTCTAACCTTTTTTTTTTTTACAATTTGCTGTTTTTTTTTAAGTATTTATTTTTTTTTATATTTTTTTTCTTTTGCGCTCTGGGTGCGCGCTCCGGGAAGCTTTCAGCTAAGCTCTCCTGTAAGCTTCTCCGAGAGCTCATCTGAAAGCGCACCCAGAGCGCAACTGTCGTTCGTGAAAAAAAAATATGAATGAAAAGTTAATAATAATGCAAAACATTTCGTACCATACAAATAAAATTTGTTTTTTTTAATATGGAAAATGATTATGCATTTCTATAAAAGATTGATGACGTCACTTCGGCGCGCAACGTAAGTGCCCTCGGAAGCGCATACGTGCGCGGCGCATAAACGCACGGAAAAGCGCCTACGATCGCGCCACGTTTGCGACCCGGAAGCGCCTACGATCGCGCTGCGTAAACGCACCCGGAAGTGCTCCGGAGCGCGCAGCGTAAACGCATCGGGTCATGTGACCCTAAAATAACACTTTTCATTGGTTGCTAACAGTTTTTTTTTACAATGAATGAAATCCCCACCCATTTCCTTCACTTCTTCTTTCACTTTTGTGACTGAAAGACCTGCCTTTTTTGCTGCTCCATATTCCTGGATTCATCATGGCTGCCAGACTATCCAGCAGTGAAGATGATTTCATTGATGAAGAGCCTCCTACCCCAAAGGTGAAGGAACATTTCATCTGGAAATTTTTTAAGTTTCCAGAAGGCCAGAAGAAGGTGAATGCACCAAAAGTAGAGTGCAGGATCTGCAAACAGGTCCTGTCACGGGGTAACCCCCAAAAAAAATACTCTTTTGGCAACTTCACCATGATTCGCCATGTGGAGAGGAGGCACCCCCAGAATTTTGCCCGGGAAAGTGTCAGGGCTCTGGCACAGGAGGTTCCCAGAGATGGGGCCTCTACATCAACAGGAGGAGCAACTTCTTCTGGAAGAGAACAATCTCAGGGGCAGGTAGCAAACATTCAACCTGCATTCAACCATGGGGTCGTCAGATGCAGATACTGCAATCAACTCCTCACCTATGGGGAGCAAAGTGTCCTGCTCATGGTTCGGGCATTGGAGAACCATCACTGCCCTTCCCACCCCTAATTTTTTTCTTTTCTTTTTGCTCCTGTTGAGCAGTTTCTATTCCCTGTTTTTGTTCCTCTTCAGTTAAAAGAAGAAAACCAAAAGTTCTTTTCAGAACTACCTCCAATTCTCATCAAAGAGCTATAATCTTAAAAAATGAAGAGTAAGTGAAATATAGTGCATTGATAATTGAAAGGAGAATGAGTAAGAAAGAACAGAAAGGTATGAGAGGTGAAAGGAAGTGAAGTAGGAGGACTGAAAGAAGGTGAGTGTTAGAAAAGAAAGTTATGACACAGTGAATAAACTGGAGGCCTCATTTCTGAAAAGTGACGCATCGCTACGTGAAAATAGCGATGCGTCACTTTTCTGGACGCACTCCTTATGACATTCCAGATATGTCATATTTAATATATGACTAATCAATTCGCAAGGAGTTACAGATATGTCAGTATTTCTGACATATCTGTAAACACAAAAGTAACGCATTGCAGGAGTGCGTCACAAAAGTGACGCAACTCCAATAATGTGTCCTTTCACATGGAAAAAGCACCATGTGAAAGGTTTGCTGTGAAGCAGGCGCAAGATTTTGGCGCAACTGCATCCTAAAAGTGACGCACTGCGTCATTATTACCAAGCTTTTTGCAAGGAACACCCCCTCTGCATGCATTATACCTGACACTATTTTTTAAAAAGTGACGCATCTAGGTACATGGGTCACTTTTTAAAACTCTGCGCCATATTGTATCTGCATCAGGTATAATGTATGCAGAGGGGGCAATCCCTCGCAAAAAGCTTGGTAATAACAACGTACTGAAATCTATGAGATTTCCCTGCGTCACTTTTAGGATGCTATTGCGTCAAAATTTTGCGCCGGCCTCGCATCACTTTTATGTTTACACATATGTCAGAAATACTGACGTATCTGTAACTCCTTGCAACATGATTCGTCATACATTAAATATGACACATCTGGAATGTCATAAGGACTGTGGACAGAAAAGTGACGCATCACACCAGCAGTGTAATAAAATGTGCCTCGTTGCACTATATTTAAAGGATGCAACAGCATCCTAAAAGTGACGCAGTGAAATCTCAAACATTTCACTGCGTCGCTATTACAAAGCTTTTAGTGGGAGAACACCCCCTCTGCATGCATTATACCTCACGCAGATAT
Source organism: Lissotriton vulgaris (assembly GCF_964263255.1). Taxonomy (NCBI): domain Eukaryota; kingdom Metazoa; phylum Chordata; class Amphibia; order Caudata; family Salamandridae; genus Lissotriton; species Lissotriton vulgaris. The sequence continues at coordinate 202,072 of NW_028254370.1, read as the reverse complement.
AATGTGGCGCTTGATTTTAAAAAGTGACCCATCTACCTAGATACCTCACTTTTTAAATATAACGCAACGCAACACATTTTTTTACACTACTGGTGCAATGCGTCACTTTTCTGTGCGCACTCCTTATGACATTCCAAGTAACGCATTGCTGGAGTGCGTCACAAAAGTGACGCAACTCCAGTAATGTGTCCTTTCAAATGGGGAAAGCAGCATATGAAAGGTCTTGCCTCAGTCTAACACCTGCTGTAAAGCAGGCACAAGATTTTGACGCAACAGCATCCTAAAACTGACGCAGTGAAATCTCAAAGATTTCACTGCGTCGCTATTACAAAGCTTTTTGCGGGAGAACACCCCCTCTGCATGCATTATACCTGACGCTATTTTTAAAAAGTGACGCATCTAGGTACATGGGTCACTTTTTAAAACTCTGCGCCATATTGTATCTGCAACATGATTCGTCATACATTAAATATGACACATCTGGAATGTCATAAGGAGTGCGCACAGAAAAGTGACGCATAACACCAGCAGTGTAATAAAATGTACCTCGTTGCACTATATTTAAAAAGTGACGCATCTAGATAGATGCGTCACTTTTTAAATATTGCATAACAATGCGCATTTTTTTACACCGCTGGTGCGTCACAAAAATTGACGCACAGGAAGCGCAAAACTAACAGCGCAAGGCCTTCATAAATATGGTCCTGGATTTTCCCCGTGCTTCGCCGGTGCGCGTACCATGCGCTTCCCCCGCGCAAAACGAAAAAAAAATTTTAATGCCCTGCAGGACCCTATTTTAGTCCCTACATCAAACCTAGGGGGTCAGAGGGGGTCTACTCTTCCCCCTTATGGTCATTTGCCCCTTTTTTTTTCAAACCCCTTGTGTCTCGATTTTACCGAGACACAAGATGGCGGCCGCTCCGCACTGTTTAGAATGTTTACAGACAACTGAGATCCAATCAGCTTCCTGCGCGCAAGTCGCGTGTCGCGCCTGGAGCGCACTCCGGTGCGCGCACGGGAGAGCGCCTATAGATATATATATTTTTTTGAACCTAAATTACTCAAAATCCACTGGAGCACATATCTTGAGACATAGCAAAGGCACATCGGGCTACCAGTCCCTACAATTTTGCCAAGTTTGGTGGAAATCCATTCAGCCGTTCGGGCTAAAAGTGAAATCGACCGCCCTATGGAAATTAACATGGGGAAAACGCGTTTTGGGACCCCCCTTTTATCTCGGCCCCCGCTTGACGAATCCCCCCCAAACTTTCAGGGAAGGACCGGACCGCCATGAGACCATTTTCCTGAAAATTTCAGGCAGATTCGTCAACCGGCGCCAAAGTTATTCAAAATAGAATGTTGAGATTTAACATTGAAAATTATCCTAACTATAACTACCTACTGGCGACCGCCAGTAGGTAATATATATATATATATATATATATATATATATATATATATATATATATATATATATATATATATATATATATATATATATATATATATATATATATATATAGTCAAGTTCCAGTTACTTCTCCTCCAGGAACCCGAGGCAAGGGTGCGCATATGGGTGAAGAGCCCATATAATTGAAACCACACACTTCAAGTAGAGTAACATGTTCTCTGGTGCTAAACAAATCCAGCAGTCAGAGGTCAGCTCAGAGGGCCGTGGTCGCGGGTGATGAAGCAATGGTATGTACAATAATATAAAGAAAGGACCCATATAATCAGCATAGAAAATGGGTTGGGAAAGAAAAAAGTCAAGTTACTTGTTGCCATCTTTACAAATGACAAAAATAATGTTAAAAATTACCATCAAGACATTGCCTTGGAGATTTATTTAATAACCGGAGCCCCTGAATGTGCCATACAAAAGAAGGTTAAGACTTAATGTGTCTGAAAACCCAGGTAATTACGAAAAACATGCAAGATGTCAAAAGGACATTTATTTATGTTTGTTGTAGTACTATGTTCACAGTGGCTGGGGCTCATTTCATAGGTTTTTTATGTTGATGTGTTTCTCTGTGTACTTACAGGGGTGAACTGTGCATGTGGCCCACAGAATAGTGGGCCATGTTGCCACTGCTAACTTGACAAAGAGGGTAGAGGAATAGAGAATCTGGATGGATGTGGAGTATACATCAAGTGAATCACTGGATTATGTTCCAGCATGTGCCAGGATTCATTAATGGGCTGATTTGGTGGATGTTATTAGGATAGTCTGATATCAGGGTTGTTGCCATCCTCTGTGACTTCATGTGCTACTACAGTTTTAATCTCCCTGACTTCCGGTACGCGAATGTAGACTAACTTTGCCTTTCAATAAAATGTATTTGTGCCTCAAACTGAGTTGCAATATCATTGTAGAAAGCAAACAATGTATAGAAAAGAGAAGTGATTTTAGGGAGCAGGTTGAAGGAAGCAATAGGATTAGTTAGTCAGACAGTATAATGCCTGAATACTCCTCCGAATAGACCACTACTAGTCATTGTCCTCTTTATCTTTCTTCCTATCAGAAGAACCGAAAAGAGTTAAAAAAGGTGAGCAGGTGAAGGCTGCCAGCAGCAGCAACATGGCTGGGGCCCAGTCCGGTGATGGTGCTATGGAAGGTGACTAGCCACAGAAGCTATTCTTGCTGGTGCTGATAAGCAATGTTTGTTACGTATTTATTACTTTTTAACTATTCTCACCTAGTGTATATAATGGCATTCTGTATTTTCAATTTTCACAATTTCCTTTGGTCTCCTTTAATGTTCATTTGCCCCATATATTTCCTTGAGTTTTCTATATTCCCTTTTTCAGCAGCTGTCTTCCTCACTTTTTTTAGTGCCAGTACCAGAAATGTTTGACTCATCCCTCTTGTACCTACTCAGCTTCATCTCTGTGCAATGCAGTACGCGAAGGGAGACGGACTTTGCCTATAACTTCCACATGGTCACAGTTTCAACACTGTGTGTACTAAGGGGAGTAGCAATAACATATGTTGGAAACTCTGTGTAAGACAAGGAAACTATTTTATTTTTAGGGTTGAACTGAAAAGAAGTAAAGGATTGCTAAGTCGGACATTAGATTTGTTTGCCTCTAAAATGACAATTTTCTTTTAAAGAGTATGTACTAATAAGTACTATTTTTCCTCCTCTTTATATTGTCTTGTTTCAGGACAGTCCACCACCGCCGACCTACCACTTGCCCCATGGGATTGAAGTAGGCCTCCACCTCTGCTATTTCTGCTGGTGCTGAACAGTAACTCTATTTTCATCTCCAACTTTGGAAAATATAGGTTAAGCACTAGATAAGATATACCAATAGTAGCCATCAGTCTAGTGCATAATGATCTTGAATTCACAAGAAGGTTATATTATAACAATTGTAGGAATGTGTAACCCTAAAAAATAGTCAACTATTGGGTTAACAGTCTATATCTAGACATAGTACGGATATATTTTATAGAAAGCATGCTGGTATATATTGAAAATGTCTTGTAAATACTCACAGAGTTCATACGTTTTAATTGGTATACAGGTTAGCCAAAGCTTTTGAGGAGTATAACCAAAGCCCAACTGTGCTAGTCGGGGTCTTCCAAAATCCACGTATTCAATATAGTATCAGTATTACAGTCCGAAAAATGTTCTTAGCCCAGTAATCAATAGTACATTTACAAATTAGATGGTCAGTAGTCTGTCCTTACCTGCTGTCATCAGGACCTCTGTACGGTGGTGTCTCATTACATCGGGCCCAAAACAAAAATGTAATCAGCAATGTTGAATGGCCTTTGTGTGAGCATTGTCTTATCTTGCCAAATGAGTGCATCAATGGAGGATGGGAAATGTAATTTTGTGCTTTTCCAGATTCTCATGTAGCATTGAAATTCTATTTTGTAGCTTTTAGTGTGCAAAATGTTGAAAAGCATGTCAGGGCACGGTTAAGGCTCTTGTGGTACATCTTAACACTAACCGTACAGTGCCAGAAAAGTAAAAGACAGCCTTTGTGGGGTATCATTAAACATCATCACGTGAGAGAACCAGAGGAGACTAGGAAATGTAATATGATATATTTCCACTTCCAGATTTAACCTTGAAATTAGATATTTTTTTATAGGCCATAGAGTCCAAGATGTCAGATAAGGCACTATCGGAGATCTTGTGGCGTATATTTTACACCAGCTGTATTATGCCAGATAGGTAAAGCGTTGAACTGTTTGTTTATTTATAGTCCAATAGTCTTCATACAATGATTGCTCAACCAATCTGAGGCACACTACCTATCGATGTGTAATGGAGTCACATTAGAGACTCTGAGATAGACACGGACTGTGACTATACTTATCAAAATATATGGCTAACGTGCACACATAACAATTACAACTTAACAAATAACTAGGGGTGAGCGCAACTTGCGGAGTTTCACTCCGTGGAATTCTGCTGAGTTACATAAAAACATTACATTACGCAGGGTTTCGCAAGCAGGCAGAATCAGCACATTGTGCTGATTTTTAGTGCCAGAATCTTGTTCCACACTGCAAAATCAGTGTGAACAGCACCATATGCACACCAGAGGGCACTTCTTCTTTGCTGCTGCTCGACCAGATTATTTACTCGAGCAGCAGCATTCTCACCGCGAACAGTTGCGACCCCCAGCATTGAGAACATCTCACCAGTTGATGTACTAGCACCAAGAAATTGCACTAGGGGATGCCAATTCTCGCTCACCGTCTTACCGTTGGCAAGCCGTGTGCAAGAAAGTATTCCACCATCTGGCAGTTGGCAAATTGATCCTGGAACTCCTTGGTACAAGCCTGATATAGTCTAGGTGCTTCACCCAAATCATTACATAGTACGTGGAGACAGAGCAGGTATAGGAGAGTTGGCTTCTGTTGCAGTAATCCCCCACTTTTTGCCATCATTTCTGTTGCACTTTGACTGGGTGTGCCCTGGTTCCTGCCAATCAGTTACCCAGGGCCTGTGTTTTTCCATAAACTGTACCATTGTTTCCACATTTTACACAACTCTGGCCCACATATAAGTCCCTTGTAAAAGCTACCAGTGGTACCGAGGGCCTTCTAGCCAGAGAGGGTCCCTTAGGGCAGCTGCTACATGTATTGTGCCACCCTGAAGGACCATTGCAAAAAACACAGTTGATGGACAGAATGCAGAACAATGTCTTACATTCACCCCAGTACAAAGGTCTGGGCCTAAATCCATCAGTTTTTTGCACTCCACACCACCCTAGGTCAGACACTGGCTATATGCAAATCAGCCTTGACCCTGTGCCTCATGGGAACAGTCCAGCCCGAACTACCAAGCCATGTCAGACCAGACACATGCACACAGGACCAGGACACAGGACCAGACAGATGCACACAGCCATTGCAGGCTATGTGTTTTGGTGTAGGTAAACTAAAAGAGCCAACATGCCACATCTTCCTGGGTGACATGCCTACACAACGCTGCCTGTAGCAAATGGTAAGTCAACCCTCTAGCAGGGCTCTCAGCCCTAAAGGCAGGGTACACTATATCAAAAGGGAGGGCATAGAGGCCCGAGCAATATGCACCTACAGTGTATGTGCCATTGATAGACATTGTAACTTCAGTAGAACCATGTTTAGTACATGGGCTTAGAGTTTGTCAAAACGAACTCCAAAGCTCTGCAATGGCTTTACTGAAGACTGAGAAGTTTGGTATCAAACTTCTCAGAATAATAAACCCACACTGATGCCAGTGTTGGATTTAATATCTTAGTGATGCCCCCTGAAAAATGACCAGCTTCTAGTGTATTGGCTGACTGGACTCTGCCAGCCTGCCACCACCAGGCAGGTTTCTGACTTTATGGGGTGAAAGCCTTTGTGCTCTCAGAGGTCAGAAACAAACACATAGATTCATGAAGCAAATTTGCGATCGCAATTTCTGCGAATTCGCAAAATCGAGCGCAAATTGAGTGAAAGCCATTCATGAAAGCGAAAATCGCAAAATTGCGCAATCCCTAAATAAAAATTGCGAAATCGCTAATAAAATCGCAGAATCCTGAAACCTGCCATTTTGCGAATCGGAAATAGCAAGAAACCAATGATTCTGTGAAAACAGTTGCATAGTCACTAAATATTCGCTATTGGCATGCAAGAAAAATCGCAGTTTGCGAAAAACACGAAAATCGCTAATAGCGACGCGCAATTTAAGGAGAAATCAAACCAGGTGGTAACCAGCAAAGAAAAAAGTTAATTGCATACAGGTGCTGGCCTGACCAAACACACTTAAGGACATGCAGCTGGAGACTGTGGACTCTCACAATGCCAGGACTCTACATGGTGGTCAGGCGGCGTAGGCTGCAGCGAGCAGCACAGAACAGGCGTAGGATCCAGGAGCGGATATTCCGGCAGCGGGTCACCCTTCTGGGCCAAACCAGGGAGCAAATCTATGCCAAGTACCGGCTAAGTGGCCCAATGATCATCAAGCTGATCCAGGACCTAGACCCCCTGCTGCAGCATCCAACAAGGAGAACCAATGCCGTCCCCACCCATGTACAGGTATTGTGCTGCCTGCACCTACTGGCTTCCGGAAGCTTCCAGGGGATAGTTGCTGTCGCTGGGGGCATATCCCAGCCCACCATGTCCCGCTGCCTCAGTAGTTTTCTGGATGCAATGCTGACTAGGCTACACCACTACATTTCATTCCCAACCACCCAGCAGGACTTAAATGACACCAAGCTGAAATTCTACAACATTGCACATTTTCCGCATGTAATTGGATGCATTGACTGTACCCATATCCACATCTGCCCACCAGCACAAACGGAGTACATGTACCGCAACCGCAAATCCTACCACTCCCTCAATATCCAGATGGTGTGCAACGCCAAGAATATCATCACGGACATAGTGGCACAATATCCGGGCAGCACACATGACTCCTTCATCTTCTGGCACAGCGGCATTCACACACGACTGGCAAGGGGAGACTTTGGCGAAGGACACCTACTGGGTAAGTACACATGTCCCCATATACTATACTTTCTTCATGTAGCTGCGCAGAATAGGCACTCACCCTGTGCTCATTACCCGCAGGTGACAGCGCCTACGGTCTACTTGAGTACCTCCTCACCCCATACCTCAACCCAGCCACACCGCAGCAACGGCATTACAATGCTGCACACATATGGACAAGAAATTGCATAGAGAGGACATTTGGCCTATTGAAGAGCCGTTTCCGCATACTGCACAAGACTGGTGGGGCCATCAAATACACACCTGAGGTCTGCTGCCGCATCGTGGCCATGTGTGCAATACTCCACAACATTGCTACCAAGCGCAGGATACCAGTGGAGATATCAGGCAGTGAGTCTGAAGGTGACAACCGGCCACCTCGACATGTACGTCATGCACGCGGACAAGATCCTGCTGAAGGACACAGGCGCCACAACCACATCACTACGAACTGTTTCTAGTGCACACATTCCACTATCACAACACTGCACCCATGCATGACGAATGTAATAATGACATGAGTTTGTATCAAGTTTGACCATTCTTCTTTAATGTTACATCACAATAAATTGGCCTTCAAGTATTAAATTGTCTGATGGGGAGAGTATTGCTCCATACCTCCCCATGCTGGGGTAGGGGGTTTGCAGGGGTCGACTGCATGGCCTCCCTCATAGTGTTACATTCCTCACCGACGGTGACGATGAGACGCCCCAAGTCGTCTATCCGCATCCTGGGGGACGGTGTTGGCCCTACTTCCTGATGTTGGCCTGCTGCTGCGGCGAGGTGCAGGCAACGGTGGTAAGGAGGCGCTGCTGTTGGTCGACGCAGCCTCACTTGCGTCGTCAGCCCCCTCTGCTTCTTCCAGGCCAGTGGCCTGTCTGCCAAGCACAGCTGCAGTGAGTAGGTCGAGTGACCTGGCCACATCCTGGCAACACTGCACCATCTGTGCCTGCATGGCAACAGACCGTCGTGCCAGCTGAGATGTGGCGTTGCCAACAACATGATTTGACCTAGTGTAGGCCGATAGGCGGGCCAGTAGTTGGCGGTGGCGTCGACGGGTCATGTCCTGCTGGGATACAAGCAGCTGGTTGTTTTTGCTCACAGCTGCTGTCATCTGGGCAATCTGTTGGCCGTTTGCCTGCATCTGTGCAAGCATTGCTGCCATGTGGCGTGCCTGCGTGCGATGCACCGCCAGCATGCGGCGTTCGATTACCAGGCCTGGTTCGGGTGTTTCTAGTGCCCTGGAGGTGCCTGCTGGGCCCTGGCGCTGCTGGCGCCTCAGTGCGCTGGTCTGTGACCTGGCACCAGGTGTGTGCCTCGTCTGCCTCCGAGGCGCTGGTGGTGGAGCCTGTACCACTGCTGTGGCGGCACGGGGTGGTGGTGGTGTTGGTGGTGGTGGCTGCACTGCAGTGGCTGCAGGGGTGGCCCTGTCAGCACGGGGTGGTGGTGGTGGCTGCACTGCTGGTGGCTGTGATGTGCCAGGTTGTTGGGAGGACTGTCCCTCACCCTCAGTGTCCTCCTGGCTCTCAGCGATGTGTAGCGCCTCGCTGTCCGTGCTGGCTTGATCACCTGCACCTGTAATTTGAAAGGGTGCATGATTAAAGTGATGTGTCTTGCGCAGGCAATGTTGATACATGCATGCAGCCTTGCTTTCCCTGACTGGGTTTTGGTTTGACTTTGCATTGAGTGCTCTGGCAGTGTTGGCCTGACTACGGGCAAATGATTACACTACAACTACCACAATGCAATTGGGCTTTTTTGGTGAGCATGGTCTGCATTGTTGGGGATGTCATGTTGCTAGTTCAGGACTCAAGGGCATTGTTAGGGGACTGGGTCGCAGTCGCATGGCACTTACCTTCAGTTTGTTGTTGGCTGGGTCGAGAAGAGTCCAGATGAAGGACCCCCACGCAGGCTGCTGGCGCTATGGTGTCCTCGATCAGGTCCTCCAATGGGGTGTTAGGTGTGGCTAAAGGTTCCCCTTCACCGGTGGCTAGTTGATCCCCAAGCCTCACAGCAATCCGCTCCTTGGAACGTCCTCTCAGGTCGTACCAGTGCTTTTGATGTCATCAATGGAGCGCTGGGTGACACTGACAGAATTGACCTTGGCGCGGATGCGCTGCCAGATCCTGCGCTTCTCGGGCTCAGGCACCCTCCGGGAGTCTTTCCCAAATAGCTTGCCATAGTCCTTGCACACTCCCTCAATTACGTGCTCCAAATCAGCTTCAGAAAATTTAAGTTTCCTCTTCCTCTCCTGCCCACTGGTCCCTGCTGCTTCCTGGGACATCTTTGCAAACTTTCCTTCAGGCTGGGGTGCTGCAGAGTGTTGCTTTTGGTGCTCCTCACTTTCCTGCTGCCACTCCCTGGCTCTGTGTTCTGTTTGTGGGTGTGGTGAGCCTACTTCCTGGTTGTGATGTCATCAGTGGGCTCGAAATGCGACTTCCCGTTTTTGGGTTCTCGCAGTTAGCGAGATCGCAATTTGCGACATCGCTATTAGCGATATCGCAATTTCGGCATGGGAAAATGCCGAAACTGCGATTATTTAGCGATTGCGGCAAGATCGCAATCGCCAATTGCGATCGATTGCGAATCGCTTTTTTTCCTCGCATTTGTTCATGAATGCCATTCTGCGATTCTCAAATAGCGATTCGCAATTTTTCGCTGAAAGTCTGCTCTGGGTGGAGGTGCTTCACAAATCCCCCCTTCCGGTAACAGCAACACTTGGCAGTGAGCCTCAAAGGTTCTCACCTTGTGTCAGGCTGATTTGGACAGCTCCAACTAGTGGAGATGCCCCCACATGTCTTAGCCCATCTTTTTGGCAGCAAGACAGACAAGAAAATTAGTAAGCAAAGTAGGAGTGTACACCATGACTTGGCACACCCCTAGGGTGTCAGGAGCTGAGGTGAACCTCTCTCCTCAAGATTCTCCTTCTTAGCCCAATAGGAATAGGGCTGTGCTCCTCTGCCCAAAGGGAAGTGGCACCTGAAAGGTGTAGTTACCCTAAGAGACATTACTCATTGGCTACTACCCTCTAATTCCAGTAACTCTTAAATTTGTTCACTTATAATAACCCTACTCAGTCCACCTTCGATCCCCTAAAGAACTGCCTCAATAACATAGCCCGTTGGATGGACGACAACTTCCTCGGCTCAATGCCGGAAAAACTGAGGTTCTCTTCTTCCACTAGCCCTCCCCTCTTGATTCCAATCTTTGGTGGACCCATGAATTAAGCATACCCCCTTAGCCAAGGAATCAGTGAAAAACCTTGTGGTTAGATGGGACACCAGCCTCTCATTTCATAAACAAGTCCAGACAGTGTCCGCTGCATGTTTCTCTAAAATCAGGATGGTCAAAAAATTCATTAATGTTTTGCCTAATAACACCAGAAGAAAAATTGTCCAGGCACTGATTACTCCCACCTGGATTACGCTAACGGCCTCTATACTGGACTTGCTTCTGGCCTCTGCCATCGACTTCAGATGGTTCAACACGTTGCAGTCCGGCTGGTCTGTGGCATCTCCCTGCGTGAGCACATTTCCTCTCATAGACGACGACGTCACTGGCTTCCAATCCAAAAAATAGCAGAATTCAAGGCCCTAACTCTGGCCCATCGGGCAATTAAGGGAAAGGGTTCTGCATACCTTTCCTCCTGCCTTCGTCCCTACAGTAACACCAAACTTCTCCGCTCCAGTTCAAAAAATGTTCTCGTCACCCCCAGATTTAAAAAAGTTCACTCCGGAGGTAAAACGTTCCAAGTATGTGCTACCTCCCTCTGGAACAAACTCCCTCTCTCCTTCCGAATGATCCAAGAAGAGCTTCCATTCCGAAAAGCCCTGAAATCATTTCTATTCTGCTAATTCCATCTGAGTCAGAACCAGTACACATTCACACAGGAGCGCCGGGACACCCCCTTGAGGTAGCCGTGCGCTATACAAAATACACTAAATAAATAAATAGATACATTTAGTATTTAAGGGCTTCCCTGAACCCTGTTTCTCAGATTTGATGGCCAAAAAATGAGAAGGATTGCAGAGCCGTTGCAGAAGTGGAGAAGAAGATGACGACTGACTTGGCCCCAGCCCTACCAGCCTTTCTCCTCCTCCAACGACCCTGCTGCAAGAAACCAGCATGGTCTTCAGCCAGCAAATTCCAAGAACTCCAGGGACCTGCGCTATCTTCGACAAAGACACTTGTCTCCCATGGACACCAGATTTGTCCAGCAAATAACTCATCCAAAGGACCCCTGATCCAGGCTGATCCATGACCTGTCACCACCCTGCACCCAATGCCCACGGCCTGAGTCCAGGTGGCTCACAGACCCAGTGAAGCCTTCCCTGTGATCCTGGCCGGAGATCCAGTGTTGGATGACCTCTCCTGATCTTCCTCTTGTCACCTGCAGCCTCAACCTGAATTGTCCCTCCGGCCACAACCGGAGCTGGTGCGAAAACCTGAAGCCAAAAGACACCCTGGCACCTGCAGCCCACCGGCCTTGATGTACCCAACCAATGGTAACCCTGCATCCCCCCACTATCTAGCTTACCTCTCCAGTCATGGGATTCCTTCAGTCAGCCTCCCGAAGCAAGCCTGCAGCCTTACCCCCCAACCTATTGCCAGTAATGTGAAAGTTTTGCATAACATTCTACTTACCTGTAACTGAGTTAATCTTGGTTCCTAGAAATAACAGTAACTAAAGTAATATTTTTCTTCAAATATTGGCGTGGAGTCAGTCCTTGAGTGTGTGTTACTGCCTTTTGTGAGTATTTACAACAAATGTATTCACACTACCCTCTGATAAGCCTAACTGTTCAGCCCAGCTACATTAAATTAAGAGTCATTTAATCTCTGCCAACCATTTGGGGACTTACTGGGCTCTTTGTTCGCTATACCTCTTTTTGGTATACTATATATAGGGAGCCATCATCCTACGTTGGTGGATCAGCAGTGGGGTCTACAAATTTGCATTTGTTGGACTAGTAAGTCAAAGCCTGATCACTCAGCAAAACCCCTAAATTGGCTTTAGATTCTCATGCATTTGAATTGAGCATTGTTTTCTAAATGTTCAAAAGTACTGTTAGGGCCTTGGTTAAGCCTCTTTAGAATTTTCAAAGTTAAACAACTACTGTACTTGTCGGTAAAAGTATTTAGAAGTTTTTTATTAGACCTCTTTAAAAAGATCCTAATTATTAGTGAAGTAATGACAGACATAAAGACTGTGGTTGAGGAGCTCGACGTCACCCCCTACCTCCATCTTGAGATGAGACAGTTAAGGTCTTCATGTAAACTTAAAAACATTGTCATAGTGTCCCACACTTCCAAGGTTAAGCTCCCGGAGCTCTTGACAGAGTATGCAAGGGACCACCCTTGCTGAGGTGGGAGATCCAAACTCAGAAGATGATGAAGTTAGTGATGTGGAGGACAACCCTCAACCTTCTTCACTAGATAGGGAGAACAGGGCCCATGAGCCTCTAAGTACTTACAGCACCTAGATCCTACAAATGTGTGACAGTTTATGATGATATAATTGAGGACAGCCTCAATGGAGAGGAAATCCTTCGAGCAAGGTTGTCCAAAATGGTAGATGTAAATGTATAGGCATTTTTATAGCGCACTACTTACCCGTAGGGTCCCAAGGCGCTTCGACCGCTGCGAAACCCTTCCTGACTTCCCTGAGAGATGGTCCCTTAATGGGTATCTCCAGGGTGAGACCAGGCATCCCCGGCGGTCTGGTGGGGCCGTTAGTGAAGATGAGGCAAGCTAATGCCCAGAGTTGCCGAGTGTGATCGCTGATCAGAGTTGGCACCGAGGCGAGAGAATTATCGAGTCCGCTGACCCTGGTCCAGAAACCTGCCGCGCCGGGAATCGAACCCTGATCCCGGGCCGTCCTCTGCTCTCGGGTCTGCCGCCTCTAACCAGTGAGCCACACTACTTCATCTAACCAGTGAGCCACACTACAAGAGTCCAGACTCCTAGCTCTGGAAAAGGAGGTACCAGAGATGGGCTTCACTCCCATCAATGGTAGAAGCACACCAAATAATAAAATGAAACAAATGTGTGACCATAAATCACCAAAGGGATTGTCCCCAAATATGAGAAAGGGAATAATATCACTTAATGGTTCACAGCCTTTAAGAGTAGCTGTGGAATGATTAAAGTGAAGAAGTCACACTGGGGAGCATTATTTGGGAACGGTTCTCTGGCAGAGGCAGAATCAGCGTTCTGACCCTTATAGATGCTATGACCTCATGAAGAGTAGCATGATAGAGGGCTCTGGACCCACAATTGATGAGTGTAGAATTAGATACAGGGGGCGCACAAACCTTGAGTCAGCCCTGGGTGGACTTCAGAGACTAGTCTGTCCTAGAGTGTGTGTTCTTACCTTGTACTTGTATGTACACCAAATTCAGCCACACTACCCTCTGATAAGCCTAGCTGCTCAGCCCAGCTACCACTACATTGAGAGTAAGGTACTATCTACTTTAACCTCTGCCATATCTTTGGGGACTCTTTGCACACTATTCTTCATTTTGGTATAGTACATACAGAGCCAGCTTTCTACAGCAGGCAAAACATGGGGAGGGCTGACTATAATTTTGAAGTATTCCCTCAAATGTCAAACAGACCTCCTCTCACTCTCACAATGTGAAATTGTGGTCTTTGATATCTCACTATCCCATAAAACCACTTTCTCTGGAGCCTTAATATACCATCCCTAGGACCTTCAGGCCTATTCACTAAGACATTTCTGGAAGCTAAAGAAAGCATGGCCTCAAAACATATAAATTTCAGATTATTGGAGAATCTGAACCTACACTTTAAAGCATAGATACACACGCAGGCTGTCTAGCATTTGATTTGGCTGACATCCAACTGGAGGAAAGAGTTCAGGGTTCCACTCATATAAAGGGCCATTTACTAGACCCCATTTTTACAAGCTGCCTGGCTTTATGAGTATCTAATCTGATATCTCTCTCATGGACTAATCCTTTCTTGATCCCCATGACTCTTAGGATAGCTGAATCTACACCATTTCCTAAAGACAAGACAGTCGAAGCATGATATTGGTCTAAATTAAACAAATAAAAAAAAGACAATCCCCGAGCCTAACACTACCTGAGTTAGATCCTAATCTTGAAGGTGGCAAAAATATGATCTCAGATTGGCTTTGCCATTCCCCAGACCAAAATGTCGCTAAGAGAATGGATACTCAAAAACCCAAAAAATAAGTCTGCCTAACCGTGTACCCCTCAGCTTAGAATGCTAAAAAAATGCTGCAAGATCACAGAAAGAGCATAGAGGAAAAAATATGGAGAAAATGAAAAAATACTATAGAGAGAGATTGAGGATCTATAAAACCGAAATTCATCAAGCTCAGGACACATATTTTGAAGGAGAATTAAAGAAGCTGTTAACTCCCCAAGAGAATTCTTCAAAATGACAAAATCCTTGGTGGAATCCAACAACAATCCATGGTAGCCGAACCTTTATTTGATAGGTGCAATGCCTTATCCACCTATTTCAACTAAAGTTATGTACATCCATCGCTCACTTAAGGTGGACAATAAAAGTGATAACCCCATGTCAGTGAATAACAGTAGAGAGAGGCATCTTCCGGTCCTCTCACAATTCACTCTCCTCTCTCTGGATGAGTTCACTGCCCAGTTCTTGAAAGTAGTGTCAGGATTTCCAGTGGAACCGGCACCTCTGAGAATCCTTGCCCTTGAGCTGTAAACTATCATTCCCATTTTATTGGACATGGTTTATCTATTTTTAGAAACAGATATAGTGTCCCCCCCCCGGCAACAAGCAATGATCAGCACTGACCTCAAGATGCTAACTCCATTTCGCACCACACAAAAGTGGGCTTTCGGTCAAACACTGCACAGAAGTTGCCCTTCTGGTTGTGGTGGAGGAGGCCAAAAGGAGACAGGATCAAGTGGTCGTGGTAGCTATCATACCTTTGGATCTCAGCGCGGCCTTTCCATACCGCTGACCATCCCACACTCCTAGATAGGGTGGGTAAAGCTGGTATCGCAGGAAAAGCCCTGGATTGGGTGAGTTCCTTTTTGAGAGAACAAACGTTCCAGGTCTTTGACAAAGACTGTTTAGTAAAAATCATGCCGCTATACGTGGGTTCCTGTAAGGGTCCTCACTCAGTCCAACACTGTTTAATATATACCTGCAACCACTCATGGACATTATAGCTCCTCATAGGATTTCTAAAGTGTCCCATGCTGATGAAACCCAACTGGTCTTCTCTCTTGCTCCAGATTCAATCCTTCCTAATCCACACTTGGACCATGACTGGGGCAGATCGCTGGTTAGATGAATAAGTCTTGCTTTAAGCTCAAAGGAGCTCACACAGAATTGCTGATTATGGGAAACAACTCTGTCACTCAATAAATTCCAGACTGCCCTACTAGCCTTAGCTCCCCGCCAGTCCCCAAAGCCAGCCATAGAAAGTTTAGGAATGTGGTTCAAAAATACTTTAACAATGGAAGCCCAGGCTATTAACATTTCCGCCAGTTGCTTTGGATTGCTAAGGATGGTAAGTAAGATCCTACCCCTGCTTTTACAAAATTCAAGACAGATGGTAGTAAAAGTCCTTGTTCTCTTACATCTTGATAATTGCAATTTGTTGTGCTTGGGTCTCCTAAAGGAGTGACACGGAAACTGCAGGTTGTTCAAAATTAGTCTGCATGCATGTTACTTGAGATCCCTAGAGCGCAGTCAGTCAGACAGAGCTTGAGAGACCTTCACTGGCTCCCCATTACTCAGAGAATATAATTTAAGTCACTGTGCATGTTTCATCATGCTCTGCAAGGACAAGGTCCACCTACTCTACATCCGTTTGCTTCCCCCTACATTTTCAATAGACCACTACAGTCTTCAATCCTCCATTATAATATAGGCCACAGTGCTAAAAGAGCCGGAAGTGGAGGACGATCTTTAAGCTTAAGTGCAGCTAACCTCTGAAGCTCACTTCTGCTAGCCATTTGAGCAACAGAAAAAGAACTATGCTTTTGAAAAGCCCTTAAAAGTTAGGTGGCACTGTATTATAAACAAGGGGGAAATCTGCCTTAGAGTACAGTTTTGTTTCCCTACAAAGTTCAGTGAGGTATGAAACTGGGGTGAAACATGTGCGCCCAGTTTGACTACGAAGACCCCAAGATCATACATGCACACCTAATGTGCTGTCCCAATTTTTCATGTTTCTCCGGCTCAGCTCAGGGTTGCAGGACCATGTTAATTACTCTATTCTTCAGCAGAGGGAACAAACCCCAGCGACACAAAAGGAGTAATAACAATGCTTCCCTCTGCTCCTGAGGGAAAGGGTAGGTAAGAACATATGCATATTTTAATTAGCTGTTACACTGTACCAGGTCTAGGACAGTCCATGCCCACCACAAAAGGAGGATAGCTAGACCCCTGGAGCCAACACAGGGAGGGGTTTTCCTTTGAAGTTTTGGTGGGAAATACCCTGGCAGTAATGTCAGCTAGGGGGAGATCCGAGGACCCCAAAGAAGAGCAGTGACTTCTTGGTGGTGCCATCTTGAATTTTTCCAGGATGCTGTGTAGGAGTTTTGGGGAAAGAGTGGACATGTGATGTAGCACCCTTGGATTAGTCAGGTGTGCCTGGCTTCTAGAACATTCCAGTCCCATTTAAAAATTCTTGCACAAGGGAGTTATTATAGTTGGATTTGAACACTGGACCAGGACAGTGGCAGTAGCCATGGACAACTAGACGGTCAAGACCGTATGGCCCTAATTGACTCAGAATCCTGCCTAAACTTGACCCGAGTACCATAGGGTCTCTTCAGGACCAAAGATAATTGTTAACTTACATATGAAGGTCCAGTTGGGGGGAATGTTCGAGATTTCTGTGCCCCAGAAGGAGGAGAGGAGCACCAGATACAAAGACCAGGGGAAAAGCTGGAGCATGAAGACAGTGGAGCCAATTCCCTGCAAAATAAACCACTTTTAAGGCCAAGAGGCTTGATGGAACTGCTACTGGCTAGAGCTCTCCACCAGTAATGAATTTGAATAAGTATATTGTTATTAGTTAATCAAAACCATCACAATACAAATTAGATGTGCGCATAAAAGGAATCCTTTTTTAAAATCAGTTTTCTTAAAGACATAGAATAATGTTACCACATTATAGGAATAAAACAATAAATATATATATATATATCGAAAAAGGCACTTCCGACGAAACGTGTCTGTTGCTGGTCACTGAATAAAACTTTGTGAGCACCACCCCCAGGAATGCGATATCTTCTTTTGGAGTTTAGGAAGTGGAGTGAGATATTATTGGCGGAATCCCCAGCTGCAATATCGCACCTGCCTGCGAGTTCCCCGGTTTTCGAGTATATATATATCCTTAAAGCAACTCGGTTAGGTCCCCCACCTATAGTCTCCATGGCACAGAGGGATTCACAGCATGGCAAGTTTCTTTCAGGTAATTTTTATTTTTTCTCTGACACCATGTGCAAACAAAAAGGACGGTTGACGCCTTTTGGCAGAAGCCTTTAACTGGACCATAGAGTCCCGCCATATAGACTGTCTAGTTAAAGTGATAAAGTGCAAAAGGTCCCTCTTTGATTTCCATTTAAAAATAGACTGGACTGTTAATCCACATTAACCTTCTTTTGATAGGCAAAAAATAACAGCCATTTTCTTCGGATTTTCATTGTTAAATTTTCATAATGAAACTATATTGGCAGTATTTACTGTAAAGTACTTTTTACAAATTTCTAAAGGAATAAGGCCTGGCAGCATGTGATATAGATTAGTATTTTCTAAAATCGTGTATCTAAAATCAATTTGGCAAAGGAGGGGAAAAAGGGGATAATAGTAAAAGTAGTGAAGGATGGTGAGTGAGCAAAAGCATTTAAATAAGCGCGGTGTTAAGAAGATGTTAGGAAGAGTTTTTCAAGGGATGTTAACTCATAAGTGTGGTGATAGGCGAGGAAGATGTACGTCAGTTCAAACCTTGCTAAGTGAAGTACTTTTATATATGTGACCCGATCCCCTTATTTCTATACCAATTCTGGGACAGATTAAAAACAATTTAAGGTTGCATTAAAATTGATTTTTGAACTGGAGACGAACTAGAACATCTAAAACCGTTCATAAGAATATGTAGGAAGCTCAATTTCCCTTGTGCGGTTCACTTTTCCAAGTTGCCATTAGTATATGGAGGAAGGAAAGTGACATGTGCTAAGTGCGTTGTAACAGCATTACGTTGTAAAAGTTCCGTTGTAACGGTAACACACCAAATTATGCTCATCTAGGCAGTAAGTTCAATCAGTTCTCAATTCTCAATTCACAAGACATGTCTTTGAGGAAAAGGCAAAGAAGTTGTCATAAATACATAAGTAAAGTACTTTGTGCAAAACTGAACTTCAGATGCCTACGTTATAGAAATTAACAACCTCCCAAGACGTGTTATAGAACCAAAAGATTAAAGTGACATGTGCATTGTGCAAAATATGTTGTGCAAATTCGCAATTTTCAAAACATTGTCTTTCTCCAGGAGATTTTTATCTTTCTTTTTCTCTCACAGGTTTGAGATTAAATCGAGAAATATCCATGATGTTCACTTGGGCTGTTTTACAGTTTTAATATTCAACTTGAGTGGTTCTGTTACTAGTTCTAGAGGCGGTCTTGTCCCTTATGGTATAATTCCTACTTGGCTCGCCTATCTTTAAAAGTCCAGCTGCAGATGTTATTTTGCCCCATAACTCACTTTTCGATCTCTACAGGTTTTATTGAAATTTATGTTTTCTTCAAATTCAGTGATTGTCCGATCATTCAGTTTGGCAACATCATGGAGGATAGGTGTTCATCTTTTTATTTATTTCTATTTTCTTTTTCTTACTTATCTCTCCTCTCTTTTTCTTTGCACTCCTTTTACCAGATCTTTTCTGAGCAATTTGGTTCCAAACTTTAAATTCCATGATTTTTATAGGTGCATAGCATCTAAATTATGGCCAAAAGGTTTTTGTGTTCCAAGAGCTAATATGAATTTGGACTCTGCTCTTCTGAGTTCCAGGGTCTTGTACCCCCTTGTTCATTTTGTTTGATCACTTTAGCTCCGAAGTATCGTAGTTCGAAGTTCCGTTGATGTTTTTCGGAAAAGTGCTTGGCCATCGGGTATGCTAGATCCTTGTTTCTGATTGCTCGGAGATGCTGTAGAATGCGTAATTTAAGTTTATTGATGGTGCTCCCAACATACAGTTGTTTGCAGGGACATTCTAAAACATATACCACGTATTTTGTTTCACACGTGATATGTGCCGTGATCTACTCCTTTTTTCCATTCGACATAAGATACGATTTTGTATTTATTCCATGTTCACATGCTTTGCATTTGGAACACTTCCAAAATCTAGGAGTTGTAAGCCATGTTTCTTTTTCCTTTTCAGGTGTGTCCAAATGGCCCTGCATCAGGATATCGCCAAGCGAGGCAGTCTTTCTATATGTTATTTTGGTAGTAGATGGTAGCTTCCTCTTCAGTGAGTCGTCAAGCAGTAATGTATTCCAATGCTTTTTAATGATCCTTCTCAGGCACTTGTTTTCTATGTTGAAATCCAGGATGATCCGAGTTGTATCATCATCTCCCTTATGCTCCTGTTCATTCAATAATTCTACTCTTGGCTTCTCCTTTACTCTAGCTTGAGCATCTTTTATGACTTTGAGAGGGTAATCTCTTGCCAGAAATCTAGCGCCTGTTTCTTCTAGATTTTTCTCAATATCAATGGTTTCTGAACAGTTCCTCTTGATGCGGAGCAACTCAACATATGGAATGCTCCACTTCAGATGTTGTGGAAGTCCACTGTTGGCATGAAGGACACTGTTAGTAGCCGTGGGTTTCCGATGAATTCTAGTACAGAGCATCTGATTTTTTGCCAGCACCTCAACGTCCAAGTAAGTTACTTGTGTCTTGCTCCAAGCGGACATGAAGAATAGGTTGTAGTTGTTTTGATTCGAGCTCAGAATGAATACTCCAAGTATCGACTCATCTCCTTCCCACACCAAAAATAAATCGTCGATATATTGCATCCACTATTTAATGTTGTGCTTGTACTCACTCTGTAGAATACCCTCCTCCCAGACCGCCATGAATAGATTGGCATACGTTGGGGCAAAAGAAGTCCCCATTGCTGTGCCTTGCCTTTGGAGAAATGTCTCCCCAATAAAGAGAAAGACATTATGTGATAAGCAATGGTTCAACATGTCCACAATCATTTGTGAGTGTTCCAGATGGCTCAATGATCTTGTTTCTAGGAATTTACTCACTGCTTCTAGACCATCCTTATGGCAGATGGAACTGTATATTGAAGTCACATCGATTGTGATCATGGTCTGCTGGTTGTTCCAGTTGATGATTTTCAATCTGTTCAAGTAGGCTGTGGTGTCCTTTAAGTATGACGGTAACTTCATCACATATTCCATCCGGAACACATTGATGTAATGAGATGTCATCTCCAAAAGGGAGCCCATGGAACTCACTATCGGCCTTCCTGGGGGATTAATGAGTGACTTGAGCACTTTCGGTAGAAAGTATATTGTGGGTGTCACTGGATTTTCCACCTTGAAGTACATGTATTCCTCAAAGTTAATTAAACCCCTCTCTTTCCAGGTCAATAGTTGTGAGTGATATTCCGTGGTCCATTGTTCTATCAGGTTATTTTCCAATTTTTGGTAGTGATCCTGATTCCTAAGTTGTTTATAGGCCTCAGCAACATATTGCTCTCGATTTTGTAGGACAATGTTTCCGCCCTTATCTGCGGCCTTTATGATGGTGTTTGGATTATCTCTCAGGTCTTTCAATGTTTTTTGTTCTCTCTGTGGGAGATTCCACGATGGTTTGTTATTCTTCTTTTGCTTTCTCATACAGAGTTGATTGATTTCTTCTACCACAATCTCATGAAATAAGTCGACCTTATTCCCTGGGGGTAATTGCGGACAGAATTTATACTGAGTTTTTAGTCCACTTTCACCACCGGGATGAGTATTGATGCCTTCTTTTTTGCAGAATATTAGGTCATATTCATAATTGGAACTAAAACTCAAACTCAAACAATTGTCTGGCTTCGTACTCCCAAGATTGGACAATGCTTTTAGGGCCGGTAGATCTTTGCGGTTTAAGGGGGAGATATCCTGACATTGTGAGCCCGGTGGCCCCCCTATGGTTGCTGGCTTCTCTTCAAAGTATTTTTTCAATTTGGCTTTGCGAAAAAATTTGTACAGGTCGATACGAAAATGTGGAATATCCATAATTGTATTTGGACAAAAGATCAATCCTTTATTGAGGAGACTAATGTGGTCTGGATTTAGAATCATGCTTGAAATGTTGATGACCAGATTCTTGTTAAATGATATCTTTTTTCTTTTTTCTTTTTCTTTTCTTTGCCTCTTTTGGGCCTTGCTCCTTCTCTTACTGCGCCTGGTTGAGGGGGGTTTTGTCCCCTTCCCCTTCTCCATGTTGCCTTCCTTGCTCGGCCTCATTGTCGCGTCTCCATCTTGGCTAATCTCATTTCCCCGCAAAAATCCAGTTTCAAAATCAAATCTCAGAGCTATCATACATTCCCTGTGCATCATGACTTATGCATTTGTCCATCACCGCTCTATTTCTCAGAGAGTCGTATTTCCTGGCAAATGTATAGATACGGCCGTTAGCATAATTGATACGATCCCGATTAAATTTGCTAGCTTTCCTTTTCTCCACATCTATTTCATGTTTAGTTATCTTATTCTCCATAGCCTCCATTAGTTCTTTTTTCTCATTGTTGTTTGGTAATTTCTCTAATTCTTCCTCCATGGCTTTAATTCTTTCCAGGGTGCCTTCGGGTTTCCATTCAGCGTGTATGATTAGTGTTTTCATTAGCCTCAGAGAGCACTCATTCGTGTCCATTTGGCATTGTTTAATTAAATCCATGTCCAGATCATTAAGCGTGGGCATGATTAAAATACGTAAACCCCTGGGTACTCTTTTAAACTCTATGTACTTCTCCAGTGTTGTTTTCTACCACCACTTATTTATTTCCATTATTCTTGCCTGTTGCAACTCTTTGACACTTAGGGGTCGATTAGGATCGCGGACGGACTTGCGTCCGTCCGCGACCCCAGAGCAGGAGGGAACCTCCGGATGGCATGCGGAGTTCCCTCCTGTGCAATTAGGATGTGACCGCCACCCTGGCGGTCACATCCTCTATTTTAAACATTGCCGCGGGTGCAGCTTCAAGCTGCACCCGCGGCAATGTTAAAAATGCACGCATTGCATTTGCATGCAGAAAGAGGCAGGCACCGCGCGGTGCCTGCCGCTTTCTGCATGCAAATGCAGGGGGGTACCATAGGTACCCCCCATGTGCACCCCCCACCCCCCCTTCACCTAGGGGGCCCGCAACGGGCCCCCGCAGTGAAGTTCCGTATGCTTTTCCGCTGCGGAAAACCCGCCGCGGAAAAGCATACTTTACTGGCCATCCTAATATGGTGGACGGTGTCTGGTAGACACCGTCACCATATTAGAGCTTTTCCGCCGCGGTTGTAATCCGACCGCGGCGGAAAAGCTGCGGACGGAAACCAGGACCCACCAGCCATCCTAATCTGGCGGTGGGTCTTTGATCAGTCCGCTGCGGATTTTCCGCATCCTCGGGGCCGGCGGTGGCTTCCGCCGGCCCCGAGGATGTGGAAAATCCGCAATCATAATGACCCCCTTTATATCGCTTATTACTTTCTTAAACACGATGCGCTTGTGGGTTTGATCGTAATTGTCCGCACTAGGTGTCCGTATCAGTTGGAGAGATTTTAGCTATTTGTTATTATCATGCCAGGTCCCTCTCTCAGTTACACCTCGTTGTGTACGAGCGTGTATTGATCCACTGTATGCCACGTTAGTTTTCTCGTGATGAGTCGTATGCGAGATGCTGCACGCTGAGCTGTTTCACTTTCAAACCGCATCAGCTGAGCTCCTGTGCGGTTACTCACTGCAGCGCTTTTCCAGCAAGGACTGAGTCGATGGTGCGTAATAGCCCCTCCCGTTGCCTACACAGCGTAGTTAGGATCCCGCAACGTCTCCCACAGTACCCTGTACTCACCGCGCAGTTTTAGCCGCTCCGACCACAGACGTTTTCCCATCTCGTACGAAAACGTTTGTGAGTCTTCCTTCATCTTCCCAAGACTCGTGGCAGAGGCGTCAGTCCAAAGAGCTCCGTTTCCTAGGGCGGGGCTGGATCAACGGCATCGAACTGCTTCGCCTCGATTGTGGAGTGCCTCTGGTGTGCAGATCAGCCTCTGCACCAATATCCTTAAAGCAACTCGGTGAGGCCCCCCACCTATAGTCTCCACGGCACAGAGGGATTCACAGCATGGCAAGTTTCTTTCAGGTAATCTTTATTTTTTCTCTGACACCATGTGCAAACAAAAAGGACGGTTGACGCGTTTCGGCAGAAACCTTCAACTGGACCATGGAGTCCTGCCATATAGACTGTCTATTTAAAGTGATAAAGTGCAAATGGTCCCTCGCTGATTTCCATTTAAAAATAGACTGGACTGTTAACCTACATTAACCTTCTTTTGATAGGCAAAAAATTTTCATAAATAAACTATATTGGCAGTTTTTACTGTAAAGTACTTTTTAGAAATTTCTAAAGGAAGAAGGCCTGGCAGCATGTGATATAGATTAGTATTATATATATATATATATATATATATATATATATATATATATATATATATATATATATATATATATATATATATATATATATATATATATATATATATATATATATATATATATATATATATATATATATATATATGAGAAAAGGAATTCCTCCGCAACTTGCTCTGCGCTCGCATACACCGCCTCCACGCCAGCAAAGAAAGAGGACCGGACCAACGAAGTCAGCAAGATGGAATTTATTTGAACAGAACCAGCGACGCGTTTCGGGCGGAAAGCCCTTGATCACGCTACAACATGTTTCAAATCGTTATGCTTTTTTTTATAGGTGTATGCAGTGATATTGACACCGCCCCCTGGAGGGGTCCACCATAATCACGTGATATTGAATAAACAGTGAAAAGACACTAATCGCTGATACAATGTTGCTCTAGGTTGCTAGTATACACAAAAAGTTCTGTATATATATATATATATATATATGAACAAAGGTTTTTCCGGTATAGATTTACTTCTGAGTGGAAGAACAGAACTTGCACTCCACGTTACTGTTGCAAACAGGTAATTCCTTTATTTCGGCTGACGCATTTCGAGCGGAAGCTCTTTGTCACAAGCCAAATTTCCACCACCAGTGGACACCATTTAAAACAATGTATTTACACGACATAGAGGTAGGACCAGTCTTCCACCATCGCCATGGAAAAAAGACTACAAAGTACACAAAATTAAAGGCAGACTCATTGCCAGAAAATTAACATCAAGGGAAAGAAAAAACAGAGTTTAACAGGGTGCAATAATATACATAAACCTAATTATAAGTCTGTTTTGCATATGTACACCAACCATTATGCTGAATTAGTGAATCATGTGCAATTATATTTTAATTGCTATTCTGATTCAAGCAAATTTACACCGTTATGTGTTATAGCTATATATATATATATATGTGTGTGTGTATCTATTGGTCTTCTTTGAAGAATATAATTGTAACATTTCTACAATTCAATTGTTGATACTCTTCTCCGTTATTATATAAAATGGCATGTGCATCAGTGTAAAATTCCCTACTAGTTTTGTTTATAAAAGTATCCACAGCTCCAAATGTCAACATCCTGAAATTGTGTCAATATCATATCAATGTCTTATGCTCACAATGTGATGCAATTCCTTAGGCTGCTGTAAGCAGCTTGCAATTCTGTATGACTGCTTTATCGTACAATTGTAAATACTTTAAGAATTTGCAGTATACAAAAGGGGCATTATTTTGTAAAGGACATATTCAGACCAAATGCACAAAGTCCTCTTTTGGGGCATCACATAATCTGTAACTTCCTACCTTGAGTCATTCCGACTCGACCTCCGTGCACTGTTGCTAAGGTTGGTTCCCACCAATTTTTATTCATTATCTAAACAGTTTCCAATATTGACATAAATATTTAACCTATACTTGTAACCCCATTAATTTGAACACAACACGTGTAAGCTTCAACCTCAGCTTTATACTGAATTTCAAAAAACTTCAAAAAAACAAATAATCATTATCCATTCCACATTGGCGTTTATACAATAATATTGGTGACAGCAATCAAAAAGATGTTTTTCAACTTTCCGATATCGGATCATATAATCTGCACATGTTTTGTCCTTTATATCGCTATAGTGGTTTATCTGCCCAAGATAGCACTTCACATAAGCGTTTGGCCAATAGTGTTTTCTTGAGATAAGCCAGATAGGTTAGATGTAGATAGGTTGCCGGTTGCAATGTGACATACGTTTCAATTGTCATACAGGCTTGGGATCGCCGCAAGAATATGCTCTTATCATCAACAAGCGAATTCATTTTTACTGCTTTATTCAAGGCTAGGCAAAAAGAAGAGTCCCATAAGTCACCCATATTAGATATTTGTTAAGATGATAACAAATATTTATTGTAACTTGAATTCACATCGTTATTCAGAGATTCCCATAAAGCACTGATTAAAGTGCTGGACTGATTGTTTCATATTTTATGCATGGATTTAATAAAAGGAAATCTTGCTATATATTGCTGAATCACTCCAAATTCCAAATGGATTTGAGCAGGGGAAGCATTACATGGAAGACCAAAGACCCGTTTGTATGTTTTAGTTTGCAGTCTATCCAACATTTTAGAATCCTTACCATCCATCACCGTACTTGCATAAGTTAGCGATGGAAGCAGTTTTGCTTTGATGACATAGAGCAATGGTTGATAGGAGGGGCCATCTGGTTTTTTGCAAGTGGACACCAGTAGTAAAAAGGGCCCAAGATCTTTGAAATTGGCCACCAAGGCCAAATGTAGGCTAATTTTAAGAATTCGATCTTTATATCTCCTAGCACTAATCTGTTGGGGCTCATCCACTGTTTTCTGAAAATACCCTTAGGATGGGCCATGGCCCTGGGGTCAGCACAAGATTGATTTAATTATTTCCAGGGAAGTAGTGTCCGTGGGGACCCCTCCGCTGGGGTCCCTCAAGGCCTGGGGATCTAATCCCCTGAGCTGCTTTATCATGCCAAAGAAAGAAAGAGAGGAGAGTGCTTTGGTGCTCCTCTCGCAGCAAAGGAATGGGGCCTGGACCCCATCTCCAGGCCCTCACACCTAGACGAGGGAGGAAGAGTGCTATTGCACACTCTGATGGTGGTGGCCTTGAATCCACTTCCTGTCTCCAGCAGAAAGTCATCTGAGAGATGTGTTTCCACCTAATGTGTATATTTGCAAACTGATGCATATGATTTAGTAAATGTACTTTTCATTTACCAAAGGACAAGCACTGACTAGACAATCATTCATTGAGCGATATTATTTGGTGGCAGTGAATGGTGATTGTAAGACACATCACCCCCATGAGGCTTTGGGCTGCTCTGCTTCGCTACCTTAAAAGAGTCAAGTGCTACTATAGGGGGCCTGGGTCGTACACTTTGACCTAATATTTGTACAGGCCCACATCTTGCACAACTAATACCCAATTTTTTACATGAGCATTAATTTAATGTCCCTTGTTCATCAATGACAATATACATTTATATGTGGCAGCTCATTCATCAATTAACACAAACACACATTATACATGTATTGCTGATGTCACCTCATGAAATCATTTGAACTTTTTATCCTTTTTCGTAAAAAAAATACAATTTTTAACTGTGGTAGAGATCATAGATTAATTCCTATGACTCACTGCTACTGCAGTATGGGAAGTATGCATAAGAACAAACTTTGCCCTCTGATCAAGATTCACAACAAAAACATCACAATGCTTTGACTACTACAAATAATTTTTTTCCTTTAGATTTTCTTTGGATATCTAGCTACTCCTACTGGAGTACCTCCCACGGGGTCCCACACGCAGTGGGACTCAGCCTCCTGAAAATGAAGGCAATTGCATGGAGTACTGCCTGCTGGTGGTGCTCTAAGAGGAGCCAGAGAAGACTGGTACTGAGGTACCATCTACCAGTTGAAGGGATACAGGCAACGCCTGCTAAAAACATGATTTACCTGTTTATCAAATGGGAGGTGGATTGTCAGGTTAAGTCACCATTGGCGTTAATGCGTGAATATCACGGGATTTCCAGCGATATTCATGCATTTCACTGCTATCGCTGGATATTTTAGCACAACGGAGAAAAACGTTGCTAATAGCATGTTTTCTCCGCTAACATATCCAGCGATAGGCAGCGATAAAACTCCACTAGCCAGAAAGCGAGGGTGGGGTATACAGTTTCTGGTCACCTGCAACAGTATTTGAGAATACAGATCCTCACACAAGAAACTTGTGAGGAAAGGTTACAAGAATCACTGAACATTACCTGCACTCCCCACCTGCATCCTAGATAAACTGATAATCTAGACACCTAAGCTCAATGAAAAACCAAAACTCACCCAACAGCATGCAATTGTATGTATTGGGAGATGATCCCCTCCATCACCAAAAAAATTAAGATATAGATTAGTTCTAACAGCATCCTATAAAACATAGATGTGACCACCTTTAGGAAATAGACACAAATATATGACTGCGCCAGACAAACTGAGCCCCCGCCCACTCATTCCGGAAAAATCATAAACCCAAACAATCAAAGAGTCTAGTTTGATATTTACTATTTCCAGCTCCCTGCATTTACTTAGATTTTAACACCTTAGAGATATATGCAATCCTCGCTAAAGTTCTTTCCTGTCTCCTGTCGTACCCTAATGGGACTTACCTACAGACCATCTCAGACTATCACTCAGGACCCTGGTCTTTTCCTGCCTTCTTAGTCACTCTTCCCCCTGCAGCTACTCCTGTGGTGACAATCTTTTTCACCACCACCAACTCTTAACTGTGACTGTTGTTCCGACTCATGCGCTGCTCTCTGCCTCTGCTAAAGGTCATCTCTTGGAGGTTTGCAGACAGTTATACTTTCCCAGGGCTGAATAATTCTGCTGGTGGAGCAGAGAATTGGAATATATTAGTAATTCCATGTTGTAAGAGTGATGCAGAATTACTAAGTGCCTGATTAAGAATTTGACACCCCTGCTCGCCGTATTTCGATATCACTACTGTCACCATAGCAGTGTTTCTGATGGTAATGATAATATGTGTTGATGCATGTGTGTATATTTTGACTACACAAGTGTTGCATAACTTATGCATGAAACATTCTAAAAAATACCTACTAAAAGTACTTTCCGAATGCTGGAGTCTGGACGATAGTGTGCCCAGTCTAGCAAATGGGTAAATAGTACAAAATAGACTTACCTGGGTTTTGGCGCAAACAGCGCTGTTTTCAGAGTCAAGATGCTGCTGGGAAGGAGGGATCTGGAGTAAGGGATCCACATCGGAGACTGAAGGGAAGAACTGGAAATGGGTGAGTATGCACCCCAATTCCTTCTATACCTATGACTCAAACGCGGTGATCTTCCTGCCCCGGTCGGTTTGTCAGAAAGCCAACTCATAATTCAGACTGCCCTCTGACTGCTGCTTTCCCCCTACCAATGCCATGGCGGTCTGCGAATGGCTGACAATGTCGGCAGAGCTACTGCGGTCTTTTGTTCTGAAAAGGGACATTGTAATAAGTCAGGCAGACTGCTTAGTCGGTTGGTGGTGAATTTCACGACAACATGGTCCAAAGACCGCTGAATTCCCAATTAGGCCATTTATTCCTCCAATTGCCCTAGAGGAATGCAAAATTCCCCCCAACACTAACATGAATTCTTCAAAACCAGTACTCCCCCTTTGCAAACAGTGTTGTAAAATAGAATATGAGTGACCATACACAGCCCCTCCACCCTTTTATGACTTAATCAGGCTGAGCAGCATCAATCCTCCCATTGGGGTCAGTAATATTTCTATACTACTTACTGCCTTTGCCCTACCCACTGTAACTATTGACTTCAAATGCGGTTCATCAACCCCTTAACGCAACTGAAAGGTAGGGTAGGTGCAATAAACTGTGCCTGGCAACAAAACTATTGTGACAACCAGCACGCTCTCAGGTGACTCATGGTTCAAACTACCTATTTACGATAGATTGGACGGACTCCCAGGTCCTCTCATGTGCACCACATCAATCAACACGGCCACTTTTCACTCACTCCTTATTATCATTGCCACCCCTTTTGGTCCTGAATAAGTGCTAGGGATCTCCTCCTGAGACCAAGTGAAGCACGAAGCATGTCGACCTACTGCTTTTTACTTTCATAAATAGCACCAAATGATTTTAGCTACTAAGGGCCATAACTACCACTGGGCAGCATTTAACCTGTTGGTTTTTTAACCATGACAGAGAGGTCCTTTCTATTAAACATGCTCACGCTGGATTACCCTAGTTCTTCTTAACCCACCACTCACTACCTCTTTCCCACAGAATCAATACTGACCCGCACACACCTCACAGCTTGAAAAACAAAATACTTCCACCAAAGTGACCCTTCGGGGGACCTATAGGGCAATGCAGCACCGGTGCAATGAGGAGCACCACCCTATGATGAAGCATGACATCCTTCGGGGTGTGTGAGGGTATCAGGTACAAGTCTCTCTGACTTTAAAAACAACATTTTATATACCTCTCCCCTAGGAACAGCATCTCTCTGTATTGAATCAATCTTCAACATTCACCAGAAGCAACAATCTCTCTTCTCTGAGAACTACTTTTCTTATGTGCCCGACTGATCACTCTAACAATAACAAAATGTTTCTGTGTACAGTCAACCAGACTACAAGTCAACCACTTAGTAAGAAATTACAATTCTAACCACTACTCTGCATTTTCCGTTGTCAACACATAAATGTAGCAGGGTAGGCCTCTTTAAGTCCTTTTTCCCTCTGTAGTGTTGAAAAAGAAAATGAAAATAATTTCAAGATTAATTTATGCTTGGTAAATAAATTGACTGGTCTCAGATGAACCCAGAGATGATGGCCTTTAGTTAACAAAAAGAAAATGAAAGTATGTATCCCCTTGAAATGTGAAATTTAAAATGCAAGCATAAATGCGAAATGATCCCCCAAAACATTATCTTATAACCTTTTAGCTTACCAGACCACCCCATCCACCATAACTTGAATCATTAATATGATAATACTCATTAGTGCAAGTAAGTTATCTCTTTCAAGACTGGCATATATGTACTTATGTGACTTTCTTTACACAATACAGTGCAGTCTTTTAAATCTCTATTGCCAGTCCAGCAAGGGAATGAAACAAAGAAAAAGAATGGAAGACATAGTGTTCTTTAACCTCTTTTTAGAAAACGGAGGCTTTCTATTGCAGCAGACTGTCACAATTTGCTCATTTCAATGTCAACGGTTGAATAAGAGTCAAATTAGTCTATCTCAGATCTCTCAGCTCACTCACCCCAGTCCAATTAATTGCTGTGTCTTTCTTGATTGACTATCTGTGCAATGCACCCAGGTCCATTTTATTTCAGTTTAACATTTACAATAGGAGTTGTAAATCTCACATCAAACATGAATTAACAATAACTTATATTTAAGCAGCCCTGGTATATGTAACATGTTGCATTTGTCTGGATGTCAGACCAATTGCCCTTGTCCTCCTTTGTTGTTTCAGGAGCACTACAACTTTTGGAATTAAATGGTTTTTCTTTTTAATCATCACCAATCTCTTCATATTTTAAGGTGAGAGACTGGTCCTTCTGACTGTGATAATTACACCAGCTGCACTGAAAATACACTCTCAGGAAACACTGGCTACCAAACATGCAAGATACTTTATTGTCAGCATGCTGCCATTTCTCTACTATGCCCTCCATCCACAGGTCCACAGATCGAGGTATACCTCTATGTCCTCAACTCTTGACATAAATGCTGCTGAATAGATATCAGAAAATTGAGGAGAGCAGCAGAGAACCTGAAGCATTTGTTGCTGTGGGTTTTAGAGGAGCTGGTGATGGTGCCTGCAGCTGTTGTATAGACTTCAAGTAATAACACTGCATTAAACACTGTACTTCAGAACCTCTTTCCCAGCCTCAAATTTGCAGTCGTTCTTCATGATCGCTCACTTTACTGATGATCCAAGTCCTATAAAATAAAACATCTATTTCAGTAAATAAATTAAAATAGGCAGCATGTGTACTGTATCATGGATCCAGTTTTGTGGTAAAGATGTAATCTCTTTTAGCAGCTTTTTTTAGTGTTCGAGTGAAGGATAAAGCATTCCACAAAAGAAGCTGCTTCTTCATTGCCATTGGTAGTGAACAATCATTCTACCTTTTTCAACTGATCCTGTGTTTTGCTTTCAAAATTCTAAAATCTGACACTCCCGCCATCCTCCACCATCTTATGACTCCTTATATTCCTTCGCGTAGCCTGCGCTCTGCCAGACTAAATCTGGCACTTGTTCCCCGATTCCATAAATGCAGATTGGGCGGTCGATCGTTTATGGTGATGGCCGCCAAACTGTGGAATGCACTTCCTGTCCACATTCGTTCTTTAGAAAATCTTCTCGCCTTTAGGAAAGCTGTCAAAACTTATCTTTTCCCCCTGCCCTATTAGCTTCCTTTGATTTCTGCTTGTTAGTTATGTTCTTTCCAGATATAGCGCCGGGACGCCCCTTCGCTGGGGCAGCTGTGCGCTCAAAAATATACTTAACATAACATAACATAACATAGTAGATGCAACAACGGGATTACTTGGAGGATTGTACTGTCTTTACTTATG
Organism: Lissotriton vulgaris; assembly: GCF_964263255.1. Taxonomy (NCBI): domain Eukaryota; kingdom Metazoa; phylum Chordata; class Amphibia; order Caudata; family Salamandridae; genus Lissotriton; species Lissotriton vulgaris. Next base: position 170,226 of record NW_028254370.1, on the reverse strand, counting down.
ATCCAAGTCTTGTCAAATAAAACATCCATTTCAGTAAATAAATGCAGGTAGGCACCATTTTTACTGTATCATGGATGCAATTTTTGTGATAAAGATGTAATCTCTTTTGACAGCTTTCTTTAGTGTTCAAGTGAAGGATAAAGCTTTCCACAATAGAAGCTGCTTCTTCATGGCCATTGGTAGTGAACATTCATTCTAACTTTTTCAACTGATCCTGTAGCAGATGCAACAACGAGATTTCTTGGAGGATTGTACTGTCTTCTTTGCTGACTTTCTGTATCATAATCTCAAAAGGAAGTAGCATTAGTATCAGGCACCCCAGTAGACCCCATTTGTCTACCTCCATTGTCATGTCTTTGGCAGTTGCATTGGCTCAACTTTGAACGACATATTCATTAATAGAATTGTGCTGTTCAAACAGGTGCTCCAGCGTGCAATATGTTGGAACCTCCTGTACGCTGGCTTTTACAGGTAGCTCATTAACACCTTGAAAGATGCTCAACTGCTTCTGTTCTTTAAATAAATTATTGAAGTGAGTGCATATTTTTTGGCAGGTGACCAGTATGTTGCTGACCACGTATTCTTTTTGGAGAAAGTCTTGCACAATTAGGCTGATGCAATGCGCAGAACACAGAACTTTGAAGAATCCATTGTAAGCAACAGCTTTCAAAATATTACTGCCATTATCAGTGGAAACAAATTCAATTGTGAAATCTCTCCGTGATGAACATCCCAACACTTGCATGTTGCTAAATGCCCTGAAAAGCACTGTTAGCAGTGCGACCAGCAGCTAGCCTTTGCCCAACTCCCTGGAAAGAAATCTATTGTGTAGCATTGCACATTTAATCTGTTGCTTGACAACTGGTTCTCCACATGTCCATCATGAGGTAGATAGATTAAACAGCACTTTGCTTCATAGTGTTGCCAATCAGTTGGAGCAATTCATGATGAGGCACTGACACAGCAAGTCTGGCAAAATAGGTCTGTCTGAAGGTTCCCACAAATTGATGAAAGCCCAGGTCAAGGGCTAACATTTTAGTAAGCTCTCCTGTGTAGTAATAGGCTTTTAGTGGCTCTGGGTCTGCTGGCATCTTCTTCTTCCTCCTGATTGCCCTCCTATATCACTTCAGCTGCTGGTTCTTTTGCATGATCAGCAGTTATGTTTTTAAGGTGCTATGTACGCGATTGTGTACAGGTTTTTTCTAAATGGACAGTTGACCGCTTGTATCGCAGTGCATACATTGCTCACAGCGAATAACTTTCTTGTGACAAATGAAGCATAGTGCACTGTTATCCTTCTGCTGGCTAAGCAGAAAAAGTCCCAGATGGGAGAGTAGAGCTTTCTTATCATACCAAAGTCTGAACAACTGAAGATAAACATAGGTGGTTGTGCCGTTTGCCTTTCTGTAAGGCATGATGTGACTCTTGCAAATATAACAGCCTTCGGTGTTGGTGGAACCAAATGACTCTGAGAAGTTGAATAAAGGTGATCGATGCCTCCTATGTGCAATTTTCCAGTGATGATCCCTGGCTCATCATCATTATCACCACCTTTCTCACTTGTATTGCTTTGAGGAAAGTTCTGTTTCCTTTATCTCTCAGACTCGGCCGGGGTCTAATCCATGTCCAGATCATCAGAAGGGCAGGTTTGAGAAGATGGGAGAATACACTTTCTTCTCCTTGCCGGAGATTATATTCCGATGAGGGAAAAACAGGCATCTCAAGAACATCTTGCTCACCAGAAACCTCAACCTACTGCTCTGCTCCTACTTTCAGAAGACTACAGTTGATGGTGGCTCATGTTTATGACTTTACAGCAATATTTTGGTGCATGGCTGAGATAGTTCCATTTCAGATTCACTACTCTCTATGACAGCAGTCACTGCAGCACTGAGAGGCATAGCCTTAGGTTTTGGTTGCGATGGTGCTGGTGATGCGAAAGTGGTAATTTCAGACTGTTTCTGCCAACATAATGGTGCAGCAGTGCATTACGTTTCCTGAAATAGAGGAGGGCTTGATTAAACTGTCTTCTTCTCCTCCCCACTGGCGACTTTCTTGGTCAGGACCTCCTTTTTTGGGGCCATCTTCTTTGCACTAGCAAATGTCACTTAGCACTAGCAGCAGAGGCACCTGGCAGAGGGCTATGGGCGATGTCTTCAGCACCTGCAAGAAAAGAAACAAAAAACTGTTCGTGAAACGAGGGCAATCAGAAGATTCTACACATTGTAAGAGAAATTAGTGTATCTAAAACATGCATAAACAATTTTTAATAAGTCATTATACAGAAATGGTTAGTTTGTGTCCCTCCTGAGCCATTATAGAAAGCATGGAGTGCAGAGAATAAATATATAAATACATTTATTAACTGCTAGGGTCCTACCATGGGCAACAGGAATGCAGGCAAAAATGTAAAGAAATACATTAAATAATTGCAAGTGCCCCACCACGGCCCATGGAGATTTTGGGAGGAGGGATTTAGACACAGACTCGCAGCACAAAATGGTGGAAGCAAGATCATTCACCAACCACATGGCACTGAATAGGGAGGTATGGAAAAACAAAACGGCCACCATACACACACACTCGCTGGCTCTTTCTTTGCAGCTTGGCCAGAAAAGAAGGAGGCATAGAGAAAGACAAAATGGCCACCACAAACACAAACACACACATACTCACACACACACACACATACACGCACGCACACACACATTGGCTGTACAAACAGGCCTGCAAATAAGACACTAAAAACAAAGAACACATAGCAGCCTATAGCAAACATACACAATGGGTACACCAAATGACCACTGCCGTATGGTTAGCGAAGGAGGAGCAGAACAAAGAAGGCAGCTGCTCTATTCTACCTGGAGTACCTTCCCACCCTCAGAAAAACATAATGTAGGTTTGTAGGAAAGGAATTGCACATATATTATTTAACCAATGTGTCTGCTTCTTACCCACCAACATGAAACCAGCAATGTGAAAAATGAAAATAAATAAATTTGAAAAAATCAACTAGCACGATATCAACCATATCATACATACACAAAGTAACAAAACACGTTGGTCAGAAAGGTAGCTGAAAACAAAGGAAGATGTCTAGCTACATGAACCTGAACTTCAGGAGTCACCATGACAGGCACCTAGAGACCAATCAATAACCATTTTTTGCATTTTATCCGAAACAAATTGCAAGCCCCAGAAGGTTTTTGAAAGTCAAACTGCATAGCAGCAGTGAAAATATAAAAAATAAATCAGAAATACACTGAGGGTCTAGTGCATGGCAAACTAGGCCCCAAGCAGTAAAACAAAATGACAGTGAAATGGTAAGCAAATTATTATTTTTTTAATGTTACCTGTTGGCCTTGCTGTCCTTGCATAGGATATGCCTCCCTCCACCCTTGGAGTGATCGGGATGAGTTGGGCAAATTCACTAAGCAAATCAGTATACTATTGAAAATAACCCAAGCAAGAAATTTGAGAAAACTAACCCTAGGACTCCGCCGTAAAAAAATTGCAACATTTGCCTTGAAAAAAAGTTAATACCACATGGGTCAGCCCCAACTCCAGCCCAAACTCCAATCCATTCACCAAGATGCAAAATAAATAAAAAACCACATGGAGGAACAAACAAGTCTGGGGCATGCCTTCATTCAAACCTCAAACCTTTTCCCCAAAGTGCTGCATTGATTTTTCCCCATAAAGCTAAGGGTCCAATGGTGTGGATACTGCTGATTGCAAATAGACAGTGATATTTTTCCTCCAAATATATAAATGCACAGTGACCAAGGGCTAGCCAAAGCATAAGAAGGAGTCTTTAGGAAGTTGATTCTGAATATACAGTAGCTTTCCAATCTTTAGGGCACTTCAATACCATTTAAAAAACAAAATAATGTAAAAAGTGTGTTTGGTGCTAAAAACAAATACACAAATGATCTGTTTCAGTAAAATATCAACTTGAAAATGCATTTCGAGTTCCTTTTCCAGCAGCATGTAGAAAAAAACCGTTCCCAAATACTGACTGGTGACCGTGTTAAACTACTTCCAGTTCAAAACAACCACTGAATATTCTGGTCACATTTACCTGTCCTGAAGGCAGATGCGAGCACTACCGCTATTGCAATGCTTCAGTAATTCTCACAGTCCAGGAGAATCAGTTATGCAACATGGCATTTTTGTGGTAAAATCTGTAATTATACTTCACTAGAATAAAGCAGAATTACTCCAAAAAGTTACGCCCAGGTCTACTCTCTAGCCCCAGTGTGTGAAAAGGGAGAACCTCTCTTGATGACCTGCAAGAGTTGGGCCTCAAATGACAAGATGATACTGTGCAATCATGTCCTTCACAGGGATGGAAGGTAGGTCATCAGGCAATGCGCCTTCAGCTCATATGGGGCAGCATGACCAGCTGGGGAGTTTGCATAATGTTTAAAGTGGTGGTAGGGCAAGGGAATTTCCTGGATAATTTACTGCTGAAGCTCTCCTTCTAAATAAATTAGCAAAACAAGGGAAAGGCCCAAATCAATACCCGCACCCTACTGGCTTTTAGAAAGAGGTTATAACATGATTTTTGGTTTGCATCAAGAGAAAACCACCATTTTCTTGTTTTTGAGCACTTCTCTCTGCAAATTTCACCATATGAAATTTGCAGGATGAAAATCTTTGATCAGTTTGAATTCACTGCACAACTTTAAATTATTTGACATTTGATGAACCACTTAAAATGAGGAGCTCAAAAGTTACATACCAGGTTTCCACAAAGATGAGGGGAATATAAGAAAGTCCACAATATTCGCAAAGAATCACAATACTGTATGCAAATGTGTTCAGTTACAATCAACCAGATCCATAATTGAGGTGGAAGGCTCTGACTTAGGCAAATGTGAATATCTCTTTAGAGGACAAGTGCATATAACAGCCAATCAAATGTATCTATTCACCACACACTATGGAATTACATTTCAGGTCACTTGATGAATGTGAGCGAATGCACTGCAATAAGTGCTCCTTTCAATAGGTGCGCCGGGCGTAAACCATGACAATGCACCCCATTATGGTGAATGTGCTGTCCCCACGGAAGCCGCCAACACGTGTAGCCCTTGGGGCAGTGCATTTATGTTAAAACACGGAGCAGCTGCTTTCAGCCACTCTGTTTTTTCACAGTGCAGGCGGCAACCCATCTGCACTTTTAAAGAGGATTAAGGATCCCCTATCAGGTGGGTGCAGTCAGTGAGTGCACCTGCCTGCAAGGGGATGCCTGGGTGTCCATACGACCCCATGTATTACCTCCAGAGGGCTGCTCTCGGGGAGCACACTCATAGTGCGCCACCTAGAAGGCGCTGGAAAAGGAATTCAAAGTGCATTTTCAAGTTGATATTTTACACAGACAGATCGGGTATTTTTTTTATATTATAATTTTTCTGGATGGCTCACCAAGAGAGTGCCCCCTGAGAGCTTGTTTGCCTTTGCATCCGTGTCTGTAATATGGTGTGGGAGCAGAGGTAAGGGAATCCCCTCATTTGCATAGTGCACATCCATATGCAAATGAGGGAACGCCTCCTGGTGGTAGCGCTGGGGCTCTAAGTGCCCCAGCGCTATCGGTATTACTGAAGGGGACACACGAGTATCTGCACCCCCTTCGGTAATCTCAAAGTGCCCTGGGGGTGCACAAACGCCTGTTGCACCCCCAGGGCACTTATAGTAATGCGGACCCAGGTGTTAATGATACTGGGACCTGTTAATTTCAGGGGTGTGGAACTAATACGAATTCCAGGTTGATCCTCATGAATGACTTGAGCAATGAAGAATTATTTTGGGAATCGATAATTTTAGGTTCAAACCCCCAAGAAGTTCAACATTTTCCCCCTCGTAGTTTCCCCAGAGATAATTTGCAATGGGGCCAATACCGGGGGTCCTAGCCCCCTTGGGAATGACATGCTTCTCATAATGAGGGCGGCAATGGTCATAAAAATACTAAGGTGGCGTCTGTGAAAAAAAGGAAAAGCCCACTAAATAATTCTTCCCCACAGGAAACCTCTAACAACACATTTTTAAACTGCAGAAATAAAATTTTAAATGTTGGTTAAATGGAAATGAATGAAGCCACAAAAGCAACAGACAGCCATACCCAGCGTAGGTGTCGCCCCTGACCATCTGGGAGACAAATATAAACTGGTGTAAGTATTCCATTCTCAAGGGAAGGGATTAAACACGGAATCGTAAAGATCAAGCATAGTTCCCTTTCTCTTTGGCATGGACGTACCACTATTTCACAGGTAATGTGATGAAGAGACATGAGTTGGTAATAGAAATTTAGGATTATATGTGACAGATGAAAAGTTGAGTGCAAACTGCTTCCTGTTTTTAAATGATATATGTAGTTTTTTCTTTACCTGCAGGTGTATTACACTTTCAAGATTATGGAAAGCAATAACAAAAGTACAGTAACAGACTTCCTCATCAATGGCTTTTTGGGGTTCCAGCGTTTCCATACTTTGCTCTCTGTGATTTTTCTAGTAGTCTACATCATAACCTTGATGTCAAACTTCACATTTATGTATGTCACAGTGGTTGATCCCAGGTTAAAATCTCCCATGTACTTCTTTCTCTTCCACTTTTCTACTGCAGAGATGAGTTACACATCAGTGATTGTCCCAAAGGCTCTCTCAGTTCTACTCTCTGGTCACAGGGAAATTACTTTTTCCAGTTGTATTGCCCAGTTATATTTCTTTGTTGCACTGGTCTTTACTGAATGCTTCTTGCTTCTACTCATGGCCATTGACCGATATGTTGCCATATGCCACCCTCTACAATATAGCATCATTTTGACTGGTACTTTCACTATCAAGCTAGCTTTTGCTGCCTGGGGGATTGGTTTCATGGTCCCTGTTGGTCCAATCTTTCTTATAGCTAGACTTAATTTCTGTGGCCCTAATTCAATCAATCACTTCTTTTGTGACGTAGCCCCCTTGCTACAGCTCTCCTGCTCTGATAGCTCCTACATAAAACGCCTTGTTTTCCTCTATTCAACTACAATAGCTGCGACCACAACTTCTTTTATTATTGTGTCTTACGTCTTCATCTTTTATGTGATTGCAAATTTTTCACCTGGTACAGGAAAACAGAAGGCCTTGTCCACCTGCCTTTCCCACTTGATTGTTGTGTTTATGTTCTATGGGACGGGAATGATGGTTTACATCCGGCCTATCGGGAAAACCTCTAGTAATCAACAACAGAAAGTTCTATCTGTGTTCTACACCATGGTGCCTCCACTCATGAATCCATTTATCTACAGCTTGAGGAACAAGGAGGTTCAGAGTGCCATAAGGAAAGCCGCATGTGAAAAGTATAAATGACTTTCCGTAGAGACCTGATACTTTAGTATCTGCTTGGGCTAGAAATCTTCATCCCTTCAACATTATCAAACTAATTCCTAAACAGTAAGGGGCAAATATTACAAATACATATTTTCAACTTAGATTTATAATAACAAAAACTCTTGATAAATGAACAATAAATGAAAACTCATAGGTGTTATAATTGATAATCAAGAGGCACTTATTACTAGTCTGACTCACAAGCATGAAAATGGGGACTTATCACTGGATATTATGCATTCTAACTGGACGTCTCAGTTCTTGTTTTTTTATATTTCAGTCTTGCAATGTAAAGTTTGACGGCTTCAGATTTGCGTATTTGGATTAAAATTGTCCACCATTTTAATTTAGAATGAAGTTAGTGGTTATTATGTGTTTCTTTTAAGTGTGATTATAAGTAAATTGCACAATATTGAACATGATATATTGTATCACGGTGCATATTGTGTAAAATGGTCCACTGGAGCATAGCGTATACACTAGCATCATTTGCAGTATGCAAAACATAACCAATGCAATTCTACAAATTAAACATAATTGAGGAAATGCATTCTCCCTAGATATCCATGAAAAAAATCGAAACACCATGAAGTTTGCTGTTGCACAGATTTAACATTCCACAGTATTACACTTGCATTAGCATAAGCTATGGATCATTTTCAATCATACAATTATTAGTTCAACAGCAAAAGCAGGGGATTATTTCAGTCTGCTGCTCCAATATAACATTTGATAACCCACTTGCGCTAATTCATGAGCTGAACTGATCTCAATCCTAAAGTTTGAAATATGTTTAATTGTATTTCTAATGGAACCGCCATTAAAAAGAATACTATACAGTGAGTCAATTAATTCAAGTCTTAAGTAGAGACACCGAGGGTTCAATTCACAAAGGCAAAAGTGCAACTGAGTGCGAACTCGCGTAGCACGCCGGTGCGCGCCCCGGTGCGCGTACCGGGGCGCGCTTATAGATATATATATTTTTTTGAACCTAAATTACTCAAAATCCACTGGAGCACATATCTTGAGACATAGCAAAGGCACATATTCATATTAAAAACTGTGCAGTGCAATGCTCTGGGAATTCCCAGAGAGCTATATCTGGATCATTCAGAAATGGTACCTCTGCCAGCACTTGCTGGCATTGAAATCTTTCTCTAAATACTTATTCTCTGCAAGAACATCATAGGGCATTCCACGGACAACTAGACTTCAGTTGAAGCTGCTTATGAGTGGCTCCATCTTGAGAGAACTTTCATCCTGTTCTCCTTCTAAGTGACAACAAAACTTTCTATAGTCAGCCCAAATGTTACTTTAGATCAGGTGCCCTCAAGGCTTAGTGCAGCCTTCTAATACATTCTCAATTATCACATACTAGCACTTCGGTTCTGTCCTCAAAACCTTACTACCAATATTAACTGTAACAAACCCCTGGACTAAACCTCTGCAATAGTGCCTTAACCATAAGTACCTTGGGGAGAGCTATTTAAATTATATTAGGTTATGGAACTCCGAGGTCACTTGCAATATCTTTATTATGTATTCGCGGTAGTACTTTTTCCCTTATAATGCATGGTGACAAAATCACCTTTACCATTAGCCACTTAAATCTTTGGTGCATAGCTCTTTCATATGAAAGAGGGAATATGTTTGCAAACATGAAGAATAAATATAGAATCACTAATCACTATCAAAAGTCTTTATTTCGATTATGAATCATAAAAGACAGCAATAGATATACAAAATTCCAACAAAATTTAAAATAATACAATATGGTGATACATACATAGTAGTTATTTACAAACTTCAGTATAAATAGAGCATCCCCGGGCGTTACAGCAAAACTATGCGACCCACAAAGCTAAAAAAAATAATTTAGAATCAATTAGGTATAAAGTATTATACATTTAGACTTTCATAATATACTTTAGACTTAAACTTAAAATCAATGTTGGTTAAAATGAACTACACTAATAGATGTATACAGTGGGTAGCGAAAATAATCATCTTGGGCCTATCTTGCTAATACGAATTCTCCAAGACCAATGTAAAAACTTAGCCACTGCAATCACTACAGGCTCGGTAGTGTCAGTTTTAAGAATTCTTAGGGCCTCACAGCCTGTTTGCAGTCTAAGCTGTAAACAGATAGGTTTCAACCAGATCCGTCTTGGAGCTTTATACTCAGGCCAAATAAGTAAAATGTGCCCAGTGGTCTCATTCTGAGTGGGGCAGAAAGGACAAGTAGGAGCAGTTCCTTCTCTCCATTTGGAAGTGAAGGAATTTGTTGGGAGGCTTCCCACCATAAACTGATGATATCTCTTTCTAGCCTCCGGGGCAGTGATGTAATCCCAATAGCCCTCATGCACTGGTGAGTGTTTAAGTTCCAAAAATCTACAGACAATGATGGACCAATGGTGGAACCGAATCTCCTCAGTGCGACCAGGCTCCAGTAGAGTTCTTTTAGGGTTTTTCTGGGGGGAAAAAGGCGTTTGCTATAGGATCCGTCCATAAGCTGGCCAGGCCCACGGCAGAATAAGTATCCCGCACCTCCCTCATCCATTCAATTTTATGAGCCTTATCCGCATCTCCAACATCCAGAAAGCCCCTCGCATACTGGGAAAGTTCTTGAGTAACCCACAACCTCCTCCAGTACGCCACTGGTCTATAGTGCGCCTTATCCTCCAAGCGCTGAGTGCCTAGATCATAGTAAAGGGGAATCAGCGGAGTCGATGCTGGGAGGCCCGTTACCCCTCGAAGAAACTTATTTTGGGACCTAGTCAAGTGAGCAAGATTGCTAAAACCCCACAATTCGGCCCCATATAAAACTGCTGTGGCTATTTTGGCGTCATGAATTTTTAATACTGGTGTTATAGGCCTTGTGTGGGAAAGTAAGAATTCCTTAATTAGAGCTCCCGTTAGCTGAGCGTGCTTAGTAACCAACTGAGTAACGTGTGGTTTCCAATCTAATTTGGATAATAGAGTAATACCCAGGTATGAAAACACCTGAGTCTGATCTAATCTGGCTCCATCCATTTCCACATTACCTCTAACATGTTTGGACTTGTGAAGTACCATGAACTTGGTCTTACTTACATTTACTACAAGTCCGTGGTCCTTGCAGAAGACCTCAAACACCTGAATGGCTCGTTGAAGGCCCTGCTGCGTTTTAGAAATCTGAAGAGTGTCATCTGCAAACATCAACAGGGGGATCAGCTTACCATCCAACTTCGGGGCGTCGGTCGGTTGATGCCTGAAGTAGCTGATCACCCTGTTGATGTATAGTGAGAAGAGGATTGGGGCTAGTACGCACCCTTGGCGAACTCCCCTCTGCATTGGAAATTTGTCAGTGACATTACCCTGTTGATTCCATCTAATTTGAGCAAAGTTATTCTCATGTAGTTTTATTAGGAATAGCAGAATGCTAGGTGGCATGCCCACCCCAATCTTCTCACAGCACCTCCCAAAGTAAGCAACCCACTCCATCGGGTCCAGAGGCAAGGGAGATTGTCCCAAACATACAAACACAGTTTGGACAATGCAAAATCGTTTGTATATTTTGTGGTAAAACCATTACCTATGGTGAGCAAAGCACTAAGCTCATCAACCGGGCTGGTGACAACCACAATTGCCCAAAAAAACCTTAATTTTTTCCTGTTTTTTTTTTTTTGCTCCAGTTGAGCCGTTTACAATTCCCTGTTTTTTGTTTTTCCCCATAAAAATAACAAAAAAAATATAAAATTGTTCATAAAAGCCAAAAAAAGTACAAAATGTTCCAAAAAACAATAAAAAAATATAAAACAACAAAAAGAATTAAAAAAACAGTTCTTTTTAGAACTACCTCAATTTTTTTAAAAAATGCTACATTTTTAAAAAACTCTATCATTCATTTTTACCCATGGTAAGCTCCCCGGTACGCTCCCCGGTGCGCGTACCGGGCGCTCCCCCCGCGCAAATTGGAAAAAAAAATGTTTTGCCCTGCGAGGCCCTTTTATGGCCCCCACATCAAACCTAGGGGGTCAGGGGGGTCTACCCTCCCCCCTTTTGATCATTTCCCCCTTTGTTTTTGCCACCTCTTGTGTCTCGATCCAACCGAGACACAAGATGGCGGCCGCTCCGGACTGTTTGGAATGTTGACAGACAACCGAGAGCCAATCAGCTTTCCGCTCGCGAACTCGCGTACCGGGACGCGCTTATAGATATATATATTTTTTTTAACCTAAGTTACTCAAAATCCACTGGAGCACATATCTTGAGACATAGCAAAGGCACATATTCATATTAAAAACAAACATACATCAATAATAATATAATATTATTATTGATGTATGTTTGTTTTTAATATGAATATTGATTAAATGAATAAGTGTCCTTTTTTACAATTAAGTATTTTTGTGGTTCCTTTTTGCATTGTTCCTTCCCTTCTGCTTGTCATTATGCCATGATACACACACATCTAGTTGGGTGGAAAACAGGCACTGCACGTTAGATCGCTTATTACAACCACAGTGTTATTTGCTAAATCAGCCACGCAGAGTGTTAAGCAACACCGTAAGAGGCAGATCACGAGATGCAGTTTAACCAAAGTCAAATCTGAAGAATTCATAAGCGGCATCTGGAACTTCCAAGTTGGAAGGGTTGCAGGATACAAAGAAATCATAGTAACTATTACTACGCGTATGTGACAATCACAAGGTGCTTGAAGCCTACCCATTCACAACCCATTGATTTAATAAGCGCAATCTTCACTGTATCTTGGATATATTTCATAGGGCTGAATGCAAGTTGGTCACAGGCTGTTTTGTAAAAACCATGGACGAAGAGGCGCATTGGCGTGCGGCAGCACAGACATTATTGGCACGCGCCCTGGGAAAAGGTCGTAATGAGACAGGATGCTGATACTACTCTAAACATGAAATTAAGAAAATATGAGAAACTTAAAAAATCAGAAACATCTAATTGGTGGGAGGCAATCTCCCTCCAAGACTATGTGGATAAGAATATGGGAACGAATGGGGGTTGAGAATATATACGACTCCATCATATGAATCTCCGAATCCTCGGATGTTGGAGGAATGGTCGGAAAACTCTGCCAATAGCTCAAGAACTATGTTATGCAAATTAGTGAAGTATGCCTGGGAAGACAGGCAGACAATACTAAAGGAAATAACGGAAATTGATGATGAACTCAAAGCACACAGTGATCAAACAACCATAAAGAAATTCAAGGAGGAACTTAAAACAAGACTGCAACAACACGAGGAAGATATCAAACTGAGGAAGCAAAGGAAGCTTCATAGGGATTATATAGACTACGAGACTGGCTGCATACTGACTTAGAGCAAAAAGTATGATCATTTGTATAACATCCAACTGCCTACATCAAGTGTACAGCACCAAGAAGTGATGGATGATAATACTAAGACACGCACAGCAGCCAGTCATTCTGACACTGACACCTCGACCAAAACCCCAAGCACTGGTATGGGTATCTCCATTTTTTTGAAAATGTTAGTTTCTATTTTCAAGTCAAGTCAAGTCAAGTCAAAAGATCTTTATTCGGAGTAAAAAACATCCATAAAAGTACAAACAGAAAACACAATACATTTTTAAAAACATTCATCAATAGTTACAATTGGAGAATTATCCGAGAACAAACGAGCAAAATCAAAATCCATTTACAATATCCCAGCTATACAACATGTGTCCCTTCATAGTAGTAAATCATTAAGTTTTTATAAAAGAAGAGAATATCTTACAATATTATTTAAAAACACTGTTTAAAAACACTATTAAAAACACAATATTAAAACCATTATTAAACCATTGTAAAAAAGAGGTATCAAAATGGAAAGTGCAGTGTGCAATAGTTAAACATCAATATTAAGGGTGATTCTCGATCTGACAGCAGCTTTGAGAAAACAACTCATCCTAAAAATGACTTCATCTGATCCCAATACCAGAAAGGACCGGAGTGCCAATTTAAAATTAGTTAATCCGTTTTTCTTACAATAGGGCATAAGAAAATGTGCAGTGAATTTTTTATAGAAACCACAAAAGAACAAGAAATGCATAAGACTTTGCTTCAGGTCAGGGTTACAGGGGCAATTTAAGGTTTCGAGATGTTTATTATATCCCATCGGGAAGTTCAATAGATTGACTATACTCCCGTCTCGGAAACGAAACAGTAAACCCCTTACCCATCTACCAAGATGCAAACGCAAATATCTGTACGGTGGGCCAGGTTTTTTGACGTGTGGTTCAGAATAGGCCAAATATTTTACAACCGTGCATTTAGTCAGGTTCTTTCTATCACGCTCTTCTCTATATAGGTCATACAATGCCCTTGAAATGATGGTTTTATGGGAGCGGTTTATTAGGTTTGGTGATGTGAACAGAGAAGCCAAACCCAAAAAAGTTTCTATTTTTGAATATGTGTTTCAAGGGTTACATTACACTGAAAGGAGGTCTGTCACTCTGTCACAAGGATGGTGTCATCAGTGATGTCATGAGTGATGTCACTGACCATGTCATGAGTGATGTAATATGTGACGTCATCTGCAGTGCATTGCAGGCGCGCAAGTTATAGTGAGTCCAACTAACTATAACGTGGGAATTTCAATGGTTTTATGTCAGTAAAATTTCCAGCTAACTATAACTGGCCTGAAACCTATGGTTTTTTCAGTGAATATATATATATATATATATATATATATATATATATATATATATATATATATATATATATATATATATATGTATGTATGTATGTATGTATGTATGTATGTATATATATATATATATATATATATATATATATATTTTTTTTTTTTTTAAATATCGATCTATCATCAATTGATTTAGATTTAGATAGCACTGGCCCATTGAAGGTAATAAGATTGTCTATTCGAGATCCAATAGTGAAATAATAGCGTGATTTTACCTTATAAATAACAATTATTATTGTTGACTGATAAAATGTAGTTTAACATAAAAAGACAGTCAGCAATTGTTTAAGTGGCCATCAATGTAGCACATATGGTTTATACATTTGTAAGATGTCTTATTTTGATGCCTATCAACTGTGCGTGGTATTTTCAATCACGGGAAGGGGTTGTGCACTATTTAAATGTTGTCACATTACCGGCGTGATATGTGATCAAGGTCGCGTTCAGACAGCCATAACGCGGCATGGCAGACACTAGCCTGATATGGACTGTGTACTATTGGCATGATTAAAGCACTTTATTGAAGATTATTTGTGTCTCTGTGTGTGATGGTCCGTACCTGAGTGAACTCATCGGCAACAAGGTGGGGCAGGATTGCGATTTTTATTCTAGTTCATCCAGAATCAGGCTGCTTACGGACTAAGGACCCCCTCTCCATGTGATGTGAAGCTTCGCACAGCCATCGCGTAAGTGAAAAAATGTTGACCTGGAAGGAGTACGAATAGGCTGCACCCCCCGCAATTGGCACAGCATCAGGTTGAAGCTCTGTGGTTCCAGGGAGGATTCAGCCGTGTTTAAGAGGTCAGAGGACCCTGGGAACTGGCTGACTCTATGGTGTAAACAGGGCCAACATAGAAAGTTTGACTCGGCGGGTGGAGCGATTGTACATGAACAATTAAGGTGGCTCACACCAGTACTAACAATTTCTCAAAAAGAGTGCAGCTAAGTTACACACACAATGTCAGCCAACAACGCGCTGTGAGAATGCGAGGCTGCAGTTGAAGCGCTATTTCGAAATTTACCTGATGTAATTAGTGAACAAAATGATCAAAGCAGCAATAAATCAACTATGATGTGAAAAGCTTGTTGCAGACATTAGAGAAATTACTGAAAACTGAACTCACCAAATGAGTGGGAAAGAAGTTGTTTGAGAAGTACAGAGATGCCAATAGGGAACTGAAAAGATGTGGTCCACAGCATAAATACTTGAGTAGGAACTTTATTGGAAAAGCAGGTGCACAGGTCTAATGAGCCCAGAGGATCAGCACCAACTGCAAGACAAGGTGTTCTAATCCTCTGTTCCCATGGATTCAATACAGAATTACACCTGGTAGAAGGACATAACAAATTCAGCATTCTATACCATAAAGAACAGAAAGAGGAAAAACAGTAATGTGCAGAACACGGCATATCTCCCCCCTTTAAAAAAAAAAAAAAACAGGACAACCCCCCAAAAAAAAATTAAAGAAAAAGAAGCTAGGCAGTCGCACACGTCCCCTACACCCCACCTTGCCATCATCCTCATCCCTGCAATTCTTACCACTGTGCCGGCAGTTATTCCACACACAACATGGGGAAGGCGGACATCAGACAGCCCCGACTGACTTTCGAGTCCAAGAAGGTTGGTCGTACTCAGCAGGAGGATATCGAGGGGGCCAGATAGGACGCAACACAGAAAACAGCCCCCATGCAGTACGACGACATGAAATCTTTACTTTTAGAGGTGCGACAGAGCCTCACCTCCATTGCTGAAAAAAATGGACGCAATGACCAATCGAATGGATGCCATTGTTTACAAGCTGGATGGACACAACAAGCGCATCAAAGAAACTGAGCACTGCGTTTCAGAAGCGGAAGACAGCACCTCCAGCATTGAGACTCATGTGGCGCATATGGGCAAGCTGCTCAAGATCATAGCCGCAAGGAATGAGGATCTTGAAGCGTGCAGTCGCAGGAATAACATATACGTTCTTGGTATTCCAGAGAGTTCCAACACAGGCAGAATGGAAGAATACATTGAAAACTGCTAACAGACACTATTGGGGCCTCATCCTTTTCCTCCCAATTTATAGTCGAAAGGGCGCACCGCACCCATGGTCCCAGACTGCCCCCGGGAGGCCTGCCTCCTAAATTACTGAGATAGCAATGTGGCTCTCAAGATGGTTCGGGAGAAATGCCAACTCATCTACGAAGGCAACAAGTTTACGCTATACACAAATTTCACAAATGCGGTGCAGGAAGAACAGCGCAAGTTCAACCCTGCCAAGCAAAAACTACGCCAAGCCCAGACAGACTACGCCGGAAGAATTGGACACTTCATGGTACCGGCCAGTCCAATGTTACACAAGGGCATACTAGTTTATGTCCTGAGAGACAGGATCATTCAATTGCCTTTCCACGCTGAGGGCGGGGAGGACGTGTGCTGGCACCTAGAAGGTCCCACAGAGGGCATACCCCCTTTGTCTCTTACTGCAGACCAGTCTGTAGAAGTTTCTGGCTGTTCATGTGGTTTTGGAAGCGGGAAGGGAATTTATTTTCTGGCATGTTTGTTATATTTTCAGTGGGAGGGGGGAAAGGGGGCTGTTTATGGTTGTTTTCTTAGCACAAGTTACATAGGTCACATATTGTGACAGACAGACGAGGTTTAGATCCTTAACACTCAGTACAGGAGTACAGAAATCAAAACAAAGAGCATTTGTTTTCGCATTCCTAGATGACTAATACATTGCATTTATTTTATTTTATTTTGAAAGTTTTATAGAGTGCGAACAAGATCCTTACGGATATCAGAGCGCTTTACAAACAGAGTGTGAAAATGCATACAAATGAATAATAATTAAACAAAAGCATTGGAAAAGTATTGAGTTACCATATTACAGTAGTCAAAGTTCAGGTAAATTTGGCTAAAAGGAGAGCTTTTACTTCTTTTTTGAAGGATGCCGTGGATGAGATAAGTCTGAGTTCTGGAGGGAGGGCATTCCATATCCTGGGCGCCATTCATGAGAAGGAGCGTTTATACGTTTTTTTCTTGTGGAATCTCCTAGGTTTCAAGAGAAGATTGACTGCGCTTCTTGTCGCTCTTGATCCACCAGAGATTGTCAGTTTCTGCGCGAGATAACTGGGTGAATTGTGGTGTAAAGCTTTGTGGGTCATACAGGCGATTTTCAGATGTATTCTGGCTTCGTAGGGCAGCCATTTTAAAGCTTTTAGATCGGGAGTGATGTGTGATCTTTTTTTAGAGCCTGTGATAAGTCTGGCTGCAGCATTCATAGAGGCTTTTTTTATTTTTTTTTTATTTGGAAAACCTCAGCATTACATCATGTACAAAGCAATTATAGGCCGAGGAGCCACTGAACAGTATCATTCCAGA
The DNA here is from genome assembly GCF_964263255.1 of Lissotriton vulgaris. Classification (NCBI taxonomy): domain Eukaryota; kingdom Metazoa; phylum Chordata; class Amphibia; order Caudata; family Salamandridae; genus Lissotriton; species Lissotriton vulgaris. Next base: position 152,758 of record NW_028254370.1, on the reverse strand, counting down.
TGTCAAAATCACTCGCAGCAAAGGATAACAATACGGCGTTCCTCGGCCAGACCAGCCACAGTAAATCAGGATTGACGAGCAAAATTGTCCACATTATTACAGGATATAGGAGGATTCCAATTTATAATAAAGTTGAAGGATCGGACATCAGGCAATTATATGACAGCACATATCGAGCAATTCACATGACAGGATGTTAGCCTTCAATCGAATGCACCATTGGGAAAACATTAGGAGGATATAAAGCCAATAACGATCACACTGAACCACAGTGTCCCACTCGTGAAAACGAGTAACGACAACAAAATACAGGAGCTTTAAAGGACACGAGCAATAATCCACCCAAGGAACCCAAACCCCCGTCTCCAACTGTAAAAGAAAGATATAAAAGGAAGGAACATATACCAAGAAAGAACGAGAAAGAAGAAAGAAAAGTAGGGCCATAGAGACAAAGAAGAAACAAAAATACGTCCCGTCCCCCACCCCCCACCCTGCATGCCGCGGAAGGCCACGTCCGCCCCCCCATAGGCATGCCTGTCGCCCCAGAAAACCCCGAAAAAGGGAAATAAGGAGGAGGGCCCTAGCTCCGGCCCCAGACACGCCCCACCCCCCACCCATCCCGAAAAACATGGAAGCCCACCATGATGGAGGGCAAACAGCAATGTACAGTCATCCCAATCATCCTAAGTCACCGTCACAGGCCATGCTACAGTCCGGCACCAGGAACATCCACCACGTACATAAACAGCCCAGGTTCAACCCTGGCCAGTCCGGACTAAGTTTGGTGAAGCCACAATCCCTGTCGGAGCCAATTCGGCTGCAAGTAAAAGCAAGAGAGTCGATGTGAAAATTGGTCTCCATGTAACCCTAGCCTTTGATAAAACTGGGTGCTGCAAAGCAGGAGAGGAGATAACCAGCTGGAGGGTAGGAAAGTCCGCAGACACACAGGCTCGGCCAAATGACCCACTGATTCCACTTTCCAGTTCCACGCACTCCAGGGAGTCCTCAGCAGCAGCAAACTGGGAAGGGCCGGGCTCCCGATCGACATTTTGTCCGCCCATCATTGTGCAACTCACCGCCGTCAGTGGGTCGTCCACTGCCATCCATCGACATTTCAATGCTGAGTGCAGATCAGTAAGGGCCAGAAGGATGTCCAGCACTGTAGGTTCCATCTCCCCTTCACCGATTCACGCAGCGCACCTCTCTTCCAGGGAACCTCCGAGCAGGAGAGGAAGCAAGCCCCACAAGCAGCCGGGAAGGCAATCGCTGCTCGTAACACAGGGACAAGTCATATCAGGCAAACTCGAGTCCACAAACATCCACCACGCTGCAATTCGCTTACCAGCCGTAGCCGGAGTCTCCCATAGAAAACAGCACTTCAAGGAGATCGGTCGGCCGCCGGCAGTCTCCGAGATAGGTCAAATTCTGGCCGTGTGTCGAAAGGTGCAGCTGAGTTTACACGCCAACACAGGCACCGGCGTAAACCTTTGTTGGGCTGCTCGGGGGTTCCAGCGGCAAGCTCCGATCGACCGTCTATGGCCGTGTGCAATCACAAGTCCCGGTCTGGGTCACCGGACTAACATGGCCGATCGGAGCCGATGTTGTTCAATCCTGTGCCGGCTACTGCGCCACTCGAGGACCCGGCTCGCTCACATTAAAGGCCGGGAAGTTTGGGACGATGGTTCTCAGCCATCAGGGGCGCATTTTGCGCCGGAGTCACACTACCGGGCTCCACACGCCTTCATCTGTACGAAGCCGCAGTCGGGATGCAGGATATACGCCAGGATGGTGCGGGAGGCGAGGGCGAGCAGCGGAGCCGGGCGTCTATGCGGCCATTTTGGCCGCCGTCGTGGCTCCTCCCCATTCATAGAGGCTTTTAATGGTGCGATTGTTGATAGAGGGAGACCACAGAAGGCAGCACTTCCATATTCCAGTCGTGGGATGACCAAGGCTTGGACTGCAGTTTTGAAGTCCTTGGGAGGGAGGAAAGGTTTCAATTTCCGCAATGTGTTGATGTGAAAATTAGCTCCCTTCGTTGCATTGCTGATGTGATGATGCATGTTGAGATTGCCGTCGAGGGTTATGCCTAAAGATTTCGCAGAGTCCACAATAGTAGGTTGAATGTTGAGAGCAGTGAGATGGTTAAGCCAGGCCTGAGTGATGGGGATTTTGGTGGGAGGAGCTATTAGGAGGAATTCTGTTTTTAGCGCGTTAAGTTTGAGGTGATTCTCTGCTAGCCAGGTCTGTGTGTTTCTAAGCGTTGTGTTGAGTATTTTGATGTCATCGAGGGTGTGTATTTTGAGGCAGAGTTGGGTGTCATCAGCATACATGTGGAATTGAACATTAGATGCTTGGAGTAGTGCGGTAAGTGGTTCCATGACTAGATTGAACAGAGTAGGGGAGAGGGAGGATCCTTGGGGGACACCAAGTGTTACAGGGACTGGAGTGGAAAAAGTATTGTTGATCTTGAATTTTTTGGGTCCTGTTGTGCAGAAAGGAGGTGAACCAATTGAGAACTGTCCCAGAAATACCCATTCTGAGATTCAACAGATCAAGTAAATTCTCATGTTTGACTGTATCGAAGGCTGAGGAGAGATCGAGTAGTATGAGGAGGCAGGAACCATTCTGATCAAGAATTTGAAGTGCATCATCAATAATGTGGGTCATGGCAGATTCAGTACTGTGGCCTGCTCGGAAACCTGATTGAAATGGGTTGAGGAGGTGAAAGTGGTCGATGTGATTAGTCAGTTGAAGGTGTACGCATTTTTCTAGAAGTTTGGCTAGAGTAGGGATATTGGTGATAGGGCGATAGTTGTTAAGTTCGGAGGGGTCAGCTGTGGGTTTCTTTAAAATGGGAGAAGCCTGTCCCAATTTGAGGGAGTCCGGGATGCATCCTTGTAGGAGTGAGCTATTAATGATTTTGGTCCATAGGGGGAGAAGTTATGGGATAAAGTCCTTTACAGCGTTTGCGGGTAGAGGGTCAGTGAGGTGATTGGAAGGCTTCAGTGTGCTAAGAATCTTGGCAATTTTTTCTTCCGAGTACATTTCAAAGGATGACCACGAAGCATTGTTTTTTAATTCAGTGGGCGTTTTACTGTGAGGGTTAGAGTAGAGATTTAGATCAGTGAGGAGGTCATTCCTGATGTTTTCTGTCTTTAAGTTAAAGAAGGAAGAAAATTCTTCACAGGATGGCAGTGCATTAGATGTGTTTGAGAGGGATTGAGGGACATCTCTGGATTGAGTTTTTATTAACTCGAACAGTTTTTTTGGTCGGTTTTTTGCTTGATCAAGCTGGAGGCTAAAGTAAGTAGTTTTCGAACGTTTGATTTTTCTGAAGTAAGCGTTTCTTTTTTTCTTAAGTATTTTGAGGTGCAAAGGTGACGGAACAGATCTCCAGTTACGTTCTGCCAGTCTCATCGCACGTCTGTCATCATTAAGAGTCCCGTCAAATACCTCTATTGTTCAGTTTGGAGGACCTGTGGGGATTGAGAGGAATAGTAGGGATGGGAAGATATGTGGGGTCTGTGTGGGTCAAGGGTGAGAGATCATATGAGTGTAGGAGAGAGCGAATGTCGTACGCTGAGAATGGGTTGACGCTGCGAAGAGGACGGGTGGTAGAATTACGTGAGGGGATGGATGTCCAATAAGGAGGATTCTGTTTGCAAGGAATTCGAGGTTGGGTGAAGTGCTTGTACGGTAAGGGGTTACTAGGGGGTAAAGGATGCGTGGGTTGTTTCGAGAATAAATCTTTGAGGGAATGGAGATCGTCTTTGATCTGAAGGAGAGTTGTCATAATCTTATCCAAGGTGAAGATTGGAACAGTAGAGGTGTTGGAGTTGGAGTGAGAAATGGGTTGGGGGGGTAGGACTCGGTTAGGATAGAGATCAGATGAAGGCAAAGGGGGGAAGGGGGGGTGATGCATGGAATGTAGTGCACAGTGAAGGCGAAGGTGAAGGGGAGGTGGGAATGGTTAATGAAGGGAGGGGAGGTGTGAGGGTAGGAAAATTGGGAAGAGAATGGTCACAACTTGGAGTAAGTGGTGGAACAACTACTGAGACGGATGCGTGGGGGATACAGAGGGGAATGGTTTCTGTTTGGAGCTAGAAGGGGAACGACTACTGTGCAGGGTTCTTGGGGGAGTTCAATGAGTGGGGAATGGTCTCGGTTTTGAGCCAGAGGAGGGACGTCTACTGTACAGGTAGCGTGAGGGGATGCAGTATAGGGTAGAGGGAGGACTAAGGTGTTGTTATGGGATGGGGAGGCGGTAGGGGGAGGGATGATGGAGGGGGAAGAGGGACAGGGAGTGTAGGGGACTGTGGGCATAGTGGGAAAGACTGAGAGATTGTGCACATTTGTGTCCAAATGGGCGGATCACCGAATGTTTTCATCTTATTCCTCATACTCTCGAGGGACAGCCATTCTCATCAAAAAGAGCACTTCCTTTGTGGTAGCCGGCACAACACAAGACCAGCAGGGACGCTACTTCATTGTATGGGCAGATTTGGCCCCGAATCAGTCACCTTAGCGTGCTGTTATGGTCCCAGTATTGACTCTCCGGAGTTCTTTACCACGTTTTGGGGGAAAATCATAGCAATCTGTTCTACCCACGCAATTTTGGATGGGCCGATTCACAGAACGAACTTAAGACAAAATCCTAAACTTACTACTTTTTGTATAAGTGCAAATTGAAAGAATTAGATCATTGTGATGTCTGTTGATGTGCTGAAGCAGATTTTCTTCACATGGCCTAGGACTGCTCAGTGGTGAATGAGTATTGGGGGCAAGTCTTTGCGGCTCTGGCACAGATGGCAGCACTTCCCTTAGAGCCCACTCCAATAATGTTCCTACTGGGTAACACTGCATTGATAGTGAAGTCGTCTCACTTTCTGTCGCTTGCTTTGTTGATGACTTAACGCTGCATCATTTGCAGATGGGGCAGAAGCAGACCACCAAAGTTTAAGGTTTAGCTCTCCGATCTAACGTATTGTCAAGAGCAATTGCGTAATTATGCAGCACTACTCCCTATTTTCCTCTTGACCCAGGGATATCTTGGATCCCCTTAAAATCTACCTTGCCGCCCTACCCTCGGCAGATCCTGCTGTCACTAGCGAGGACACAGTGGCATAGGTATCTAGGGGCATAAAGGGCATGTGATGCCTCTTGGCACATGTTGTAAACACACTTTTGCATTGTTTTCCTCACGCTTATTTTCAAATGTGTTGGGATTGATAAGTGGATTTTGGGTCAATGAACCCTTCTTTATTGACCCTGCCTGCTTCCTCCTCATTAGCCCAGGTGTTGCTGATAATGGGGGGATGCCGGATGCAATGTTTAATATATTTGGTGAGGCCTGGAGAAAACAATGTGACCGGGGTGGACATTTCTTTTTTACAATGCTGTGCTTCAGAATGTACTGACTATTGCATGTTGAGTCACATTGATGTGTTTGTCTTAGACTGATCCAAATGTTACAACTTCATGTCATTGAAAATCAATAAATAAAATGTCAAAAAACTTTTCAGGCCCTCCTCAAGTCAAAGGGAATCACACCAGAAACAGAATGGGTAGTGGTCCTATACGCCCAGATCATGTTTTTCACAGCAGTTTCACAATCACTATTGTTATTGAGCTTACTCTGCAAACATTCAACCAGAACTCTATTAAACCTCTCAACTTTACCATTTGACTGAGGGTGATAAATCGGAGTGCGCAGATGTTTCACACCCAATTTGGCCAGAAACTCTTGCATAGAAACTGATGTAAATAGCACACCATTGTCGGTTAATAGTTCCTCCAGGACGCCTTCTCAGGAGAAACATCCTGCAAGAAACAAATGACAGCCTTGGAGTTGTGTTCAGAGAAACCTCTTACCTCCGCCCACCTGGACGGATGGTCAATGAGAACAATGAAATACCTCATGCAGTTGGGGAAGACGTGAACAGGACCAAGGAAGTAAATAGCAACTCTTTGCCAAATTCAAGCTGGGCACATAACAGGTTTGGGCGTGGGAGTGCTGGTAGTAAGATGCATGTCACTATAGGAGCACTGGACAAAATTCATGACTAAGTTATCAATATCTCGGCTCATACTGGGCCACCAAAAATAATTTCTGACCCTGGGCTTTGTGGCATTCATGCCCAAATGGCCAGAGTAAGTGGTTTCCATTATTCTCGCTCTGAAGATGTCTGGGGGAATGAGCTTGCTATCTCTAACCAACAAATCATTCTCAATAGAAGGTTCATCAGAAATGTTGTAGCATGGTTGTAAATCAATGGAGAGGGATTTCTCTTTGGGCCAACCTTTGATGACAAAATCCATTACTTGCGTCAATGTGGCGTCATTGGTAAAAGCATCCTGCCAAGTGACATGTCAGGACAAATGACAGTGTCGTCAACATTGGCAATAATACACTCTTCGATGTCATCCGGAATATCAGGGTTAGTTTGAGAATTGTCCACGGGAAGCCTGGATAGGAAGTCCGCCTTAACATTCTTTCCATCGGATATGAAGAGGACAGCAAAATTGAACTCCAGTAGTTTGGTGGACAACGTAGCCAGTCTGGCCGTAGATTTTGTTATCTAGGTACCAGAAAGAATGTCTACACAGGGTTTATGGTCAGTTCTTAAACAAAACTTCCTCCCTCAAAGATAGGACTTACATTTTTCAACACACAAGCCAGCATTTCCTTTTCTATCACTGAGTACCTCAACTCTACATCTCTCCTTCTGGAGGCAAACCCTACAGTGATCTCATTTCCACCATCCATCTGGGATAACACAGCACCCATTCCATAGGCATTCAAATCAACAGTGATAAAAGTGCCTCGGCCTTCCATGTACCCTTGAAGGGTTGGAGCAGACAAAATGCATTTTTTGATTAGATCGATGTGTTCCTGACATGTGGCTGTCCAAATAAAGTCATACCCTTTTTTCAACAGGTTCCTAATACTCAGTGAGACTTGACTAGTTCCTAATGAACTTGGAATTGAATTCGCACAGACCAAGAAAAGAGCGTAACTGGTCTTTGTCCGTGGGATGTAGTGCATTGACTATACCCTCAACAATACTGGGTTTGGGTTTGACATCATCCTTGGTGAGAACATGACCAAGGTATTCGATTTTATTCACTGAAAAGATACATTTATCTTGTCTCAAAGTGACGCCATTGCTTTGGAGAATCTGTAGAAAAAGAGCCAATATTTGACTGTGTTCAAGCTCAGTGCTATTATGGACCAGAATATCATCTTGGAAAATAACAACATTAGGGACATCCAGAAACATCTTACTCATAACTTTCTGGAACACAGAAGCTGCTGAGGCCAGTCCAAATGGCATGCACCATAACTGAAATGTACCATCAGGTGTTATGAAAGCTGTGAAGAGGAAAGAGTGTTTATCAAAAACTACCTGATGGTACGCAGAACGTAAATCCAGCTTTGAGAACCCTTTGGACCGACCTACAGTAGTAATGAGATCATCTATACGAGGCAATGGAAGGTCCTCCATCCTGATTGCTTTGTTGAGGGATCTTAAATCAACACATAAGCAAAGTTCTCCTGTCCTTTGTTTAGCTAAAACAATGGGAGATAGCCAAAGAGTGGCAACAACACGTTCAATTATGCCATTATTGAGCATCTTGTTAAGCAAAATGGAGAGGTTGCTTCTTACATTGTGGGCAATGTTCCTTACTTGTGCTTAACCAGAAATACACCTTCTTTTATTTTAATGAAATGCGTAAAGTCTTTAACTTTTCCAATCTTGTTAAAAGATATCTGTACAAAATTTTCTTTCCAATGGGAAGAATAGGATATGGAGTTTACCAAAGAAACAGGATTCTTCTGACCAGGTCTAATGATCATACCAAATTCAGCCTGGTGCCACCACCTTAATACGTTAATACCTTTCAGAGCAACTTAAATTTTGCCATGAATGGTTTTGTTTTGTAAAGAGATATCAGCCCAAATATAGCCAGCAGGATCAATCATGCTACCCTCAAATGCAGTAGTGATGGCATCAGGGGGAGGCAAGACCATGTGTGAGCAAGTTTGTTTATATTTATTGATGGAAATGATGGTAATTCTCGCACCAGAGTCGATGAGTAACGGAATATCAAGAGACTGGATGGACACTTGGACAAAGGGATCACCAAATCTTTTTATGTGTGTACATTATTTATCTCCAAATATTCAAACGAGACAACAGACAAGGATAACTCTTTTATCCAAGTCACCTTGAGGCTCATTGGGAACTAGCTCTTGAACACTTCTTATTGAAAAGCGTTTGCCACCTCTACAAACTTTCCCTAAATGACCCTTTTTTTACGTTTCTCGTAATCGTGGGCAACAGCTGGGCAGTTTTTTAAAGTGGAGAGATGGGAGGGTGAACCACATCTGAAACACTGGAAGTCAGAAAGATTATGTGCAGGAAACATATACTTATTGTTCTTATCCAGTAGATCTTTACCCTTTTTTCAACTTGACATCTCTGAGAGGCTGTTAAAGGCTAGAGGAAGAAGTAGTGGCACCAACCGTGGAGTAAGTATTGGACTCCAACTGTTTAGAATCCAATTCTGAGCATTCGATCCTCGTAGCAATGTCAATTGTTTCATCCAACGAAGGATATTTGCAGGAAAGTAATTTCTGTTGGATCTTTTTGGAATAGCACCTACTCACGATTTGATCCCTTATTAACTGAGAGGCAAAGTCATCAAAGTAACAATAGCTGCCTAAAACCTTTAAAGCAGTGATGTAATTGTCGAAAGATTCACTTGGAGCTTGGACACAAGTAAAAAATGTGTGCCTATGCCCTACCAAATTGACTTTACCTTTAAAGTAGGTACTAAGTTGTTTGAGGGCTAGTTGGAATTCATCCATGTCACCACTATCATGGCCATTGTTTTAGGTAACTGATAAAAACATTTTGCCCCTCTACACCCAAGTAATAATATAGGAGGGTGCGTTTTCTGTCAGGATTGAACTTCATTCCATCAACTGCACCCAAATAGGCAGTGAAGGATCTAAACCAGAGCTGCCACTTCAGTGGTGGTGCACCAGGATCCTGGAGGAAATAACTTGGAGGTGTAACAGATTGCATGGTGCAGTAATAGAAAGCATGAGGACAAGGAAAGACAATAGAAACAAGAAAAGGAAAAAAATAAGGATGTGAGAAGTAATGGAACCAAGAAAACATAAAGGAATAAAGAAGGTGGAAAAGGAAAATGCCAGAAAGGAATAGAAAAAGACACTAGGATGGTTAAATTCCTGGAATGATAAGGTGAATGAGTCGAGGGGGAACATGGCGGCTGCTAGCTAGACGGTTGTGACCGCTGGCCATAGCAGAGGAAGTTTAGCGGAGGAGAGCGGCAGCTACAAGGTTAGAAAAAAACATGTATAAAGGCGTTTTCTTAAATTTGTTAATTCATGAATACCTGGGTCTTCGGATGATCCTGGACAATGCATGAGTGAGCCTGGAAGAGACCGGAGGCAGACTTGCAAATCCCCAGGGATGCGCTGGGGTGAGGCAGCGGGAAAGCTCCGGAATGCCTGGAAGGCAGGCATCAGAGCAGGTGGCAGAGGCAGAACAAGTCAAACTCTCCTGCAGCATGATGAGGAAGCCAGAAACAGAGAGAGGCTTCTAAGCAGGGCAGCAAGCGAGTGGAAGCGGGGGGAGTGTAGCAGGAGAGGTGGGGTAGCACCTGCATATGGCGACAGGGGAGATTAAGAAAGGTGAGGCACCCTCCAGGTACACGCTGAGGCCCAGAAACATCAGAGGTAAGGCAAATCTCCTTCCTATCTCAACGGATTAATTGCCAGAACCATTGGAAAGTCACCAGTAGGGAAAATCAACGAGGGGAAAAGCACGAGAAAACTGGTATTTTACCTTCCAAAGTAAAAATAACAACCTCAATTAAATCTTTCTTCTGTGCACTACCGAGCATGCAAAATATGGTGTAGAGGGCTTAAGCCCATGCATAGAAGAACATGCACCAGTCACGCCCAGTAGTAGGCCCATGAAAGCGGCATAAACAGTCCCGGTGGTCTGGGAGAAATAAGTACGTCAACAGAGGAAACCGAGGTATCCCAGGGAAATATTATAACTGTTCCTTTGAGTAATAGGTATGCAATGCTTGCACCACCTGAAGATTCAGGAGCTTTGCCACTCATAATGAGTGGGGACGGACAGAGTAGAGCGGATTTAGGAACATGTGAGGCGAGCAAAGACACAGAAACCTCATTGGCAAGTACACTATGGGGCCTTAAGAGTGATATAAAAAAGCGCTTTAAGGTTTCAGAAGCAAACCAGTTAGGCATATAAGCCTCTTGTTTAGAGCTAATGCAGAAGCTAGATGAAGTACCTCTTCGTACAAAGAAGTTGGAGGAAGAGGTGGATGCAGTGAAACAGGATGTGGAGAAGAATGCATCTGAGATTTCCAAATTAGAAAGGCAAAATCAAACATTAAGGGAAGACATGGAGAGAGTGGAGAACCATTCCCGCAGGAACAATATAAGGTTTTTAAATGTCCCTGAAACTAAGGAAGGATCAGACATGAGTGTCTTTATAATTTCGCTGCTAAGGAATACAATTTTGAAAGATAAGGGTGAGATAAACCTCGAGTATGAAGTCCAGAGGGGGCATGGAGAACCCTTTCGTAGTAACCTGCAAAGAACTACGGCTAGGAAGATCTTGTTGAACTTTCTCTCACATACCACCAAAGAAGAGATACTCAGCAGGGCTCTGAAAAATGGCCCCTATCTGATAAATGGGTACTCCCTGCTAGTGAGATCTGACTTATGTAAGGCTGCAGAACAGAGGCAGTGGGAGTTAGTAGTTAGGAGGGAAGATGGAGGAGCTTTGGATGCTGGGAGCCAATGTTCAGCTAAAATTCCCTGCAATGTTGCAAATTATGTGAAATGACCAAATGCACAAACTCCGGACAGTAAAAGATGTGGAAAGGGAGATACGGCAACATTATTAATCTGGGTTATAGGTCAGGGTAAGCTGCTCTCCTAATTCCAAATACTTTAGAGGAAGATCCCCCCCAGTGGTGCGCCCATAAAAAAGATAGGGAGGGTTCCCCAGGGGAGGTGTAGGGGGGTGGGTCAGGAAGGTGGTGGGGGGCACTGGTGGGGAGCAGTGGGATAAAAAAACAAAAAAAGTCCTCAGAACCTTTTATGCAGGAGAAATCTAACAAAGCAGTGAAGAACCATGGAATAGAATATGTCTAACACTCCAAGTATTGATATTCTCACATGGAACGTGAACAGTCTTAGATCTAGACCTAGACAGAGGAAAGTGATGGAAAGTTTACAAAATAGGATGGCACAAATTATGATTTTACAGGAGATGCACTTATTAGCTGATGCAACTAAGGAGCTGTTTGGCAGGTGTGGATATGTCCAAAATTACATTGCTTCTGATCAAGTACACTGTTGCAAGGGAGTCGCAATAATGATCAGGAGCGGAAGTGGGATAAAACTCAAAGCATCAAGTACAGATTGCACGGGTAGATGGGTTTTAGCCTGTTGAAAGTGGGCGGAAAGTGATTGTATATGTGTTGGGTTTTATGGACATAATGAGGATGACCCACAGCATATCATTGAGTTAGAATTGAGGCTGGTGGATATTTCAGCTCCTGCAATCGTTGGTGGGGACTTTAATGTACTGTTGGATCCTGTACTCGATTGCTCAACAAGGAGGGAGAGTGAATATGTCCCCAGAATGATGCATGCTTTGAAAAGTATGATTCGGGATCTTGATTTATTAGATGTGTGGAGAAACTTGAGAGGGAAGATGAGGGGGTACACGTATCACAGTTAAAAGCACCATCACTTTTCTAGATTAGATCATTTTGTATTCGATAGATCCCTAGCAACTAATATTAAAAAGATCAAGCATCTCCCAGCTCATATTTTGGACCACTGAGCTGTAATGATAAACTTACTTGCCCTAGGACCACAGCCCCCTAAGATATGGACTTCAAAGCGTGCTCTGCTGTTAGAAAAGGGGGTAGAGACAGCTTTGAAAAAAGAGGCAGTGGAGTATTTTGACAATAATAAAGATACTGCCTCCCCAGGAATAGTATGGGGTGCCTTTAAGGCAAGTATGCGAGTAGTCCTAAAAAGCCTTACCTGTGGAAAAAATCGAGAAGACAGGGTAGAAATAATGAATATGGAAAAGGAAGTGCAGGAGAGGAAATGGGGAGAATAGAAAGGAGGTTAGAAGAGGTCCAACTAGAATTCAAAATCAGGCTAGAACAAAAATTCAAGGCATGATGGCAAGCATATAAAAGAATTCGAGTATGGAGAGAAAGCAGGAGCTTTGTTAGCCTGGAAAGCCAGAGTGGAAAGAACTAGAAATTAGATAAAGGAGTTGAGGAGTGATTTAGGGGAGAAGCTAGACAGTTGGGAAACTATGCAGGAACATATTGTGGCTCTGTTTTCGCAGCTCTACAAGGAAGATATTGTTCCAGATGCACAAAAAGTTAAGAAGCTGTCTTAGCTCGCTTGGCCTCCCTGTTTTGAATGAGGAAGGGGGAAAAATGATGGAAGTCCCAATGACCCTAGAAAAGATTATGGGAGCAATTAAACGATCCAAAAATGGGAAGGCTGCGGGGTTGGATGCTATTCCCTCGGAAGTATATAAAATGGTAATAGAGGAAGCAGTGCCTGTCTGGGTGAGGTGCAGGTCCCAGAATCATTGGGGGAGGCCTCTGTAGTTCTGATATTAAAACCTGCAAAGGACCCGCCTAAATCTGCTGAATGCAGACTATAAGGTCTTTGTCAGTATTTTAGCAGGGAGGTTGTCCAGAGTTGCTCCTCAGCTCATACATGAAGACCAGAAGGGGTTCATCCCCGGGAGACAGATGCAGGAATTGACCCAGCAGTTAATAGGTTGCATAGATATAGCAACATCAAGGTCGGTCCCCTTGGCTGAAGTTACATTGGATGCTGCCAAGGCTTTCGACTTTGTCTGCTGGGAGTATTTATGGGCAGTGATGGAGTTCATGGGGTTTGGGCCTCATCTTATGACTAACCTAAAGCCCCATATCAATGATCCACAGCTAGGATACTTCTTAATGGTGCGCTTACTAGGAGTTTCATGATTCTTAGAGGAATGAGACAGGGCTGCCACATCTCCCCTTTACTATACAATATATATATATGTTGAACCATTTGCCCAGATGTTGCGTTAAGATGAACAGGTAATGGCCTTCCGTACAGGAGCATTTGAAATGAAAATCGTTCTATATGCGGATGATCCTATAATTTATACAGCAGATCTCGCCATTATAATTCCAAGAGTAAAGCTATTAGTAGAAGAATATGGGGCCTTTTCAGGATACTTGGTGAACAAGGAGAAAACAGGGTTTATGTGTTGGAATATCCCAGACTGGAGGGGAAGCATCCATGGAGAGATTAGGTATTTGAGAATTAGCTTCATTAACTCATTACATTATATCCCCAGCATAATTTAGAGAGGGTTGCAATGGATATAGACAAAGCACTAACGAGATGGAAGAACCTTCCTCTAAAATTATATGGAAGAGTACATTTAATTAAAATGGTGTTACTGCCTAAATTGACATTTCATTTTAATTGAATACCTCTCACCTTTCCAAGAGGCCTAATTGATAAAATAGAGGCAAATTGGGTAGGTTTGTCTGGGCGGATAGGGGAGCACGTATGTCATGGAAGAAATTGTGGCGTAAATTGGTAGAAGTAGGGTTGGCAGTACCAGACCGAAGGCTATATTGCAAGGCATTTCAGTTTAAGAACTGTACAGCTCTTTTAGGTACACCAGGACCCGGGTATGGGGTGATTTGCTAGAGGAGATGGTCAAGGATTTGGGTGCGAAAGGGTTTTTATACAAATTTGGGGCAAAGAAATTTTTCAAAAAAGTTAAATTGAAGACGCTTAAGGCAGCACTTATTCTGTGGGTTGGAATAAGGAATATACTGGGAATGGGATACTATTCATGCAGGGCTCCAATATGGGAATGACCAGGCGTGCTGGAATGCTTGCAAGATCGTTTAAGTGTCCCACTCAGGAGGGCAGGAATTGAGCTTTGGGGAGACCTCATGATCATGGAAGAAGTGGTACCTTGGGAGATCCTGTGGGTAAACACTGGAGATCCCTCTCAAGGTTTAAATATTTGCAATTATTATCCTGGGGGGAGGCAAATAGAAATGAGACCGGAGGGTTTTGGGAGTTTGAAAAATACAAAGCAGGAAGTAAGTGACTGGTATTGAACATTGGTGTCTTTTGAAGAGAAGAAGATCAAAGCGCCCTGTGAGATTTGGGACAGCGCTTTTGTAGAAGACAAGTTCTGACCAATAAAATTCCCGAAGTCCTAATTACAACACAGGCAGTAAATGCTGCAGAAAGTTCAGAGTCTGAGGCCGGTTTGCTTACCAGCCATAGTGATTCCAAGGAATGCTCTAGTGAAAGCAGTCAAAAGAGGAACAAGCCCAGGAGCGAGAGGCGAGGAGGAAATGCAAACGGAAATACCAACAGAACAACACAAGCCAGGAAGTGGCAATGTAACCACGCTTAATGATAACACTGTGATTAATCTTACAGACAGCTGCAGAATTGCAATTGCTTTTGCAGGGGCTTTCATATTGCCCGGCAAGTAATTTTGATAATAACCAGTCCAGAATAGATGTATATAAATTCAGCTGCATATTAAAACTGATTAAATTCCATCAACTCAGAAATACCACAAACAATTCTAAGGATGACATTCAATCCAATGACAGTGATACCAAACCTCGAGTAAATGACGTCACCACCCTTAAGCTTTTACACTTGTTAGCTAATGATGATACCAATTCCTCCAAGTCCACACAACAAGTGTTAGATGATGAGGGTATCAATATCATTAATGCAGCTAATAGCCCCTTTCGGCCACCATCTACCTTTGTTGAATGATGCCTAAAGATGCTGTTGACGTATTCAGCGATCGAGTAATGGAAGATCTAAAACAACTTAACAGAACTGTCAATTGCTCTAGACATCCGAGAAAGCACATACAACTGCAATACATCAATCTCATTAAGAAATTGGGTGATAATCATGAAATTATAATCAATAAAGCAAATAAGGGCGGTAACATCACACTGTGGCCCAGACAACAATATCTCGAAGAGGCCAACAGACATCTAGGGTGTTGTATGGTGTTTTAGATTCCGAATGAATTTTCCCGATTCATGCCCTTATATAGGTACAATTCGCGTATCCCTTATATAGGCATAGGAATCAAGACCTTATTTAGGCATAGCCCATGCTGCCCAAATAGAGGCATGGCTACTTCCATCTGTTCATCAATGTCACAACAATTTCTTGGAAACCCAGACTCTTAAGCAGAAGGGACTTCTCCTAGCCTGAATATTGATTTCTCCAAGAAACTCATTATTGTACATGAACAACTATTCCTTAGGGTTTCATCCATGACGTTCATATGCCCGACTTTACGTCAAAGCTGGCATTCCTAAACAACTTCAAGGTATAAATAAATGCAGTTCGGCTACCTACTTACCAGACGCAGCTTGCTGCAGCAAGTGCCGAAGGAAGCTGACTCTCCAGCTGATGCACTGAACAGCAGCTAACATCCTCCTGCCAAGAATCCAGCTCTAGTGTTTCTGACTCCACTTGCGGGTGTTGGGAAATCAAGTCTGAGACAGAGATACCAACCTCCTTCATTCTAAAGGTATGGAGCTGATTATAACCTAGAGAAACCTTTGGCAGAAACGAAATCTGTACAAAAGACCATACTTAATTCTTCCCTCGTACTAGACTTAGGTTAGGTACATTGGGGTAGGCAAATTTTAGAAGCACCAGTTGAGTATTTTAGCCTGTGTTATTTATGTATGTACTTTTATATATGTCATACCACTAGATAATGCTATTGCAGTATTATTTTATAATACTATTCTTGCTGTACGCATTATACTTTGCATTCTGTCTAACAATTGTAGCAGTTCACCTCTCTTGCATGAGAAAGAAGACTGTTCAATAAACTCTTTTATTGAAAACGCCCATCTCACTATTTCTCTGCAACTCTGTAGAAACTAAGCATGCACGATTGACTCAGTATAACGGTTACCTATTGTTTCCATGACTCTGAAGATATTTGTTCCAGTCCTAGGGAAACAAAGTTGTCATGTTTATGCGGTTGTCAGAAACTAATCCCTTCTTGTGTATCCAAGAACGTTTCTAGTGACCTTTGAACTAGCTGGCACTCACTATTAAGTTTAGTATATTCGATAGAGGCATACTGACCACAGTCCTATGTCACATCTATAGGAAATATTATTCCAATGCGCAGAGCCTATTGGGAATACAGGAACTACACTACAAGGGGACTCATCTTGCTACAAGAAATCCTCAGTTCATGATCTTCAGACAATGAAGGACACAATTTTCCAACATTTATCATCAAGGAAACGGATGGGGCTATTGACTAAACACAAGTTGAACTTCTTAAAAAATAAACACCCCATAACACCAGTTCTGTACTTTATCCCAAAAGTACACAACAATGTGTCACCCATTCCAGGAAGACCAATTATTTTGACTAGGAAGAGCATCATGGAGTAGATGTCAAAATATGTAGATTATTTTCTTCTAGAACATGTAACTATCTTACCCTCTTTCATCAAAGACACTGGGGACATTTTGAGAAAGATCAATGATATACATTGGGCCAAGACTACCTTTTTATTGTAATGGATATAACATTACTCCATATGAGTATCCATCAAACAGATGGGCTGGTTGCTATTAAGCACTATTTAGATCAAAGACCGATCTATTTACATGAACATAATTGTATGATACTCAAGATGATTGAACTTTGCCTCCACAATGATTATTTCATTTTTAACAGGGAAGTGTACCAGCAATTGAGGGGAGTGAGGATGGGGGCATGCTTCTCCCCCAGCTAAAAATGTCTTCATGTTGGCTGGTGGGAGGAGCATGTCCTCAAGGCTAAAAAAAATTGATGTGGATGCACATGTAAAGCATTATTGGAGATATATAGATGATGTTTGTATAATATGGAATGGTACTCAGGAAGAGGCACAAGCTTTCGTATTGGCTATTAATGAAAATGAGTTAAATTAAAAATTCTCGCCTGAGATTAGCAATCTCAAGGTGGAATTTATAGATGTACAGCTCTATTTGAGTACGGGTGAGATCCAAACCAAACTTCATCGTAAGAACACGGCTGGAAATTCCATCCTCCAAGCCAGCAGCTCTCATCCCCGACAACTCAAAAAACAGTATTCCTTGCGGCGAATTTTTACATATACGCCATATCTGCAGTTCCAACACAGATTTGGTTCGGTGTCAACAAGATGCTATACAGTGTTTTATCGCCTGTGGTTACAAAACTTCTGAGGTGCAGAAGGCTCTGTGTAAGGTGAATACACTCATGAGATTTGCCTGTTACCAAAAGCTGAGAGAGTTTTTGTCTCCACCACCGCCAATCTCAACATTCCAAATGATGAGACATTGCAGGCTAAATCCATTAATTACAACATTCAGCAAACAAGAGAACAAAATCAAACACATAATCTATTCGCATTGGCCAATTTTCCTCACTGATACAACATTAAACCAAATTCTCCCTGCTCTCCTGTCCATCAAGTTCAGAAGAGCATCTTCGATGAGGGACACACTAGAAAAAAGTAGCCCAGAATTTATCCCCACACAAACGTGGTTATCTAAAATGGGTTTTTACAAGTGCAGTTCATGCCGTGCTTGTAAAGTTGGCACTAATACTACTGATTATGTAACAGCATTCAGCACAAAACCTGTACAAATCAAAGGCCATCTCAATTGTCAAAGTGACCATACTGTGTATGTGTAGAATGCACATGTGGGCTCAAGTACGTAGGTAGTACTAAACTCCGTGTATTCAACATAATTTTGCAAGTAGTTTATTCACATGTCAACTATCCAGTAGCCCGACATTTTCAGTTAGCACATCACAACAACTTGAAGGAGCTTAAGTAGTTAAGTACTTTGTTACGGGTGCTGTCCCGGTATCTAGACGTGGAGGTAACAGAGACAGACATTTGCGACAGTTAGTCTCACTTTACACTGGCACTTGATACAAAGATGCCAAATAGTTTAAACACAAGTGAGGACTTGCACAGTTTGTTATAATGTATATGTATATCAACATCTTATTCTTGATTTCCAGAAATCATCTTATATCATCAAACTGCCCACAGGAGGTTGGATCATGGGTACTTTTATCCTAGTGGTTACCTTAGCTTGGCACATATCCACCCATGCCAAGCAATTAGTGTGTCTCAAAGAAATGTTTTGATTACTCCAAAAAAGTATGTTGTTATTTGTTTTTAGACAAGGCAGTAATGTGCTTGTTCACGTTTTTACTGAAAAATATGTTGTTTGACCAGCCATTATTAGTTCTATCACATGCACTTTATAAACGTTATTCAGGTACAGAAAGGCGTTTCTGGGCAGCTCCACTGTTTTAGATATTTGGAACTGTAGAAAACAAGCACATAGCACTTTTTGAGAGCACTTTAGTTATCTTTTAAAAAAGATTCTTATGGGTACTTGCACTCCAATGATTATGACAGCAGATTATTCATCATATAACACAGATGCCAGCGCAAGCTTTTAATGGAATATTGATATTGGTGCCAACAATTTTCTATTCATGGATCTGTCGTCAATTGGTTTAGATAGCACTAACAATTTATTGAAGGTAATAATATTGTCTATTCGAGATCTAATAGTGAATCAATAGTATGTTGTTAGATTTTACCTTATAACAACAATTATTATTTTTGACAGATAAAATGTAGTTTAACATAAAAAGACAGTCAGCAATTGTTTGAGTAGCCATCAATGTAGCACATATGTTTTATACATTTGTAAGATGCCTCATTTTTATGTATATCAACTGAGCTTGGTATTGTCCATCACGAGTTGGGGTTGTGCACTATTCGGATGCCGTCACGTTAGTGGCGTGTCATGTGATCAAGGCCACGATTAGATGGCCGAAATGCGTTCTGACAGGCACTAGCCTGATATAGACTGTGTACTTTTGGCATGATAAAAGCACTTTATTGAAGATTATTTTACAACTCGCCAGGAGGCGCGTTTGCACAATGATGAAGGAAGATGTTGTGGCCTGAGGTGACATGTCCGCAAACACGCCCTGTGGCGTGTTTTAAGTTGGAGAATGAATTTCTCCTCAACCCTGAGGGTCCCTGAGGGCCAACTAGCCCACCAGGTACCTCCAGTATGTGCCAGAGAGCTGCGTTGCGGAGAGGTGTTCGGAGGTCACACCCCCTTTTACAACACTCTACAACGCTTACTGAAGGTACCTGGTGGGCTAGTTGGCCCCGCGGGACCCTCAGGATTGAAGAGGAAATTGTTCCCCATCTGCAAATGTGCCAGTGTATATATATATATATATATATATATATATATATATATATTAATCCAACACGATCCTTCCAAGCCTGAGAGCGCTCGACAGCGTGTGCTCAACCCAAGAGCTGGATCGAAGCCCCAAAATTAATTTTTGAACAAAGGGGGCGGCACAACTGGATACTGTATTCAGCTTTTATTCACACAAACACTCCACCAACGCGTTTCAGCCTCACGGCTTTTCTCACGGTCAGTGAGTCCTTTTTTGCTTTTGGTTTAAATACTGCCCCATATTAGCCTTTAAGTGGCATTATGGGATATGTAGTTTTACAAGCAATGTGTTGCACACATTAAAACAATTTAAAAGTAAAACAAAGGACTGGTGTGCTGAATTTGTCAGAGTATAGTACTCTAAGCATCATAAGTTATTTACACTTAGGGCTTTTTACTTTACAGTCCATAATAATAGGACATGAACAGGAAGTAATCAATCTAATAGTCAACCTCTCTCAATACCAACTCACACAAGATGAACAGAATGTATTGAATAAAGGCCTATCCTTCTGCCCAGAAGCCCATTTTGACTACCCACAAACGAAAATTGACCTGTACAAGTTTGTAAGGAAACTAAAATTGGCCAAAATCCATGCAAATCGAATTACACCAGAATGCATGAACAACAGCACAGAAGAAGCAACGGAAGACAACGTTACCACTACCATTGAACAAATCTCTGATTTAAGAGACACATTTGAGGCAATGTTTAATCCTGAAGGGAACATCATAACGGATACCCAAATGTTGGAGCAAATGAATATTCAAACCAACTTGAGTAAAAATACAGGATTGAAGAACAAATCCCGATACTGTCCAGTCCTGTCGCCTGGCAACAAAATCGACTTGTTCTCGGATGCCCTGATGGAAGAGCTTGACAATCTTATCAAAGTGAAAGATAACAAAAGACAAAATTTATCCATCAAAGAAAGAAAGGCACTCCAAAATTTGATGGACAACCCCGGTATAACGATTAAACCCGCCGTTAACGGGGGAAATATCGTTATCCTGGAGACTAAGGATTACATTCAAGAAGCGGATCGCCAACTTAATGTCCAACAACATTACAGCAAGTTGAAAACAAATCCTATAGGCAAAATGATGTCAGATTTGAAGGAACTACTTACATTGTGGCAGGCAAAAGGACTGATTAATGAGGAAGAGTGCAAATACATGACCATGGAGCATCCCATCACTCCATGTGTGTATTTCTTACCTAAAATTCATAAGACACTAATTCACCCACCTGGAAGACCAATAGTGTCCTCATGTGACTCACTGTATGAAAAAGTCTCAAGGTATGTGGATAACTTTCTCGCTCCGATTGCCCAAAGTATGCCATCATACCTCAAGGACACCGGAGACTTTCTGAGAATCCTGATGGATATACCATGGAATCCGAACTATCTCCTAGTGACAATAGACGCTGTGTCACTATACACTTCAATCAGGCATGACATAGGCTTAAAAGCGTGCAAATATTTCTTAAATCAACGTAACATCAAGGAACTGCAACACACAAATATGCTCCTTAAGATGATAGAGCTATGCCTGACCAACAACGTGTTTCTATTTAACAGCGAGCTGTATAAACAAGAATGCGGCACGGCCATGGGAATTTCTTTTTCTCCCAATTATGCCAATATCACCATGGGCTATTGGGAGAAAATGCTGGTATGAAATAACTTTGAACAAGAAGAGCTTGACCGAATTACATTATGGGTCAGATATATTGATGACCTTTTCCTGATTTGGAATGGGTCAAATGCACAGTTTCAAGAGTTCTTCATCAAACTAAATCAAAATGAGATGGGGCTTCAGTTCACATGTGCAACCAACAGAAAAGAGATAGACTTCTTGGACACTAAAGTCTACGTCTCAGAAGGAAAACTGGAAACCACGTTATTCCGTAAAAAGACAGCCACTAACAGTGTCCTCCATGGGACCAGTTTTCACCCTAAATCCTTGCTAAGAAGTATTCCGTATGGCGAATATATCCGACTCAAGAGAAATTGCTCGAAAATGGAAGACGCGGAGAATAAAATCTATCAAAGCAAACTCAGATTCCAATCCAGAGGGTACAAAGACTATGTATTAACTAATTGTAAAAAGAAAGTCGACAAAGTCAGCAGAGCTGAAACACTCATTGAAAAAGAAAAATCCCCACAAGATAAGGATCCTCCGAGATTCATAACCACCTACAATAAGGAAAGTGGGCTGATTGCTAAGAAATTGAAAAAATATTGGCATCTAATAACCAGCGATCCGGACATTGGGACATCAGTCGGAAAATATCCCTCCATCACATATAAAAAGAACACTTCATTGCAGAATTTGCTGGTAAAAAGCCACTTTCAAATGCAAGAAAAACCAAAATGGTGGATGGAACAAAATGTGGGCTTTAAACCTTGTACCTCGTGCAAAGCCTGTAAGATAGGCAAAAAAATGAAGAATGTGATGGAACCCAACGGAAAAGAGGTGCCAATCAAGCAATACATTACATGTACATCTAAAAATGTAGTTTATGTAATTGAATGCAAATGCGGCATGAAATACATAGGCTCAACGACATGCATGCTAAAGGAAAGAATCTTGGAGTATATCCGGGCTGTCAAAAATTCCAATCTACTGTATGCTACAGCCAAACACTTGAAATCATGTCAAAATGGGGATTGGCGAGCCATGACCTTCTATGGACTAGGAATGCTGACAAAACTCGAAAGAGGAGGAGACACAGTGCGTCTCTTAAGACAAATGGAATCCCGTCTCATAATTCAATTCCGCACCAGACATCCCAGAGGCATGAACTTTGGAGAAGACCTCCACATACATCTGGAGTGAGGAAATGCCCAGTTGAACTTTGATGAACTGTAACCAGGGTACTATACCCCAAAAATCCTATTATTATGGACTGTGAAGTAAAAAGCCCTAAGTGTAAACAACTTATGATGCTTAGAGTACTATACTCTGACAAATTCAGCACACCAGTCCTTTGTTTTACTTTTAAATTTTTTTAATGTGTGCAACACATTGCTTGTAAAACTACATATCCCATAATGCCACTTAAAGGCTAATATGGGGCAGTATTTAAACCAAAAGCAAAAAAGGACTCACTGACCGTGAGAAAAGCCGTGAGGCTGAAACGCGTTGGTGGAGTGTTTGTGTGAATAAAAGCTGAATACAGTATCCAGTTGTGCCGCGCCCCTTTGTTAAAAAAAAAAAAATATATATATATATATATATATATATATATATATATATATACATATATATATATATATATATATATATATTATATTTTCCATAGGAAATTCACAACATTCTATTCCCAATAACTGGCACCGATTGATGAATATTCACGAAATTTTTAAAACTTATGGCCCGCTCTAGTCCGCTCCTTTCTTAAATGTTTTGGGGTCATTCGTCAAGCGGGGGCCGAGAAAAAAGGGGGGTCCCAAAACGTGTTTTCCCCATGCAATTTTCCATAGGAAACTTTAGACACGGCTACAGCCCAAACTGCTGAACGGAATTACACCACATTTGGCAAAGAGGTAGTCCTTGTTTCAGACTCGTGCCTTTTTGTTAAATGATGTAAATCTGTTGAGTCGTTTTTTAGATATTAAAGGAAAAAAATACATATATATCTGGGCTGAACCTAACCACACATCTCATGGTGAGATCTGATTGGCTGTCAGCACTTCATTCAAGAAGCGTTGGCCATCTTGGATACAATATACATGATAGCACATCATTAAAAAGCATTGCAGTTAATAGAAGGTTTTAAGACTTTAGTTACATTATAAATCATTTGTTGATGGTACCATACTCATTTTAGGTATTGTGGTGTGTTCTAAGGTGATTTTACCATGTGAAACAGCCTTCTGCTGGTATATCATGAATCATGTTTTAGAGAAAACTATTTTCTCATGCTTTTTCCACAGAGGTTTGGAAGGTGATCTATAAGCTAAACTGAGAGCATATTTTCTGTAAATTACCATTATCTTTCTCAGTCATGTGAGAATGAAGTCTGACATTCTCATTAAAACATGTACATCCAACTAGTGCAGAGACTGTCAGTCGATTCCTTTGTGTTCTACTGCAGCTTCCCAGAGTGTTCTAAAGAACAACTAGAGCTCTAACAGTTCTACTTATCACAAACGTATGGCACACCTGAAGCCATCTTGATTGGAATAAAGTGGTAACTCTTAAAACATTTAATTTAAAAAAAAAGGAACAAAATGAGGGGGTTCATTTTGCCATACAAAGTATGATTAGTGCTGCAGAAAGAAAAATTAGGGCACATTTTGAGTGACTTCTCAAATCCTCTTCTATTTCATAAAAAAATTCTGACATGCAGACTGAAACATGCACTTTGAATACCAGCAGCAGACTTCCCTGGTTAGCAGTAGCTTTACTTCGGTGATCTCATGAGCAACTAGAGTGCTAACATTAAGAATTCATGGCAAATGTGTGACACATCTGAATGCCTTCTTGATGGAACCCAAGTAAACAAGCTTCGAAAATGCAATACGTCTCGCCCTCGTTTGAGTTAAAGCAATTCTGTTTGTAATTAGGTGGATTTTTAGCTCTGCTTTTATTAGTGTTTTTCAAACTTAAATGTACATAACATGCATATGTATGCATATATGTATATGTATATGTATGCATGCATATATATTTGTATTTATATAGATATGCAGATTATATACATGTTTATATACATATGTGTATATATACACATACATATATATAAATGTATATGCGTATATATGCATATATATATGTGCATATGTGTGCGTGTAGAGAGGTTGAGGTGTAAAGGTAGAGATGTAGAGGTAGAGAGGTAGGGGTAGAGAGGTAAAGAGGTAGAAAGTAGTAGAGAGAGAGGTAGAGAGTTGAGAATGAGTTATAGAGAGTAGAGAGTGAGTAGTAGAGAGAGTAGCAGAGAGTGAGTAGTAGAGAATAAATAGTAGAGAGAGAGTAGTAGAGAGTGAGTAGTAGAGAGAAGTAGAGTGAGTAGGAGAGAGTAGTAGAGAGAGAGTAGTAGAGAGTAGCAGAGAATGAGTAATAGAGTAGTAGAGAGAGTGGTAGAGAGTAGTAGACTGAGTAGTTGAGATTAGTAGAGAGTGAGTAGTTGAGAGAGTAGTAGAGAGAGTAGTAGAGAGTAGTTGAGTAGTAGAGAGTGAGTAGTAGAGAGTGAGTAGTAGACAGCGAGTAATAGAGAGTGAGTAGTGGATAGTGAGTTGTAGAGAGTAGTAGAGAGTGAGTAGTAGAGAGTGAGCAGTAGAGAGTGAGGAGCAGAAAGTGAATAGTAGAAAGTGAATAGTAGAGAGTGAGTAGTAGAGAGAGTAGTAGTGAGTAGTAGAATAGTAGAGAGTGAGTAGTAGAGAGTGAGTAATAGAGTGCGAGTAGTAGAGAGTGAGTAGTGGAGAGTGAGTAGTAGAGAGTAGTAGAGAGCGAGTAGTAGAGAGTGAGTAGTAGAGAGTGAGTAGTAGAGAATGAATAGTAGAGAGTGAGTAGTAGAGAGAGTAGTAGAGAGTGAGTAGTAGAGAGTAGTAGAGTGAGTAGTAGAGAAGGAGTAGTAGAGAGAGAGAAGTAGAGAATAGTAGAGAGTGAGTAGTAGAGTAGTAGAGAGTGAGTGGTAGAGAGTAGTAAAGAGCAGTAGAGTGAGTAGTAGAGAGTAGTAGGGAATGAGTAGTAGAGAGTGAGTAGTAGAGAGTGAGTAGTTTAATTTAAAAAGAACACAATGAGGGGGTTCATTTTGCCATAGAAATTATAATTAGTGCTGAAAAAAGAAAAATGATGGCACATTTTGAGTGACTTCTCAAATCCTCTTCTATTTCACTAACAAATTCTGATATGTAGACTGAAACATGCACTTTCAATACCAGCAGCAGACTTCCCTGGTGAGCAGCAGCTTTACTACAGTGATCTAATAAGCAACTAGAGTGCTAACATTCTGAATTCATGGCAAATGTGTGACACATCTGATTGAATCAAAGTAAACAACTGAAAATATTACCTACTGAGGAGACTGTAGTAAATGAGGAAATTAGGAAACTTCATAACAAATAAGTCTCCCAAGATGGCCACTAGAGACAAAAGAGCCCAAATGTAGCACAAATATCACCCAGATGTAGCCTAATTATAGCCCAATGACAGAATGTCCCAGAGTGTTTTAAAGAACAACGAGAGCGCTAACAGTCTTACTTATGACAAAAGTATGGCACACCTGAAGCCATCTTGATTGGAATAAAGTGGTAACACTTAAAACATTTAATTTGCAAAGGAACAAAATGAGGGGGTTCATTTTGCGATAGAAATTATGATTAGTGCTGCAGAAAGAAAAATTTGGTCACATTTTGACTTCTCAAATCCTCTTCTATTTCATTAACAAATTCTGACATGCAGACTGAAACATGCACTTTGAATACCAGCAGCAGACTTCCCTGGTTAGCAGTAGCTTTACTACGGTGATCTAATGAGCAACTAGAGTGCTAACATTCAGAATGTATGGCAAATGTGTGACACATCTAAATGCCTTCTGATGGAACCAAAGTAAACAAGCATTGAAAATGCAATAAGTCTCACCCTCGTTTAAGTTAAAGCAATTCTGTTTGTTGTTAGGTGGCTATAAAAAGCTTTTATTTTTGTTTTTCAAACTTTCATGTACATAACATCCATATGTATGCATATATGTATATGTATGCATGCATGAGTGAGTAGTAGAGAGTGATAGTAGAGAGAGAGTAGTAGAGCAGTAGAGAGTGAGTAGTAGAGAGTGAGTAGTAGAGAATAGAGGAGTAGTAGAGAGTGAGTAGTAGAGAGCAGTAGAGAGGGAGTAGTAGAGGGCAAGCAGTAGGGAGTGTTTAGTAGAGAGTGAGTAGTAGAGAGTAGTAGAGAGTGAGTAGTAGAGAGAGTAGTAGAGAGTGAGAAGTAGAGAGAGTAGTAGAGAGCAGTAGAGTAGTAGAGAGTGAGTAGTAGAATGAGTAGTAGAGAGAAGTAGAGAGCGAGTAGTAGAGAGTGAGTAGTGGAGAGTGAGTAGTAGAGAGTAGTAGAGAGTGAGTAGTAGAGAGTGAGCAGTAGTAGAGTAGTAGATGGTGAGTGGTAGAGTGTAGTAGGGAATAGTAGAGTGAGTATTAGAGAGTAGTAGAGAGTGAGTAGTAGAGAGAGTAGTAAAGAGTAGTAGAGTAGTAGAGAGTGAGTAGTAGAAAAAGTATTAGAGAGTAGTAGAGTAGTAGAGAGTGAGTATTAGAGAGTGAGTAGTAGAGCGTAGTAGAGAGGGAGTAGTAGATAGTTAGTAGTGGAGAGTGAGTAGTAGAGAGTGAGTAGTAGAGAGTGAGTCATAGAGAGAGTGTAGTAGATAGAGTGAGTAGTAGAGAGTGAAAAGTAGAGAGTGAGTAGTAGAGAGACAGTAGTAGAGAGTGAGTAGTAGAGAGTAGGGGAGTGAGTAGTAGAGAGTGAGTAGTAGAGAGACTGTAGTAAAGAGTAGTAGAAAGTGAGTAGTAGAGAGTGAGAGGTAGAGAGTAGTAGAGAGAAGTAGAGTGAGTAGTAGAGTAGTAGAGAGTGAGTAGTAGAGAGTAGTAGTAGAGACTAATAGTAGAGAGTAGACGAGAGTGAGTAGTAGAGAGTAGTAGCGAGTGAGTAGTGGAAAGTGAGTAGTAGAGAGTGAGTAGTAGGGAGAGAGTAGTAGAGGGTAGTAGAGAGTGAGTAGTAGAGAGTGAATAGTAGAGAGTAGTAGAGATTAGTAGAGTAGTAGAGAGAGTAGTAGAGAGTGAGTAGTAGAGAGTGAGTAGTAGAGAGTAGTAGAGAGTGAGTAGTACAGAGAGTAGTAGAGAGCGAGTAGTAGAGAGTGAGTAGTGGAGAGTGAGTAGTAGTGAGTAGTAGAGAGCGAGTAGTAGAGAGAGAGTAGTAGAGAATGAGTTGTAGAGAGTGAGTAGTAGAGAGTGAATAGTAGAGAGTGAGTAGTAGAGAGAGAGTAGTAAAGTGAGTAGTAGAGAGTAGTGTAGTGAGTATTAGAGAGTGAGTGGTAAAGAGAGAGTAGTAGAGAGTGAGTAGTAGAGTAGTAGAAAGTGAGTGGTAGAGAGTAGTAGAGAGTAGTAGAGTGAGTAGTAGAGAGTAGTAGAGAGTGAGTAGTAGAGAATGAGTAGTAATGAGTAGTAGTAGAGAGTAGTAGAGAGTGAGTAGTAGAGAGTGAGTAGTAGAGAGCAGTAGCGAGTAAGTAGTAGAGAGTGAGTATTAGAGATAGAGTAGTAGAGAGTAGTAGAGAGTGAGTAGAGAGTGAATAGTAGAGAGTAGTAGAGAGAGAGTAGTAGAGAGTGAATAGTGATGGAGCGAGGTGGTAAAAGCAAAATTTTGTATACCCCTCTCAAAGTCAATGTTCCATAACGTTAACATTTACTAATGGTATGTTTTTGTGACCTAATCAACCATAGTATATGATGCATACACTTTCTACACACGGGAGTACTAATTTTGCTTGCATGTTGCAATAAAACTAGCTAATGTATATTGTTATCGTGTTGTGAATTAATGCACAGCTTAAATATAAACAAACGCAGCTTAAATGTGCTTATTGTACACGTTTTGTGCTAAGAAGTGGTCGAATATGTAAGTATAAAACGCATTTATGTGGCTTATTTGCTAGGTAACAACTAATGGGGAAACATTAGTATGGTGGGAGATAAACACAAGGGTTTTATTTCCATAATTAACATGAATTTGTGTTTGTTTCTATGATAGTTCCAAAAAGTGGCCTCTGAGGCCTGTATGATAGATGGCTGCTCGAGTAAACTGTGAGCAAGAGCTGGACAGCACAGGCGCGCCAGAAGCCTACAAGTCAGAGTGAACTGCCTGTGCTCAAGGAGGTTCAAGGCTACCTTTGCCCGGAACCTAGGATGGGTGCCAAACATGGACGCTTGAATGTTCTGATCCTGGGAAAAAGTCCTGATGTTACCACTGAAGCAAATGACTAGGCCATAGACTGTCCTAAAACAAAGCCCCTTCATTTTTCTGCTGATTGGTTGTGAAAATGATGCTGTAATGGTGAGGAGATGCTCACCCACCCCGATTTTGCCCAATCAGAATCCGAATAAGTAGTAGTAGATACTTTTTAGATAGATTAAGTTAGGAAATTAGTGTATAAAAACCCCTGGTTTTGTCTAGAGGGGGTCGCTTTTTCGATTTCTACTCGAAGTGCTGCCTGACTGAAGATTGACTCCTGGATGTAAGAACTCTTTGACTACTTTCTTGTTTGTTTTACAGGATTGAAGGATAATATGAGGGTGTTAGTTAGGGATGCTAGGAGAGAATGAATTTGGAACAATCTGTTCTTTGCTAAACTTTAACTGATTTCTAAAATAAGCGATTTTTCCTGAGCTCTAAATAAAATGATCATTTTGAAACAAAGTTACGTTTTTACTGAATAAAGAATTAATCAGTGCATAAATGTCAGACATAATAAAGTTTTTGCTTTTAATAAAATTGGGAAAATGGAATTTTAAAAGCTGGTTTTATGATTTTCCTACGCCTAATTTTCTTTCTAGCAGATCCATTGCCACAATGGTGGTGCGTCTGAATAATTAAATGTTTGAATAAAACTATGGTAAAGGGTAATAAACTGTAGGTGTAAATAATAACCGATTAGATAGGTTTTAGACACTCCACCAAATGTTACAGCCTTTCTCCATTGCGATTCACCAAAAGCCTTGAAGCCAAGTGTAAGTTAACAGAGTAAACGTGCAGTGCTATGGGCCCCACTGACGCATGATTTGTGTGTTTTCTGGGAAATGGTGAGTAATGATTAGTAATGATTTTTGGAGCCGCGCTGTAGCAATAGTAGAGAGTAGTAGAGAGAGAGCAGTAGAGAGTAGTAGAAAGTGAGTAGCAGAGAGTGAGTAGTAGAGAGTAGTAGAGTAGTAGAGAGTGAGTAGTAGAGAGTAGTAGAGAGTGAGTAGTAGAGAGAGAGTAGAAGAGAGTAGTAGAGAGTGAGTAGTAGAGTAGTAGAGAGTAGTCAGTCAGTGTCAGTCAGTGTCAGTCAGTCAGTCTGTGTCAGTCAGTCAGTGTCAGTCAGTCAGTCAGTATCAGTCAATCAGTGTCAGTCAGTGTCAGTCAATCAGTGTCAGTCAGTTTCAGTCAGTCAATGTTAATCAATCAGTGTCAGTCAGTCTCAGTCAGTCAGTCAGTGTCAGTCAGTCAGTGTCAGTCAGTCAGTCAGTCAGTGTCAGTCAATCAGTGTCAGTCAGTGTCAGTCAATCAGTGTCAGTCAGTGCCAGTCAATTAGTGTCAGTCAGTGTCAATCAGTCAGTGTCAGTCAATCAGTATCAGTCAGTCATTGTCAGCTAGAGGAGTTCTGCTGACATGGTTCTCTGGTTCTAGAGCAGCTCTGCTGACCTGGTTCTCTCCCTCTAGAGCAGCTCTGCTGACCTGGTTTCACTGGCTCTACAGTAGCTCTGCTGACCTGGTTCTCTGGCTCTACAGCAGCTCTGCTGACCTGGTTCCTAGCCTCTAGAGCAGCTCTGCTGACTTGGTTCTCTGGCTCTACTGCAGCTCTGCTCACCTGGTTCTCTGGGTCTAAAGCAGCTCTGCTGGCCTGGTTCGCTGGCTCTAAAGTAGCTCTGCTGACCTGGTTCTCTCCCTCTAAAGCAGCTCTACTGACCGGTTTTCTTTTTCTCTACAGCAGCTCTGTTGACCTGGTTCTCTGGCTCTAGAACAGCTCTGCTGACCTAGTTCATAGTTTCTAGAGCAGCTCTGCTGACCTGGTTCTCTGGCTCTACAACAGTTCTGCTGACCTGGTTCTCTGGCTCTAAAGCAGCTCTGCTGACCCGGTTGTATGGCTTTAAAGCAGTTCTGCTGACCTCGTTCTCTGGCTCTAGAGCAGCTCTGCTGACCTGGTCCCTTGGCTCTAAAGCAGCTCTGCTGACCTAGTTCTCTCCCTCTAAAGCAGCTCTGCTAACCTGGTTCTCTCGCTCTAAAGCAGATCTTCTGACCTGGTTTCTCTGGCTCTAGAGCAGCTCTGCTGATCTGGTTCTTAGGCTCTAGAGCAGCTCTGCTGACCTGGTTCTCAGGCTCTAAAGCAGCTGTGCTGACCTGGTTCTCTGGCTCTAGAGCAGCTCTGTTGATCTGGTTCTCTGGCTCTAAAGCAGCTCTGCTGACCTGGTTCTCTCGCTCTAAATCAGCTCTGCTGACCTGGTTCTCTGCCTCTAGAGCAGCACTGCTGACCAGGCTCTCTGGCTCTAGAGCAGCTCTGCTGACCTAGTTCTTAGGCTCTAGAGCAGCTCTGCTGACGACCAGGTTCTCTGGCTCTACATCAGTTTTGCTGACCTGGTTCTCTGGCTCTAAAGCAGCTCTGCTGACACAGTTCTATGGCTTTAAAGCAGTTTTGCTGACCTGGTTCCCTGGCCCTAGAGCAGCTCTGCTGACCTGGTCCCTTGGCTCAAAAGCAGCTCTACTGACCTGGTTCTCTACCTCTAGAGCAGCTCTGCTGACCAAGTTCTCTGGCTCTAGAGCAGCGCGACTCCGAAATAAATTTGGAAAAAAATGAATTTGAAAAGAAAATAATATAAATATATTAAAATAAAAAATGTCATCAGTGATGTCACTGACAGGTCATGAGTGATGTAATATGTGACGTCATCAGCAGTGCATTGCGGGGGCGCTAGTTATAGTTAGCTGAACTAACTATAATGGAGGAATTTCTATGGTTTTGTACGAGTGAAATGTCCAACTAACTATAACTTTCCCTAAAACCTATGTTTTTTTCAGTGAATTTCCTAAGGTTTTTTAAATGCTAATTTTTAACTATAACGTGCCTCAAATCTATGTTTTTTTCAGTGAATATATATAAACGCACACACACATATATATATAACAAAATTATTTAAATTAATATCTGCACTTTATAAATCTCCATTTAAAATAGAAATTGTTGGTAGAACTACATGAGACATGTTAACGTTAGTATGTGCACAGAAATCCACAGATCAGTAACTAAGCCACAACCTATTTGAAAGGTATGTCTGCAACTGATGCAAGTTGGCCTTAGTCCCTTCCTTTGGTAAATGAAGTAGAGTTTGCACTTAAAACTTCACTGGTAGCAAAAGTGTGCATCATTTAACCTTTACCATCCTGAATCAGAATTGTTTACAGAACTATACTGTTTCTATTTTTGCATGTACATAAAGTCAGTCTATGCTGCATATGTAGGTTAATTACTACTTTTTTTTTTTTTTTTAAATGATCAAGCAGTATCTAGAGCCATTTGATGAGCTGTAGCTTGGACGATGTCATCAGTGATGTCATCAATTATGTAATTTGAGGTGTGATCAGTGGAGTCATTAATGATGCCATTCGACATATCATGAGGGATATAATATGTGAGGTAATAAGCAGCGCATGCAGGATGCAAGTTACAGTTAGCTCACATAATTATAACAGGTGAATTTCAGTGTGTTTATCTTGTTTTTAAACATTAGTGTTATTATTATGACAATACCTAACTATAATGTCCCTTTAGTCTTTATTTTTTTCAGTAAATACACACACACAAAAACATGTAAGGTTAGGTCACTAAAAACAATAAAAGTATATACATATCTGCAATGTAAAGATTTGTACAGTACAAGACTGAAATCTTATCTGCAAGGGAGAAACTCCTGGTGTAACTTCCGTAATGTAATCACTCTCGATATCAATGTAGCCATAGCACAAAACCTATGCTTAGCCACTATAGGCTAACCAGGCCCAGTTTAAAACCCGAGTTTATCCACAATAGGTATATGTTGAAACTGGCACTTTTCGGTTGGCAAAGGCGGTGTCCTAGCCAGGCAGAACATATTACTCCCATCAGGGCTGGATGATTAACTCACTGTATAACCTGCACTCACCCTTGGGACGCCTGGCACTGAGCAGTCAGGCGTATCACAGAGGCAATGTGTAAAGCATTGGCGTGCTACTCTCACAAAATAAATACACTGAGTGTCACAAAAGAGACTTCACAAATAGTATATGTAATAAACTTTGTATTCAACACACAGATTAATTAATGCAACATGATCATGATTTCTGGGCATACATCATATTTGGAAATATCACTAGCAGTACTAGGCCCAACCATTTAAAAATGACATTAGTAGTATGCATACTTGCAAAGATCCTACTTTACAACCCCACACCCTTATATGGTGCAAACCATTGTCAGAACTAGGCCCAGCCTGGCAATTAATAACATTTAATATCACACTGTTGTAGGGTGCACTCCAGATCACAATGATATCTACATTGTGTACATATAAATAATTACAACACTTTTAAACAGCACAGTGGGTCAAGGCCACTTGGGTAAAAATGAATGTCAAACATAGTATTATTATGGCAAGGAATCAATGCGTAAGGCAACACCGCTGTCTGGTGTAATTAATACTGTCACTCCCACACACTCAATTGGCATCAATACTCTGTGCCACGATTATCAGCCAGGTCCTTATGGAGCGTGCTCGCACACACACACCCACAGCAAACCAATGCATTGCCACTGATATCAAGCAGGTCAGTTGATAATGCACATGCATATAAGACGTCTCTGTAGAAACAGTGTGGTATAACCTACACGTTTACCACACCTTATCACCCTCAATGTAATGGGTTGGTTGGGGGATTCAACCAATTCCTGGATGCCATAATTCCGAGTCTGCCAGACTCCCTGAGGGGTAAGTGGGACGTCCTCTTGCCATGCCTCCTGTTTGCTTACCAGGAGGTAAAGCAGAAGGCCTTGGTTTTTGTTCCATTGAGCTACTGTATGAGCTTCCAATAAGAGGATCTCTCAGTCCGATGAGGGAAAGCAGGAGAAAGCTCCCAAAGAAGCCCTCCCAGATGCATTTAGCTAAGTTCTGGCCTTTAGAAACTAGACTGGGCGCTTCAGGAAACTCCCTCAGGTGAATACCGTGCAGCGGATCTTAGCACTGCCACGGGAGAAAGTAGTAATCTCCATTGCTGCCATTTCGCAGAGCCAACAGGCCACGCCCCTTTTTCGAGACGACACGCCCCCTGCCGTCACTATAAAAGGACGCTGAATGCTAGCGTCTCTAAATTGTACTTGATCCTCCTGAGACGGAAGCCGGGAGCACGAACACCTTGCTAATTTTAATATTTGAGTGTTACTTTTCTCTGTAATTTTAAACCTGTAAATACCCGTGCAGCGGATCTTAGCGCTGCCACGGGAGAAAGTAGTAATCTCCATTGCCGCCATTTCGCAGAGCCAACAGGCTATGCCCCTTTTTAGAGACGACACGCCCCCTGCCGTTATCATTTCCACATAAATTATGTGCATCTTCCGGAAGCGCAGCGGACGAGCGCAGCGGGCGCACCGTATGCGCCCGTCCGCGGCCGGACGGGCCTAGGGGCCCCCCACTATGCCCAGACTGTACAATACTCTTCTGCGCAGCTCTACAACCTCCAAGGCCCGTGGCCTTTGGACGACCCTGTGATTTTGCACATCGGTAGACTGGGATTGACAGCTCCGTGTCCACTCCCTTTTCTCCCGTCCTTACCTTCCCTTCCTTCTCCCCCCCTGGTCCATCTTCCGACTTCCCTGCCCCTCCCTTGCCAGCTACCCTATCTGTTTACTATCTTAATACTAGGTCAGCAGTAAAGCACTGTCACGAACTTTTCGTCTTACTGGACTCGCACAAGCCGGATCTCTTATTTCTTACAGAGACCTGGTTTTGTGACAATTCCCTTCCTTCTCTGTTAGCCGTCCTTCCTGCCTCATATTATGCTCTGCGCGCCGACCGACCCGCCGGCAAACCAGGTGGCGGCGTCGCTCTGATCGCCCGTACAGAATTCCCCTTTCAGCCTCTAACCTTTCCCTCTATTGGCTCATCTGACTTTTTAATTGTCCGTTCATAGTCTTTTAGAGTTCCACTTACCTGTTTGCTTATGTATCGCCCCCCCCAACCCTCTCAACATTTTCTCTCCAGATTCCAAGATCTGGTGGCCACTTTAGCGGTCAACAACTCCTCCATCCTGGTATTAGGAGATTTCAACTTTTGGCCCTCAGACCCCGCAGAATGCTCGACTTCTAAAGAATTCTAGGATACCCTTTGCTCCCTCAATTTTGACTCCCATGTTCATTCCCCCACTCACATTCAGGGCCACATCCTTGATCAGATTTGGTCCCTTAATTGTCCAATAGCCTCTCTGTCCATCTTCCCCTGCACTTGGTCCGATCACTCCTTGATTTCCTTTTCCCTTCACCTTAGTCCAGTCACCAAGCCCTCTCTTCTCAAAAACATCTGGGCGCGCTCTTGGAACCAGGTGGATGTGGCTTCTCTGTCTGCCACACTCTCCGCATCCAGTCCGGATCTACACGGTCTGTCGTCTTCCACACAAGCTGATTCTATTAACTCCTGGCTCCTGACAGGTTGCGACTCGGTCGCTCCCCTCAGGCGTGTGTCCTCCAGGCGTGTGAACGACACGAACCGTTGGTTCAATGAGGAACTGACGTCCTTAAAACTAACTGTGCGCCACGCTGAGCGGGCCTGGAGGCGAGATTACTGCCCCAATCTTAAAACCCAGTAAGCCATCCTCCTTTCTCAGTACAAAAAATCTATTTTGGTTGCTAAGACTGCTGACTTCTCCACAAAAATCCTGGCTGCCGAAAATCAGCCTAAAGAAATTTTTTCCATTGTACACAACCTCGCCTTCTCCGACAGAGCTACCCTCAAACCCTCCCCTTCCCAGTACTTATGTGACTCCCTTAACACTTATTTTCTGGACAAAATTTCTAACAATAAAGCCAATATCCCTCCCCCCCTCTTTCCTATGTCGACCCCCAGTGTCTGTCAGTCGGGGCACACCTTGACTCCTTCCTCCTTCTGACAGAAGAGTCTTTTCTCTCCCTCCTTCCTATGGTCAAATCAGGCTCACCTTTAGACCCCTGTCCTGCCCATATACTTAAGCACATCTACTCAGTCTGTGTGCAGCCCCCTCTCAAATTTCTCAACAGTTCACTGTCCCAGGGCATTGTTATTCAACCACTTAAATCGGCCATCGTTGTTCCAATCCTCAAAAAACCTGGCGCTGACCCCTACGCTCTTGTCAACTACCGCCCCATTTCATTATTGCCCTTTCTGGGGAAGGTATTGGAGGGGAAGTCATGTGACCAGAGCGCTCAGTACCTTTGTGGAGGAGAACGATGTGTTAGCCCCCGTCAGGCTGGTTTTCGCCCCGCACAATCTACGGAGTCCGTGGTGCTATCGGTCCTCGACAACCTCAGGAAGGGCATGGACTCTAACCACCCCCAGGCCCTGGTCCTCCTCGACCTCTCTGCCGCCTTTGACACGGTTGACTATTCCATCTTACTTTCCCGTGTCAGGGCGGCGGGGATTGGAGGCTCGGCCTTGGTCTGGCTGTCCTCCTTCTTGAGGGACCGCACCCAGGCAGTGCGCCTGGGTGACTTTTCAGCGGAGTTCCGGAAGGTACTATGCGGGGTTCCTCAGGGTTCCTCCCTTTCCCCTCTTTTATTTAATTTGTACATTGCCCCTCTTATTTTCGCCCTTCATCAAATGGAGGCCTCCGTCTACAATTATGCGGATGACCTTCAGCTTATTTTTGATTTGTCCCCATACCCTGAGTCCATGGTCAAGTTCCAGTCTGGTATGATTTTTATCCGGGACTGGATGAATTACAACCACCTGAAGTTAAACCCAGACAAAACTGAGCTGGTTTTGACAGGTGGCTACTCCAGTCCCTGGACCTCTCTTTTCTGGCCCCCTTCCCTAGGTCCCCCCCTTCTCCATCTTCTTCTGTGAAAACACTTGGGATTAAGTTGAACAACCAACTCACTCTGCACTCCCAGGTTAGTCTAGTGGTGTCCTCTTCTTTTCTTTCACTCCGCACCATCCGTAAAGTTTCCCGGTTCTTTTCTTTTTCTACTTTAAAACTCATAGTCCTGGCGATGGTAATCTCTTGCCTCGACTATGGCAACGCTCTATATTGTGGCATGCCCGCTTACAGTATGCAGCGATTACAGCTGGTCCAAAACCAGGCTGCCCGCCTGGTTTATAACCTGGCAAAGTTCCACCATGTCACTCCTCTCCTCAAGTCCTTGCACTGGCTCCCTATCCGAGAACGAGCTCAGTTCAAGATGGGCTGCATTACTTTTCAGGCCCCTGCTTTCATTTCTTCAGAAATTAAAGCTTACGCCCCCGTTAGGGAACTGCGCTCATCCTCCCAACAATTGTTGACAGTTCCCCGCTTTAGGCGTAAAAAGTGGGGGGGCACGAAATTTTCCACACTTGCCCCTGCATTTTGGAACTCTCTCCCCGCCCACCTCAGATCTTCTACTCAATACTCACACTTCCGAAAGGCGCTAAGAACTTTACTCCTCTCACAAGCCTTCCCACTGTAACTGTCTTGTTCTCTTCCTCCTTCCTGATCTTCTTGTTCTCTGGGATCTATGCACCTCATTGCCATGAAACCGCCAGGTGAACGTGCGCTCTATAAATGCTTTAAACTCAAACTCAACCTGGAAGCCTAGCCAGGAAGAGATTAAATGTTGGGTTGAACAGAATTCCACCCTGGGTGATTTTTAATCTAGTCAGAAAGTGTGGGTCATGGCCCCAGAAGAGCCTTGTGCTCTCCATGACAAGTGGGCTGGGGCTTATGAGATGGTGGAGCGTAAAAGTGATGTCACCTAACTGGTTATCTTGCAGTCTCCAAGGAATCCTTTGAGGGTCCTGCATGTGAACTTCCTTGAACTTCCTTGGTCTGAAGTGACCATTCTCCTGCTGACAGATGATGAAATGGGGAGGAAAGTGACCTTTTTCGTGACATCCTATCTGCCCAGTATCAGGATGGGTCAGTGGAGGTGTGAACATCTCCCCAACAGGGGGACTGTCACCAGTTACTGGGACAGTTTGCGTCCCTGTTCTCCTTGACCCCAGGAGTCACCCACTGGAGCACACATGATGTGGGTACTGGGGATAGTCCCCTATAAAACACAAGATTTACAGGCTGACTGACAAGGTTAGATCCAGCATTAGGACTCCTACCTTTACTACTACTAAATGACTTCTGTCAATACCAAAAGTAGTAAGTTTAGGATTTCATCCCAGTTTAGTAGTAATAAAGTTAGGAGTTCTAACTTTACTACTACTAAATGGCTTCTGTGATTACCAAAAGTAGTAAGTTTACGATTTTATCTCACATTAGCTCTGTGAACTGGCCCCGGCATGGAATGCCCATACAGTGGGCATGTCTCGCGAGAGAGATGTGGCACGATTGACGAAACAGACCAAATGGGGTCCGACAACAGGTGAATCCGCTCACCACCAACAAGATGCGTATATGTGCTGATGCCCCACGATGCAGGGGCTACACTCCTTAGATATTGGCAGTACTTTTGGGGCTGTAAGCCATTTTTGCACCTTGAAGCAGTTTCAACAATTCCCCCTTGTTAATGTATGAGAAGATCAAACCTCATAGGTAGTGAAAACACAGATGAGTATTCTTCACTACCTGGGCAGGGAACAGACATGTGTACCTGGCCTGCATTTCACCTACCATTTACTTCACCCATGAAGACTTACCCCACGGGTGCCTAGTGGTAGTGAAAGGCCCCCTCCGGATTGGCTAGGGGTTTAGAAAGGCCAACCTGAGCATAAGTGCAATTGCACACACCCAGGCCTGCAATGGCAGGCGTGACACACGTGTAATAGCAACAATACTTGAGGTGGGTTACCTTATTTTCTTAAATCCTCTTACAATCCTCAAGACAGAAAGTTGTGTTGCCACTATCTCATTCAGGTTTAGGATTGTTCACCCAGGTAAATCTGTGACAATTACTGTGCACCTTGTGGCTTGTTTCATTGTCGGACCCTTGCCCCACTGACCTAGTGTGGGGGGACGGGCCCAACATGTTTGTAAGTGGAATTCTGAATTCTTTGGCTATGTGGTTTTAGGGATTGTGATAAGAAGCTCAAGCTTGTCAGGTCTAACAGTATACCAAAACCAGATTAAAACATATTTTTACCCACAACTGGTTTATGAAACCCTATTAAACCTGAGTTTATCCACAAGAGGAATTCCAACCCCAGCTTAAAACCTGAGTTTACCCACAATATGGTTACCCAGCCCAGATGAAAGCCTGAGTTTATTCACAATAGAATTACCAAATCCAGATTACAAGCAACAGCAATGTAAATAGAAAGTAGAATTCTACCATGGGGATAAAACAGTGAATATATGCAGCATTTAAACATGACAGTAATCAAGCATACTCCTATGATGCGGATCCTACCTAAGTGTACTTAAGTGCACCTAGCATATATGTGGGTGTAAAGCCAAGAATCTCCTAGGAAAGCGCCAACCTCATTACCTGACAGAAGAGAATGTCGGACCCTGTCTAAATCACAAGTTGGACACCCCGAAAGGAAAGTCTGAACCGCTGGGAGTTGAAGCTTCAGCATGCAGGGACGTCAGTGTATTGTGTCAGTATGGAAGCGTCTCATGTCACTAACTAGTGAAGGTGCGGTACTTTTATAACAAAAAGGTAGCCTCAGGGGATTTACTACAATCGTTATGTTGTGAGTATGATTATGTAGATGAGCCTAAATCAATTTTTGTACTTAGCTAAGTAGTCTGGTCACCCTAGGATGAAAGATAGAAATGACTTTTGTACAGAGTATGTTAATCCTGTTATGTACTTCCTCATGCATAATAAATTAATCTAGTTTTAAGGGAACCAATCAACATTTATTCAGCACATAACTGGATAAAATGCGAGTGCTACAACTGTTATGTAGTTTGTAAAACAACAACGGTCCCATGCATTACAGGAATATGCGAAGGAATTGAATATAGACGAAATCAATTCTATATTTGGAGCGACATGTCTAGCCGGACAGAGGTCTTCAATTTTTTACTCAATTGAAAATTTACACAGAAGAATGACCTTCAACAAATCACCAGTGTGGGGCACAAGCCTGTACCCAAACACAATCGGATCAGAACAGAAGGTAGGAGGACAGAAGACAGAACAGGGCTTTTTAAAGCAAAAGCAGCGATTTCTGTAAAAATGCAGGTGTACAGAAAAGTCAGGCAAGCACCATTACATATACATAACATATAAATAAAGTTTTTGTATAAGGTGCACAACAGGTCGACTGCGTTTCGGTCCCATTAATCATTCATGGGGACCATCATCAGGACATTTAATAAATGCCTTAAAGTTGTAAGCCTCTAATGCCGGGGTATGGTAATCCTGATCTAACCGAGCAGCAAGCTGGGCGGTAGGGTGCCAGGTAAGGCGGAGCAACCCAGGATCGGGTGCTAGAAAAGGTATCCGCGTTAGGATAGAGTGATTTCTGCGGTGCCAGGATTACCGGGTTAGTCGGTACTGGGATCTACTTCCAGGAAGCATATCCCAGTACCCGATCCTCGGTGTAACCCATTTTACTATCATTTGGGTGTACCACTGATAAAGCACCACGTTGTCTCTCCACTGCTTGGGCGGATCATTACATTTCTTCTTACCATTTTTATGCCTTGATGAAGTCTATGTGTGAGACGAAACACGTGTTGGCGATGTTCATGCTGGGAGAACCTACTTTTATGAAATTTGAATAAAGGAAAATACAAAACTTTTGAAACTTGAAGAAGACTCTCTTTGACTCTACATTGGATTATTGTTGAGCCTTATATTGCTCTAATGTTGTGTCTTTTTGCTAACTCTAACGGTTACAGTAGCTAGAGTTTTCACTGGTGCAATATGCAAGCACAGATCAAATGTATCTTAATTATTCCTTGTGCTGTAATTAGAATCTCATTCATTTATAGCATTATTTTCGGTTGTACATTCTTGTGCACTGATATAGCACCTTGAGGTAGTAGGTGCCTTGAGTTTCTGGAGCACCCACAATATATACATTTAATCTAATTGTTTATTTATGACGCGTATTTACTTGTATGCTCTACACTAATACTCTCTAATGAAAGTTGCGGACTGTTCCATTTTTTGGACACTACTACCTGTTTCTAGTTAAGCCATGTGCATATGGCCCTGCGCTGTCCACTGCCTACGGCCTCAACTGCGGACTACCAGGGCTCACACATCAAATCGAGTCCTGACCGGCCCGGATGTCACATCACTGCAGGAGGCACACACCACCATCGCAAGGGTCAACTCCATCCACCATCTGCCAGAGTTGAAACAGTGGTATTGACAGACTAACGGAGTCACTCAGACCTGTTGTGGATGCCATCATCTGCCTGATCCACTGCTCAGCACTCCAAGAGCCACTGACTCAGTGCACCACAACCCATGGACCATTACTGATTGAGTTTTGTGCTGTGGAGAGGTTGTGCAGCAATGTCACCTCAGGCAGAGTGGGAGACCTGGGACGTTGATGAGGAAGTTGTTGCAGGTGTAACACAACCCACTGCATCTGCATCAGGACTAACCCGAAGGGGCACAATCTCAGCAATTTCTTCACATGAGCCCGCTCATCTCTAGTGCCCCAACCTCAGTGCACAGCAACTCACGTACACTTCCGTTTGAATGTTGAGTGATAGCTGTCCTTGCTCTGGCTCCCTCCAAGTTGCTCAGCAGCTGACTCTGTTATGCAGGTGTTTTCTGTTTCCATTGCACTGTTGTCCACAGTTCAAGTTGTTGTCAGCACCAAGCACTCCTTGCGGGCTGGCTTATACTCACCCCACACACATCCAGCACAGGCATCACTGTACATGTGGCCCTGCCAATCAAGGGGTTGGGCGCACTTACCCACAAACAGTTCAACATGATATATGCGTGTCTCCCTGTGGTCTTGTTGTATGCATGAGGGCCCTGGGCCCTACGACATTACATTGTGCTTTGTACAGCGGACGCAGACATTTCACTGCAGGCAGCGGGTAAGACCTTGGACATGTTGCTTTGTTGTCAGCCGCTCAATACGTAAGAGGAGTGGACTGGGCCTTCGTACGGATGACCAGCGTCGGGGTGTGAATGATGATTCCGTGGCTCTGGGCGTGGATCATTGCAAGACATGTGCGAATGCATGTGTATCTGTCGCGGTGTGGGTCTCCTTTGTGGGGTGTAGGTGGTCCCTGATGGGACTTGAACACCCACGTTTGTGATCTACTTCGGCTTCCATGAGCTCTGAGCCCATCCGCACCTGTTTGTCCACCTCCTTTTAGCATTCTGACACCTGGCATTGGAATACAATGTGTGCCTGCATGAAGTGTTGGGAGTCAGCCATGGTGGTGGGTGCTTCCTGCTGTGTGGTATATGCAGGGGCTGGGGTCTTCTCTATGTAGCTTGGCTGCCCTGTTCCTGGGGGTGGGTTGCCTGAGAAGTCCATGAGCTGTTGTAGGGCATTGGTGTTGGAGGTGTGGTGGTCATCTCCGGCATCACTGATGGGTTGTCTGGTCTGACCTGCTGGAGGTGTTTTTTGTACCTCTGCAACGTGAAGGGGAAATGCATGTTGACAGTGTGTTAACAGTTATGTTTGGGCATTGTTCTTGTTTACATGCAGACTGTGTGACACTGTACATTGTGACTGTTTGGGCGGTGCTGGCAATTTGGGGAGGAGAGTGGACATTGGGACTACATGACGAATGTGAGGTTGCACCCGTGCATATGCATCTCACAGTTCCCTGCTCTGTCCAATGTGATTAGCCTGTTTCTGTGCATGAGCAGACCCGGTTGTGTGCCCTCTTCTGCAGTGTCGGTGTTGCACTTTGTGCCACATTGTCATGGAATGTGCTGTGATCGCTATTTGTGTGTGCTGCATTGTGCCACGGGGATGAGGGACATGATCCTGGGTCATTGTGGGTGTGCAGTGTGCTATGCTTGATTGTGCATGTGTGCCATTGTGCCCATCTCCCCCGTCCCCCCAGTCCCTGGTCGTTACTCACCATGTGGTTGTGTACCTTCAAGCCATGCCGTACACCCACCTCCTTGCACCGTCTCCACACTGATAACTGGCCTCCATTTCCTCCTGCTCCTCCTGTGGCGCAGGACTCCCACCTCCTGTCACCGTTGCTGCCTTCCTGTTGGCAGTGGGTTTGTGCCTAGTTTAGGTTTTAAGGTCATGCCAGTGCCTCTTGGGCTCACCCATTGTCCTCCTTGACACTCCGGCTGCATTCCAGGTAGTCTGATTGTGAGACAGTTGCTGATAGTGTTCTGTAACCTCTGTGATGCTGGTCTTGTGTTGCTGCGGACTGCACCCCGTATTCCTCTCTCTCTTTTCCCTGGCCTTCCCCGACCTTGCTGGTGGTCTATGGGGCTTATGGGGTTCACGTTGGCCTCCGCGCTCGGTCAGGGTGCATCAATGGTGCTGCGCACTTTGGATTGTTTCTGGTGTGTTTTTCTTGTTCTGCTTTTACAGGGCATTTTCCTGCTAGATGCCTGGGATTTACAGGCCTGTGGCTGGTTTTCGCAGGTTTTTGTATCGCTCTTGGCCTCATTGCAGCTTTTTTGCATTCGTGTTTCGCACTTTTGCGGAGTGGCATTGATTTTATTTTGGTCATTTGCTGAGTTATTTGGGGACTATCGCATGGTGCCGCCGTGTTGTGAATACTTGGTTAACACTGTGTAAATTTCCAGCGATAGACTGCGATGTTGGAGTTTGCGTTAAGTAACTTTTGCATGTTTATCACACGTTCTTGAGAATATGCCCCAAAGACTTTTCAAGGGTAACCCTACCTATTTCAGGTAGTTTCTCAGCAGCCTCCTGTTGGGAGATTTTCGAAAGCTTGTTGTAAAAAGCATACAAATTAGTGCTTTTGACGTGGCTTCTTGGGACCTAACAAAAGATCCCTGAGATCTGAGAGAAGGGATAAGTGTTGTATCACTTTGGACAGTGTCGAAATCTTTAGCCACTCTAAGCATAAGTTCCTAACACTGTAATATGTCACCACCCCGAATGTTCTAATTGTAAATAGAGCGGATCAGGCCTATGGATACTTAACCCTTTAGTGATACCCCTCACTCTTCACTGACACATATTTGTGTTGCAGGCCAAACCAATCATCCCTTCCAATTGGGGTTGATGAATTGTAAGAATCATTGTGTGGCATGGCAAGTAATGTATTCTCACTGTGTGATTTTGACAACACTCAAAGTGTGTAAGCGAGGGATTCTGAGGTGTATTCAAGTCCTTGATTTTGGCTAGCCAAGACAAGAAGTCTATTGCACTGTGTCGTTCAGGAAAATTAGTCATGCCCTAAATAAGGCCTCAGTTCCCTGATCTTGCCAGTCTTTAGTTCCCCAGACAGATTTTGTGTCTATAATGTCTTTCCAAAATTCGAAACCCTGTGCAGACAGTCGGGAAGTAAAGGAAGCAGAGTATATCAGATTAGTGTTAGTGAGCATATTTTTATTAGCAGGTTTAGGTGCAAGCTTTTTGTAGTAAGAGGTCAGGTCTGAAGTGTTAAACCCAGAAAAATAAATAAACTTCTATGCAAATGTTGTTGGACTACCTAGCAATGTTCCCATTGATGGTAAGTGAAACAATTACATAGGATACTTGCTTTATGCAAAAAATGGTGACCATAGTGTTGCTAACAATACATGGTGTACAATGTTAACTAATGATTTTACTATGATGTAAGTGCCCGTTAGAGGGTACAGGGCAAAGTTTTAGATCGTGTTTTTTTAAAAGAAGGTGTCATCAACAACATGTATAAAGAATAACAGTATGAATTGTCTTTCTAGAAAACTGTCCTGAAGAAGGTAAACATCTGTATGAAATCACGGAAACGCAGCGTCGACCTTTGTTTTCTTGAATCATGTACTGTATTAATGATTGCTAATGAAATGTTTTAATGTGTAAAAAAAAATGTTAATGTAATGTTGTGTAATAAATTGCTTTATAATTATTTTACAAACTACACTCTGCTGTATTCTGTTGTTTGAATGACCCTTCAAATGTGAATGTTTTTTGCAAATGTTTATGAATTTTAGTTATTTGACAGAAATTTCTGTTTCCTGTTTGCCCAGAACTTACGTACACTTACTCTTAAGCCACTAGGGACACCCTCACTGTTTGCCAACTGTATTTACCCTGTCCCTATTTTCACAGTAGGGTTCCTCCCTCTTTGTTTTTCACACTTTATCAGATCCTCACCTTGACTTTCATCAGTAACTTCTTTCAAAATGTTCTGCACCGCCCTCGGGATTCACACTACAAACTTGACTGTGTGAACAGCAGTATTAGTTCTAAGCGCCATTTAGATAGGGCCTTTCCAGCCTACTTCCAGACAGCTCTTGTAGACATGCTTCTTCCCAAGAATTCAATCACTTGTGTTCAAGGGATACCACTGAGTTTCTTTTGAT
Organism: Lissotriton vulgaris; assembly: GCF_964263255.1. Lineage (NCBI taxonomy): Eukaryota > Metazoa > Chordata > Amphibia > Caudata > Salamandridae > Lissotriton > Lissotriton vulgaris. Next base: position 107,960 of record NW_028254370.1, on the reverse strand, counting down.
GATGCCTCTGCCAAATTCACCTGAGGAGAAAGAGATTTCACTACATCAGCCAGACCTTTACAGTAACCTAGTACAATGTAGTCAGTCATTGAAACAAGTGTAGCTGAAGGAATGTAGGCCAGTCTTAAAGTTATGCCCTTCAATGCTGCACAAGGTGAAAGTCCTATCTTTTTTCTAGGGTACTCCTAATACACATCACAACAAAACAAAGAGCATTTGGCCACTTCAAACTAGTAGATGCACAAACTTTAATCAACTTATTTTTGACGATCTTTGTCATCCTATCCACAAGACCAGATGATCGAGGACGGAAATCACAATGAAATCTTTTATCAATCTAGAGAGCTGTACAAATCTATTTCAGTCATTCTTGAAGTGAGAACCACTATCTGTCTCAATAGAGGTCTGCTGGCCAAAGCGAGATATTAATTCTTTTAACAAAACCTTGGCAACTATCATGCTATCTAATCTCCGGGTAGGATATGCCTCAACACATTTACAGAATAAACAGACAATCACGAGAATATACTTAAGGGCATTATTAACTGGCATCTTTATGAAGTTGACTTGGAGTATCCTAAATGGGCCCTGTGATTTGCCAATGTGATTCATGATAACTGCAGTCCTCTTTCCCTGATTATTTCTCTGACAATTAATGCACATTCGACACAAATCTTCTAAAACATTTTTGAATTGATCATTTAACTAATATTTATTAAACGTTCTGGTCATAGCATCCTTTCACACAAGGATCTGTTCATGCAGGTATCTTGCCATGCATGTCACCGTTTAGTCTCGTGGGATAATTTATTCTCAGGAGTGATCCACCCATCTTGGTAATTCTCTTTTAAATCAACATTTCCCACCGTTTTTTCCATCCTCTGGTATTTTCTCCCAGAGATCCTTCAATTCACTCAAGTAAGTCTGTAGGGGATTCAACATGAAGCAATGTAAAATGTGTTCATTATCAACAGAACTTTCACTTAATTCCCTTTTTCTATTTCCTGAATCAGAATTTGTTCAGTTCATTCCGCAGTTTTATTCTCAAATGGCCAGAATTCCACTACTTGATCTGCATATTTATTTCCAAGTGTGACCATATAATTTCCAATCATATGGGCAGTAGACTTGACCATATCAATTTCGTCTGGCATTTGTATTGGTTCCAAAAAATCAAGAACATGGGAACCATATCTGTTGGGTGTCCCAGAGGATGTCATAAAATGCTTTTGTGACCACAAATGCCCAAAGTCATGGACCACTCCAAAATCATACTGGCTGACTATATAGATCATCACATTCAAATCGATTGCGAGGCAACAAGCCTTTGTCAATGCAATCAAATCTGCTCATGAGTTTACATTATATTAATCAGGTATAGTGCCTCAGGAATTTCAGAAATGGAACATAGTGCTTAAGTAGACTTCAATGCTCACTAGCGGTCTATAAAAGATCCATCTACAAACAAAATTAGATCAGCTATTTTGAGAGGAAATTCTTGAATGACTAATCTTGGTTTGGTACATATATTTGTGAGATTTATGCAATCGTGCTCTGGTTTAACATATTCATTACTTTTGTGTTTGTCTCTATTGTTATCTGAAATGGGAAGTAGCATTGCAGCATTCAGAAAACCGCATCTAAGATGTTTTCAGCTGCCAGTATTACTTGTTCATATCTTGTAAGATGATTTTTGTCAGAAGGCCAGAGCAGGAGGCTGCTCCTTCTACCTCCTCGCAGCGAAGGCATGGAAAACCCTCCATCTCCACCTCCGCCAGACACCAACAATCTCCAAGTTCCTATATTACCTCAAGATCTGTCTCTTTGCCGAATCACCATGGGCGTCCTGCAACTGCACGAACCCTGGTGGGTCCTGGAAGACCTAATGGGCCCTGGAAGCCCTCAGGACCTACTTGGCCATGCGACGGTACTTCGTAAGCGCCAAGGAGCTGCACGCACTGTTCACCAGCGCCTTGAGACCCTCCAGGGTGAGCAGTTGCGCTTAATAAACCTTTGATTGATTGTGCTGAGTCTGGGTACAGATCTACAAAACCTCAACTGAAAGTAGAAAGACCATATGAGAAATTGAGTTGTTGGTTCACAGGGTGATAATTCTGCTCAAGCAACAAACACAATCCCTGTCAGGGTACACCACAAAAGTCACAAAATTAACTTGCGCTTTACTTTCTGGAAGCTTGGCACAAGAGCAGTTAGGTTTTTTTTAGGGACAATTCATAAAGTACTTATGCAACACAACACAAAAAAAACACAAATTTACAACCATAGAGTACATTTCAATAACATATTTTGCGCCAAAACTACAAAAATGAAATTAGTAGAACCGAGAGATGCAATTTTAAAGATTTCAATAAAAAGTTATTAAAAGCACAACATGCTAGCTAGGGCTATCTGCTCATTCCCAACTGGAGCAAAGTCACACGTTTAGGGCAACCGGGATGGAGTGCGGGTCAGGTACAAGAAACAAACTAGGCCCACCGATGATTGTACCTCAAGTCTGGGATGTGGAGCTTTGCGCTGCGCAGCAGCAGTTCCAAGTAACAATGTGAGGTCTGCAATGAGGATTCTTCATGCAGCAACGGCTCTGATGCACTGAGAGGACTACGATTCAGGGTGGCATCGAGGCTGCATCAGGCTGTAACCGGTTCCAGTGAGGGGCTGTGAAAGTTGCATTGCACGCTTGTGTCGAGGCTGTGTTGTGATGAGTTGGATGTGAAGATAATCTTCAAGGCTGTGTTGAGTTTGCATTATGCTACATTGGTTCTGGTGAAGTCCACAGCGGGCCTGTCTGTGCACATTTAGTCCCACTTCCAAGGGTCCAGGACTGGAGGGGCTCCACTTGGGTGGGTTAGGACTCACAGAAGGCAGTTTCCATGTGCAGGGCTCAAGTTGGTTTGAGGTTTTTCTGTCACTGAGGCCAGCCAGATAGCCCTTGCAATCACTCTGTTGGTCCTGGGTTCAAGGTGCAGGCCCAGTCCTTCTCAGAGAGGCAGCAGGACAACAAAGCAAACCAGCAGAGCAGCACAGTAGCACAGTAGCAGAGCAGTTCTTCTTGCAGCAGAACAATCCTTCTTTTGGGTCTTCCACAGCTCCAGAAGTAATCTGAAAAAGTGGGTGTGAGAGTCCAATATTTATTCCTGGTGCCTTATTTGAAGTGGGAGGTATCTGGAATTTCCTGCCCCACTACGCTTGTCCCAGTCTGTTTTGAGGCATAGTAGGCTAGTGTGAAGTCCTTTGTGTGTAAGCTGATCCAGTGCCTTCAAAGTGCAAGTGTGTTAGGTGATGGCACCACCCCCATTAAGTCTGAGAGGGTCCATCCTGCCAACATCCAAACCCTCCATTGTTATACTGTCTAGAAAGAAAGCACAAAGGCCAGCTGCAAACTAAACCTAATCATGTGACCCAGGAACAGACTTCAGGAACAAAATAGATAGCATAAGAAAATGCCAACTTTCTAAAAGTACTAGATACACAAACATTTGTAGCTGGCTATTTTGGAGGCTGCCACTAGTTTAAGCAGACTAAGACCAAACTATCTAATAAGATTTGTTCATTATTCTTCATATTTTCATGTGTATTTAAAAATGACAGAAAGCAAAACACTTAAAAAAACATATAATATTTAATGCAAATTTAAAGCAACAATCAATTTGCAAACAGTTCTGCTGATTATACAAGTCAGTAGCAAACAAACAATAATGTGAGAGGTAATCCGTGCAAACAATTTCAGAAGGTCTTAACGTATAATTATCTTTGCTTTTCTGATTTATTGAAGCAAGTTACACTGTCTTGCAGAGTTTGTATAATTTTTTATAAATGAATTCCTTGTGAACACTGTTTTTTTGCTGATTAGCAACACCCAGTTTGCATGGACAGATGGGTCACTCTTGTTTTTTGTAAATACTGAGGCAGAGTTCAGCGCGTATTAACACCCTGTCTTGTAATTGGACACATTGTTGTGACATTATGCACTCATCAGGGCCTTCCAAACTTTAAAGGTATATTTTCCCTACACTGCAGGGAATGGGTTTATCTTTCCTACATTAACAGTGAAAACCACACCTGAACTCTTCTTTCAATATCAAGGCTACAAAGAGGCCATTCCGCTATAATTCATTTGTGGGTTGATTTAACAGGCAACGTTAGTACAAGTGAAAACTATAATTCAGCCAAACAATGCTTTCATGACATGTGACCATATTGACCTGTCTGTCACTTTCTTGATGTGGCAATGAATAATCAGTTTAAATCACACTAACCTTATAGTGTTTCATATTACAGGCCATGCCAAGTAAAACTTTATTCAATTGCTATTTTAGACAATCATAAAAGCACATAAAAACACAATTCAATACACAGTAAAATTAGGAATATAAAATATAGAATTAATTATAGAAATCATTCAATTAAATAACTATCCCTTAAGTCTTTGTAGGCTAGACAGTTATATTACAATGCATTTCCTGTGTCTGAATTAGACCTGGACGTAGTTTGCAGAGTTTTGCTATGCGGAACTACGCGAAGTTACAAAATAACTCAGCAAAGTTCCGCGAGTGGCAGAGTGCAGTGCGAACTGCAGTTTGTGCTGGTATTCCTGCTGCTCGGTTAGAAATTCTACCCGAGCGGCAGCTCGCACTCGCAAACTTACCGGTCGATATCGCAAACTTACCGGTCGCAATCGAAAGCGGAAAAACAACTCCGCTGAACATTGCAAAGCAGAGTTTTCTGCACTCCGTGAGCTCCGTGGAGTGTGGAGTACAGAAAACTTTGCAAACTCCACGAACGGAGCGAAGTTCACCGCCCAGGCCTAGTCTAAATACACTCTTTAAACACATTGCGGGGCGTGGCCAAGATGGCGGGGTGAGCGGACGCTTCCTCCCGTAGCTCCTCCGACCCAGCTCAGCCCGAGCCCCGATCCCCGCGCTTCTCTCCCCCCGCGGCTGCACTGCGGGTGAGAGAACTGTGCCGGAGTTCGTGGGGCACATTTTGATGCCACTTTGACTTCTGTGGCCCCGGGGGAAGTCCCCGAAAAGTTTATTCGGAGATCGCTCCGAGGAGTGGAGCCCGGGTCGCCCCGAGGAGAAGAGCCTGGAGGCGGAGCATACGGCGGCGCTGTCCGCGCGCCTCGGCTGGGCCGAGTGCTGAATAGCTGAAAGCCGGAGATCCAGAGGGAGCGGAATAGACGGACTCCGCGGAGTGAGGAGGCTTCCTGACCGGTGCCCTGGTGGCAAACACCATTGCTGGGCGACGAACCCCAGCCCTGCGCCGGCGACCTTCCCCCTACCCTGGGCTTCGAGGGGTGACGCCTTGCGAACTCCGCGCCTGGAGGCACTGGATGGCGGAGTTCGAGCAGTGCCCGAGCCGGGCAAATCAACTGGTGGTGAAGGGAGACATCGGTCTCGCACTTTCCGGACCCGTTGCTGTTTGAGAGTCGCCCATGGACTTGCTGGCCCGGGCTGCCTCCTTGGGTTACACCCTCCCGCCATCTTGTCTTTGTGTAGCTGAGCCCAGTGACCCTTGCCCGCACCCCTCTCACACGGGAGCCTCGGTTCGTCCTGGCACCGACTCATCTGCTGCCCTCCCTGGGAGTACGAGGCTGGAGGCCTCCACTTTGGACGTTGCTGCCTGCCCTGCTGGGCCGGGGGTCGTCTTGCCCAGGCCCGGGCCGCCATTTTGTCGCCTGTGACGCACTACCCTTGTCCCCGACGAGGGCCTCACATCTGGTGCCCGCGAGCGGTGGCGCTCGCCTACAGCAACTGACCCTAGGCTTCACCGGGGGCCAAGATGACTGGGAGACGTGGCACGGCACGAGGAGATCGCACTTTGCCGGAAATGCTCGGCAGGTCCCAGCAACTACGCGACAGGGCACAGCCGTCCCCGGGGGCCTCCCGGGCATCAACGGACGCAACCGTGGGCGAACCACCAGTCACGAGGTCCTTCATGGAGGACTTATTCAGCTCCCTCAAGGAGGAATTTCAGACTCTTAAGACCGAGGTGGCTGGAGAGGTCCGGGAAGTGCGCAGGGAGGTCGAAGGCCTGGGCGAGCGGGTCGATACGGTGGAGACGGCGGCCCAACGTCGCGATGAGGAGATAACTCATCTCCAGCAGGACGTCCTCCGCCTCCGGGAGCAATGTGTTGAGCTCCAGGCCCACTCGGAGGACCTCGAGAACAGGTCCAGGCGGAATAACATCCGGGTGCGAGGTGTTCCATCCGCGGATGAAGGTGCGGACCTAGTGGCCTATCTGCAGGACCTGTTCCGCGACATCTTGGAGGAAGAAGCGGATTTCCCGATCCGCATTGACAGAGCACACAGGGTGGGCCGCCAGCGCCAGTCATCGGCACCCCCGCCTGATATCCTGGCATTCCTGCCGGATTTCCCCCTAAAAGAGCGCATCATGACGGAGGCCCGCAGGAAGCAGCCGCTGACCTTCCGAGAAAGACCTGTGGCGCTCTATCAGGACCTGTCCGCCATCACACTGCAGAAGCGCAGGTCTTTCCGCATCGCTACGGACTTTCTGCGAGAGCATGAGACACCCTATTCCTGGGGTCACCCCTTCCGTCTTATCTTTCGATGGAACGGGGTGCTGCATCAGCTGCGCTCTTTACAAGATGTCTGTGGAGTACTGGGCCTTACTGCTACGGAGGAGGAAGGGGCTACACCCGCATGGCGGTGCCCCGAGCGGCGGGGCCGACGGAGGTCGAGGAGGCGCCAATCGTCAGCGACGGCGAGTCGTCCAGACTCGCCCACCATCAGAGCGGACATGGCGGAGGCCCTGAGGACTGCGGCCAGGAACTTGCCTGAAGCTACTGGTGTGGCCCTAACGGCCTAACTTTTCTCCGGGGGGAGAGACTCTTAGCTTTAACGATGCTGGGCTGGGGCTGGGGGCTGGGGGGGCAAAGGGGGGGGTGTGTGGCTGGACGTCCACTTGACTGTTTTCTGCAGACTCGCCCGTTTGGGCTAGACTGAGACTATGGGGTGTTGTTTCCTGTTTTTCTTTGTTTTGGTTGGTTGCCATGGGTTGGCTCTGGGAGGGTTTAACTGTTGGTTTGGTGTGGGGGGGGTCCCGTCCGAAGTTGTCCGAACATGTGCGATGTTGCCTCTGGCCTTCCCTGCTCCCCTGCCCCGCGCGCCCCCTCCACTGATCCCTCGCTCGCTGCATAGCGCGTTGTTTCCCTGGAGGCGATGCCACCCCTGAAAGTGGTGACCCTTAATGTTAAGGGTCTGAATAACCCCGTGAAGCGTAGGGCGATCCTTTCCTTGTTGGAGGGGTCGCAGGCGGATATCTGCCTCCTGCAGGAAACCCATTTACTTTCCAAAGATTGCCATAGGTTGCGCTCTGCCAAGTTCCCCACGCAACTCTTTTCCTCTGCTGCGACTAAGACTGCTGGGGTGGCCATTCTTCTAGCCAGCTCCTTCAGGGGGGAGGTGTTACATAAACATGCTGAGCAGAAGGGGAGGCTTCTAGTGTATCGCATGCGTCTGGGAGGTGTTGCCTTTACGGTTGGTTCGGTATACAGCCCAAATGACCACCAGGATCGTTTCCTGGAATCTGTGTTGGTGGACGTTACTGCCTCGCCCGATCGCCATATCATCTTGGGGGGAGACCTGAATATGGTCTTCGACTCCACCCTGGATAGGTCTGCCCAGCGCTTTCCGCAGACAGGGGAGCTTTCTGGGGCGGTACAGGACCAGCTTGCGGAAATGGACCTGCATGACCTCTGGCGCGCCATGCACCCCACCGATAGGGACTACTCCTATTTCTCCCACGCGCACCGCACGTATTCACGGTTGGATTACCTCTTGGTGAGCGGACCGCTTCGTTCGGCCGCCACAGCGGTAGACATCGGGGTCTTGTCCCTGTCCGACCACGCACCGGTTTCCGGGATCTTTGCTTGGCCGGCGGCCCCCCCCTCTAGGGGGATGTGGCGGCTTCGGGACACGCTTCTCCATAAGAAACCGGTTGTGAAGCGAGTGGCGGAGGTCATCCAGGACTACCTAACCCACAATAACAACTCTGCCACGTCCCTGGCAACGCAGTGGGCGGCTTTGAAAGCGGTCGTCAGGGGGGAGTTTATCTCCATTTCCTCGGCGGAAAACAGGGAACGCCAACGCAAGAGGGAGGAACTGACAGCGCAGGTTAGGGAGCTTGAGCAGGTTCACCGCCGAACAGGGGCTCCTCGTGTCTGGAAGCAGCTGAAGGCGGCACGGAAACTCCTCTCTGCGTTGGATCTAGATCGGGCGGAGTATGCCGCGCTGCGCCTGAAGCATGCCTTTTACACCGGCGGAGACAGGTGCGGTAAGCTCCTGGCCCATAGGCTTAGGGCTGCGCAGCAACGCAATGTGGTGAAGGAGCTGGTGGGAGTGGATGGGGTCCCGGTTTCCGGTGACGCGGAGGTGGCAGATACCTTTCGTTCCTTTTACGAGGCGCTGTACGCTGCAGAGCCTTCCCCACCGGGAGAGGCTGAGGCCTATTTGGAATCCGTGACCCTCACGGCCCTGGACCCCTCCCAGGCGGACCACCTAGAGAGGGACATTCACGTGGAGGAGGTCATTTCCGCGATTGCACGGCTAAAGCATGGTAAAGCCCCGGGCCCGGATGGCTATACGGCCTTGTTTTACAAGACCTTCTGTCCCACTGTCGCGCCTCTACTGGCGCGCTTGTTCAACTCCTTCTCCAAGCCGGGAGCCATCCCACCGGACCTTCTCTCGGCGACGGTGTTGGTTATCCCCAAGCCAGGGAAGGACCGGACCCTGTGCGGCTCGTACCGGCCCATCTCGCTCCTAAATGTGGACCTCAAGCTTTACACCGGAATCTTGGCGGCCAGATTGGGTCTACACCTACCAGGTTTGGTGGAGGCGGACCAGGCCGGTTTTGTGCCCGGTAGGCAGACGGTCGACAACACAAAGAGGGTGACGCACGTGTTGGAAAAGGCCTCACGCGTCCCGGGGGAGCGGATGCTGCTATCGGTCGACGCGGAGAAGGCCTTTGATAGGGTTCATTGGCCATATCTCGAGCTGGTCCTTGGGAAACTGGGGATCGGCGAGAAGTTCCGCACTATGGTCTTTAACTGCTATAGGAGACCATCTGCGTCAGTGCGTGTCAATGGACACAGCTCCAACAGCTTTGCCATTGAGCGCGGCACGAGACAGGGTTGCCCCCTCTCGCCGCTCCTCTTTGCCCTTTATATGGAGCCGTTTGCACAGAGGATTCGCGATAACCCGGACGCTATTGGGGTGACGATGGGGCACTACACGCACACTGTCAGCTTATATGCGGACGATGTCTTGCTGACCCTGGATGAACCCAAGCGGTCGCTCCCTGCCTGCGTCCGGGAACTGGACGCTTTTGCCCGTGTGGCGGGCTTTAAAATGAATATGACTAAGTCGGCTGCACTGGATGTGTCACTCTCTGCCAACACCAGGCGGGACCTTCAGAGTCTCTTTCCTCTGCAGTGGTCCTCCTCCACGGTGCCTTACCTGGGAATTTTGCTTGCTCCCTCCCTGCCTGCCATGGTCGCGGCTAACTATTCCTCTCTGGGCAAAAAGATCAAAAAGGAACTCGGCCGATGGAACAAGGGCCTACTCTCGTGGTTGGGCCGTATCGCGGCGGTGAAGATGACGATACTGCCTCAGATCCTGTATCTTTTCCGCGCTCTGCCTCTCCAGCCCCCCGTGGGTTGGATACGGCAGACGCAGGCAGACATCTCCCGCTTTGTGTGGCAGGGCCGTAAACCTCGGATGAAGCGGGTCCTCTCCATGCTTGCCCCGGAGGCGGGGGGTCTCGGAGTCCCGGACCTCCGGAAGTACTTTCAGGCGGCGCAGCTCCGATATTTGGTGGAGTGGAGCCGGTGGGAATCGGACAAACACTGGCTCTTTCAAGACCAGGCAGTTGCAGGCCGTACCCTCCAGGAGGTCCCGTTCCTGCGGCGCCCTCACCGCCCGCCTAATCTCTACGCCTCCTTCATCACCCAGGTCCCGCTAAGAGTGTGGGACGCGGTGTGTGAGCTGCGTGAGCTCACCACTTTTCCATCGCCGTTCACTCCCATTGCTGGCAATCCGGACTTTACCCCGGGTCTGGAGCCGGGAGCCTTTTCCCACTGGGTGAGCGCGGGTTGTAGGGCGCTTTTCCAGATCTACGGGCCGGAGGGCGTGCTCCCCTTCCAGCAGCTCCGACAGGAGTTTGGCCTGACGGAAGGGGACAGACTGCGTTACATGCAGGTCCGCCACTGGGCTCTTCAACCCCCAGTGCGTGACGTCGCTGCCCGTTCGATTACACCCTACGAGCGATGGTTGGTAACCCGGACCTCGGACGCCAAGCTCATCACTGATTTGTATAAGTTTCTCCAACCCCCGCCGTTTCATTACCATAACCCAGGGAGGGAGCGCTGGCACAGGGAACTGGGCAGGACCCTAAGTCACAAGGAGTGGGACAGGATTGCGTTTCGGGCGAGGCACTCTGCGTACCACACTGGGCTGACGGAAACCTTCACTAAAGTGTCCACCTATTGGTACTACACCCCGGAGCGGCTCTATGAGATGCGCAAAATCGGCGATAAAGGTTGCTGGCGCGGCTGCGGACAGGAGGGCACCCTCACGCACATTCTCTGGGAGTGCCCGGTGCTGTCGGCCTATTGGAAGGAGGTCTTAGATGAGGTGGATAGGCATTTTGAGATCGAGCTTCCGCGCTTCCCCGCGTATGTCTTGCTAGGCCTCCCCAATGACTTGATGTACCCGCTGAAATCTCGCAGGGGCAGGCAGATTGCGATTGCGCTAGGCTCCGCCATCCAGAACATACTGGTACTCTGGCGCACCCCTACTGCCCCCTCTATCACTGGTTGGCTGCATAGGCTCTGGCAGGTACTGGGCATGGAGAAGATGTCGCTAACGGTGGCTGGGAATGTTGACCAGTTTGAGGAGCTCTGGCACCCCTTTTTGGCACTGCTGTCCACGGAATTTCACGAGCTCACGTGTCCACGGTATTTGCGCCTCCTTAGGCTGACGCCGCCGGCAGCAGCGGCGGAGTGAATGTGCGGATCGGGGGCCGGGGGTTGGGGGCGGGAAGAGAGGTTATATGCTTCTAATGCTGACTTTCGGACGGGGATGTTGGGGTATTGTTTTCTTTCTTCTCCTCCTTTGCTTTTCTTTCTTCTTCTTTTCTGGGGTCGGGGGGTTGGTGGGACGGTATGCTTCTCCTTTACTGTGTTGCGGGGTGCTATTCGGACTCGGCCTTGCCTAGGGAGTGGGGGTCTCCAGGGGGGTCGTTCACAATGCCTTATTGCCTTATGTCTTTGCCTTGTTACCCTCTGGGGCTTCCTGCCTCCCTGCTTTTCTTCTGACTCGCTGCAACGTCCCGCTTCTTGTACTGTATGTTTGCTTGACCTCCTGCTCCCCTCCCCGTGTTTTTGTGCCTTAATAAAATACTTTAAACCTAAACACATTGCTATCCACCAGACTATGTGTTCGTTTTCCAAACATTGTAATACGTTAAACACAGGACGACATTGTCTGATCGTTAGGGATTTTAAAATTGTAACAATCTACGTTTTCCTTAATTCAGCATAAAATCTGAAAAAATAAGACATGTATAGTGGATTGTTCTGAGTGACTATCACAAGGACACAAGTGTATCACTCGTGAACACTCATTCATTTTTGGGAAACTTACAAGTTCATGAAAGATCCCAAGTCTGAATTCGGTCAATAAAAACGTGTCATAGCCACCATGTACCATTATTAGATATGGTTGAATACTAAAAGTTGGTAAAATCATTTGGTTGGACAGCACAGTGGGCTTTATGATCTCTGCCAATATTCTGAGTGTGTCTAGTAGCATGAGGCCCTCTTTTTTTAGCTCTTTTCTTGTGATGGTGGACATAGTGCTAGGCTCAATGTAATATTATAAATGCCCACGGTCACGCATGAAATCCCGAACATACCTTAGCCAAGGGATGGTTAGAGCCTATGCAATAGAAGAATGGGCTGCATTTTTATAAGGTCTTGCAATGTGTGGTATACCCAATTGGGAGTGACATGCAATCATATGCTGCTCGGGACTGCCAGGGTATACCTTAAGAACACATTTTCCAATATTTGTAAGGGGTACACATCATCAAAACCCCAGACCCCTGCCCCAAACATGGCCATGGAGGCACATTTTGCCTTATAAATCTGTATGAGCTCTACCGGCGGCCTCCTACCAAACTTTCTTAAAAAATTAGCAAGGGCAGCTGTGGTCTTTAAAAACACCAATTTTTTAGCTATGACCGCTTGGGCCCATGTGTCATTCTGATCAAAAAGGATACAAAGATATGAAAATCTTGTAGTAAACTCTTTCTTCTGCTCATCTATATACATATCCCTCCACTTCTGATTGCCATGACCACACCTCATTAAGAAGGTTTTCGAGGTGATCAAGGTTGAGCATAAGAACTGAGAAGCTATTTAAAACTCTTTGCAGTCCCACTTGAGTGCGCAACATCAGAACTGCGTCATCTGCATATAAGAGAGCAGGTATTGGGCATCCACCTATTTGGGGGAGGTCTTGGCAGTCTTTGATCAGTGCTTCGCCCAGGCCATTAATATAAAGATTAAAAAGAAAGGGGGCTAGCACGCAGCCTAGCCTTACCCTCTCCTTATTGGGAACGGGGCAGAGCACTCACCGTTAATTTTACTCCGCACTCTTGCCTTGGCATCACTGTATAACGTTCTGAAAAAGTGGATAATTTGCTTTTCTACTCCCAGACCCTCAAGGATCTCCCAGAGCTTGCTGTGCCTGACACATTCAAAAGCTGCAGTCAGATCCACGAAAGCTAAAAACAACCTACCCTTCTTGACCCAAGTATACTTCCCTATAATAATAGTTACATTTAAGTTCTGATCAACGGTCCCTAGGCCTTCACGATGACCATACTAGATGTCAGATAAAACCTTGTTGTGTTCGGCCCAGTCCTGTAGTTGGTCTAAGATATTTTGACCTGTCACTTTTACCAAGGAGTCCAATAACGATATTGGCCTGTAACAGCCAGGATCTTGACGATCCCCCTTTTTAAAAATGGGCACTATGATCGATTCCGCCCAACTTGTTAAAAAAGGGGAAAAACAGCTTGCAGTGTTTACCTGGGTTATTAGCGGGCCCCATAATGTCACATTTGACTTATGTAAGTCTACAGGCACCCCATCTGGCCCAGAAGCCTTATCACCCAAACTTGCTGAAATAGCATGGTTTACTTCATCCAGAGTGAACTGGAGATCAATATGTTGGTTAAAGGTACCAGGGCATCATCCCCATAGTGTTGGGTGTCTGGAGCGTCGACACTCCCATCACCCGTATACACTATGGAGAAGTGCACAATCTATTGTTCTTCTTTTATGGCTATTTCAGTTGTCTGACCTCCTCCAGGAGTCAAAAAGGGAGATTTCACTGCTTTCCAAAAGGCCTAACTATCTTTAGAGAGAGAGGGATCATGCAGTGATACCCAAGTGTCATTTCTCAAGGATGCTTTATGTTTCTAAAGGGCTAGACTATAAGCCCCTCTAGCCTGTCGATATTGCTCGGATTTCTTGAAGTCTTATGTATTTCGTGCTTTAGGTTGGCATATGCTCATGTACACTTAGAATCAAACCACCCCTGTTGTTTCCCTTTTTTGCTGTTCTGTACAAATAGGGCCTCCTTTATAGCTCCTGATATTTTTTGAAAGGAGAATAGAACACTATCAGGTAAAACTGTTTCACTCAGACAGACATCAAAATCTAATGTACGCTCAGTTATCACTTGTTTTGAGATTTACAGGGGGTCCACCATCAACCAGGACAGTGAGTAACCATTTGTCTTGTTAATAGTTCGATTTTGTGCAACGTGGTCAGTTTCATCCCGTTTACCAGATGGTCTTTTCGGCAATAGGGCAGTAATGCTCAATGGGAAATGGTCACTCAGTGAGTTGACATGCGTGATGAATGATTGAAGTCTGCATGCGTGACTATTTGACAGCAATATGTAGTCTATAGTGGTAAGGGAACCTCTACCATTAAAGGTGTAGCTCATCGGAACAGGCGTAACACATAGCTCATTCACAAACCCCAAGTCGAGACCAAACATCACTTCATTATAAAATTCCCACAATTGTGAGTATCAAAACGATTATTACTAGTCCCATCTTCGTTTATAATTCCACATAGTTTACTATCAGCATTTGAGCATAGACCACAATTAGAATTATCCCCTCCCAATAAATATCTCCTTAGCATTGCCATTGTAGAATGATTTCAATTCATTACCCACTTTTTTCACAACAACTCCAATTTGATCCTGGGGAATATTATTATAGAAATTTGTCAGGGCACTACAGTGCTTTCAATTCACGTGAATTAAAATCAGTAGGTAATAGATTTATTCTGTATGCATAACCCTCCTTTTGCCCTTTCACAGACCACCACAACTGCTGCAGTGTGAACATTTTAAAAACCATTAATGTGTATTATGTCCTTTACCCAGATTTCTTAAAGACACATTATATCTAAATTCAATATAAAGTCACACCATAAGGGATTAGTCAACTTAGATCGTAAACCTGAAATGTTCCAGAAAACCAGGTTAAAGGAGACACTGTGGATGTTGCATGAGGGCCTTATTGCTGCTATATCATTAGGAATTGAGTCACCGTTAGTAACTAATACCTCATTTGAGCTTGTGGGTTTAATAGGTTTAGGGCGCCCATTCAGATTACTGATAACCAATAACTCTTCTCTCAGCTTAGGATAAGCCGGTGATAAAGGTCGTTATTTATTTGTTATAATAATACTATTGAGTAGGATAAGGGTCTCTATATTGAATTAGTCAGTCTATATATTCTAGGGTGTTGAAAGTTTTAAAACAGTTACTAACTGGGACCCAATATCTACACTGCGCGTTACCTTGACGGTTCTCCTCCACAGGTTTGATCCATAATACCTTTGAGGGTCGATAAAAATACCCTATAGGTAAGGTATCAATTTCCTTGGCCATAATAGTATGATTACCAGCCCTATCAAGGATGGACTGCACCATGTTGGGGACCTAAATGTTAAAACTATGCAATCACCTGCTAGAAGCTTATTTGTTTTGCCGACCCATCCTATTCTTCTAGCCATTTTGAATTCCAAGGAGAGCGTATTGGTTAGGCCATTTATGGTGCTCAACACGTGTAGTGACTTATTCCTCAGAGTTGACCAGTGTTCACGGGCATGGGGAGGTAGGGGGGACATTTGCCAACACAATCGTGTAAGGGTTTACTTCTGGCGGAAGATGCAGGGTCTGGTTTGGGTTTGTTGAATGGCTCGGGTTAGACCTTTGAGGGTTCTGTGTGTCAATATCTCTCCCTACATCACCCAACATAGGTATCCCAATTTTTGGTGTGGACCTATTAAAAGTGTTAACCACCTGTATATGTGAAGTACTCTGACCTACTGTGCTATGCAAATGCCCTGTATATTCTGAGGTATCTAAGACTTTTTGGGGGGGTCGAGCTAGAGCTAAAGCTTCCGCAGTGCTACCATTAGTGCTTGCATAGTGTATTTGCCCACTCTCAGGATTAATTACATTTGGATGAGCCTAAGTTCCCAACCCCCGATTTACCAAAGATCTAGAACCTCTACCAGTGTATGTGTCCTGCGAGACTGGACACATATTTATAACCAGCCCCTCCAATTTAGCGAGTCTGTCTTAAATGTGTGATAGTTTTTGTGACAGTGGGTCAATTAGGAGAGATACCATAGTCTCAAGCCTTTTCAAAAAGTCCTCCTTGTTTATCCTTGGAGGTAATCTGGCAGACTCATTATTCTCCGGCACTAAACCAGACCCCGTTCACAATCTCCTTCTCCGGTTATAGCTCTTCTGCTCGTTACTATTGAGGATTTTTGTTTATATACCTGAGGACCCCGACCCTTTCTCTTTTTGGGTGGAGGGTCACTATTACTGTCCCGTCTTGTGTTAGCCTTCTGGCCCCCTGTAATTATATTTGGCCGGCCAACACAGGTGGTGTAGAAATTTCAAGATCTGAGGCCGAATGTTGTAATTGTGAAACTTGAGGGGAAGGATCTTGAGGGTTATTAGCCAAGAAGTGTCCAACAAATGAAGACTGTTTCTGCATTGTCTGAGGCTCCAATGAAAGCCGGCTCTGTTAACTCTATCTAATGAATGAGGGCTGACTCAGCCCTCAAAAGAAATGCATCAAGTGTCCCCACAACTACCGGGCCCCGCTGGTCATGGTTAGGCTTACGTTTACTCATTTTGGCACCCCCTAGTATTAATGATAATAAGTGGCTACCTAATACAATGGTGCTCATTAAGCCCTGGCTCCAGATGTTAGAGGGGCAGCCCAGCCTCCTCCGGTCTCAGAGGGGCACTGATGGGCCTACCCTTGGCCCAGGCTTCACCCGGGCACAGCCCTGGCAAGCCTACTTGTCTCCCGCGCCACATAAGCCCTCTGATGCTTTATAATGGTAGCGGAATGGCCGATTTCTTGTTGTGAGGTCCCCCTTTACCCGCAATGCCAGTCGGGCCCTCGTCTGACCGGCATCGTAATAGGGTCCTTTGTTTCAAACACAATTACACTACCTCAGTGTATACCTGTAAAATTAAGAGTAAAACTACATACTGCACTTTGTTAATGATGCACAAAATAATTAATACACAAAAATTTCAACAACTCCAATCCCTGAAACTCAAAACTAAGAGAGTCCAAATGTAATGACGATAAAAGTACGGCATGGAAACAAAAAAAATCTACTTTACATACAAACTTCAAATTAGGATAGCCAAGCTAAACTACTACACTAGTTAAATTTCCCAAGCACTAGCTCAACAAGAGAACCTTTCAGAGTACTCCTCAAAAAGCTCTCAGCTCCTGTGGGGCATCCAGCCAATATTGAGCCTTCTCAACGTCCCGGTAATAATTTATCAAACATTTTCATTTCCAAAGTCAAACATACCTGCTCTGAAATTGATTCAGATATGACCATTTCCATGACTCTTGAGCCTTATATACCAGTCCCAGAAACTTAAGACAAACTGATTCTCCTCAAATAACTCATGGAGAAATATTTAAAATTACATCAACTTCTCAATCTTCAGGCTTACCTTCAGACAGCTGTCTGACATATATAATGACACAGCTGAAGCAGCAAGTAAACCATAGCCGCTAGTAAAGAAAGTCATTGTTCCCACCGAGTGACCCTACAAATATCATTGGATATCATTTCTGCCTTTTTATAGAAAGTACTGGACAGACATGACTTTACCCAATAACACATATTCATGGAGAGAAACATTAAGGCAGGTTTTAGACCAGAGCACAACACTGAAACAGTTGTCACCTTGGTCATTGGGGATCAGAGAAATAGATCCATCAGCGTGACAATGACGCTTTGTACTATTAGGCCTCTCTTCGGACATTTGCCCATCTGAAAGACACCGGTTTCAATTAATTGGATTTGAACTGTATTAATTCTTGCCAGAACACTCTCTGGTCATCTCCCTTCCCTCATTCAAATTCTCAACCTACAAAGTCTCCAATGGATTTGCCCACGACTCACCCTTTCTCTTCTACTCTTGAAATGTTTATCTGCTGTCTTCGGTCCCTTTACTAAATTCCATGCTGACAAAGTTCTATGTGTATGCTGAACACCCATTGGACTCAAAGGGCTTCATCCCCCCCCTGTCGTGTGTGCAGCCCGGGATGAGACAGCTTCCCGGACACACACAGCTGCATCCAAGCACTTCACAGGTCTTTAAAAGATCATTTGCATGTTAAAGAGGCTTTGTAGTTGCTTCACCTCTTCTAAAAGCACCTGCAGCTCCACTCTGACTATTACTTAAAATTTCAGGTCCCCCCCCCCCTCCCGAACTGTGGCTCTAGTTGCGCCTCTGATGCTGATATGACACAGATTTATTTAAAGGTAACAAATACTCTAGCCTCCTTTCCGCACATGTGATCATGCAAAGGGTGCCCTGGCCAACACCCACTGTTCACTGCTGGATGGCTTCTAGCTTTTCGAAACTCAGTCCTACCAAAACTGAGCTCCTCGTCAATAGATTCGCCTCAACCAAAAGCATCACTATCAGCTGGTCATGAATATTGGGGCTCTCCTGACTTTTCTGTGTGAAGTCTAGGAATTTACACAGAGTCTAATTTCTCTCTCGAATTCTTAGCATCCAAAACTTCCTGCTTTGTGTGCATCCATAGCTTGAGGAAAATCCCCCATTGATATTGTTTAAGACCAACAAAAGAAAAAGATGCCAAACTCATACAAAAACACACAAGAATAGCACAACAAATAAAATCAAAAATACAACCGCAGGTCTAATTTCGTTCAGCTGTTGAATTTACTCCACAATGGAGCCTTTTACAGGCAAGCAACATAACTTTTGAAGCCATCTTGAATGCAATGTATATTTTAAAGTAAAGTTTGCAAAGCATAATACAAATTGTGATTGCTAACAACATATTCCCAGGGCATTCGGCTCAAATATTTCATCATGCTAGAGACTTTTGAAGCCTTAGAGAGTGACTCTCCTCTGTGGCCATAAGGAACTGATAAATGTGTTCAGATAAGCATCACATCCCTTGTAGAACCCCATCCGGGGCTGGGGGGAGAGGTAAGTCCCATTTGAGTCTGTGCAGATATCAGGATAATTAACTTGATTGCACTCATGTTTTACAGAATTTTTAGTTCTGCAATAAATGCGGATAAATCCCTTACTTCCTATTAGGTGCACAGCGAATCTACAATATCGGTTTAAATGTGTAATGCTGTAATACAGTTGCAGGAAATAATGTGCGACGTGTTGATTACACATCTCTTGACATTACTGTCATCAAAGTGATCTCTCTTTGCAGGATGACAACAAATGGATGTAAGATCCAGATTGCTAAAATAGAATTGTGATGCTCGATTCAGTAGTTCTTTATTACAAATACAGCAGGTGTGAGCCAGTCTATGGGGCTCTTTTTTGACAACATTCTCTGTTCTACAACACAGGTGGCCCCGGCAGTCTGAAGATCACCTCCCCCGCGTCCTCCTCTTCTCACCAAATCGATCCTCTAACCGGTCCTCCTGTCCATTGCTCAGGGGAAGGAGGCTTCAGTGAAAAAACACAGGGTGAGCATGGCCTCTTATTACTTTTCGGCTACTACCATTCCTGTGGATAGTGAGATATTTTTCATCACGACGACATACTACAGTAGCATTCTCCTCTTGCCAACCTTCGGTACTCTGCCGTAAACATTTGAAAGATATTTGCATGTTACCTGTAAGTCTCTTTCATATAATGATTAGTGTGTTTTTGAAATATTTATAAAATGTGCATCAGTCAAAATATGTCAATCTAAGAATGCCCACTTTGAGTTTATTCACGTAATTAGCATTATATCCTTTACCACACCAACGCCTTTATTCCGTTTTTTATTTTTAATGAAGCTGCAGTCTGTATCTGGCCATGCCAGCTCAGTGTTTTTCTAGGGGGCTTTTATTTGACATTTCTGTGTTGCTTTACTCAACGCTGAGGATCATGAACACCACCTTAGTGAGTGAGAACAAAAAATGACTGAAAAATTGTCCAACAGTCGGTTCTGTTTATATTATTTTATGTGTTTGCCTTTTTAAGTAACCTACACCAATTAATCACAAAAGCTCCTGTCAATGCAAATTTTAATGCTGCTCTTTTTACCAACCCTCACAGCATGAGAGGCTGAGCAGCACTACCAAGGTTCAAACCTGTGAGTTCTGCAAAGAACCCCACAGTGGGCTCTCAATTCATGCTGTAGTCTCGCTGTTTAGGATCCATGGTCACCTTTCTTGGACATATGTTGCTATACGCAGTGCATACTGAGTTCGTAATTAGTTTGTTATCTAATCACCAGATATTAGCCGGGCATGACATGGAATGTTATATTATGTGTACCTAATTTATCAAATCATACAGCATTTCACTTCAAATAAATATAGCTCCTAGGCTACATGCGTGATGAAGTCTATTCTCACGCACTCTTCGCAACACACACAGTGACACTTGGGGCCTTATTTATGAAGGCCTTGCGCCACAGGTGCGTCACTTTTTCCCATGTTAAAAGTGACGCACCGGCGGCGCAAGGCCTTCATAAATAAGGCCCTTGGTGCGCCATGGTTCTAACACGTCATGAAATCTCGCGTGACATTTGGTGCACCGCGTTTCTAACACGTCATCAAAACTCACGCGCCTCTCACACACGTGCCATATAGGCCAAACAGCAAACCGCGTTCTTTCAGCCACGCGATTTTCGGCGTCAAGAACGTATTGCTCGTGACAGTGGTTCCCCACCTCACCAGGTTAGGGCTGGCCTTGGACGTGGATGAGCTGGGCCCGGGTCTGAGGCGCCAATATGACAAGGGGCGGTGCAGGAAGCTGCCCTACTTAATGTCATGCTCCTCCACCCCACTTGGTCTCCATAGGAGAGGATGTGGCTTAATGGCCAGAGCTAACGACTTTGCAGGTGGGGAACCAGGTTCCAGTGTCCGCTGGATGCCCTGTGATTCCGGGGAAAGGTACTTTTCAAGTTCCAACCATTGCTAAGGGGTGCTAATGTATAAAATGAAAACAATAAAAAAAATGTAGTTTATTTTTGTCCTGAGCACATATATTAAAAACTCTCTAGGAGGAACTCACAAGTCGGGTCATTAGCGATTGAAAGCAAAACGCTTACAGGGACCAGTGGTGAAGCGGGAATCCAAGAACAGCTCCTCGCGCTACATATATTTTTAACTTTAGACATGGGGAGAGAGATGAATTAATCTGTGCAGAATTTAATATGTTTGCTCAAGTGTTATAACCGGGACGAAAATCAACTGCCTGCTGCTCACACAAACAGCAGAACAAAACAGGCCAAAACAGGCCATCCTTAAGCATAACACGAGGCACTGAATGTAGGACAGGAGCTCTATCCCTCACAAGCTCATTCATTTCACAACACAGCCATGCCCTGGCTGACCAAGAACTTACAGGCTCTCATCTCCTGCAGCAGATCTACCCCTCCAGTTATACAGATCTAACAAGAGTCACCGTTCAAGAAGCAAATATATATTTCAGGTTTCACAAATACTACAGGGTCAGGCCTCACACAGCAGAGCTATCCTTCAAGTTACACAGATCTTACAAGATGTTCAGTTTTCAAATCTAACTTTTTACTATTTTAAATTCTTAGTTCATGTTAAACAATGAATCTGGCTCCTGCATGGTGCATGAACACTAAGGGGTCTATTAGCATGTCAAGCGGAACGCCACCGCCCGAATGGCAGTGGCAATCTGCCTACATTTACCCCCGCCCGCATCCCATTCCCCTCCCGCCATATCACGATGTCCGGGGGGCCGCGGCAGAAGGAAAGACTGTCCGCCGTTTTTCCACTGGTCAACTCGTTGACCGGCGGAAAGCATCTCCAATATGGCGGCGGTGTCTGCAAGACACTGCAATCCATATTAGGTTTCAGGCGGTGATCAGCCGCAGCCATGGAAAAGCATGAAGTCTTTGGCATTGGGGCCCCCAGTGCGGGCCCCTTAGGGTGTTGGGAGGGTGGGGGGTGCACATGGAGGTACCTATGGTACCCCCCCTGCATTTGCATGCACAACGTGGCAGGCACCGCGCAGTGCCTGCCACGTTGTGCATGCAAATACTCAAGGTGCATCCACAGCATTGTGGCGGGCGGTGCTGTGTGCACAATGTTGTGAATGGGTGATGCCACCGCGACCGTGGCGGTGGCATCCAGCACCACTGGCGGCCGGTCGCAGCACCGCTAGGGTGGCCATCGTAATAGGCCCCTAAGTCTTCCTAGGACCAGTTGAATTACACAGCAAAGGAGGACCGAATTATGAGGCAGGATAGGCTAAATCATATGGCAAGAAAAGGCAAATTATGCGGCACACTGCACCACATTGTATGTTAGCATTGGCACGTTATTTTAGAACTTTTATACATTAACATTATCTGGGCAAAGGTTTCATCTCCTTGGCAACAGAAAGGTGACCAGTCAACATTTGCAAAGGCCCTTCCACTGTACAGCAACAAGTGTCAAAACGTTTCTAGTAACTTTTGATCTGTTTGAACAAGGAACTAATTTTTTTGTTAAAATATGCCAGTTATTCAGCAGATTATGAATTATGCGCCAAATGTAGAAAATCTATAATTATGCAGAAAACCCTCCTCCATTTTTCTCATCGCACTCTCCTCTCTTCCTGGCTTTCCTCCCACTTTCTCTTTGACTGCTGCCTCAGTCTCAAACTGCGAGTCAAGAAGCAGAGTGATTCAAAGGAATGGGGCAGTCTTTTTTGTCATGTGATCCCACGTCACACATGTAATATATGAAGCTAATTTGGGCTCTGGGTCAACAGCATGCTAGGACTTTCAGGCGCCCACGTTTTTGGTCTGCACCGTTCTTCCCTCTGACACAATTTAGAGGTAACATGTATGATGCCCAAATAAAATAACAAGACACCTTTGTGTGAAAAGCGACACTACAGGTTTCAGAATGCAAAGTGTCACTAACTAAAGAACCAGTGCTGGCTGAAGGGAATGGTCAGGTAGGGGACTAGGCTAGGGCAGTTCTCTGATCTCTCACCATCCCTGTTCACACAGGCACCCCAATCATCACAGTGCCTGTTCACATCTGGTGTACAGGACACGTTCATTGATGGCAGAACAATGATTCGAAAACAAAAATACAACTCCCAGAATGCAATTCTTTGTTAAATGGCTAGACCGGAACCGTGCCATTATGTGGCAATCCTACTGCAAAAGTGATGCTCACCTCTAACTGTCCTTAGCACACTCAGGTTGGAACAGAAAATCATATCTTTTAATATAAAAATGTAAGCTCAAATGCAACAGGAAGGGCCGCTGTTCTTGTGCAAAGAAGGCAGCAGTGGCCTCAGGCGCAGCTGCAAAAAATGAGGATATATATATATTTTTTGACATTTCAGGTTTGTTCTGGTTTCCTTTCTTACATGTTTAAACAGGTAGCCGGTGACTCTTGCTGGTAAGTATCTGCATCCTTCTGTACAAGGCCTGTGTATCGAGGCTCCAAAAAATGTTTAGTGAGTTATAAATCTTTCAGTGACTCTTCTTGCATGTAACCAACCTCTTGTTGCTGAGTGAGCAGAGACCGGCAACCCATTTAAAACCAGTGGCAGCGCGAGGTAAGCTGAGCTCCCCTTTCCTTTCAGTAATACATGATCACGCTGCAGGGAATGCCTCTCCTGACATGGGGGCTGTGATGAAGGGGCAAGACAATGAGAGCTTTGGGGGGAGGGGGAGTCAGCTGGAACAGACTGAAAGCAGAGAGAGAGTAGTAAACAGCTAGAATTAGCGCAAGAGACACAGTTTATGTTTATGTATTTATTTTTATATAGCGCCTATATCACCGTTCGGTCTCAGAGCGCTTGCGGGGAGCTGGACTAGAGGTAGACAGACAGGGGGATTTTATCAATTCAAAAGAGCCAAGTTTTAAGATTTAAGTGGCACCGTAGCCTAATAATGTGAGGGGCCCTTTGTATCACAGCTTTGCTCCATGTAAAGAAGAAATGTTATTTTACTGACCTTGCAAAAAAAAGGCAATGCCCATTAGGGAGACGAGGCCATTACACGCTGTGGACTGTGATGGCCAACCAAAATGTTCTCTTAGAGAAATCGCCAGGAAGGGAGCTTAGCAAACAAGGAGGGGCATTTGCACAAATGCACCAATAACACACCAGCGTTTCTGAATGCCACAGCTGACAACTAATGGCAATAAGTGGCTGTGCCCAAACCCATACAAGAGGCTGAAACTAATGAATGTGCCCTGGTTGTGTAACGTAACTAGTGCTCATGTAAAGCGCTCCAATACCATCGGGTAGAATTCACGCTATGTATTAAACCACACAAAAAGAAACCAAAAAACATTGGGTCTCATTAAAGACTTTGGGCCCGATTCACAGAACTAACTTACGACAAAATCCTAAACTTTCTACCATTTTGGTATTCACAGAAGGCACTTACTCATTTTGGTATTCACAGAAGGCACTTACTCATTTTGGTATTCACAGAAGGCACTTACTAATTTCGGTATTCACAGAAGGCACTTACTCATTTCGGTATTCACAGAAGGCACTTACTCATTTCGGTATTCACAGAAGGCACTTACTAATTTCGGTATTCACAGAAGGCACTTACTCATTTTGGTATTCACAGAAGGCACTTACTCATTTTGGTATTCACAGAAGGCACTTACTAATTTCGGTATTCACAGAAGGCACTTACTCATTTCGGTATTCACAGAAGGCACTTACTCATTTCGGTATTCACAGAAGTTAGGAGTCCTAACTTTAGGACTCCTAAATGGCTTCTGTGAATACCGAAAGTCTTAAAGTTAGGATTTTTATCAGTTTAGGAGTAGTAAAGTTAGGAGTCCTAACCCAGGCGCTCTTCAGTAACGCCCTGGCTGGACCGAATAGAGCTGGAAATATGAACAAAACGGCTCTAGAGTGTATGGTGGGAAGCCATATTCCAGAATAGTATAGAAGCCTAAAAGTTTGACAGCCATATAAGGCATACAGAGGGTACTTTATTCCTCGTGCTGATTACAATATTGGATTCAAATGCCAAAAAGGTCCAGGGATGGGTTTTATCAATCCTGTGAGACATATATAAAAAAATTATAAATCATATGATGTCAAGGCTTGTAAGTGTTTTATCATTGTTGCGATAAGGCCTATGGCGGATTTTCCTTATTTTTATGTATGTGTGTTGATTATTAGTCTATTGAGAGAAGCTGGATAGGC
This sequence comes from Lissotriton vulgaris, assembly GCF_964263255.1. Lineage (NCBI taxonomy): Eukaryota > Metazoa > Chordata > Amphibia > Caudata > Salamandridae > Lissotriton > Lissotriton vulgaris. The sequence continues at coordinate 83,124 of NW_028254370.1, read as the reverse complement.
GACCAATCTGTTTTATGAAATCCTGAAAATTGCCAGAAAGACCTGGTGTCATCATTCGCTTGTATTTGAATAAGGCCTGTAATGTATCAACATTAATGGCAGAAGGTAAGTTACCTTATTTCTAGTGTTGGTTTCTAAACTTTTTTGAAAAACTGGATGAGTGACCAGTCCATTTTTAATGATCCTATGCAAAGACGTCAGAAAGGCAAAGTGTCATCACTTTTTGAAATTAATTATAACACATTAGTTTCAGTTATATCAATTAGAGGATCACTGACTAAAATAATATTGTATTCATTTAAAAGAAAAAGTAAAACAAGAATTTGATCAAGATATGATCACATGATCTGGTAATCCCAAGTATGTTAAATGTTCATTATTTTTTTCAAAAACATGTCTGAGTATTAAGGTCTGCTATTATGGTGTAACCTATTCATGGCCTTATCTGGTTTCAGGAATTATGTAAAGTTCCTTTGCTCTATGTCAACACAGATATTGGTTCTATTCTGAGGTGAAACTGCCAGTACCTGCAAAGAGAGATAATAGTTCTCCCCGCCCCTCTAAGCTTCCGAGCCTGTCTCAACGAGAATCAATTCAATTGTTCCTAGTAAAAAAGATAGACATGAGGGATGTGTAAAGTTAACCCTCTGTAAGAAAGATAAAAACGAGTTCAAAGTTAAAAAGATATTAATGATAAAATATGCTTTTGCAAGCGGATTGCGTCTCAGCCTGAATTGAGAGCCCATTGGGTCCGTCACATAATTAAACTTTACATTAGTTTTAGGTGGTCAGTTTTTTTTCAATTTTAGTAAGTGATGACTATACTTACTCCCAAACAAGGGTTTCAGTCACGTGGTAGCAGGGCTATTAGTATGTCTCTGTAAGAAAGGTGGGGGAAAATGAAAGCATATTTTCAAACCCATTGTCGAGAGAGAAAACATTCCTGTTCTTTTTGATGTGAGAGCTGCATGCAATTTACTTACACTAGAAAGATTTATTTTCGGTGTGAAAGGGGCTCTGATATGTCCCTGTAAGTAAAAATCAAGAGGAAAGTCAATTTGAAGACTATTAAAGTCGATATGTTAATATTAACGTATCGCACCAGCCCAGGACTTTTCACCTCCCGGGATACTCCTCCCCTACTCTCCAGATGCAGGGCAGCCTGGTGCCATCTCAACCCCTCCCTGGGTCAAGACCTCTCCCAGCTCCTCTCACTTTTCAGTTCCAGACAGACAATCCACATTTCAGCAGAGACGCACAGAAATGCCTAGGGCACAAAACTCAGCCGAATTCTAAAAGAGTGGTTTCTGAATATACAGTGATAAAACCACATCACAGAAAGATGTGCATGACACTGTGAGCTCATACATACTAAACTTCACCTCTCCATTATAAATTGACAGGAAAGTAGGCTAACAAATACAACACCCAGCCTCCCCCATTCTGTCCTATGGGCAGGATGGCCTTTCAGCAGTGAAAAACGAAATGGAGGGCTTTTTACTGTCAGAACATAGCACATACCTCAGTTTATGTTCTGTCTTTTACTAACACTGCACCCTGCCAGGGGCTACCTGGGACCTACTACAGGGGTGCCCAATGTGTATGTAAAAGGGAAAGTCAGGCCTGACAAGTGGTTGCACTTGTCAGGATAACATGCTAACGTAGCACTCATCACGCAGGCCCTACACTGCAGGCCTGAGTTTCCTTTTCCGCGTGACTTTGTATTACTAGTCCTGGCACACACAGTGCACTAGGGTCTTTACTAGTAAGGCAAACATAACAATCATGGCCAGCCAATCCCAATTACATTTTACTTAGGGAACACTTGTACTTTGACACTGATCAGCAGTGTCAAAGTACCCCACGCATCTAAATTGGTATCTCTATGTCAGGAAAACGGTGTAGGGGGAAAGCAAAACGTTTAAGAAACTTTAGCCAAAAAGGCCAAGTACTACACAACCCTCTCCCAGCCAAAGGCCAGGGTAGCCCAATCATTACTTTGATGGACTTTCCGGCTTTGGGCGTTAGAACAGGATGCAGGCCCTCTAGCACAGGGATACCCTCCTGTTCCTCACCTTCCTACCCCCAGGGGGACTTCTTGATCACTACCACCTGAGCCAATAATGCTGTTACATGGATCCCTTCCGGCTAGGGTGACCCCTCCAGGGGTGCTGGACCCACGCAAACCCCTCCCTGGAGTGGTACCCTGGGGAGACCCATCAGTCAGGATACTACCTCCAATTATCCTGTCCTCTAGGTTAAGCAGGGGTTTACCTTGGTCACTTCTAGGAGACCCAGCCCTACTGGTTGAACACTGTCCCCATGGTGTCTCCACTTGGGAACACAACCCTCTCTTAACCTTCCATTTATTTTTCTGGGCCTGCCACTTAGGAATGGCACCCACAAACTTCAGGATGGCAGGAGCTCTGACTCCTGACTCCCCTCGCCCTCCTAAGGCAATGTGTTTTTCCCCAGCTGCTGGCAACTAGGCATGAGGCCTCCAACCAGGGGCTTTCCTACACCCCCTAGTTTCCTGGGTGGTGTGGCTGATCCCTGGGGTGCTTCTCACTCTGCCTCCCCCTCTTTGGAGACAAGGGAGTAGCCAGCAATCCCTCCTCCCTACTCTAGGATCTCCTCACGCCACCTGGCCCTTCATACCTCTCTGGGGCCCCTTCAGGCCCCTGTACCCATGACCAGGGGTTCAGTTCTCGTGCAGGGCTCCCGGGAATCAAAGATCCCACACCTTAACCCGGGGTGGCGCAATCCTGGAAAATAATTTCTGAGCCTAGGCTCCCCTGGGGCTAAAACTGATAACCCCTCCAAATCATTTACCATGCTAACCACTACCCAATCTTCAAGTGCCCGCTTGTAATCATCCACCATGGGCACTGGCTGTGCCATGCCACTAATCACACTGGACTCTGCTTGTCTACCCTTAATGTCCAGTTCCCTCATGCTTAACTCATGAGCGAGAAGAATCCTCTTCTCCTCCATGGCGAGAGCATTCCTGCTCTCCTCTGCTTGTGTTTTAAGTTTTAACACCTCCAACTCATGCAGCCTGACTCTTTGGTTTTTCTCCAACTACTCTGGTGAGAAACTCCTCCATGAATGGCTACTACCAATCCCTATGGCTGGTTCCTCCACTGGCACATCCTGTGGATCAAATCCATTACCTGTGTCATCCTCATCCACCTCACCATCACCTGTCTCCTGAGCCTCACTGACTTCCCACCAGGCCCACAAGGCCACCTCCAGCTCCTCCTTCTTGGCACTACTCTTCATGGGGCATCCCAAAGCCCTGTAGAATTTCCTCAGCTGATCATCCTTGTAGGTAAACAGTGCCTCAATGTCAAACTCTAATTGTGCAGCCTCAGCCTCACCAGCTATCTGGCTCTCCCCCTGAGACATGATGTGTGTGGATTAAAGATTACTCAACAATAGAACCACCAAATAAAAAACATTATGTTGTTGCATCGCGGTCTGCAATCAATTTATGATGAACACCAATTACTGTGAGTGATTTTGCATATACGTGTTTACTTTATTTTAGGATTGCATCCCACCGCTCTGCCGCCAAAAGTTGGAAGTGGGAATCCTTAGTACTTACAGTTGCCACCAAATGCTAGAGGCTGGAGGCTGGAGTCCCCAACCCCTCACTTCAACGTTAGGCTAAGTGAGATAGCCCCACTCACCCCCTTAGTATCTTGGCATGAGCAGCTAGGCTTATCTCCAAGGCACGAGTGTACAGTATGTGCAACCACTCCCACAGTAACCCAATGATGTCACCACAAATAGACTTCACACAAGTTTTGATAAATGAGTATAATGTTTATAATAGAAATTATATGATACAACCACACTATACAATATCAACATATAAGATTGGGTAGTATTTTTTTCGGTGGGTTGGTAGGTTCTAGTCCCAACTAACCCTTCTAACCAACAGTTAAGCTCACTTCTAACCATTTCCCAACAGGTTAAGCAAGTCGAATTGCTAGAATCACACGTTGCAAAAGGAAAAAAATACTGCAATGCATAACAATATTCTCTTGTACAGAGAAACAATGCCAGACGTAGCGCCACAGTCATGTACTTTGCATTTGAAGGAATAATGCAATTCCAGTATTCGCCACATAGTGGGATTACTGAGAGGTGGACACAGGCAAGCCCCCTTCCTCCACCACTGTGCAAAGGCACTTCCTGGCATTCTCTTGCTTGAGGGATGAAGTCCCCTTGACTCATGAGTGTCTCTGCGGCCAACTTGCCCTCCTGTAACCTCCTGTAAGCCCAACACAGCAGGATTGCTGAGAGGGGTTGGAGGATACGCCCCCTTTTCTCACCACTCAGCAAACACCCCTCCTGGTGCACTGCTGTTTAGGGGATAAAGTCCACTTTAGTCCTGAAGTCCTCAGAAACTCATGGGGACCTCATCGCTCCACCAGCAGTGCTCAAGAGGTGCATTTGCAGAGTTTTGTAAAAAGGGGAATGGACTCAGACTAACTCTCAGCTATCCCACTGTGTGGTGCTTACTGGATGAACCTGATGGGCTAGTTGGCACCTAAGGCCCATTAGGATCGAATGGGACTTAATCCCCCAACCCAGAACATGCCACAAGGCTTGTTTGCACAGTGGTGGGGGTGGGGCCTCTAGTGAGTTGCTGGTTTTTGTCTTTTTTTATTTTAGGAAGGGGGCAGTGTGGCCCTGCTTCCCTTAACTATTTCCCCCAGGGCCTGGCCCCCTTTTCATTGAAAAAATAAATTAATACAAAGGGAGGGGGGCTAGGGCCCCCCTCCTGAGGCCCATTCTGCCCCGAGGGAACCCTAACCCGAGGTCCAGATTTTTTATTATTTTTAGTTTTAAGGGAGGGGACCATTTGGCCCCCCTCCCCTGGCTGATTGCGAGTCCAGGGACCCCATCGGCTGGGGCTGGGCCATTTACATTTTTTTTAATTCAGGTTGGGGGCCAAGTGACCCCCCCTCCCAGGACATTTTTGGCCCCAGCAACCCATCACCCGGGGCGTGGCCATCCTTAAATGGACCGCAGGGGGGAGCCTGAAGGCCCCCGCACTCCCAGCCAGCTATCACCTCCTGTAGGGGCCGGCATTGCTTTTTACCCCCAGGGAGCTGCTTGCATGCAGCTCCATGGTGGTAAAAAGTAAAATGTATTCACTTTGAACAAGCAAGAGCAAAGCTCTCGCCTTGCCGTAGCAAATGGCAATGTCCCGGTGCTGTAGCCAGTCCTGGGGGGTTGTGGTCCTCAGAGCTAAGTAGGGCTCCAGGAGGGGAGCCGCACGGCCCCACGGTCCCCTCCCTTTGTGTGTAAAGCCCCAGGGAGGTGGTGGTGCCCAGGAATGGGGGTCCGCAACAGACCCGGCCCTTAATTTATGTTTGCCCCGGGGAAGTGGTGGTCCCCGGGACAGTGTGGGGAGAGGCAGGAGCCCCCAACATTTCTTTGTTTAAATTGAAGCCCTGGGGAGGTGGCGGTCCCACGGACTTGGGTGGCCCGAGGCCCCCCTGCCTGTAATAAAAGTAATGCCCTGGGGAGGGAAAGGTTCTGGGGCAGTGTGGGGGGCAGGAGCCCCACATATATTTTAGATTTAAAGCCCCGGGGAGGTGGCAGTTTCTGGGGCTTGGGGGGGGGGGGAACATGGTCCCCTACCCTTAATAAAATTAATTCCCTAGGGAGGTGACGGTCCCCAGGGCTGCGGGGGCACCACGTGCTCCCACCTATGAGGAGCCAAACCCAGACTTGCTTTGTGAAAGGGATGCCAACCATAACGATGGATCCCACTGAATGTTGGCAATACTGATTAAATAAGCAGATATGAAAAAAAATTATAGAAGAAATGGATGCCTTGCTTTTAATCCTCAATGCGGAACCTGATCAAGATAGAGTCACCAAAAGTCTTGCAGAAATGAAAGAAAGATTACGAAAATTAGAAACAACTATTAAAGAGAGAAAAGCGAAGACATTTTTGAGGGATAAGTAAGACTATGATAGAGGGCAAATATACACCTTTGCCAAAAAATTTGACTCTATTAGGAAGCAAAAATTGTCAAATGCAACTACACCACTTCAGAAACCACAATCAGGACAGAGCAGTCTTCAAAATTCTGAAGTGGATACGGATTTGGAAGATGACCATACAGTCAAGACCAACAGATCAGTGCCAACAGTAGTGGATGAGTTTGTTTTTTTAAAGGAAGAAAGACGTTCAATTTAAGACCAAGGCCAGCAATACAGACAATCAAGCCGCAAAGAGGAAGAGGCAGAGGCACAAGAGGAGGAAAGATGCAACAAGGAGGAGAATCGCAAGAGAAGACGAGAAACAACAAGTAGTTAACAGCAATTCAGCCTCCATTGTAAATCTCACGACAATTGTATTGACAGAACAAGAACAAGAAATCCTAAAATTGGGGTTATCTCTCTGTCCAGAAGAAGACATTGATTATGTGCAAACAAGAATCAGTCTATTTAAATTTGTACAAACTATGAAATTACGCAAGCATTTTCTTTTAAATCCCTCGACCAGGCAACAATCAAGGGCACAAGGAGATGTAATGACACAGAGAGAACTAACAGTAGATGACATGAACCTGATGTTAGAAATGAGAGAAATTGAAAGAGGCCAGCAGTTTGAAGAAAGGAACATTATAGCGCCTTTAATAGCATACAAAGAGAGTGTAGAGATACAAGGAGCCGCTGCAACCATTTCAGGCCCAATTCCAAGTTCACACCAATGACTGGTAGAGACTCTACTGATGTGTATAATGAATTGGTTATCAATGAATTGAAGAAATTATGTGTTGACACTGGCAAAGAGGAAAAAACAAAAATACAAATTAACTTAAAGCACAACAGTCAGCATACTATGCATTAACTAAAACGCTCAATGAGAATGACAGCTGCATAGTTAGGAATGCTGATAAAGGGGGCGATGTAGTCCTATGGGACAAAAAATGTATTTACTGGAAGCATTGAAACAATTGAACAACAGAATGTGATATAGTAAAGTCATAGAAAATGTAATGCTTGAAAGTTGTTGTAACTATAACACAGAACTAGAGAACTGGTACAATGAAGGCCTCCTGAATCATGATGAATATATGTTTTTGAAAATAGATCAACCAGTGACACCAGTTTTTTATTTGATACCCAAAATTCATAAAGCCATCAATAATCCCCCAGGTCGCCCTATTATATCTGCCATAGGGAGTGCGTATGAAAAAACTTTGAAATATGTAGATTCTTTTTTATCAGAGTTAGTACGAACACTCCCATCATTTATCCAAGGATCAAGTGATTTTCTTAGGAAAATGTATGATCTTCCGTGGGAAGAAGACTATCTCTTGATCACAATCGATGTGTCAACACTTTATACTAGAATTAGGCACAACGATCGCCTTCAGGCGGTCAAACATGTCTGAAAAATAATTTCTTCCTTTTTAATGATACCCTGTACCATCAAATCTGTGGCATGGCAATGGGCACCTTCTTCACCCCAGATATGCTAATTTGCATATGGGCTGGTGGGAGGAGCAGGTGATCCAGATGCAGTTTCAATCAGAATGGGAACATAACATAATGCATTGGAGTCCTTACATCGACAAACTATTTCTGGTATGGAAAGGTTCAGAGAATGAGGCCAAGCTTTTTATTGAGAAAATTCAAAACAATACCCTCAATCTTAGTTTCACTAGTGTAATCAGCAAATATACTGCGAACTTCCTGGACATTACAGTATATATCCAGAATGATAGGTAAGCAACGAAGATGTATAGGAATCCAACAGCTGGTAATACATTGCTACATGCAACCAGCTTCCATCCCAGCAACCTCAAAAGGAGCATTCCTTTTGGGGAATGTTTGAGTACTAAACGCAACTGCAGTGATGATGAAGAGAGTAAGAAAGAACTTGCCCTTTTACGGTTCAGATTCAGAAGTAGAGGGTACCCTAATAAATGGATAGATAAAGCAATGATCAAAGAAGAGAAAAAGAAACGGGAAGAGATCTTGTTTGACAAGAAAAAAGACAATGCACATATAAAGGAAAAGCCAGACCCGGGTAACCAGTGAAGGTTTGTAACCAAGTTTAGTGCTCAACAGCATAAGCTTAGAAATATTGTTTTCAAACATTAGCATATAATCAGAAATGATCCTAGACTAGGTAAAGTTGTTCCACAAAAACCGCAGATAACTTTTCAACGAGTGAAATCTTTCAAACAACTCTTAGTAAGGAAAACCCAGAAACCTCAACCAGTGGAAACCACATGGCTTGATAAAAAGAAAGTGTTCCTGAAATGTCCAAAATGCAAGGCTTGTAGGCATGAAGTTAACACCTCCAGATATAGGTCAAATCTATCTGCAGAAATGAAGAACATTAAAGGAAAGTTTACGTGCAAAACAGATTTTGCTGTCTACGAACTCCAGTGCCCATGTGGCCTGAGATACGTAGGCAGCACAATCCTGGAGGTACATAAAAGGGTGCTGCAGCACGTTCGAGAAATAAAAAATGGAGATCGAACATATCCTGTTGCTCGGCACTTTGAAAGATTTCATGACAAGGATAGTATGGGTGTGACGTACTACGTGATTGATGCAGTAGCAGCAGATAAACGCTGGGGCAATAGAGTAAATAAATTGAGAAAACTTGAGTCCCGCTATATCACAGTACTGAACTCTATGTACCCGGAAGGTCTGAATGTGGAAGAAGATCTGCATACACACTTAAAGGAGTGAGTTTTGGTAAAATGTATTTAATAAGCTGTTTGTAAAAAGATAATCATGTTGTGCACAAGGGAATGGTGCGTTATTTGATAATCAGGTTTTAGCATATAGCAGCTCCAGAAGGGCCGTTGAAGGTAATGCCCACTTGGGCTCTATTTTGTAAGATACCTCAGGTCATAAAATCTACAATGTGGTACGTAAATTGTTATGAAACATATTTTGGGCAAGAAACAGACTGTGTATATAATTGCATATATAGCTTTCTTTCTCTAATGGGAATGGCATGTGCGCCGATCACTATTGCCTACTTGGGCTGTACTCTGCATACATTTACTGTATGAGGAACTGGCTAAAATTCAGAAATGCAAATATTGTGGAAGAACTAATATTACATAACCTAGATCAGTAAAGTATTGATGTAACAGACTATCTGCAGGCCGTTTGAGAGCTCTATACATCAGAAGGTGTGAACCATCGCCTCCGAGATTATGCATCCAAATACAATTTTTGTAAATTGGGTAAATACATTTATTTGCGGTAACTTTGCCAATTGACGTAAGAGATAAATTGCCAATAAAATGAATTCATTTATTGAGAAGGGGATAAAACGCGTAAACCTGAAGTGTAGTCTTTCTTTGTTATTCACATTTGTGTGTTTGCCACGTGATAAGGAACTTGTATGGATTTGAAATAGCTGTTCTGTGATGCTCACTTCATCGGTGAGCAAGGAGCGAGGATCTCCGAAACGCGTACGACAGGAGCCAAATAAAGATCTGTTTGGATACACCCTACATGGCGTCGTCCTTTTCTGCTGTGGAAAACTTTGTCTAATGTTACGGACCTGCTCCTTGAAGGTGCGAGCAGACGACGCTACTCATGCTTGGCTGGCAACCATTTAGTGTCAAGGAGATAAAGCGAAGGAATATATATATATATATATATATATATATATATATATATATATATATATATATATATATATATATATATATATATATATATATATATATATATATATATATATATATATATATATATTCACAACAGATTCAAAATTTCAATGCACTCTCAGAAGCCAGGATTATACAAAGTGTTGTTTTTTGCTTAACGCGTTTCGGAAGCCCTTGCTTCCGAAACGCGTTACAGCAATAAACAACACTTTGTATAATCCTGGCTTCTGAGAGTGCAATGAAATTTTGAATCTGTTGTGAAGAAAATATCTGGCGGGGCTCTGCCAGTAACAACGCGCCACCTGACTACGGGTGGTTTCCCCCGAAAACGAGCCGCAGAGAATGTAAGCATATATCTTTGCATAGCAGCGTGAGCAAGGGCATCCGTGCTCGAAACGCGTCGCTGACAAATGGCTGTGTGAACTGCAATAAAATAAATACTATTTGCCTGCCAGATTGGTGGTTCGTCTTTTCCTTCCTGTGGTTGGCGTGGAGGCTGTGACCGCGTACGCAGAGCTAAAGTGAGGGAATCCTGTGTTCTCATATATATATATATATATATATATATATATATATATATATATATATATATATATATATACATATATATATATATATATATACATATATTCACCAATAATCCTGAACTGCAGCTAATACTCCGCAGTATCCCAGGTACAGACCACCAAAACGCAGTAAATCAAGTTTTCAGTGCTTTATTAATCCGTCTGTCAGTATATATATATATATATATATATATATATATATATATATATACACGAAAGGTTCCCAAAATTGAAGACACCAAGCTCGGTGTGTGTTGCAATATTTATTGGCAAGGCAGTATCACCAAACCAACTCTGTGAGCACACAGTTCCTAATCCTGCCATTAAATCCATATGCGTCCCGGACATCCTACGCCCTTTTCACTGGAATGGCTGACATGGGGTAGTGGCAACATATAATAGTTCTCACATACAACATTTTAAATACTGCCGCTGTGGTCGTGTCCACTTGTCCTGACTATATGTCTTGTTAAGAGAAATTTATAATTTTTTTTCCCCCTCCCTCATGCTCCGCCCTGTGTGGGGATACACCAGGGCGTATTGTAAGCAGGCCCGATGATGTAGCATGTCACATACCTTGGTATGTGAGTGAGGGCAGTTTTCTCAAATAGAGTGATTTGCCCTATTGGGGCCCTCTCTGTTTGTACATTTCATTTATGTTACCCACTCTACACATCCCCCATGTGCGTATATTTGAGGTTCTTGGGGGTCTGGGGTGGTAGAGTATAAACTGAATTGACCCTCACCCCTCTTTCGTGTTTGAATGCTGTGGTTGTTTTTCCATAGTGCATTGTGGTAAAGTGAGTCTCCTTCATCAGATATAAAATACCAAAATTGGTCACTGAGTTGCTTATGAGATTGCCGTTGTGCTGTGAATGTCCTCTGCCAATAGATACGTCGGTCCTGTTGCGTCGTATTAGTGACGGCACATTACCCACACATCCACGGGGGTGCACCCTCGTGACCTGGAGAGGCCGCTGTCTAATGCATACACAAAAGCTTCCCAAAAATGAAGACGCCACGCGTGGCATGTGTTGCAATATTTATTGGCAAGGCAGCATCACCAAACCAACTCTGTGAGCACACAGTTCGTAATCCTGACATTAAATCCATATGTGTTTCGGGTGCCTCCGCCCTTATTCACTGGAATGGCTGACATGAGATAGTGGCAACATATAATAGTTCTCACATATAACATTTTAAATACTGCCGCTGTACAATTTTCAAGAGTAATCAGCATCGGGAAGACTTTGATCTTTTAACTTCAACTGCGACTCCACTGTGTTTCACAGTACAAGAGACTGTTAGGGGAATACATGGTCTAACTACCAACAAGGCCCCGGTCCGGATGGATTGCCTGCCGGACCTGTTTAAGTCCAGCATCCCTTTCTGGGCTCCGGTTCTCACGGCTGTAATAAACGCAGCGGTGACAGCTGGATGCCCAAGAATTTGGGGTCTCTCGACTATAGTCCCCATTTTTAAGAAGGGCGACCGCAGTAGCCCGTTATGTTACAGGCCAATCTCTTTACTGAATTCAGTAGTTAAAGTGGTAGGGGGTGTAATTCTTAACAGGTTATTTACTTTGGCTAAAGAAAACAATATCCTTTCACCCATACAATACGGGTTCAGACCAGATCATTCGACCATTACGCAGTGCCTGAACCTATACCTTATTCTAAGTAAATATACACTGGCGAGACAAGGCACTGTCTACATGGCCTTTATGGACTTGTCGTCCGCTTTTGACTGTGTAGACAGAAGCCTATTATGGGCCACTCTGCTGAGAATGGGTGTAGAGAGGAACCTTGTCAATTTCCTCGCTGATCTGCATACAGATACAAGGGCGAACGTCCGTTACTCCCAAGACCTTAATGTAACGGATGAATTTAAAATAAATCGGGGTGTCCGACAAGGCTGTATCTTGGCCCCTTTTTTATTCAACCTGTATATTAACGAACTGGAGGAATTTCTTTTAAACGTAGAAGCAGATTACCCCTTAGTTGAGCGCAAAGGGGTACCTGTATTACTCTACGCCGACGATGCTGTTCTTATTTCTAGAACAGCAATCAGCCTCCAGAAACTATTAAATTCCTTCCACAAATTTATGGAGTCACGTGGTTTAAGCATAAATAACTCTAAGTCCTACGTTATGAAAGCAGGTAAGGGTATTCTGAAACCTGACTATTTCAGTATAAATGGGGAGAAAATTCCATCAACCAACTCCTTCTCTTACCTCGGGGTCCTGCTAGATCACAAGTTATCATGGGGCCCAGCAGTCTCCAAGAAGAAGGGAGAAACAACAAGGGTCAATGCGGCCATCCTTGGCTTTGCAAAAAAAATCGGCAATTGCCCGTTGGCCGCATTGCTTAAATTGTACCAGGCAAAAAGCGTTGCTGTTGCCTGTTATGGGAGTGAGCTCTGGGGCTATCGTAAGATTAAAGACCTAGAGGTCACAGAAAATAACTTCCTAAAAAAGATCCTGAGACTGCCCAGGGGTACTGGGAACTACTCAGTACACGAGGAGCTGGGGGTGCCCTATTTAGGCGACAGAATAGCAGTAAGCCCAGTCACATGTTGGTTGAACTGCTGGCTGAACAATGATATTCCATTAACACATGCCCTACTGAAAGAAGCTTTACAGCTAGATGGGAGATTTAAGGTACCGTGGGTGAAGTATATAAAGGACAGCCTAACGGCAATTGATCGACAGGATCTGTTTTATGCCCCAAACACAATTACAAAATCCGATGTGAGCCTGGTTAAGAATGCCATAGTTTTGTTAAGATGCACCGACAGAGAAGAGGTCGAGATACAGAAGGTCAGTGTTAGGAAACACCTATTGTTAAAAACATGCTTGCAAACAGAACCTTACCTGACATGGCCTATGTCCAGCTATGAACGGTTTCTGCTAACAAGGTTCCGCTTTGACCTCTATCATCTCCTATTGGCAGTCCCAAGTGGTGCTCAACGGGGCGAAGTGTTGCCAGCTTGTGGCTGCGACGGAAAGTCTCCTCAAGACCTGGCACACTTCCTTTTTATTTGCCCCTATTACTCTACTCCACGGAAATTATACCTTAAACCGTGCCTTAAAAAAATGAGTTTCACACAAATTAAACCCGCACTTTATTACTTACAACTACTGAATAGTGATTGCACTTTGTTTGTATGTAACTTTTTAAAAAAAGCCATCTGCTTCAGGAAAAGCATGGATGGCTAACCACGCTGCAAAAAATTTTAGGTGCTTTTTAAGATTACAGTTATTTATATTTTTAATCATATATTGCCCATGCTCATATTGTCTGATATATAGTACTGTTTACTGTGTCATTATTTGCCATTTGAAAATGAATTGTGTGTAATGTTTTTAACTGTGTGCTCATAAAATGCACTTTTATGATTGTAAAACCTACAATCGAATAAAGATTATGAACTGAACTGAACTACTGCCGCTGTGGGCGTGTCATCATAGTGGTGGGCTTGAAACATCTCAGACAGCGGCACATAACTGAAGCACACACTACAAGACCCACAAACTAACGCTGACTCATTCGAGCCGCACATTGGAGGGCCCATATTTTTAAGTGGAAGGTGTGGCCTCTATGCCAAAGTCACTGTTGCGCCGCTGAAGAGTGCAATGAGCAAGTAACGCGTCCGGTGTGAATTGACAGGCATGCTGTAAACTGGATCCGCCTGACGATCTGGCTTTTACCTCATGAAGGTTGTTGCAGTGGATGTCAGAGTGCATATCCAATAGATGGAAACCTTGGAGCTTTGATTTATACACGGCCTCCCAGCTGCAGGAGATGCACCACCCGGAAATTTGGGGCCACGGAATTCCAAATTACGAAGTCTCAATGTGGAGGCATCCATGGAGGATTGACAAGCCGGATATGCGAGTGGAGGCCTATTGGTGGGCTTGAAACATCTCAGACAGCAGCACATAACTGAAGCACACACTACAAGACCCACAAACCAATGCTGACTCATTCCAGTTGCCCATTGGAGGGCTCATATTTTTAAGTGGGAGGTGTGGCCTCTATGCCAAAATCACTGTCGCGCCGCTGAAGAGTGCAATGAGCACGGAACGCGTCCGGCGGCACTCGACAGGCATGCTGTAAACTGGATCCGCCCGCCGATCCGGCTTTTACCTCATGAAGGTTGTTGCAGTGGATGTCAGAGTGCGTCTCCAACAGGTGCGAACCTTGGAGCTTTGATTTATACGTGGCCTCCCAACCGCGGGAGATGCACCACCCGGAAATTCGGGGCTACGGAGCTCCAAAAAACGGAGTCTCAATGTGGAGGCATCCATGGAGGATTGACAAGCCGGATGTGCAAGTGGAGGCCTATTGGTGGGCTTGAAACATCTCAGTCAGCGGCACATAACTGAAGCACACACTACAAGACCCACAAACCAACGCTGACTCATTCGAGTGGCCTATTGGAGGGCTCATATTTTTAAGTGGGAGGTGTGGCCTCTATGCCAAAATCACTGTTGCACCGCTGAAGAGAGCAATGAGCACGAAACGCGTCCGGTGTGAATCGACAAGCATGCTGTAAACTGGATCTGCATGCCGATCCGGCTTTTACCTCATGAAGGTTGTTGCAGTGAATGTCAGAGTGCGTCTCCAACAGGTGGGAACCTTGGAGCTTTGATATATATATATATACGTATATATATATATACGTATATATATATATATATATATATATATATATATATATATATATATATATATATATTAAGATTCCAGATTCCACAGTCTTTGACACTGAAAGCATCCAGGCACTCACGAGCAGGGTTCTATCAAAAGCTTATTTATTTAAGCATGTACCATCAACGCGTTTCGGGAGTCAGGCTCCCTTGATCACTCATTCGAGTCGCCCATTGGAGGATTCACGAAATGCTTCCGGCGTGAATCGACAGGCATGCTGTAAACTGGATCCGCCTGCCGATCCGGCTTTTACCTCATGAAGGTTGTTGCAGTGAATGTCAGAGTGCGTCTCCAACAGGTGGGAACCTTGGAGCTTTGATATATATATATATATATATATATGTATATATATATATATATATATATATATATATATATATATATATATATATATATATATATATATATATATATATATATATATATATATATATATATATATATATATATTCCAAACAACGCGCTCCTGCTGGCAACCCCTCGCCTTTATTTGGGGTGGCTCGAACCGGCGGAGCAGCCGGATTTAAATATTCCTGAAAAACGGCGTTCCTCACGAGCACTCAGGCGCCAGACGAACAGACCACAATCCACTTATAAGTCCAAAAAAGGTTGATTTATTTAATTCATACATCTACGTGACGCGTTTCGCACTCCATAGAGTGCTTGATCACACAAGTTGCAGCAGTTTCTTTACATCTTTTATGTTTACATTGCTGTTACAATGGACGACGGACTGCAGTTATCAATATAATGCTGTAAGTTGGTACACATATCGCCATTTTGTAATGGTGTGCCATAATCACTGCTTTCATTAATATTCGTGTGCAATTCATTCTTGTAAAATCAATACGATAAATCATGAATTAAAACACGTCCATCTATCAATTATTGATGCATATTAGCAATTTATACTGGTGTACAACAATTTGGTAATGTTAGTCATATACATGATGTAATTTGTGTAATGTTATTGCCCGGTGTCCTGCTAGTCGATACATAGGATATGGGGCATCAAGGGGTTATCAGGTCCAGTTGGGTGCCCGGTAAGAGGACGGGGGAAGAGTTGTCTTGGTCAGGTGTCAATGGGCCGCCCCCGTGTTGGGGCGTGTTGAGGCGTCTCGGTTGTCAAGGCAACCAGTCCCGGATGCTCGCCCGACATAGTCTTTTAATGGAATACTGATCCTAGTTAATGGGCTAGTATTCAAGGAGCCTATATGTAGGTTATGAGGTTATGAGGTCATGTCATCGTAAGTGATGCAATAACAGGAGGACTCTGGGAACATAGGATGTCCAGATTGGCGGACATGGGCTCCTTTTATGGCGAGGACCTGCACAGGTGCAGTTTCGAGAGAAGACATTAATGGTTATGTCATCGCGATTAGTGCGATAGCAGATTGAGCTCAAGGAAGATATGATATCCTGGTTAGTGGACATGAGCTCAGATAGGAGGG
This sequence comes from Lissotriton vulgaris, assembly GCF_964263255.1. Taxonomy (NCBI): domain Eukaryota; kingdom Metazoa; phylum Chordata; class Amphibia; order Caudata; family Salamandridae; genus Lissotriton; species Lissotriton vulgaris. The sequence continues at coordinate 66,718 of NW_028254370.1, read as the reverse complement.
AGAGCATCCTATGTGTCAGTACAGAACACAAGTGGAGGGCATTATTTACATCTAAGCAAAAATATATATATATATAAAAAACTACCCTGTGCAACACTCATTTGTCGAGTGAGCAAGCGGCTGTGTGCTGCGAAACGCATCTTGGCATCGGGAAAATAAAATCATCTTGAGCACTTACTCTGGGTCTGTGTCCAGTTTTGCGGTGAGTGGCGCTCGATACAGCGCGAGCCAGCGATTTGGATTCTTTGTATATATATATATATATATATTCACAGAAAAAAACATAGGTTATAGACCATATATAGTTAGGAATTTGCATTTACAAAACCTTGAAAATTCACTGAAAAAAACATAGGTTATAGACCATATATAGTTAGGGATTAGCATTTAAAAAACTTTATTTTATTTGCACAAAACCATTGAAATTCCATATATAGTTAGTTGCACTAACTATATATCGCGGACCCGCAATCCACTGCTAATGATGTCACATATTACATCATTCATGACATGGTCAGTGACATCACTGATGACATCACTGATGACATCTCAAATGACATCACTGATGACATCACTGATGACAACACCCAGTGACTGTAAAGTTAAAATATGTCTTACATATTGAAGAATGAGTGGATGTATAAGTGTCTGGATGAAGGATTTAGTAGGTGCATGACTGACTGTATGAGAGAATGATTAAATGTGTCTCACTGAGTGCATGGGTTAGTGATTAAAGTGTCTTAATTTGGCAATCATTATTTATGTTCTTCTGTAAACTGCTGCATGTTTAAATCAGTAGCTATATCAGTAACTATATGGGTTATTGAATGGTTGCCCAAGTATTTGTATGGGAGACTGAGTATGTGTGTGGGTGGCTGGGAGGTGTATAACTCTGTGCATATATGTGTGAGCAGTTGATTCCCTAGGTGTATGGGTTCAAAAGTGCATGTAGAAACAGCTGTATGGACAGTTGACTGTGTGCATGAGTATATTGGTGAGTGAATGGATATCTCAGTTCTACATGTCAAAGTAAGTACATATGTAAAACACACTCTGTGAGAGTTGACATATATAAATAACTGAACATAAGAGCCAGTGAATGTGAGAGTGGCTGTATGAATCATTGTGAACTTGTATCAAGGATTGTATAAGAGAGTAAATATGTGTTAGTATATGTTTGAATAAGTAAGGTGTGTATAACTGTATAGTTGAGGAAATGGAGGTGTGATTGATTCTTTGCATGACTGACTAGGTGTGTGGGTAACTCCATGGATGTGTGACAGTCTGTGAGTGCCTGTTTACACTGAGTGTATCTAAGGTTATATTAGAGTCTGAAGATGTATTATCACATAAATGATATCATCAGTGATGTAATCAGTAATGTCAAATGAGATGTCAGTGATGTCATCAGTGATGTAATTTGAGATGTCATCAGTGATGTCATCAGTGATGTAATTTGAGATGTCATCAGTGATGTCATCAGTGATGTCACTGACCATGTCATGAATGATGTAATATGTGACATCATTAGCAGTGGATTGCGGGTCCGCGATATATAGTTAGTGCAACTAACTATATATGGAATTTCAATGGTTTTGTGCAAATAAAATAAGGTTTTTTAAATGCTAATCCCTAACTATATATGGTCTATAACCTATGGTTTTTTCAGTGAATTTTCAAGGTTTTGTAAATGCAAATTCCTAACTATATATGGTCTATAACCTATGTTTTTTTCTGTGAATTTCATTGGTTTTTTAAAAGCTAATATCTATAGCTGTAAAATATATTCTTTATTAAGTGACGTATCACGTAGCCCGTGAGACGCCTAATGATGCATCGCATAACCGTGACGTATCGTCTCTGCAGCGCAAACCAAACCCAAAACGTAAGCGCGCCAGAACACGCTTAAAGATATATATATATATTTTTAACCTTAATTAGACAAAATCCACACGTGCACATATCACAAACGTTCAAAAAACACAATATGTCGGACTCCCGTTACGCTGCCGGTTAGCTGCCCGGTTAACGTACCAGGAAGCACCTTTACCGCGAAAAATCGCAATTTTTTTTTTCACCCCCCAGGGAACTTTAATAGCCCCCTCATCAATCCTAGGGGTTCAGGAGGGGTTTGCCTTACCCCTTTCATTCATTTACACCTTTTTTTTTTCCACCTCTTGTCTCTCGATCCCACAGAGAGACAAGATGGCGGCCGCTCCAGACTGTTTACAATGATAACAGCCAATCAGCTTCTCCTCAGACTCCCGTTACACTGCCGGTTAGCTTCCCGGTTAGCTGCCCTGTTAGCTGCCCGGTTCGCGTACCAAGACGCGTCTCTACGGCGAAAAAATCGGATTTTTTTTTGTGGTTTTTTTTGGGCCCAGCGTGGCTCTATAATATCCCCTCATCAATCCTAGGAGGTCAGAAGGGGTCTACCTTGCCCTCTTTCCTTCATTTCCCCCTTTGTTTTGGCCTCCTCTTGTCTCTCGATCCTACCGAGAGACAAGATGGCGGCCGCTCCGGACTGTTTACAATGTTGACAGCCAATCAGCTACTCGTCAGACTCCCGTTACACTGCCGGTTAGCTTCCCTGATAGCTGCCCGGTTAGCTGCCCGGTTCGCGTACCAAGACGCGTCTCTACGGCGAAAAAAATCGGAATTTTTTTTTTTTTTTTTTTTGGGCCCAGCGTGGCTCTATAATATCCACTCATCAATCCTAGGGGGTCAGAAGGGGTCTACCTTGCCCCCTTTCCTTCATTTCCCCCTTTGTTTTGGCCTCCTCTTGTCTCTCGATCCTACCGAGAGACAAGATGGCGGCCGCACCGGACTGTTTAGAATGTTGACAGACACCGGAGAGCCAATCAGCTTCGCTTCGCAAAGTTCCGATACGCGAAAAGTACGCGAACCGGAGCGCTGCCCGGAGCGCTGTTACAGATATATATCTTGTTTTAAACGTTAATGTCTCAAAATTCACTGAAGCACATATATTGAGACCTAGCAAAGGCACATCGGGCTAACAGTCCCTACAATTTTGCCAAGTTTCGTGGAAATCCATTCAGCCGTTCGGGCTAAAAGTGAGTCCAACCGCCCTATGGAAATTAACATGGGAAAAACGCGTTTTGGGACCCCCCTTTTTTCTTGGCCCCCCCTTGACGAACCCCCCCCCAAATTTCCAGGAGCTGCTCAGAAACAAAATGTGCCATTTTCCAGAAAATTTCAGCCAATTCCGTCCACAAACTCCAAAGTTATTAGGCATAGAATTTTCAAAAGTTCCATAGAGAAAAAATCCTAACTATATATACCTACTGGCTATCGCCAGTAGGTAATACACACACACACATATATATATATATATATATATATATATATATATATATATATATATATATATATATATATATATATATATATATATATATATATATATATATATATATATATATATATATATATATATATATATATATTCTGGAAAGGCTGGAATGAAAACAATTTTGACCTGACAGCAAGCAGCCCCGGAGCACGAACAGCCTGTTGATATTTGTTCCTACCTACTATAGGAATGAACTTTGTTCGTAATCAACACAGAGACAATGAGCCTACAAAGGTAATTCAATACAATGTTCCCAGTGAAACCACAAATACCAGCATGCCAATGGCATAAGTGTGTGTGCCACGCCCACTGATGGGTGGCGTATTCAATAAAATGCACATTGTAAACCTACACTGGGGAGCCTTCGTTTTCTCTGCGTGAACAGCCCAAGAAGAAGAGGCGTTGGCCTCGAAACGCGTCGGCTTGCGATTATTGAAAAGGATGCAAATACCTGCAGGCACCCTCGAGGTGTCAAGACTGATTGAGGGATTGCTGGCGTGCCCTCCCAAAGCTCAAGAGCTCAAGGGCATTGGTGACCAAATATATATATATATATATATATATATATATATATATATATATATATATATATATATATATATATATATACATATATATTCACTGAAAAAACCATAGGTTTCACACCAGTGATAGTTACCTGGAAATTTTACCGACATAAAGCCATTGAAATTCCCACGTTATAGATAATTGGACTCACTATAACTTGCGCGCCTGCAATGCACTGCTGATGATGTCACATATTACATCACTCATGACATGGTCAGTGACATCACTCATGACATCACTGATGACACCATCCAGTGAATGTGTGTCTTTCTGAAAAATAATTATGTTTTATATATGTATATGTAAAGGTCGATGGAAGAATTTTTTTTAAAAAAATGATTCATTAACTGGCTTATTAACTGTATCTTAGTGAATACATATATTAGCGAGTAATGTTTAAATATTTAAATGTTTGTATCAGTGTTTCACTGTATAAGTGGCCGCATGGGTTAGTGAGTAGCTACATGTGTGTGTATATGGGTTATTAGATGTTTTTTTTAGTATCAGTAAGAGTGTCTGTATGGTTTGGTGGGGGTATTACTTAGCACATAGATGCATCAATGACTGACTCACTGTTTGTATGTGTTTTGAAGACAGCTTATGTGCAGGACTGTATGGGTGGATGAGTGTGTATATGTGTGTGTTAGTGAGTGAATGACTGTCTCACTAGTGTCTTTATCAGTAACTACATATGTTTTAATCTTGTATATGGAGTATTGATGTATATAAGTGAGTAAATGTGAGAGTGAGAGATTGTAAGAGTTCCTGTTTAAATAAGTATGTATTTCTATAAGTGATTGTTTAAGAGAGTAAGTATGTGTAAGTTTCCTTAGAAGTAAGGTGGTAGTGGGTGTATAGCTGTATATGCAAATAAATGGATGTTCAATAGTTTATTTGCATGTGTGAGTATGTGTGTGAGTAACTTTTGGATGACTGTTGGTGTGTAACAGGATGTATAAGTGTATCACTACATATGATAAGTGAGTATATGTATGAGTGACTATATAGAACTGTTGGTGAATGAGTGGATGTGTATATAGATGGTGGAATTACTGAATTGGTTGTTGTAACTGGTAGGGAAATCTCTATGTTTTTGAAAATGTTAGTTTCTATTTTTGAATATGTGTTTCAAGGGTTACATTACACTGAAAGGAGGTCTGTCACTCTGTCACAAGGATGGTGTCATCAGTGATGTCATGAGTGATGTCACTGACCATGTCATGAGTGATGTAATATGTGACATCATCAGCAGTGCATTGCAGGCGCGCAAGTTATAGTGAGTCCAACTAACTATAACGTGGGAATTTCAATGGTTTTATGTCAGTAAAATTTCCAGGTAACTATAACTGGTGTGAAACCTATGGTTTTTTCAGTGAATTTCATAGGTTTTTTAAATGCTAAATTCCTTTCTATATCGAGTTTGTAACCTACGATTTTTTTTAATTTGATGTTTTGTGTGAGTATTAATTAGTATTATTTTTTTTATAATAAAATGTTTACATTTTATTTATTTTTTTTACTAGTTTTTCTTGAGGCGCTCTAGGTCCGCGCACCGGTAAGCTCTCCGGAGAGCGCACCCAGAGCGCTACTTGCGTTCGTGTAAAAAAATATGAATGAAAAGTAAATAATAACGCAAGACATTTAGTACCATACATATAAAAGCAGTTTTTTTGAATAAGGAAATGGAAATAATTTTGCATTTCCCTAAAACTATCAAAACGTCACTTCGGCGAGCCGCTGAGCGCCCCGGGAAGCGCCTACGTTCGCGCCGCGTATGCGCCCCCGGAAGCGCCTACGTTCGCGCCGCGTAGGCGCCCCCGGAAGCGCTCCGGTGCGCATAGCGTCAGCGCGTCAAGTCATGTGACCTTAAAATAACACTTTTCATTGGTTGCTAACAGTTTTTTTTACAAAGAATGAAATCCCCACCCATTCACGTCTTCTTTCACTTTTGTGACTGAAAGACCTGCCTTTTTTCTCTTCGATCTTGCTTGGTTAATCATGGCTGCCAGACCATCCAGCAGTGAAGATGAGCCTGAATTCATTGATGAAGAGCCTCCTCAGCCAAAGGTGAAAGAGCATTTCATCTGGAAAAAGAATTCCATACCAGATGACCAGAAAATGGTGAATGCTCCAAAAGTGGAGTGCAGGATCTGCCATACAGTCCTGTCACGGGGTGACCCAACTAAGAAATATTCATTTGGTAACTTCACAATGCTTCGCCATGTGGAGAGGAGGCACCCCCAGAATTTTGCCCGGGAAGGTGTCAGGGCTCTGGCACAAGAGGTTCCCAGTGATGGGGCCTCTACATCCACCGGAAGGGCAAATACTTCTGTGAGGGGGCGATCGCAGGAGCTGGTTCCAAACATTCAGCCTGCATTCAACAAAGGTGTCCTGAAATGCAGATACTGCGATCAACTACTTACCTTTGGGGAGCAAAGTGTCCTGCTCATGGTTCGAGCATTGGAGAACCATCGCTGCCGTTCCCAGCCCTAATTTTTTTTGGTTTTTTGCTCCTATTGAGCAGTTTCCATTCCCTGTTTTTGTTTCTGTTCTAAAAATAGAAAAAAGAAGAAGAAAAAAAGTTCTTTTCAGAACTACCTCTAATTCTCATCAAAGAGCTATATTCTTAAAAAAATGAAAAAGAGTAAGTGAAGTGGAGTGCATTGATAATGGAAAGGAAAATGAGTAAGACAGAACAGAAAGGTATGAGGGAAGAAAGGAAGTGAAGTAGGGGGACTGAAAGAAGGTGAGTGTTGGGAAGGAAAGTAAGGAGAAGGAGAGTGAACATGGGGAATGTGGATATTCAAAGAAAATGTTGAAAAGGAACAGGGGTGTGGAAGGGTAAGAAAAGGTGCATTGCTGGAGTTGCATCATTTTTGTGACACACTCCAGCAATGCATCACTTTTGCGCTTACAGATACGTCTGAAATACTGACGTATCTGTAAGTACTTCCGACATAATATGTCATATATTTAATATGACGCATGACTAGAAGACTGAAGGCCTCATTTATGAGGCCATGCGTCACTTTAACGCCACCGGTGCGTCACTTTTTGTGACGCACCAGTACTGTAAAAAATGCACCTTATTCAGTCATATTTACAAAGTGACGCATCTAGGTAGATGTGTCACTTTGTAAGCCCCTGCGCCACATTATACCTCAGGTGTAATGTATGCAAAAGGGACGTATTGACGCAAGAAAGGGTCGTAGAGGTAACGCAGTGAAATCTATGAGATATCACTGCGTCACTTTTATGACGATGTTGCGTCCAAATCTTGTGCCTGTATCACAACAGGCATAAGACTGATGCAAGCCCTTTCACATGGGGCCTGGCCCCATGTGAAAGTATGCATTGCTGGAGTAGCATCATTTTTGTGACACACTCCAGCAATGCATCACTCTTGCGCTTACAGATACGTCTGAAATACTCACGTGTCTGTAAGTACTTCCGACATAATATGTCATATATTTAATATGATGCATGACTAGAAGACTGAAGGCCTCATTTATGAGGCCATGCGTCACTTTAACGCCACCGGTGCGTCACTTTTTGTGACGCACCAGTGCTGTAAAAAATGCACCTTATTCAGTCATATTTACAAAGTGACGCATCTAGGTAGATGTGTCACTTTGTAAGCCCCTGCGCCACATTATACCTATGTCAGGTGTAATGTATGCAAAAGGGACGTATTGACGCAAGAAAGGGTCGTAGAGGTGACGCAGTGAAATCTATGAGATATCACTGCGTCACTTTTATGACGCTGTTGCGTCCAAATCTTACGCCTGTTTCACAGCAGGCGTGCAGGCCCTTTGCACATAGGGCCTGGCCCCATGTGAAAGGATGCATTGCTGGAGTTGCATCATTTTTGTGACACACTCCAGCAATGCATCACTTTTGCGCTTACAGATACGTCTGAAATACTGACGTATCTGTAAGTACTTCCGACATAATACGTCATATATTTAATATGACGCATGACTAAAAGACTGAAGGCCTCATTTATGAGGCCATGCGTCACTTTAATGCCATTGGTGCGTCACTTTTTGTGACGCACCAATGCTGTAAAAAATACACCTTATTCAGTCATATTTACAAAGTGACGCATCTAGGTAGATGCGTCACTTTGTAAGCCCCTGCGCCACATTATACCTACGTCAGGTGTAATGTATGCAAAAGGGACGTATTGACGCAAGAAAGGGTCGTAGAGGTGACACAGTGAATAAACTGGGTTTTCCCCATGCTACGCTCCCCGGTCCACTCCCCGGAGCGCGTACCAGGCGCTCCCCCCGCGAAAATTGATTTTTTTTTTGCCCCATGGGACCCTATTATAACCCCCACATCAAACCTAGGGGATCAGGGGGGGTCTACCCTGCCCCCTTATGGTCATTTCCCCCTTTTTTTTTGCCACCTCTTGTGTCTCGATCCTACCGAGACACAAGATGGTGGCCGCTCCGGACTGTTTCGAATGTTTACAGACACCCGTGAGCCAATCAGCTTTCGGTGCGCAAGTCGCGTAGCGCGCCCGGTGCGCTCCCCAGTGCGCGTACCGGGGCGCGTCTATAGATATATATATATTTTTTGGAACCTAAATTACTCAAAATCCACTGGAGCACATATCTTGACACATAGCAAAGGCACATCGGGCTACCAGTCCTACAATTTTGCCAAGTTTGGTGGAAATCCATTCAGCCGTTCAGGCTAAAAGTGAGTTTGACTGCCCTATGGAAATTAACATGGGGAAAACACGTTTTGGGACCCCCTTTTATCTCGGCCCCCGCTTAAATAATCCCCCCCTCAAACTTTCAGGGAAGGACCGGAGCTCCGCGAGGCAAATTTGAGGAAATTTTCAGGCAGATTCGTCAACCGGCGCCAAAGTTATTCACAATAGAATTTTGAGATTTTACATTGAAAAAAATCCTAACTATAACTACCTACTGGCGACCGCCAGTAGGTAATATATATATATAAAAGGTATGAAGCAGTAAAGGCGAAAGCACGTACCAACATGATGACCCAACAGACAAGAGAAGATGTGCTATTACCAGCAACTTCCCTTTCCAGTTTAAGTTCGGCAGTGGAAAGTGATCCAGAATTGGACCCAAGCCGCGAGACCAACTTGGGGTTTACCAAACTTTCCCTGGCACAGGAGGTCGACTGCCTGTGCCAGGACCGACGCGAAACCCTGAGGTCACACAAAATCCGTGGACCAAAAAACAGCGGGCAAACCGCAAACGCTGGCAGTGCAGAAAATGTCGCGCCCGGAACCTCAAGCGGCGTCAACTTGACCAAACAGGGCCACTGGAAACGTCATCAAAAAAGAACAAAGAAAACGAAGCAAAATCAGTAATCAACCTCTCAAATTTAAAACTCACCACTGCGGAGACAGCTGTGCTCAATTTGGGACTATCGTACTGTCCACCATGTAATATGAACTATGCCAACACTCGCATGGACATTTATAGATTTACACGGAAACTGAAACTGAAAAAGTTCTTTGAACAACATCCAAAAAAGGACAGTCATTCTGCAATGGCATTAAGTTCCAGCATGAGCAGCAGTCAAAGTCAGGCCACCTTTAACACCCTTTGGGACTTACAAAATGAGCCAATTGTTGACAATACAAGGGAAATGCCACTAGATTCAACAGGGCAACAGGTCACCCCTTTCAAGGCTAAATCTACCTTGCAACCCATCTTGGCCCATGACAATTTGGATACATTTCAGTAGAGTGTGGTTCGGGACATCAAACAACTTTATACCACAACAAACAAAAGGAAGTTTCATATATCGAAGCAGAATCAGTGTTACAAACAACTAATCACGAAACTTCAGAAGGACCACAACATCATCGTGAAACAGGCCGATAAGGGCGGAAACGTTGTCCTTTGGCCCAGAAATATGTATCTCCAGCAGGCGGAATCGCAATTAAATGATATCTCCTGCTATCGCAGAAGCAATATCCAGGTTGTCAAAAATATGTGGGTGGAACAACATCAAAAATTACAAGCGTGGAGAAGTGCTGGACTCCTTACCCATGATGAGTTCAGATACTTAAGGAAGGATCACCCGGTCATTCCTTCATTCTACTTGATCCCAAAGGTTCACAAGGATATTGCCATACCACCGGGCCGTCCTATTGTCATGAAACCATCCTAACCTAGTTCCCTCTACTCATCGTGTGGTTTCTCTTTTTCCGTTCAGAGTTATTTATCCTATAAGGAAACCCACCCCTGTCCCGTGCAGTCACCACTCCTGTGACCTAAAATTAAAAAGCACATGTTATTACAAGAATTCCCTTTATTTTGACACTGTAAGAAACATTTAATACATTGTTTGGTGAATAAATACTCTGCAAGGGTTTTATGAGCGCATGTTGAAAGCTGTAGTGCAAAAAGGAAAAAAGACGCGTGTTTAAATTTGACACCCATTTGCTCGCACGCTGAGGAAAGATTAATCCAGCGAAGGTGCAAACGCTTCTCTGGTTAAGCTTGGAGTGGCTCAGGGCGGGGCACGTTGTTCTCCAGAAACTTCCCGGGGTGTGGCAGCTCTATAAAAGCCACACCCGGGTTTCTGGAAATTGCTTAGTCTTCCAGACCCAAGACTCAAAGACATCGCGCTTGGAGGAAAACGCCGGAAGACATCCTTCAAGACATCGCAGAAGGCTCAGAGTTCAAGGAATCTTCTCAAATCACCTGCTGGACAGAGATAAGAGAAGCTAAGTACCTTTAACTATTAAGGCGCCCAACGGTAGCTCAAAGAACGATTTTTGGACTATTTTTAAAAAGAGAACTTGGACTTCAAAACCTTTTAAGAGATCTGATTTAATGTTTAAGAATTGTAATGAGTGTTATGTATGTAAAAAGATGCTAAGTCTCATGTTTAAAAAAAGGCTTTTGGAAGTGAATTTAACTTTTAGAAGCAGTCACAAGAGAAGTCGTCGAACAATACAAGTTTGAAAGAGAAGTGAGTAAAATAACAGAGAGTTTATTTCACAGGGAAAAAACAAGTTATAGGAAAGTGCAAATAAATATTGTTGTTTATTTTAGAGCAAAACAAAGACCAACATTGGAGGCGAACAAACCAATCACCTTCATCACAAAAAGCAGCAAAAATCCGACCACGCCTAGACGACGACGACTTCCTGGACGCGAAGCCTTGACTAGTAGTTCGCAGGTAGGAGATAATTTCTAGATAAGAAAAGACAAGTAGATAGTGAAGGAAAGTAGAGAGAGAGCAAGAGACAAGGTGTGAGAACCCTGTTTTAAAGAGTTTCTTGTTGTTTGCAGGTCGACTACAAGAATACAAGTAGCGTCAGATCCGGCCTCTCTCCCTGACAGCGATCCATCACCCTAGTGTATGTAAAAGAACCACAGGTTGTAAGGTAGGGTTCTGGGAGATTGGTCCATAGCGTCTCTGCAAAACCGATCAAGCACCTTACAGCTAAGGTTGGTGTTCACCCCAGGTAAGAGTGCTTGGTCTCCCCTGACAGAAGACTAAGCCCACGTAAAAGGATTTACCCAGACGCTATGGAGGAATCTCAGCCGATCACTTTACAGGATTTAGCTACAGTGTTATTAGAAATCAGGGCAGAAAACGCAGTCTTAAGAAGAGATTTAACTGCAATTCAGAATAGACTACAAGCACCTAGTCCTCAAACTTGGACCTTTCATTCTGATAAAAAATCTTATTTAAAACCACCGATCTTTCAGCCTGCTATGCAAACCTTGTATAGTGGGAATGCAGCCCCTAACGCTACGGCCAACACCCAAATTCAGGTAGTTACTCCAGTTGCTGTACCTCTAGCACCCCCAGAGAGATTCTATGGGGATTGTAATAAGTTTACAATATTCTTGAACCAATGTCAGATACATTTCGTGGCAAAACCTACAGTATTTCCTGATGACCCTTCCAAGGTCGCCTTTATCCTGTCCTACCTTGGAGGAGATGCTGCCTTGTGGTCAGTCCCATATGTAGAGAGAAATGATCCAATTTTAAACGATTTCAGACGTTTTAAAAGGGCTATGAAGAAATTGTTTGCTAAACATGTTTTTGTTCAATCAGCTGACCATGAGTTATTAAATTTAAAACAAGGATCTTCCGATCTTTTGCATTACATTTCTACCTTCAATAGGTTGGTCATTGAAGCAGAGTGGCCAGAGGAAAAACGTGTTTCATTATTTTATCGCGGTTTACGCGAAGAATTAAAAGACATGGTGACCCAGATTTTAGATCCACCTACAGATTGTGAAGAGTTTATAGACCTAGTCGTAAAACTTAATCATAGAATCTCAGAAAGAAAAGGCGAAAGAGGAAAAACAGATTTTAAAATGATGGTGTTCAAAGAAAGAGGGAATTTAAGAACAGAGTCTTCCCCTGCTAAATTGGATCCAGAAGAACCTATGCAGATAGGCACAGTTAGAGGTCCTCTCACTAAAGATGAGAGAGAAAAACGCAGGAAATTAAACCAATGTATGTATTGTGATAAAACTGTACATTTTATAAAAGACTGCCCCACACGACCTATAAGACCTAAAATTAAGACAGCTGAGGTAGCAATGTTGCAGCAGTCGGAAAACTAGTTAACTTGGTAGAAAAAGAGGTCGATCTATCGAGTCCTCATATCACCTTGGCCTCCTTGACTCCAACTGCCTCTCATTGTCATCTTAGCATGCGTATTCTTCTTCAGTCCCAAGTAATGAAATTTTCTGTGAATTTCATTGGTTTTTTAAAAGCTAATATCTATAGCTGTAAAATATATTCTTTATTAAGTGACGTATCACGTAGCCCGTGAGACGCCTAATGATGCATCGCATAACCGTGACGTATCGTCTCTGCAGCGCAAACCAAACCCAAAACGTAAGCGCGCCAGAACACGCTTAAAGATATATATATATATTTTTAACCTTAATTAGACAAAATCCACACGTGCACATATCACAAACGTTCAAAAAACACAATATGTCGGACTCCCGTTACGCTGCCGGTTAGCTGCCCGGTTAACGTACCAGGAAGCACCTTTACCGCGAAAAATCGCAATTTTTTTTTTCACCCCCCAGGGAACTTTAATAGCCCCCTCATCAATCCTAGGGGTTCAGGAGGGGTTTGCCTTACCCCTTTCATTCATTTACACCTTTTTTTTTTCCACCTCTTGTCTCTCGATCCCACAGAGAGACAAGATGGCGGCCGCTCCAGACTGTTTACAATGATAACAGCCAATCAGCTTCTCCTCAGACTCCCGTTACACTGCCGGTTAGCTTCCCGGTTAGCTGCCCTGTTAGCTGCCCGGTTCGCGTACCAAGACGCGTCTCTACGGCGAAAAAATCGGATTTTTTTTGGTGGTTTTTTTTGGGCCCAGCGTGGCTCTATAATATCCCCTCATCAATCCTAGGAGGTCAGAAGGGGTCTACCTTGCCCTCTTTCCTTCATTTCCCCCTTTGTTTTGGCCTCCTCTTGTCTCTCGATCCTACCGAGAGACAAGATGGCGGCCGCTCCGGACTGTTTACAATGTTGACAGCCAATCAGCTACTCGTCAGACTCCCGTTACACTGCCGGTTAGCTTCCCTGATAGCTGCCCGGTTAGCTGCCCGGTTCGCGTACCAAGACGCGTCTCTACGGCGAAAAAAATCGGAATTTTTTTTTTTTTTTTTTTTGGGCCCAGCGTGGCTCTATAATATCCACTCATCAATCCTAGGGGGTCAGAAGGGGTCTACCTTGCCCCCTTTCCTTCATTTCCCCCTTTGTTTTGGCCTCCTCTTGTCTCTCGATCCTACCGAGAGACAAGATGGCGGCCGCACCGGACTGTTTAGAATGTTGACAGACACCGGAGAGCCAATCAGCTTCGCTTCGCAAAGTTCCGATACGCGAAAAGTACGCGAACCGGAGCGCTGCCCGGAGCGCTGTTACAGATATATATCTTGTTTTAAACGTTAATGTCTCAAAATTCACTGAAGCACATATATTGAGACCTAGCAAAGGCACATCGGGCTAACAGTCCCTACAATTTTGCCAAGTTTCGTGGAAATCCATTCAGCCGTTCGGGCTAAAAGTGAGTCCAACCGCCCTATGGAAATTAACATGGGAAAAACGCGTTTTGGGACCCCCCTTTTTTCTTGGCCCCCCCTTGACGAACCCCCCCCCAAATTTCCAGGAGCTGCTCAGAAACAAAATGTGCCATTTTCCAGAAAATTTCAGCCAATTCCGTCCACAAACTCCAAAGTTATTAGGCATAGAATTTTCAAAAGTTCCATAGAGAAAAAATCCTAACTATATATACCTACTGGCTATCGCCAGTAGGTAATACACACACACATATATATATATATATATATATATATATATATATATATATATATATATATATATATATATATATATATATATATATATATATATATATATATATATATATATATATATATATATATATATATATATATATATATATATATTCTGGAAAGGCTGGAATGAAAACAATTTTGACCTGACAGCAAGCAGCCCCGGAGCACGAACAGCCTGTTGATATTTGTTCCTACCTACTATAGGAATGAACTTTGTTCGTAATCAACACAGAGACAATGAGCCTACAAAGGTAATTCAATACAATGTTCCCAGTGAAACCACAAATACCAGCATGCCAATGGCATAAGTGTGTGTGCCACGCCCACTGATGGGTGGCGTATTCAATAAAATGCACATTGTAAACCTACACTGGGGAGCCTTCGTTTTCTCTGCGTGAACAGCCCAAGAAGAAGAGGCGTTGGCCTCGAAACGCGTCGGCTTGCGATTATTGAAAAGGATGCAAATACCTGCAGGCACCCTCGAGGTGTCAAGACTGATTGAGGGATTGCTGGCGTGCCCTCCCAAAGCTCAAGAGCTCAAGGGCATTGGTGACCAAATATATATATATATATATATATATATATATATATATATATATATATATATATATACATATATATTCACTGAAAAAACCATAGGTTTCACACCAGTGATAGTTACCTGGAAATTTTACCGACATAAAGCCATTGAAATTCCCACGTTATAGATAATTGGACTCACTATAACTTGCGCGCCTGCAATGCACTGCTGATGATGTCACATATTACATCACTCATGACATGGTCAGTGACATCACTCATGACATCACTGATGACACCATCCAGTGAATGTGTGTCTTTCTGAAAAATAATTATGTTTTATATATGTATATGTAAAGGTCGATGGAAGAATTTTTTTTAAAAAAATGATTCATTAACTGGCTTATTAACTGTATCTTAGTGAATACATATATTAGCGAGTAATGTTTAAATATTTAAATGTTTGTATCAGTGTTTCACTGTATAAGTGGCCGCATGGGTTAGTGAGTAGCTACATGTGTGTGTATATGGGTTATTAGATGTTTTTTTTAGTATCAGTAAGAGTGTCTGTATGGTTTGGTGGGGGTATTACTTAGCACATAGATGCATCAATGACTGACTCACTGTTTGTATGTGTTTTGAAGACAGCTTATGTGCAGGACTGTATGGGTGGATGAGTGTGTATATGTGTGTGTTAGTGAGTGAATGACTGTCTCACTAGTGTCTTTATCAGTAACTACATATGTTTTAATCTTGTATATGGAGTATTGATGTATATAAGTGAGTAAATGTGAGAGTGAGAGATTGTAAGAGTTCCTGTTTAAATAAGTATGTATTTCTATAAGTGATTGTTTAAGAGAGTAAGTATGTGTAAGTTTCCTTAGAAGTAAGGTGGTAGTGGGTGTATAGCTGTATATGCAAATAAATGGATGTTCAATAGTTTATTTGCATGTGTGAGTATGTGTGTGAGTAACTTTTGGATGACTGTTGGTGTGTAACAGGATGTATAAGTGTATCACTACATATGATAAGTGAGTATATGTATGAGTGACTATATAGAACTGTTGGTGAATGAGTGGATGTGTATATAGATGGTGGAATTACTGAATTGGTTGTTGTAACTGGTAGGGAAATCTCTATGTTTTTGAAAATGTTAGTTTCTATTTTTGAATATGTGTTTCAAGGGTTACATTACACTGAAAGGAGGTCTGTCACTCTGTCACAAGGATGGTGTCATCAGTGATGTCATGAGTGATGTCACTGACCATGTCATGAGTGATGTAATATGTGACATCATCAGCAGTGCATTGCAGGCGCGCAAGTTATAGTGAGTCCAACTAACTATAACGTGGGAATTTCAATGGTTTTATGTCAGTAAAATTTCCAGGTAACTATAACTGGTGTGAAACCTATGGTTTTTTCAGTGAATTTCATAGGTTTTTTAAATGCTAAATTCCTTTCTATATCGAGTTTGTAACCTACGATTTTTTTTAATTTGATGTTTTGTGTGAGTATTAATTAGTATTATTTTTTTTATAATAAAATGTTTACATTTTATTCATTTTTTTTACTAGTTTTTCTTGAGGCGCTCTAGGTC
Organism: Lissotriton vulgaris; assembly: GCF_964263255.1. Classification (NCBI taxonomy): domain Eukaryota; kingdom Metazoa; phylum Chordata; class Amphibia; order Caudata; family Salamandridae; genus Lissotriton; species Lissotriton vulgaris. The sequence continues at coordinate 50,322 of NW_028254370.1, read as the reverse complement.
CGCGCACCGGTAAGCTCTCCGGAGAGCGCACCCAGAGCGCTACTTGCGTTCGTGTAAAAAAATATGAATGAAAAGTAAATAATAACGCAAGACATTTAGTACCATACATATAAAAGCAGTTTTTTTGAATAAGGAAATGGAAATAATTTTGCATTTCCCTAAAACTATCAAAACGTCACTTCGGCGAGCCGCTGAGCGCCCCGGGAAGCGCCTACGTTCGCGCCGCGTATGCGCCCCCGGAAGCGCCTACGTTCGCGCCGCGTAGGCGCCCCCGGAAGCGCTCCGGTGCGCATAGCGTCAGCGCGTCAAGTCATGTGACCTTAAAATAACACTTTTCATTGGTTGCTAACAGTTTTTTTTACAAAGAATGAAATCCCCACCCATTCACGTCTTCTTTCACTTTTGTGACTGAAAGACCTGCCTTTTTTCTCTTCGATCTTGCTTGGTTAATCATGGCTGCCAGACCATCCAGCAGTGAAGATGAGCCTGAATTCATTGATGAAGAGCCTCCTCAGCCAAAGGTGAAAGAGCATTTCATCTGGAAAAAGAATTCCATACCAGATGACCAGAAAATGGTGAATGCTCCAAAAGTGGAGTGCAGGATCTGCCATACAGTCCTGTCACGGGGTGACCCAACTAAGAAATATTCATTTGGTAACTTCACAATGCTTCGCCATGTGGAGAGGAGGCACCCCCAGAATTTTGCCCGGGAAGGTGTCAGGGCTCTGGCACAAGAGGTTCCCAGTGATGGGGCCTCTACATCCACCGGAAGGGCAAATACTTCTGTGAGGGGGCGATCGCAGGAGCTGGTTCCAAACATTCAGCCTGCATTCAACAAAGGTGTCCTGAAATGCAGATACTGCGATCAACTACTTACCTTTGGGGAGCAAAGTGTCCTGCTCATGGTTCGAGCATTGGAGAACCATCGCTGCCGTTCCCAGCCCTAATTTTTTTTGGTTTTTTGCTCCTATTGAGCAGTTTCCATTCCCTGTTTTTGTTTCTGTTCTAAAAATAGAAAAAAGAAGAAGAAAAAAAGTTCTTTTCAGAACTACCTCTAATTCTCATCAAAGAGCTATATTCTTAAAAAAATGAAAAAGAGTAAGTGAAGTGGAGTGCATTGATAATGGAAAGGAAAATGAGTAAGACAGAACAGAAAGGTATGAGGGAAGAAAGGAAGTGAAGTAGGGGGACTGAAAGAAGGTGAGTGTTGGGAAGGAAAGTAAGGAGAAGGAGAGTGAACATGGGGAATGTGGATATTCAAAGAAAATGTTGAAAAGGAACAGGGGTGTGGAAGGGTAAGAAAAGGTGCATTGCTGGAGTTGCATCATTTTTGTGACACACTCCAGCAATGCATCACTTTTGCGCTTACAGATACGTCTGAAATACTGACGTATCTGTAAGTACTTCCGACATAATATGTCATATATTTAATATGACGCATGACTAGAAGACTGAAGGCCTCATTTATGAGGCCATGCGTCACTTTAACGCCACCGGTGCGTCACTTTTTGTGACGCACCAGTACTGTAAAAAATGCACCTTATTCAGTCATATTTACAAAGTGACGCATCTAGGTAGATGTGTCACTTTGTAAGCCCCTGCGCCACATTATACCTCAGGTGTAATGTATGCAAAAGGGACGTATTGACGCAAGAAAGGGTCGTAGAGGTAACGCAGTGAAATCTATGAGATATCACTGCGTCACTTTTATGACGATGTTGCGTCCAAATCTTGTGCCTGTATCACAACAGGCATAAGACTGATGCAAGCCCTTTCACATGGGGCCTGGCCCCATGTGAAAGTATGCATTGCTGGAGTAGCATCATTTTTGTGACACACTCCAGCAATGCATCACTCTTGCGCTTACAGATACGTCTGAAATACTCACGTGTCTGTAAGTACTTCCGACATAATATGTCATATATTTAATATGATGCATGACTAGAAGACTGAAGGCCTCATTTATGAGGCCATGCGTCACTTTAACGCCACCGGTGCGTCACTTTTTGTGACGCACCAGTGCTGTAAAAAATGCACCTTATTCAGTCATATTTACAAAGTGACGCATCTAGGTAGATGTGTCACTTTGTAAGCCCCTGCGCCACATTATACCTATGTCAGGTGTAATGTATGCAAAAGGGACGTATTGACGCAAGAAAGGGTCGTAGAGGTGACGCAGTGAAATCTATGAGATATCACTGCGTCACTTTTATGACGCTGTTGCGTCCAAATCTTACGCCTGTTTCACAGCAGGCGTGCAGGCCCTTTGCACATAGGGCCTGGCCCCATGTGAAAGGATGCATTGCTGGAGTTGCATCATTTTTGTGACACACTCCAGCAATGCATCACTTTTGCGCTTACAGATACGTCTGAAATACTGACGTATCTGTAAGTACTTCCGACATAATACGTCATATATTTAATATGACGCATGACTAAAAGACTGAAGGCCTCATTTATGAGGCCATGCGTCACTTTAATGCCATTGGTGCGTCACTTTTTGTGACGCACCAATGCTGTAAAAAATACACCTTATTCAGTCATATTTACAAAGTGACGCATCTAGGTAGATGCGTCACTTTGTAAGCCCCTGCGCCACATTATACCTACGTCAGGTGTAATGTATGCAAAAGGGACGTATTGACGCAAGAAAGGGTCGTAGAGGTGACACAGTGAATAAACTGGGTTTTCCCCATGCTACGCTCCCCGGTCCACTCCCCGGAGCGCGTACCAGGCGCTCCCCCCGCGAAAATTGATTTTTTTTTTGCCCCATGGGACCCTATTATAACCCCCACATCAAACCTAGGGGATCAGGGGGGGTCTACCCTGCCCCCTTATGGTCATTTCCCCCTTTTTTTTTGCCACCTCTTGTGTCTCGATCCTACCGAGACACAAGATGGTGGCCGCTCCGGACTGTTTCGAATGTTTACAGACACCCGTGAGCCAATCAGCTTTCGGTGCGCAAGTCGCGTAGCGCGCCCGGTGCGCTCCCCAGTGCGCGTACCGGGGCGCGTCTATAGATATATATATATTTTTTGGAACCTAAATTACTCAAAATCCACTGGAGCACATATCTTGACACATAGCAAAGGCACATCGGGCTACCAGTCCTACAATTTTGCCAAGTTTGGTGGAAATCCATTCAGCCGTTCAGGCTAAAAGTGAGTTTGACTGCCCTATGGAAATTAACATGGGGAAAACACGTTTTGGGACCCCCTTTTATCTCGGCCCCCGCTTAAATAATCCCCCCCTCAAACTTTCAGGGAAGGACCGGAGCTCCGCGAGGCAAATTTGAGGAAATTTTCAGGCAGATTCGTCAACCGGCGCCAAAGTTATTCACAATAGAATTTTGAGATTTTACATTGAAAAAAATCCTAACTATAACTACCTACTGGCGACCGCCAGTAGGTAATATATATATATAAAAGGTATGAAGCAGTAAAGGCGAAAGCACGTACCAACATGATGACCCAACAGACAAGAGAAGATGTGCTATTACCAGCAACTTCCCTTTCCAGTTTAAGTTCGGCAGTGGAAAGTGATCCAGAATTGGACCCAAGCCGCGAGACCAACTTGGGGTTTACCAAACTTTCCCTGGCACAGGAGGTCGACTGCCTGTGCCAGGACCGACGCGAAACCCTGAGGTCACACAAAATCCGTGGACCAAAAAACAGCGGGCAAACCGCAAACGCTGGCAGTGCAGAAAATGTCGCGCCCGGAACCTCAAGCGGCGTCAACTTGACCAAACAGGGCCACTGGAAACGTCATCAAAAAAGAACAAAGAAAACGAAGCAAAATCAGTAATCAACCTCTCAAATTTAAAACTCACCACTGCGGAGACAGCTGTGCTCAATTTGGGACTATCGTACTGTCCACCATGTAATATGAACTATGCCAACACTCGCATGGACATTTATAGATTTACACGGAAACTGAAACTGAAAAAGTTCTTTGAACAACATCCAAAAAAGGACAGTCATTCTGCAATGGCATTAAGTTCCAGCATGAGCAGCAGTCAAAGTCAGGCCACCTTTAACACCCTTTGGGACTTACAAAATGAGCCAATTGTTGACAATACAAGGGAAATGCCACTAGATTCAACAGGGCAACAGGTCACCCCTTTCAAGGCTAAATCTACCTTGCAACCCATCTTGGCCCATGACAATTTGGATACATTTCAGTAGAGTGTGGTTCGGGACATCAAACAACTTTATACCACAACAAACAAAAGGAAGTTTCATATATCGAAGCAGAATCAGTGTTACAAACAACTAATCACGAAACTTCAGAAGGACCACAACATCATCGTGAAACAGGCCGATAAGGGCGGAAACGTTGTCCTTTGGCCCAGAAATATGTATCTCCAGCAGGCGGAATCGCAATTAAATGATATCTCCTGCTATCGCAGAAGCAATATCCAGGTTGTCAAAAATATGTGGGTGGAACAACATCAAAAATTACAAGCGTGGAGAAGTGCTGGACTCCTTACCCATGATGAGTTCAGATACTTAAGGAAGGATCACCCGGTCATTCCTTCATTCTACTTGATCCCAAAGGTTCACAAGGATATTGCCATACCACCGGGCCGTCCTATTGTCATGAAACCATCCTAACCTAGTTCCCTCTACTCATCGTGTGGTTTCTCTTTTTCCGTTCAGAGTTATTTATCCTATAAGGAAACCCACCCCTGTCCCGTGCAGTCACCACTCCTGTGACCTAAAATTAAAAAGCACATGTTATTACAAGAATTCCCTTTATTTTGACACTGTAAGAAACATTTAATACATTGTTTGGTGAATAAATACTCTGCAAGGGTTTTATGAGCGCATGTTGAAAGCTGTAGTGCAAAAAGGAAAAAAGACGCGTGTTTAAATTTGACACCCATTTGCTCGCACGCTGAGGAAAGATTAATCCAGCGAAGGTGCAAACGCTTCTCTGGTTAAGCTTGGAGTGGCTCAGGGCGGGGCACGTTGTTCTCCAGAAACTTCCCGGGGTGTGGCAGCTCTATAAAAGCCACACCCGGGTTTCTGGAAATTGCTTAGTCTTCCAGACCCAAGACTCAAAGACATCGCGCTTGGAGGAAAACGCCGGAAGACATCCTTCAAGACATCGCAGAAGGCTCAGAGTTCAAGGAATCTTCTCAAATCACCTGCTGGACAGAGATAAGAGAAGCTAAGTACCTTTAACTATTAAGGCGCCCAACGGTAGCTCAAAGAACGATTTTTGGACTATTTTTAAAAAGAGAACTTGGACTTCAAAACCTTTTAAGAGATCTGATTTAATGTTTAAGAATTGTAATGAGTGTTATGTATGTAAAAAGATGCTAAGTCTCATGTTTAAAAAAAGGCTTTTGGAAGTGAATTTAACTTTTAGAAGCAGTCACAAGAGAAGTCGTCGAACAATACAAGTTTGAAAGAGAAGTGAGTAAAATAACAGAGAGTTTATTTCACAGGGAAAAAACAAGTTATAGGAAAGTGCAAATAAATATTGTTGTTTATTTTAGAGCAAAACAAAGACCAACATTGGAGGCGAACAAACCAATCACCTTCATCACAAAAAGCAGCAAAAATCCGACCACGCCTAGACGACGACGACTTCCTGGACGCGAAGCCTTGACTAGTAGTTCGCAGGTAGGAGATAATTTCTAGATAAGAAAAGACAAGTAGATAGTGAAGGAAAGTAGAGAGAGAGCAAGAGACAAGGTGTGAGAACCCTGTTTTAAAGAGTTTCTTGTTGTTTGCAGGTCGACTACAAGAATACAAGTAGCGTCAGATCCGGCCTCTCTCCCTGACAGCGATCCATCACCCTAGTGTATGTAAAAGAACCACAGGTTGTAAGGTAGGGTTCTGGGAGATTGGTCCATAGCGTCTCTGCAAAACCGATCAAGCACCTTACAGCTAAGGTTGGTGTTCACCCCAGGTAAGAGTGCTTGGTCTCCCCTGACAGAAGACTAAGCCCACGTAAAAGGATTTACCCAGACGCTATGGAGGAATCTCAGCCGATCACTTTACAGGATTTAGCTACAGTGTTATTAGAAATCAGGGCAGAAAACGCAGTCTTAAGAAGAGATTTAACTGCAATTCAGAATAGACTACAAGCACCTAGTCCTCAAACTTGGACCTTTCATTCTGATAAAAAATCTTATTTAAAACCACCGATCTTTCAGCCTGCTATGCAAACCTTGTATAGTGGGAATGCAGCCCCTAACGCTACGGCCAACACCCAAATTCAGGTAGTTACTCCAGTTGCTGTACCTCTAGCACCCCCAGAGAGATTCTATGGGGATTGTAATAAGTTTACAATATTCTTGAACCAATGTCAGATACATTTCGTGGCAAAACCTACAGTATTTCCTGATGACCCTTCCAAGGTCGCCTTTATCCTGTCCTACCTTGGAGGAGATGCTGCCTTGTGGTCAGTCCCATATGTAGAGAGAAATGATCCAATTTTAAACGATTTCAGACGTTTTAAAAGGGCTATGAAGAAATTGTTTGCTAAACATGTTTTTGTTCAATCAGCTGACCATGAGTTATTAAATTTAAAACAAGGATCTTCCGATCTTTTGCATTACATTTCTACCTTCAATAGGTTGGTCATTGAAGCAGAGTGGCCAGAGGAAAAACGTGTTTCATTATTTTATCGCGGTTTACGCGAAGAATTAAAAGACATGGTGACCCAGATTTTAGATCCACCTACAGATTGTGAAGAGTTTATAGACCTAGTCGTAAAACTTAATCATAGAATCTCAGAAAGAAAAGGCGAAAGAGGAAAAACAGATTTTAAAATGATGGTGTTCAAAGAAAGAGGGAATTTAAGAACAGAGTCTTCCCCTGCTAAATTGGATCCAGAAGAACCTATGCAGATAGGCACAGTTAGAGGTCCTCTCACTAAAGATGAGAGAGAAAAACGCAGGAAATTAAACCAATGTATGTATTGTGATAAAACTGTACATTTTATAAAAGACTGCCCCACACGACCTATAAGACCTAAAATTAAGACAGCTGAGGTAGCAATGTTGCAGCAGTCGGAAAACTAGTTAACTTGGTAGAAAAAGAGGTCGATCTATCGAGTCCTCATATCACCTTGGCCTCCTTGACTCCAACTGCCTCTCATTGTCATCTTAGCATGCGTATTCTTCTTCAGTCCCAAGTAAATAAGGATCGGTCTTGGTCCATTGATGCTTTAATTGATTCTGGGGCTACTGGTAATTTCATCGATACCCAGTTATTCCAGAAATTGGGCCTACAACGGATTGTTAAAAAACTCACCAGAAGTAGTCAGAGCAGTGGACGGAAAGGAACTCACTTCAGGTTTAATACAACATCATACAGAAAACTTGAGAATGACTTGTGCTGAGAAACATGTACAAGACATAACATTTGACATAATTGATGCTCCTCAATTTGGTCTAATCCTCGGAATCCCCTGGTTAGTGCAACATAATCCTTATATCGATTGGACTAATAGGAGTATACTATTTAAATCAGATTATTGTCATGCAAAATGTTTTCAGCAATTCCCTGGTTCTGAGTTATTAATTCAAGGATATGACTTCCCAAAAAATTCTAAGAGTGTGCTGGTTATTGCAGGAGTACCCGAAGAGTATCAGGATTTGGTTGATGTGTTTGACAAGAAAAAAGCTAATACTTTACCTCCTCACAGAGATTTTGATTGTCAAATAGATTTAGTTCCTGGGGCATCGTTGCCTTGTAGCCGAATCTACGCTCTTACTGAGAAAGAAAATGAACATCTACGCAACTATTTAGATGAATACTTAGCCAATGGGTTTATTAGGCACTCCAAGTCTCCGGTCTCTTCTCCTCTTTTCTTCATTCTGAAGAAAGGGGGAGAATTGCGCTCGTGCATAGACTATCGTGCCATCAACAATGTGACTGTAAAAAATCGGTATCCCTTACCTTTAATTCCAACCTTGCTTGATCAAATCAAAGATGCCACCATTTATACAAAATTGGATCTGCACGGGGCATATCATCTGGTGCGAGTCCGAGAGGGAGATGAATGGAAAACTGCATTCAGGACTAAATTCGGATTGTATGAATATCAGGTTATGCCTTTCGGACTCTGCAATGCCCCAGCTGCATTCCAGTTTTTTATAAATGAAGTGCTAAGGGATTTTTGGGATATTTGTTGTATTGTCTATATCGATGATATTCTTATTTACTCAAAGAACAAAACTGAGCATGTACAGCAAGTGTGATCCATTCTTCAGCAGCTTTTACAAAATTCCCTGTTTGTGAAACTAGAAAAAAGTTTATTCCATGTGACCACAGTAGATTTTTTGGGATACATCCTCAGTCCAGCTGGAATAGAAATGGACCCAAAAAAGGTGCAGGCAATCGTAGAATGGCCCAGTCCCTCCACTGTGAAACAAATCCAGAGTTTTTTGGGATTTGCGAATTTCTATAGACGATTCATTAAAGATTTTTCACAAAGGATAACTCCCATCACAAAATTGTTGCGTAAAAATACAAAATTTGAATGAACCTCAGAAATTGAATCAGCTTTCCGGGATCTAAAGAACCAATTCGTGACAGCTCCTATTTTAAAACATCCTGACCCCTCTCAGCCTTTTATAGTTGAAGCTGATGCCTCTCAATTTGCTATAGGGGGAATTTTATCTCAAAGAAGTATTAACATAGGTCAATTGCATCCAATTGCGTACTATTCTAGAAAATTATCCCCTCCAGAACAAAATTACGCTATAGCTGACCGAGAATTATTGGCCATAAAAGCTGTATTCAAAGAATGGCGACATTACTTGCTTGGGGCTCGTCATCCTGTAACTATATACACAGACCATAGGAATTTACAGACACTCAAATCCGCTAAAGCTTTGACTCCTCGCCAATTGCGTTGGACTCTGTTTTTTAATGATTATGATTTCATTATTACTTACCGCCCAGGAAAAGAAAACAACAAAGCTGATGCATTGTCTAGGATAGGATTGAGTGATGATTTAAGTGTAAAAAAAGAAACACTGCATCCTATTATTTCTGAGGAATGTTTTCAGATAGGTCTTATAGATTCTGATGTTTTGTCTGACATTGAGAAAGTTCTTGAGAATCAAACTAAACTAGAGAAGAATGGAGTAAGCTCTACCCTTTATTGCAATGGAAAGAAAATATGTTGCTCATGAATGATCAGATATTTGTACCTAATGAATCTTTACAGAAAAGAGATTTACAACTTTATCATGATTCAGTTTTATCAATCCATCCTGGGGTTACAAAGATGTACCAACTTATCAAACAAAGGTTTTGGTGGCCTAATATGTTAAATGACATTCAGAAATATGTACAAACATGCACTGTCTGTAGTCGAAACAAAATTGTTCATAGATCTCCACATGGTTTACTTATGCCTCTGCCAGTTCCACCTCAGCCCTGGCATACAGTATCTCTAGACTTTATAGTGGAGTTACCTCGTACCACTTCAGGATTTACCACCATTCTTACGGTTGTGGATCACTTTTCTAGATATGCTCACTTTGTTCCCCTAAAGAAACTCCCCTCAGCTTCTGAGTTAGCACACATTTTTGTTTCACAAATAGTCAAACTGCATGGAATACCTTCTGTGGTACTCTCTGATAGGGGTTCACAATTTGTGTCACATTTCTGGCAGAATCTAGGTAAATCCTTAAATATGGAAGTGCGCATGTCTTCAAGTTATCATCCACAAACTGATGGGTTAACAGAACGAACGAATCAAACTATTGAACAATTTTTACGATGTTTGTTAACCACACATGATCAAGAATGGTCGGACATTTTGTGGGCAGCTGAATTTGCTTACAACAATTCAGATCACTCCTCTATTGGTATGTCTCCTTTTTTCTGTGTTCATGGTTTCCATCCAAAAGATATGATGAGTATTGATAAGAGGGTTTCAGACACGCCCGCAGTAACTGAGTATGTAAATCATTTGGTTTCCATTCAATTAAAGGCTCAGGAACACTTGGTTCTCGCAAAAGAAACACAAAAAAGATTTGCTGACAAACGTCGTTCTGAACAACCAATTTATTCAGTAGGTGACGATGTTTGGTTATCCACTAAAAATCTAAAATTGAAAAGTCACAAAGCCTTTCGTCCTTGATTCATCGGACCCTTTACCATAGAAAAGATTATTAACCCAGCCAGTATGAAATTGACATTACCAAGTTCACATCGATTCCACCCAGTGTTTCATGTTTCGCTGCTTAAGCCATGTAATCCTGAAACTCGCAAATTGACCCATCCTCCAGAAATCGAAATTGATGGTGAACCAGAATTTGAGGTAAAGGCAGTTTTAGATTCTAAGAGAGTGAAAGGCAAATTATTCTATTTAGTAGATTGGAAGGGTTACGGTACAGAAGACCGTTCATGGGAACCTCTTGAAAATTTACGTAACTTCCAAAATCTTGAAAGTCTTTCACAACAAATTTCCAGGAAAACCAAGACCAGTTCCGATAGTTTTAGGGGGGATTCTAAGGGGAGGGTACTGTCATGAAACCACCCTAACCTAGTTCCCTCTACTCATCGTGTGGTTTCTCTTTTTCCGTTCAGAGTTATTTATCCTTTAAGGAAACCCACCCCTGTCCCGTGCAGCCAGCACTCCTGTGACCTAAAATTAAAAAGCACATGTTATTACAAGAATTCCCTTTATTTTGACACTTTAAGAAACATTTAATACATTGTTTGGTGAATAAATACTCTGCAAGGGTTTTATGAGCGCATGTTGAAAGCTGTAGTGCAAAAAGGAAAAAAGACGCGCGTTTAAATTTGACACGCATTTGATCGCGCGCTGAGGAAAGATTAATCCAGCGAAGGTGCAAGCGCTTCTCTGGTAAAGCTTGGAATGGCTCAGGGCGGGGCACGTTGGGGCACGTTGTTCTCCAGAAACTTCCCGGGGTGTGGCAGCTCTATAAAAGCCACACCCGGGTTTCTGGAAATTGCTTAGTCTTCCAGACCCAAGACTCAAAGACATCGCGCTTGGAGGAAAACGCCGGAAGACATCCTTCAAGACATCGCAGAAGGCTCAGAGTTCAAGGAATCTTCTAAAATCACCTGCTGGACAGACATAAGAGAAGCTAAGTACCTTTAACTATTAAGGCGCCCAACGCTAGCTCAAAGAACGATTTTTGGACTATTTTTGAAAGAGAACTTGGACTTCAAAATCTTTTAAGAGATCTGATTTAATGTTTAAGAATTGCAATGAGTGTTATGTATGTAAAAAGATGCTACGTCTCATGTTGTAAAAAAAAGGCTTTTGGAAGTGAATTTAACTTTTAGAAGCAGCCACAAGAGAAGTCGTCGAACAATACAAGTTTTAAAGAGAAGTGAGTAAAATAACAGAGAGTTTATTTCACGGGGAAAAAACAAGTTATAGGAAAGTGCAAATAAATATTGTTGTTTATTTTAGAGCAAAACAAAGACCAACATTGGAGGCGAACAAACCAATCACCTTCATCACAAAAATCAGCAAAAATCCGACCACGCCTAGACGACGACGACTTCCTGGACGCGAAGCCTTGACTAGTAGTTCGCAGGTAGGAGATAATTTCTAGATAAGAAAAGACAAGTAGATAGTGAAGGAAAGTAGAGAGAGAGAGAGAGAGCAAGAGACAAGGTGTGAGAAACCTGTTTTAAAGAGTTTCTTGTTGTTTGCAGGTCGACTACAAGAATACAAGTAGCGTCAGATCCGGCCTCTCTCCCTGACAGCTATCCATCACCCAAGTGTATGTAAAAGAAACACAGGTTGTAAGGTAGAGTTCTGGGAGATTGGTCCATAGCGTCTCTGCAAAACCGATCAAGCACCTTACAGGTAAGGTTGGTGTTCACCCCAGGTAAGAGTGCTTGGTCTTCCCTGACACCTATCATCTCGGCGATCGATAGTTCCTTGGAACATGTTTCCAAATACATAGACTTCTTCTTACAGAATCATGTTAAGACTCTAAATTCTTATGTCAAGGATTCTTTCGACTTCCTCAGCAAAATCGAACACTTTGTCTGGGAAGAAGACATGGTTTTAATGACTTTAGAAGTTTCATCCCTTTATACCTCGATAAAACATTGCAATGGACTCAAGGCATTGGACTACTATTTGAACAAAGGCTCCCCTCAATCGACGGCACACAATAGAATGCTATTGGACATGACCAAAATGTGCCTCGAACAAAACTTTTTTATCTTCAATGGCGTGATCTACCAACAGGTCAGAGGTGTGGCGATGGGGGCCTGCTTCTCACCTAGCTATGCGTGTTTACATGTCGGGCTATGGGAGGAGCAGGTCCGAGTCGGCGAACACCACAACTTTATTTCTAACAACATTGTTCTGTATTTACGTTACATTGACAATATTTTTGTTATTTGAAGGGGGAGCACAAATGATGTAAAAACTTTTGTTGATGTGATCAATAGAAACACCATCAATTTATATTTCACTTCAAATATGAGTTCAGAATCCATTTGCTTTTTGGATGTTGAGGTCTTTATAGAAGGCAACACTCTTAGTACAAGACTATATAGAAAACCCAGTGCAGGAAACACTATACTACACTCTAATAGCCAACATCCGGCCCATTTGATTCGGAGCATTCCTTTCGGGGAAATGCTCCGGATAAACAGAATTTGTAGCACCGATGCCGAATGTGCGGCTGCACAGGAGGCATGTAGGTTGCGTTTCCTGGCCAGGGGTTATTCCAATGAGAATCTCAGTAAAGCAATCAAGCGTACAAATTCAGTCAGCAGACAGGAGGCTCTGATTTCCAAAACAAGAAAGATCCATTTGGATGTTTCCTTAGTAGGGGAAGTAAAAACTAGTTCTCATCGAGTTATTCTGACCTACAACCGACAACATGGGGCCCTCCTGAAAATCCTATACAAAAACTGGAATCTGGTTCAAAGTGATCCAGTAATTGGTCACAAAGTAGACACCAAACCAGAACTTACATTCTGAAGATCCCCCTCCATGTCTAAGGCTTTAGTCAGTAATTCTTTGGAACCAAGTATCTCCTCCACTTGGTCAACACTAAAGAAGGGCTTTAAGACATGTCCTCAATGCAAAGCATGTAAATTTGGCAGCAATAGGACCCAATTCAAAAGTCCCTTCCATGATTATCCTATTGCTATTTCCAAGTGGCTTACCTGCAAGACTGATTATGCCATCTATGTGTTGGAGTGTCCGTGTGGTCTCCAGTATGTGGGCAGCACGAAGCGGCCCGCCCACAAACGGATACTCCAACACATACGTGCAATATCAGGGCACGACCAAAATTATCCGGTTGCCAGGCACTTTCAGGATAAACATCTAGGCATACCAGATAAGCTTGAATTTTTCTTGATTGATTGTGTCGAAGTGTCAAGGAGGGGAGGAGACCGTGAGGCCAAACTTCGCCTTCTTGAGACGAGATACATCTTGGAGCTTAATACGAAAAATCCTAATGGTCTCAATGACAGAGAAGACCTTTACACAAAAAAATATAATCTTTGTTCCCCATGTGGTGTCTCTTTCTGTATATAATATGAAATATATTTTTGAACCAGGAAATCAAGATTCCTTTAAAAAAACTTTTTTTCCATGTTTTTATCTTGGAATTATCTGTTGTAGCATTTGCACTTTATTGTCATTTTTGCACTATCACCATTTGCACTTTATATGTTTTTAGCAGGCATTTTGACAGGCCCACTTGGGCTCTATTTAGATTTCTCAAAATCTTGTCTCATGAATTTGGATTAACGCTGCTGTATCGAATATGAGCATATTTTTTGAGTATTTTGCACAAGCTGGATATTTAGACTATATATTTACACTGGGCCGACGCTTTTGTACATAGATGAAATTATTTGTCATGTATATATATATTGTTTTTACCAGTTTGTGTTTTGCAAATATGCTTACTTATTCACAATCCATACAATGGAAGCCTTTCCCGAAACGCATTTGTCTGAATAAAAGTTTGGCGTTCGAAGCTTTCTTGATCCCGTGAGTGCTGCGCGTCTTTTCGGTAGGACTGTGGAGACACGCTGTGGAGCTTTAATATTGGCACGGTACACCGCCGCGCTGCAGCACCCGCCTTTGGAGTGACTCGCTATCGGTGTAACTCTTGGATATATATATATCAGCAGCGTGACCAAGGGCTTTCCGCCCGAAACGCGTCACTGGTTCTGTTTTAAATCTGCAATAAAAATTACCATCTTGCTGAATTGCTGGTCCGTCCCTCTTCCTTGCTGGCGTGGAGGCAGTGTCTGCGAGCGCAGAGCAGGCTGGGGAGGAGCCTTTCTTCATATATATATATATATATATATATATATATATATATATATATATATATATATATATATATTACCTACTGGCGGTCGCCAGTAGGTATATATAGTTAGGATTTTTTCCCTATGGGATTTCTGAAAATTCTATGTCTAATAACTTTGGCGTTTGTGGACGGAATCGGCTGAAATTTTCAGGAAAATGGCACATTTTGTTTCTGAGCAGCTCCTGGAAATTTGGGGGGGTTTCGTCAAGGGGGGGCTATGAAAAAAGGGGGGTCCCAAAACGCGTTTTTAACATTGAGTTTTCCATAGGGCGGTTGGACTCACTTTTAGCTCGAACGGCTGAATGGATTTGCACGAAACTTGGCAAAATTGTAGGGACTGTTAGCCCGATGTGCCTTTGCTAGGTCTCAATATATGTGCTTCAGTGGATTTTGAGAAATTAACGTTTAAATCAAGATATATATCTGTAACAGCGCTCCGGGCAGCGATCCGGTTCGCGTACTTTTCGCTTATCGGAACTTTGCGAAGTGAAGCTGATTGGCTCTCCGGTGTCTGTCAACATTCTAAACAGTCCGGTGCGGCCGCCATCTTGTCTCTCGGTAGGATCGAGAGACAAGAGGAGGCCAAAACAAAGGAGGAAATGAAGGAAAGGGGGCAAGGTAGACCCCTTCTGACCCCCTAGGATTGATGAGGGGATATTATAGAGCCACGCTGGGCCCAAAAAAAAAAAAAAAAAAATCCGTTTTTTTCGCCTTAGAGACGCGTCTTGGTACGCGAACCGGGCAGCTAACCGGGAAGCTAACCGGCAGTGTAACGGGAGTCTGACGAGTAGCTGATTGGCTGTCAACATTGTAAACAGTTCGGAGCGGCCGCCATCTTGTCTCTCGGTAGGATCGAGAGACAAGAGGAGGCCAAAACAAAGGGGGAAATGAAGGAAAGGGGCAAGGTAGACCCCTTCTGACCCCCTAGGATTGATGAGGGGATATTATAGAGCCACGCTGGGCCCAAAAAAAAAATTCCGATTTTTTCGCCGTAGAGACGCGTCTTGGTACGCGAACCGGGCAGCTAACCGGCAGTGTAACGGGAGTCTGAGGAGAAGCTGATTGGCTGTTATCATTGTAAACAGTCTGGAGCGGCCGCCATCTTGTCTCTTTGTGGGATCGAGAGACAAGAGGTGGAAAAAAAAAGGTGTAAATGAATGAAAGGGGTAAGGCAGACCCCTCCTGAACCCCTAGGATTGATGAGGGGGCTATTAAAGTTCCCTGGGGGGTGAAAAAAAAATGCGATTTTTCGCGGTAAAGGTGCTTCCTGGTACGTTAACAGGGCAGCTAACCGGCAGCGTAACGGGAGTCCGACATATTGTGTTTTTTGAACGTTTGTGATATGTGCACGTGTGGATTTTGTCTAATTAAGGGTAAAAAAATATATATATATCTTTAAGCGTGTTTTGGCGCGCTTACGTTTTGGGTTTGGTTTGCGCTGCAGAGACGATACGTCACGGTTATGCGATGCATCATGAGGCGTCTCACGGGCTACGTGATACGTCACTTAATAAAGAATATATTTTACAGCTATAGATATTAGCTTTTAAAAAACCAATGAAATTCACAGAAAAAACCATAGGTTATAGACCATATATAGTTAGGAATTTGCATTTACAAAACCTTGAAAATTCACTGAAAAAACCATAGGTTATAGACCATATATAGTTAGGGATTAGCATTTAAAAAACCCTATTTTATTTGCACAAAACCATTGAAATTCCATATATAGTTAGTTGCACTAACTATATATCGCGGACCCGCAATCCACTGCTAATGATGTCACATATTACATCATTCATGACATGGTCAGTGACATCACTGATGACATCACTGATGACATCTCAAATGACATCACTGATGACATCACTGATGACATCTCAAATGACATCACTGATGACATCACTGACATCTCATTTGACATTACTGATTACATCACTGATGATATCATTTATGTGATAATACATCTTCAGACTCTAATATAACCTTAGATACACTCAGTGTAAACAGGTACTCACAGACTGTCACACATCCATGGAGTTACTCACACACCTAGTCAGTCATGCAAAGAATCAATCACACCTCCATTTCCTCAACTATACAGTTATACACACCTTACTTATTCAAACATATACTAACACATATTTACTCTCTTATACAATCCTTGATACAAGTTCACAATGATTCATACAGCCACTCTCACATTCACTGGCTCTTATGTTCAGTTATTTATATATGTCAACTCTCACATGGAGTGTGTTTTACATATGTACTTACTTTGACATGTAGAACTGAGATATCCATTCACTCACCAATATACTCATGCACACAGTCAACTGTCCATACAGCTGTTTCTACATCCACTTTTGAAGCCATACACCTAGGGAATCAACTGCTCACACATCTATGCACAGAGTTATACACCTCCCAGCCACCCACACACATACTCAGTCTCCCATACAAATACTTGGGCAACCATTCAATAACCCATATAGTTACTGATATAGCTACTGATTTAAACATGCAGCAGTTTACAGAAGAACATAAATATTGATTGCCAAATTAAGACACTTTAATCACTAACCCATGCACTCAGTGAGACACATTTAATCATTCTCTCATACAGTCAGTCATGCACCTACTAAATCCTTCATCCAGACACTTATACATCCACTCATTCTTCAATATGTAAGACATATTTTAACTTTACAGAAACATACAGTCACTGGGTGTTGTCATCAGTGATGTCATCAGTGATGTCATTTGAGATGTCATCAGTGATGTCATCAGTGATGTCATTTGAGATGTCATCAGTGATGTCATCAGTGATGTCACTGACCATGTCATGAATGATGTAATATGTGACATCATTAGCAGTGGATTGCGGGTCCGCGATATATAGTTAGTGCAACTAACTATATATGGAATTTCAATGGTTTTGTGCAAATAAAATAAGGTTTTTTAAATGCTAATCCCTAACTATATATGGTCTATAACCTATGGTTTTTTCAGTGAATTTTATATATATATATATATATATATATATATATATATATATATATATATATATATATATATATATATATACTTATAAAGTGTTCTTTAAGTGTTGTGTAGTCACATCTTTATTGCAACAATGACAATTATGTTTAACTCTGCTCAGACTCACATTCATGCCTCCTTCATTGAAGTAAGCTTAGGCTGCACTTCTACATCTCAATGGTGAATAAGAATTGACATTCTGATATTACATTGCAGGCCAAGAAAGCAGTATTTTGGCTCATAGTAACTATAACTCACACCCCCACCCTAAAGGTAGTTGTCATAAAATATGGTAATTGAGATGTCATCAGTGAAGTAGTCAATTCTCCCATCAAACATGTCATGAGTGGTGTAATATGCGAGGGTATAAACAGCGCCTTTAGCCGTGTGGATAGTGGGGTTGGGTGCAGGGCCTGGCTGTAGGCTTTTAGCTCTCTCTCACTTCTTGTCTCCCCTTCCTGACTCCCCCATTCTTTCCCTATTTCTGCTCCACAATTACTCTTTCTCCCTCTTTCCTCTCATCTGTTTCTGTTTGATCCTTTCTGTATTCTAGCCGTCTTCACATATGTCTCATAACACTGTTTTTTGCTCCCCTTATCTTGGTATCCCACTTTCCCCCAATAGCCCTTTCTTTCCACACTGTCTGGCTGCAATCTATACATTTTAGATATGCTCAAAAGTGAGTTTTGCTACAGTTCAATAAATGGGAAATAATTGGGAATGACGGGTTAAACCTTGTTTATCATATTACTTTCATAAAACTGCCACCTCTGGCCTTCTCTCAAATCAAATGGTAAAAGGAAGACTGGATCATTTGGGAATTAAATCTATGGGCATATATATCAGAAGGCTCTAAGGGAGAGACAAACCCTTACTCTGTGTATTAGGAGTAAGGGCTTAAAACACCAAAAAGAAGTCCAGCCTGTTTCTTCAAGACAGTCAAGTAACATGTGTCTTTCAAAACAGATGACACACTGAAATACAAATGACGGTAAACAAAACAAGTTTACGCATGAAAAAAGCTTGGTTCAGGGATAGAACCATCTAAGTTGCCCCTTTTCTCCAGCAGAGATGACCAGAGCATGTGGGTCTGGCATGAACGGAAACAAACTAGCCAGGCCCACTTTATCTAGTTGAGTGCAAAGTGCACAGAGTATGTAGAAATCAGGGTCCGACTGGGAACCAAAAGCAGCCCTGGCAAAGTTTGTCTAACAAGTGCTCAACAGCACATAGCTAGTGGGTGAAGAAGTGAGCCTGACTCCTGCAGGAGGGGATTTGGTGGTGGGGGGGGCTGGGTTTCCCTAAAATATGATACATTTACAAATATTGTGTTCTTTCTTATATCATGTTTTGTGAGATTTTTGATGAAAACTGTGCTAATAACTGGGCGGTAAGCCACACTACTTTAATTTTATTAATGTGTTTTTTGTAATTAATATTTACCTTCTGTAATTTGGTAGTATCTGTGGGTTGTTTTGTATGATAGTTGTAGTGTTTTAATGCACAGGGTTGGATCTTCAGGCTTACATTAACTGTAAATTGATCATAAAATTGCTTTATAAGAACTTTGCTTTACCTAAACCACTAGGCTAACATATAGTTTCAATATATTTCTGTTGAGCGTGTCTGTACATCAGATGTACATACAATGAATCGCCTAATTTACAAGGTTTATATGTATTGTGAAATTTGCTTTACTAGAGCCACTAGGCATAAGCATTTTTGTAGTCAGAGTTGTTGTGCACACGTGAAATACACTTTTAAATTTACCTAACAAAGTCATTGTGAACTTCATGCAGCTTTGGCACCTTTAGAAACGATATGGGTATTTTAAATGTGACGCTCTCTTTATAGTTATGCCATGTGGCACTGGGATAACGTTACCAGTTATTACGGTATGTTTTCGGATAATCTGGCCTTCGTAGCCTCTTGTGCTGCTATGTGACGCAGTACGTGCCACGTCACCCGTTGTGAACGCGGAACTGCCTGTACTGACGGAAGACACGGTCTAGAGTCTGAGTTCCTGCTGTAACAATACACCTAACACCCACCCACCACCAGGCGTCACAGAGCACATGACCCTGGTCAATAAAAGGGGCCGAGCGCACATGCTCTGGGCCCATTACCTATCCCCATACCACTGTGTCCGTGTCTCATTTACCAATCCACAGAATGAGGGCCTAGCGCCCCTCACCAAACTCTACAATGGCGACGAGGTCGGTAGTGACGCCCGTGTGTGCCACTGCCAAGCATCCTGAAGGAAGGGGGAGAGAGCTGCCCGCCTAGAGGGTACCCCCTGGAACATGGCGCAATGCGCCGAGAAGCCTGTGGGCACGTCGGAGCCCCGTGACACAGCCCGCAGTGACCAGGAGCATACCCTACACCTCGGAGGCCCACAGTGAGTTGCCCCCGCCCGAGAGTGCCTGGGGAAGATGAGCGACCCGAGCGGAGCCCACCCGCATCGGTCGCGACTGAAGGCAGAGTGAGAGCCCAGCGGGTGCTGACCCCGCATCAAGGAGCCCGGCGAGCGGAGCCCACCCGTATCGCGTGCGAAGTGGCCAGCCGGCCAGAGGTGAAAGGGCCGGGGGGCTGCACATGAGGTGGCGCTACCCCTCCCTTGAGGAACGTAGGCCAGCGAGAGACCACCCCGCTTCTTTGGCCCCGCAGCGCCAAGTGCCCGATAATAAGGAGGGGCGTGTGGAAAGCCGGGACATCGTCGAAGCCATGCGGTGCCTACCCACGTGAGTGACGTGGCCGGAGGGGGACCCCAGTGAAGCGGAGGTCCGTGGGTGCCCACACCGCATCAGCCCTGACGTGATCCCGAGATGGGAGGACGGGGGGTGGAGTAGCTACCCACCCCTCCGCCCCCGCACGGAAGGCTGGACGGAAGGCTGGACGGAAGGCTGGACCCTGCCTGATAACGGGCGAAGGAGTTAGCAGGCTTTCTCCCGTCGGCGCAGCGGGAAGAGGCATGAGACAGTGCGGCCCGCGGCCGCGGAGTAAGATGCCTGTGCCTTTCCCCCCGCCCGCGTGAGGACTGCCGGAGGCTGCGGCGGGCAGGGAAGGAGAAGAGCAACAGCAGCATGGCCGCCACCGGCTAAAGGAAATCGGCCCCGCCTCCTGGGACCCTGGCGCAAGGTTTAAATGCCAACAAGCAGCCAGCGCTGCCAAAATAAACTTTCAAGTGTGTGCGACTGCGTTGGTTGCGCAGGTGGCCCCAAACAAAGTGAATAGAAAGTGCCGGTGAACCCGGCAGGACACGGAGCACCTTTCTCGCCCCCCCGCGCACACCCACGGAGGTGCCTCACCCTCCCGTCTCGCAGACACAGTAAAAGCCTGTGCCCTCCTGCTTCCCCATACTAAGACAGACATTCACCGTGAGGAGAGGCGAGGTCCTGCTCACGAAGTCCGGGGACGGCAGTGGCCCCAACCCCCTGTGTAGCCGGAGAGTAGCAGGGACAGTAGAGAGAACTGCAAGGGAATAAAGGCTCGGGGCAAAGCAGGCTGCTGCTACAGGGAAGCCTACAGCCTCACTGCCATCTAGTGGCCAAAGTACGCAATTGCGCCCCCACAACAAACGAATAGTGCAGCACTGTGAGAGCAGCTGCAGTGACAGACCAGCACCCAACGAACTTCAGCAAGATGCAGCAAGGAGCTAAAGACACACACACGCACCAATGCAACCCAGTAACTGCAACAGGGGGACATTGATGAGTGAGGGTGCAGGGACGCACCAGTAGCGCCACACCAGCACCACAGGACACACGCAGGGACGCCAGACTGGTGCAGGAACAAGGCACAGCGACAAAGAACCCGACCAAAGACGCAGCACAACCTGCGCAAGAGCACGCAAGGAGTGAAGGAACTCCACGCACGAAGGAGAACGCGGTGACCAGTACTCCACGGACCAGGAGCAGGAGACAGAGCAGAGGCGCAGACCACCTGACGCACAGGGGACAAACAGAGACCAACTGCCAGCAGAGCGGCACCTGATGGCCACAGGTTGTCGCTGCAACCGCAGGGAAGAAACTGCAGCACCACCACCACGGGAAGAGACAGAGGTCCCAAGACTTCCCACCAGGCAAGTGCGACACAGGGAGGAAGCGCGACGATCGCCAACACTGCTCCAGGGTCCCGAGAAGAAAGCAAGCACACCCCGTGAAGTAACGGGTGCATCCTGAACACGAAGAAGCTCGGAGTGGTGACGTAACCCTCCGCACTGAAAAGAAGCACAGGAAGAGCGCGGACGAAAGCGTGCCAATGCTCAAGCACCGGAGCGAAGAGCGACCCAACTGAAGACAGCAAAGCGCGAGGACTCACGCAGAAGACCACCCCGATGGTCGCCCCAAAAGCCGAACCCTCAGACGGTCGCACGAAGAACCCGGACGGTCACACACGTGACGCACCCAAGAAGCCGGCCAGCCAGATGGCCGCACCAAAAGCCGACCCACCGGGGGTCGCGAAAGGAGGTAACCGAAGCAAAGGTCAACAAACCATGACACAGCAAGTATCCAGCAAGACAACCGAAGATAGCCTGCCAGCATCGGCAGAGTAGACCGGCCAGAGGTCCAAGAAGTTCGAACACCAAGACACAGTCCACGATCAGCGACTAACGAACTTCAACAACCACAATTCAACATGTAACGTCAAAAGAGAGAGAGAAGATCGCAACGCCCGGTCCAGTCACAGATGAGAAGAGACAGTGTCCGTGAACCAGGACAAGACCGGATGGAAGCAGGCGGAGTGCAAGCTGCCTGGAGAAGTCTGGCCAGGAAGAGGAAGATGGCAAGGTGACCAGACCGCGTTGCGAAAAGGACGAAGAGGAGATCTGAGTGGGACGACGCCACCAAAGATGGAGAAAGGAGAAGAGGTCTGAGTGGCACGACGCCACCAAAGAAGAAGAAAGGAGAAGAGGTCTGGTTGGCACGTCTGCCACCACCGAAGAGAAGGAAAAGGAGAAGAGGTCTGAAAAGCACGATGACAGGAAGACAAGAGAATGGAGTAGAACCAAGAGGAGTGTGGACCAAGACACTACATCACACGAAGAAGGGAAAACACTGAGGAGAACGTGAGAGGTGCACGACAGTCCACATGCGCGACCGGGACACATGCAACATCACTGGGAGCAAGAATCCATGTGCAAACCCGACAGTCATCCAGGAAGGACAGAAACGAGCATGCCGGTCTGTTGGCAACACCCACCTCTGGGATGGAACGGACACAAGGGCCCTGGAAATCCAGGGGCAGAGGCCTCAGAGACACCGGTGGCAGCGGGTCCCCAACGAGAGACAGACTGTTGAATCTCGCGCTGAAGATCCTGGACGATTGAAGGTCGCACAAAACGGAACCAGCGCCAACAGCACCCTTTCAGGTGGAACTCGGTCAAGGAGAAGAGGACCCGTAGCGACGTCCTTCAACATGTTTGAAGAGGCAAGGCGGCATGCCCACCGGTCCAATGGAAGCCTGGCAGAAGGGCCTCTGGGTCGTCCAGTGAGAGGGGACACACACGAGAGAGGGGTATCCGTGAGAGGGATAACCTGCAGCTGAAGGTTACGTCAGGAACAGACACCAGTTTGAACCAAGCACTTTGACCAGGACGATCCCGCGAAAAGTAACACACTTAGGACTCTATGTATATATATGCTTCTGCACGTTCACAGGATGTGGAACAGAGCGAGAGAGACTGTAAAGCTCACTTACAAGCTGCAAGTCTGCCAAGGCAAGAAGAGACAACATTGCCAGCAATCAACGTGACCAGCAGTGGAGAAGACCGCATGGGAGTCGTCGTGATTTTAAGTTATGAGTTTAGTGTGAACTGTATTCTTCCCCCACAGGTTGCACTTTAGTTAGGGCAATTCTTTTAACTAAGGTTGGGAGGGATGTACTGACGGAAGACACGGTTTAGTGTCTGAGTTCCTGCTGTAACAATACAACTAACACCCACCCACCACCAGGGGTCATAGAGCACATGACTCTGGTCAATAAAAGCGGCCGAGCGCACGTGCTCTGGGCCCATTACCTATCCCCATACCACTGTGTCCGTGTCTCATTTACCAATCCACAGAATGAGGGCCTAGCGCCCCTCACCAAACTCTACAACGCCCACTTTAAAGCAATTCCTTTGTAATGTTTTTTGCCGATCACTGTGGAAAGTGAGACTTTGCTACAATGCAATTTTTGATTTATTGTCAACTGGTGTTTATGAATGTTTGATATTTAGCTTGAACTGCACTGTGTTATGAAGTATTTATTTTCGTATAGATGTGCAGTATGTCTTTCAGATTAATGCTGACAAAGGTTTAAGGGTAACACTAACACAAACGATTTCTGTAGGTTTTGACAGAGACCATCCCGGTAAAAACGTGTCAAGTGAAATAAAACTGTTACAACTGTATACCATGGAATGTGAGACTTCTTTCCTGTGAGGAATCTTGGACGCGACGGGTTTCTTGATTCATTATCAGTGTACCTGCTCCCACTCTCTTGCATCACCACACGAAAAAGCCCAGGGTGTCTAAATTAGGAGCATATACATTAATAAGGCAAATCTCTGGACCATCCAGACTATCATACAGGATCACATAGCCCCTCTCAGGATCAATCACAAGGTGCACGTGTTGGAAGGAGGTCCCTGGGGACCACCCAAATAAGAACCCCTGGGCAAATTCCCAGTATGAAGTGGCGTACAGCTGTCCTCTCCATCTACGTCTTATATAGGGTATTGTGTCGCCCCAAATATGTTTCCTGTTGACTCCCTACAGAGATTTTACATCATCTTAAATAAGCATACACCCTCCTTCATTTTTCATGCATTGCCATATCATGTAAATTCCAGGTCAGCAGCTTTATTATGGAGGGAGCCATGGCCATGTGTGATTTGTTTCGTCTTTGGTTCCTCATCCAACCCTCTCACATCGTGATTGGATGCGTATCACTAAGTTACACCCCCGACATAGATTCCTTGAAAACTACCATAGCCAACAAATAACAAATACAACTGATTGGTCACCCATCCCACCCCCACTCTCTGGGCAGTAAAATGGGTCAGTCCCTCCCAACTTTGCAGAGAATGATCACCCCCTCTCGCGCCCCAAACCACCCCCCCGAATTTCTCCGAAAAAATATTCATCCACTGCAACGTAAACCACATTTGTGCGCTATTTGTTCCTAGATCGTCTAATAGGAAGTGGCCATGACCCAATAAAGAAGTGCATTGTGTGACTAGGCACTTGACAGGGTTCGAGGGCAAAACCTTGAGCTCCCCAACCCAGCCCCAGTCTCTACTGATGGGTGTGGTCCTCCTCAGTTACAGGGTATATGTATATTACTGTTCCCCACAAAAAGTAAATGAAGAGACTCACCTTTAGAATGGGCACCCCTCTATTTTCCACTTCTCTGATTGTGTTGGTCAACAAACGTGCATCCCCCTCATCTAACATGAGCTTAAGAAACATTTGTATCAGGCACAATGTCCAATGATGTCATATCTGAGTCTGATAGTCCCTCCGCCAATTGCAAGATGCCACATGCTCACACCCTGACCCTTCCGGAGTACCAGTATCCTTTTGTCTTTTTGCTTCTGACTGTCTTCACTGTCTCCCAGTAGGATCCGTTAAGTCTGTTCCTTTCCCTGAGTTAGTGTGCGAGTTCCAGCGGTCGATATTCCTCCCCAGCGAGTCCATCCACTCAGAGGCTTCTGCCACAGAAAAATAGAAATGGCTTTGGTTTGGTGTTCAATCCAGAGTTTGGCCAGCAAAAGCAGACTGTATTTCATCCTGACTTCTCTCATCCGTTTCTTTACCATCAGGAAAGTGCGCCTCTGGTCCTGTACCCGCTGTGTATAGTCCAGATAAATTGCAATCGGGCGGCCCTCAAATTGCAAGACGCCCTTCATGCGAGTGGCCCGCAGTATTACGTCCCAGTCACGTTAGTTGAAGAACCGGGCTATGATGGCCCTTTGCAGAGCCCCAGGTCTCGACAGGGGGACCAACACCCTGTGGGCCCTTTCGATGTTGAAAAACTTTGAGGTTCTCCCAGGCTCTAGTACCTTCGTTATCCAGTCCTCCAAAAATAAGTCTGCCGAGGGCCCCTCCACCCACTCCATGAATCCCACAAAGTGTAAGTTATTTCTTCTCGAGTCCCCCTCCTGATCCTCAACCGGTCCTCAAGTTTTTTTTTATTTATTTTTTTAAATTTTTTAAAACCTTTATTTTCAAATAGTGCACACAGCTATTCAGCCTTACATCCCGGAGGCTAGGCAGCAATTCAAGAAGCATCAAATCAGAGTGCAAGAAGCACTGTACCAGAACGAGTGAAGGTTATGATTTTTCATTTTTTTATATTTTATAAGAAGAAGGAACAAGTACAGAAAGAGGCGCCAAAACTAGCGCTAAGAAAGAAGGCAATGAACCCATTATGCAGTGAGGCCCAATCAAGGGGTCTGCTAGGCACAGTGATAACAATTATATTCAAAACAATATAGATACCAAGAACCGATGGGGGAAGGAAGCACAGGATAATAAGGATATAGAACCGTCAGTTGGAGTTATAGGCTATGGGGTCAAGTGTTCTTCCAGTGGAACGGATTCCGGTGGTATGCAGATGTCACCCCTATACTCATTCCAAGCCCCCCACAACTTCTGCCATTTTTTGGGTTTACCCCTGGCCACATACACAGTCTTTTCTCGTAACATACACCAATCCATATTGACCTTCCACTGTACCACTTTCGGGGCTGTTGTTGCTCCCCACATCTGTGCAATGTCCCGCTTTGTGACCATATTCCCAAGGGTTACCTACTGAGTTTGAGCAGTGTTGTAATCTGTTGGGCCCCAGATATTTAAGAGGCATCTCCTGGCCTCCGCATGTACTTCTACCCCGGTCACCTCACTCATGATCATGTGCACCCGCCTCCGGTAGGAAGCTATCACGCTGCATTCCCAAATAATGTGCATAAAGGTGGCGAGAGCACCACAGCCACGCCGACAGAGGCAGTCAGCCGAATGTCCCATATGTATTAATCTGGGGCCAGTGACGTAGACTCTGTGCAGGATCTTTAGTTGCACCAATCGAAGACGGGCGGGGATAGCAACCTCCTTGGGGGATGACACAGCACATTGCCAGTCCTCGTCGTCGATCTCTATCCCGTCCCGTACCCATTGATCTCTCACCCCCAGAAGAAGATCCGTGCGGACATTAATCAGTTTTTTATATGTCAGAGAGATAGCGCTGTCCGGCATGTGGCCGTCCAATACCCGGTCCTCCAAGGGAGAACTTTCGGGAATTGCCTCACCCTCCGGCCTGGCGGACAGGAGTGCGTGTCGCAGCTGAGCGTACCGAAAATATTCCGCTCCACCCAGCTGGAACTCCGTCTGTAATTGGGCAAAAGACTTCACCTCCCCTCGCAACATCATGTCCTCCACCCTAGAGATCCCGATCATGTCCCACTTATCAAACCCCTTAGTGTGCCACAGTTTACCCAGAATCTCAGAGTCATAAAGTGGAGTTGCCATTGTGAGCTTGTCTTTCCACCCTTGTGCCTTTGTGATCGTTCTCCAGATGTGCACAGCAGTTTTCGTTGGCCCAGACATCCGCCTATCAAGAGATCCGGTATACAGCGCTCTATGATATTTCCCGCCATCCAGGAGCCACCGATCCATGGCGTACCCTGGACTATCCACCGGGCCGTACAGGCCATGATTAATGGCCGCCAACTGGGAGGCCCAATAGTATCTCCGCACGTCGGGTAATGCTATTCCCCCATCATACCACGGGAGCGTGAGCTTTGTGATAGCAATGCGCGGCCGGCCATCCCGGAGCAGGGCACGTTGCAAGCTCTAGATTTCGCCAAAGTTTCTGGCCGGGACCGGGTCTTGAGTATTTTGCAGGGCATACAGGAATCTGGGCAAGGACATCATCTTAAATAACGCCGCACGCCCAAGCAGGGAGAGAGGAAGTTTACGCCACCCCTCTACATCACGCCAGAGATGAATAAGAGGGGGGAGCAAATTGTTCTCATAGCGTGCTTTGGGGTCAGTGGAGATATAGATCCCCAGGTATTTGAATCCCTGTCTCGCCACCTGTATGCCGCAGTCCCTCGGAAGACGAGGTGTCCCCCCTCTCAGAACGTATAAGTGCGACTTCGACCAATTAATAACCAGGCCAGAGTACTGACCAAAGAGTCGAAGCACATCACATGCCATGATGAGAGACTTGCAAGGGGAGGTGAGGTACAGAAGGATGTCATCTGCATATAATGACACTCGGTCCTCGAATTCAGGGGACCAGCGAATGCCATGTATGTCAGGGTGGTTACGTATCCATGCTGCCAATGGTTCAAGTGCAAGTGCAAACAAAAGGGGCGACAGAGGACAGCCCTGTCTGGTGCCCCTCTGAAGAGCAAAGGACGTGGAAACTCGACCATTGACCGTCACATTGGCCAGCGGGCTGGCATACAGAAGTTTAACCCACCCTACGAATTCCGGACCGAAGCCGAGCTTTGCCAACACTGCCCACAGGTGGTTCCATTCAAGGGAGTCAAACGCCATCGTGGCATCCAACGATGCCAGAACAGCTGGCTCCTCGAGTGTGTGGGCCCTAGCCAGGGCCCCGTGGAGTCTCCGAAGGTTAAGGGCAGTGTTGCGGTGTGGAATAAAGCCCGACTGGTCCGGGTGCACTAAGTCGCCGATTGCGCCAATCAAGCGGTTGGCCAGCAGTTTGGCAAGAATCTTAGGCTCTGCATTCAACAGAGAGATGGGACGATACGATCGGCACAAGTCTCTTGGTTTCCCTTCCTTATGGATAACCATAATGGTGGCCAGCCTCTGGTCGTGGGGAAGCATGCCCGTCTCTCGCGCCTCCAGGAACATGTTCCGTAGGGGCGGAGAAACGATATCTGGCTTGATTTTATACAGTTCCACTGGAATACCATTGGGGCCGGGCGCCTTACCAGACCTGAGGGAACGAATGGCAAGGGCTATCTCGTCCACAGTAATGTCCCTGTCTAGGTCGGCACGGTCTGCCTCCGGCAGGCACGGGAGATCTATGTCCACCAAAAGAGCACAGGAGTCGGCCTCAGACCGATCCGAGACCGAAGTGTAAATGCCCTGAAAGTAGTCCGAGAATGACTCGACTATTGTCCTCGGATCAGTGACGAGCAGGCCGTCGTCTCCCAACACCTCCGGAACTACGCGGCCAGCCCTCTCCTTCCTGTCAAACCAAGCAAGGAGCTTGCCCGCCTTGTCTCCGACATCATAAATTCTACCCTGCTGTTCTCTACCCATGATGATGGCAGCATCGGAGGCAAGATCACAATATTCTGATTGCTTGAGAGAGAGGGTATGGAGCAACTCAGGCGTCGGGCACGCTTCCAAATGGGAGTCCAGCTCCATAATCTCTGCTTTGATGCGCACCATGTCGGCATCTCTGTGTCGGCGGACGTCCGCTATGAGGGTGAGGGCCTCACCTCGCAGGACCGTCTTAAACGCCTCCCATAAAGTGGCGGCTGATGCGACCGACCCAGTATTCTCAGTAAAATAGAGCTCAATAGCTCTGGCCAGGAGTCCTCGCGTCTTCGGGTTTCGAAAATACCACGGGTTAACTACTACAGGCCGCTCGGAAACCACAATGTCGAAGTCAAAAGACACCCACACCGGGGAGTGGTCCGAGATGCCCCTTGCCAGCATGCGGGCCTCGGAAATCGCCGGCGCATGGGCCGCCAAGGCCAGGACATAATATATTCTAGAGAGGCTACCGTGTGCCCCAGAATGAAATGAGTATTGACTCTGGGTGGGATGCATAAGTCTCCAGCAATCAATCAGTCCCATGGTGTCAAGGAAATCGGGCAACCAGGATTGTGAACTACGGAGATCTCTGGGCGGATGCCTGTCCAAGGTCCCCGAGCAGACTGAGTTGAAATCACCACCCACGATAAGCAATCCCTCGGGCAGGCTCAAAATGGCGCTTCCAAGGTCCTGAAAAGTGTTGTTTTGTAGCCCCGAGGGAACATAAACTGAAACCAGAGTCAGGGACCGCCCCTCCCATCTCCCTGTGACGGCAGCGTACCGCCCCCTCTCATCCACGACACTGGAGTCAATCTCAAATGGAAGAGACGTGCGCACCATAATCCCCGCCCCCCGGGACCCCGAAGAGAACCCTGAATTTGCCACCATTTTGAAACCCCTCCTGTTGAGGACACGACACGTGTTTCCCACCAAGTGTGTCTCCTGTAACAAAATAACATCAGGCATACTTCTCCTAAACAATTGCAAAACCACCCCTCTCTTGATGCGGTCACCCAAGCCATTAACATTCCAACACAGAACTTTTAATTTCCTACCCCCCATCGTCAAATCCCGGGCCTCCGCCGACCCCAGTAGGCCTCATAGATACAGTAAAAGAATTAGAGCAGACGTTGCATTGCCTTAGGAAAGGAAAGAAGAAACAAAGAAAGCAAACAAAACCATCCCACACACCACCCCCCACCCTGCACCCCTGCAGCAGACTAAATAGCCCCCCCAACCAGCAGTGTGCCTGTCGCCCCATGAACTAAACTACAAGAAGACCCTAGAGGAGAAAGGAGATCACATAGTCCCCCCCCGCCACCCTCCATGTTAAAAAGAAGGATATTCACAATAAAGTGCTACAGTATGGCTCGTAGGTCATAGTCAACAGGAACACCGACCGGCAATGTTAGTGAAATGAGTACTACTCCTGACGATAGGGGCCTCCCGAGGCGCCCTCCGAATGTTCCTCCCGTTCCTCGTGTCTGTGTGGCAAGGTGTCCAGCCAGTCACTTACAGTTTCAGGCATGTCAAAAAATACAGCACTACCATCGTGCTCAGTACGCAGTCTAGCGGGGAACATCATTGAGTATTTCATCCCCAGGTCTCTGAGACGTCGCTTCACTCCCGCAAAACTTTGACGTTGTCTCTGAACAGCCCTGGTAAAGTCCGGGTAAAAGTTGACATCCGCGTTCTGGAACTTGAGGGGCCCATGCCGTCTCGAGGCCTGTAGGATCACATCTCGATCTCTGAAATTGAACAGGCGGGCAATGATGGGTCGCGGCGTGGCGCCCGACTTCGGCGGTCCGCCCGGCATTCTGTGGGCCCGCTCGACCGAAAAGAAATGGCTGAGGCCCGCAGGGGCCAGATGAGCCTTTATCAGGTCCTCGACGAAGAGGTCGGTGGCCGAGTCCTCTGCACCCTCCGGAACCCCAATAATCCGAATGTTCCTGCGCCTGGCACGTCCCTCAAAGTCTTCCAGCCGCCTTGAGAACAGGTCGTTGACAGACCTCAAATTCTGGACCTCCGTCTGCAGGTCCGAGACATCAGTCGTGAGGCTCGCAGTTTTGATATCCAGTGATTTCACTCTATCATTGGTTTTGCCAAGGTCGGCCCTGATCAGGTTGAGGTCGATCGCCAGGGTATCGACTTTGTGCGTCAGGACCTCGTGTTGCTTGTGCATCTCCGTTCTGATGCCAGCTATAGCCCCCATGATGTCTCGGAGTGTCGGCTCTGACTCGTCCAGCGAGCCCGCATGTAGAGTGTCTTTTGAATGGGCGGCCACAGTTGGCAAGGTCCTTTGTTGGGCATAGCGGTCAATCGTGTTGGTCTGGGGTTGGACTGTCTTCCTGCTGACCCGGTTTACCGTTCTGTCTGGGTCGCCCTTGCCCGCCATGTTGGAACCAGGGACAGAACAAAGGGTGGCACACCAAAACCCCTACGGGTACACAAGCAAGCGTGGAGCGTAGCAGCCGCAGATGTTCAGTCAGCGATAGGCCACTCCGCAACTCCGCGTACTCCGCCGGCTGGAACAGGAGTCACTCACTCGGCATATCGATCATGCACTTCAATGTCGCAGCCGTTGGCCATCACCGAGACAGTGGTCCGCCTCTGGCACGGAACTTCAACACGACGTATCTTCGTCAATAAGTGTCGGATTTTGAATCGGACAGCAGATCCCGTCTCTACGACCATTCACCAACAAGAATCCACCACCGTGGAACAGGATTTCGATCAGGATTTATGCGGAGGGTCGGAGGGTCTCCGGAGCTCCGAGCTTACGCGGCCATCTTGCTTGCACGCAAAGCTCCTCCTCCTGGTCCTCAAGTTTAATTGTTTTTCTTTGTTGCTCCATGAACATTTCTTAGGTCATACCAAAAAAGAATGACATTAATCGCCACCGCAACAATCCTTGTTACCATTTCATCCCTGCTGGTCTGTATAGCTACTACGATATCAACTAATGAGGGGTATCACTGGTTCTCCGGTGGCGCCCCCCCTGTGGTGTCGCCCCCCCTGTAGGTTCTGTTGGTTGTTTCCCAGAGATAGGGTCTGTGCATAATGTAGTATTTTGTAGACTTGTGCCCAGTTAGACTTTTCCTTAACCATATTTACTTCTTTCTTCTTGGTGACGCCAGAGTATTGATAGCATGATCGGTACTCTGAGTCCTTATAGCCCCCCGCCTTTGTAACTGCCTTCGTTCACGTGCCACCTTCGGGGCCCCAATGTCCTGGTGTGATCAGATTCCGCCGGCCGGGCCGCTCCCCTTTAACCTAAATAGTGAAGTACAGGGGGGTCGGTGAAACCAGCCCCCTGTGGCAGTGAGCCTGTCCTGCTCTCCACCACAGATGCTCAGAGAGTCTCAGAATGTTAGCTGATAGGGTAAGGGGTAGTCTGGCCACAACAAGCCTCCAGGCCGGGGCAAAACTCACTCCCACTCAATGTCCATGGTTCAGCTAGCTGCTCAGGCCCTGTCCTCCAAGAAGCAACACTTAGTTGGGTGGGTTATTCCCGGCAAGGATGGGAGCCCCTGTTCCTCCTCTGGTCTTCATTTATGCCGGTCTGGCCCTCTTTTCTCTCCACAGGCCTCAGACCAGCTACACTCTGCCCGCCCCGGGTTCTGGCAGACCCACAGGGGGTCCTCCAGTTACTGCCTGGCCTGCAGTTTAATGTCAGCCTCTCATGGTGGGGGCCCCACCCTGGCCAGCAACTCACCCTCTTCCATACGGGTGGGCCCCGGCACCATGAACGTCGGAGCTAGATTCAGCCCGTCTCCCTCAGGGCTCCACTGGTTTGCAGGTGTCCAGCCCCTCATTCTGAAATCTGCACTCGGCCCACCATGGCACCTGCGCAGACACCCTGCAGCTCCACACAACCCAGGTGAGGTATCCAGTGCCTTGCCCAAATCTCCGGCTGCGAGGGCACCCGCGACAGCTAAGAGGGCAGGCTCATTCTCGCTGCATAGTACTCCAGCATCCTCTCCACCTCACCACTCGTTCAACGCTGCATTTCCCACGCCAGGTGATACCTCCTGGCCGGTGTTTATGGGGTTGATTCAGAAGCCACACTGCAGGATTTTAATGGATCTCCCTGTGTTCCAGCAGGAGCATGGCTAAGGCACATCCTATGCAGCCATCATGCTGCTATATATATATTAGAGGGCCATTATAGTTAGGAAATAGAATATAAAAAAACCTTGCAATTCACTGCAAAAACAAAAGATTACAGGGACTTTATAGATATGCTCAGATTTCACACGCACAAAACCAGTGAAACTCAGTAGTTATAGTTAGCTGACCTAAATATAACTACGTCACCGCAATGCACTGCTTATGACCTCACATATTTAATCACCCATGACATGGTCAGTGACATCACTGATGACATCTCTGATGACATCTCAAGTGAGATCACTCATGACATCAATCATGACATCATCCACAGAATCTCTGACGTCTGGAAGAGCACGCGTTTTGTACACAGTGTAAAACATTTAAATAGACACATTGTACAGTATGTTAAAGAGTAGAGGTGTATTTTTATATTGTTTAAACTAGTGTTGTAGTAGTTATTTAGCTTAAAAATAATGTTGAAATCTATTTTTCTAATTTTGTGTTGAAGCTGCTCTTCGCAAACATATTTAGAATCAATGCTATGTTTTTGAAAAGTAAAAAAATGATATGCACATATTTTATAGTAAGTGTGACAGTAGTTGCTTATGTATCAGAGCTTTAAAGTTAGGCTTTTGTATTTACATTATTCAAACCTAGTTTTATATTCCATTTCTGCTGTTGCCGATTACCTACGCAATACATAGTCGAGAAGATCACATGCATGTGCCCTGAAAAGAATGTGATATGATTGGATAAAACAGTTTTCAACTATATGAATAGGAAGTCCTCATCCATATTTTTTTCTTGAATGTCCATTCACTGGGGAATCATTCTGAGCAGGTGTGTGTGCAGTGGATAACTCATTGTGGAGGTTGGCTGCTTTTTCACTTCTTAGGAGAAAATGTCAGCAGGAGGTGCAGAGGAAAACCAGCTCCAACAGGAGGCATAATGGGATATTGAGGAGGTGGAAGGTGGAGCAGAAGATGAAGAGCCCCAGCTGAAGAAGAGTAGTATAGCTTAGCTTTGGAATTCTTGACTATCTCGTCAGGGGAATCTAAGACACTTTCAAAATGTGTAAAATGTTCCCCTTGCAAGAAGATATTGTCTAGAGGTTCCAACAAAAAGTACTCATTTGGTACTACATCTATGCTTTATCATCTTAAAACATGCCATAATAGTGATTTAAAAATAGCAAAGACAGCCAGAGAAGTTGTGCCACCATCATCATTATCTAGTGCTCCACCTGTTCCCGGAGAAAAAGTGCCAGCTGAACCCATCATGTGGAGTTGGCCCCAGAATTTAGAAGGATGGCTATGTTTTGCTTGAACTGTTCAACTATGGATACCGCTGGACAGCAGTCATTTCCAGCTTTGAAAAAGACAGCAAAGGAGCACAGATATTAATAGTTTTTGACGCAATTCTTACTTTGTGCAGCGTATTTCTGCTGCTTGGGAGCGCCTGGGGCGGCTCGCCTGCTGCCCGCTCCCTCTGATTGCTCCCACTGATTGCTTCCACTGATTGCTGTCCTCTGGAGAGGCGGCGAGAGTTGTTGTCCCTGACCGAGCTCCGATCGTGACATGACCTGCGGACGACACAGCCGGGTGATCGGACTGCATGTGGGACCTTCATGCAAATTGTGAAGGGCCACGGATTGTATATCTGCTGGCAGCTAATCGTGAGTACTGTGTGAGGTGGCCCCGGGTGAAGACACGGCCTGAGGATACTGCCTGCTGCAACCACAGCTGCCGCATATCGGCGTATACTCCGAGTCTCTGACTGGGAGTACCCGGGCCCGGCGTGCCCTGCTAGGAAGGAGAGGCGGGGCCTGGGGGCCGGCTGTGGAAGGGCGCCTGAGGGCGCAGTGTACATTCTAGGTGTGTGACCGTAACTGGCGAGAAACTGTCTGGAGGCTGCAGCCTGCTGTGAGCGTGGGGAGCACTGCGGTGGAGGCCCTCCATGAGGGACATCACCCTCCTAACAACAGGTGAGAGGGGGTGGGCTTTACATACGCCCATGAGGATTCTTATGGATGTGGGGGGGGGGCACCACTGCACAGAGTTAATGGCAAATGGTTTCTAACTCTGGATCTAACTACAAGGTCAGAATCCCTTGCCTGACCCCAAGATGGATCCCACAATTTTCCCTACCACCGGACTCTGACCAGACCTTGATTCCATCGGCCTATATGGTAGCCCCAGCTCCCTCTCTGTCTTGTTTTTACTCCCTCCCTCACCCCCACCTCCTTCTTCTACCTCTATCATTGTAGCCTATGGATCGATTCAAAACTGTTTTCCCAAACTTTGAGACCTGAGCAACATGGCTGATGCCCGGTGGAGTTGCTAAACCACTAATGAGGAGATTGGCCCTGGTTTCCCCCTCGACCGTCACCTACCCAGCTGGACATTGGACACAGTTCTTCCATGTCTCTTTGCTATGGCTCCTCCTCCCCTAACAAATTTTCTCAACCTTGTTGTTTCGTTACTGTAACTTACTACGCTATTGAAATTGATGTAATTTGTAACGCAATGTCCCTTTGTTATAGCGCTCTGATACCTCCAGGTCAAGCTAGCACTATATAATCCTTTTGATGTACCATTTAATGCAACAATACTCTGGTTAAGCACTCTGATACCTCCGGGTCTAGACAGTGCTATATAACCTTCGCAATTCAATTAACTAAAACTGGTTTCCTGAACGCTGAGACCTGAGCATTATGGCTGATGACTGGTGGAGCTGCTAGACAGCTAATGAGGAGATTGTGGTTTCACCCTTGACCGTCACCTACCCAGCTGAACATTGGACACTGTTTTCGTCTCCCGGCGATTACTCCTCCCCCCAACAAATTCTTGAAACTTTGTATTTGTGTACTGTATCTTACTATGCTCTTGTTTCTGATGTAACTTTAAAGCAACATTCCTAATGTAAATTGCTCTGAAACCCTCGTGGGTCAAGTTCGCGCTATATAAAACTTTATAAATAAAAATAAATAAATAAAGTATCATGTTTACCATTTCTTTGAAAAGAAAACAGCAAAAAAATAAAAAAAATAAAAAAGTGTTTTTGAACCGCCTTTCAAGGTTTAAAAAAATATTAGCTGAATGAATGTATAATTGCATGTGTAGTGCCTGAGTGATCGGATGACTGAAAAGGTAGTGCCTGAGTGATTGGATAACTTTATGTTGAGTGCCTGGTTGACTGAATGAGTGCATGTGTAGTGCCTGGGTGATTGGATGAGTGCAAGTGTAATGCCCAGGAGATGGGATGAGTGGAAATGGAGTGTCTGGGTGATTGTAAGGGTACAAGTGCTTTGCCTAGATGATTGGATGAGTGCATGTGCCATGTCTGTGTAAAAGGATAAGTTCAAGTGTAGTGCTTGGGTGAATTTTGGAGTGGAACTGTGGTGACTGGGTAAATAGATAAGTGCAAGGGTAGCGCCTGGATGATTGCATGACTCCATGGGTAGTGCCTGAGTAAATAGATGAGTGGAAGGGTAGTGTGTGGGTGACTGCATGTGTGTATAGGTAGTATGTGGTTGATTGATTGGTAGTAGTTGGTTGATTGGTAGTAGTGGAGAAGTGTGGCTCACCGGTTAGAGGAGGCAGACCCCGACGCAGAGGTCAGACCCGGGACCAGGGTTCAATCCCAGACGCGGCAGGGTCTTGAGCTCAAAATGTCCATGGACTCGATAATTCTCGCCTCGGTGCCTATTTGAATCATGGGTTCACACTCTGCAACTCTGGGCAATAGCTTGCTTAATCTCCACTACGGCCCCATCGCGATGGGATGCCTGGCTTTCACTTTGGGGATGCCCAGTAGGGGTTATCTCGCAGGGAAAAGCCAGGACGGGTTCCCAAAGCAAGCACCTTGAGACCTTATGGTGAAAGGCGCTATATAAGAACGTATGATTTACGATTTTATTTATATTGTATGACTGCGTGGGTAGTGCCTGAGTAAATAGATTAGCACATAGAAGGACATAGAAGGTGCCTGGGTGAGTGTATGACTGCATGGGGAGTGCCTAGGTGACTTGATCAGTGCAAACGTTGTGCATTGGTAAATGAATGAATGAGTACATGGGTAGTGCCTGGGCAATTGGATGGGTGCATGAGTTTTACCTGGGAGATTGGGTGAGTGCATGGGTAGTGCCTGGGTGAATGAATGAGTACATGGGTAGTGCCTCAGTGAATGGATAAGTGCAAGGGTAGTGCCTGAGTGACTGGATGAGTGCATGGGTAGTGCCTCAGTGAATAGATGAGTGCAAGGGTAGTGCCTGAGTGACTGGATGAGTATGTGAATAATGGCTGGGTTACTGAATCAGTGCATGGGTACTGCCTGGGTGACTGAATGGATGTATCAGTAGTGCCTGGGTGAATAGATGAGTGCGTGCGTAGAGCCTGGGTGAACGATGAGTGTAATGGTAGTGTCTGGATGATTAAATGTGTGCATAGGTAGTCTTTTTGGGTAAATGGATGAGTGCATGGGTACTGCCTGAGTGCCAGGCTTATACCTGGGTGACTGGATGAGTGCAAGAGTAGTGCCTGGGTGATAGGATGAGTGCATGGGTACAGCTTCATTGAATGGATGAGTGCATGGGTAGTGCCTGAGTGAATGGATGAGTTCACCAGTGCTGCCTGAGTGAATGAATGAATGCAAGGGTAGTGCCTGGGTGACTGGATGAGTGCAAGAGTAATGCCTGGGTGATTGGATTAGTGAATAGGTACAGCTCATTGAATAGATGAGTGCAAGGGTAGTGCCTGAGTGAATGGATGAGTACATGGATAATGGCGGGGTGACTGAATGAGTGCACATGTAGTGCCTGGGTGATTGGATGGGTGTATTGGTAGTTCCTGGGTGAATGGATGAGTGCAAGTGTATTGCCTGGGCGATTGGATGTGTGCATGGGTAGTGCCCGCGTAAATGGATGAGTGCATAGGTAGTGCATGAGTGAATGGATGAGTGAAAGGGCAGTGTCTCAGTCATTAGATGACTACATGGGTAGGGTCTGAGTGAATGGATCAATGAATTGGTACTTTCTGACTGAATGTACGACGGCAAAGGTTGTGAATGGGTGATTGGATGTGTCCATGGGTTGTGAATGGGTTAATGGATGAGTTCATGTGTAGTGGCTGGGTGACTGAATGAGTGCATGTGCATGTGCTACAAAACATCCAGAACGCCACCGCAAGACTGGCCCTCAAACTGTCAAGACACTGCCACATCTACTAGCACCTGCATGCACTCCACTGGCTCCCTATCGAGGCTAGAATCACCTTCAAGATTCTCACCCACGCAAACAAGGCACTCCATTACACCAGAGCAGCATACCTAAACAGCCAACTCAAACTCCATGCACCTCAAAGGACCCTATGATCAGCCCAGCTCTCCTATGCCATGGTCCTCCACACCAGAAAGGCAAGATCGGGAGGCCGCTCCTTCTCCTTCCTTGAGGCTAGGGCCTGGAACACTCTTCCACTCCACCTCAGACAGACAACTTCACTCCCCATCTTCACGAGAAACCTCAAGCCCTGGCTCTTTGACAGACTCCCTCCTTGATGGACTGGAATCTGTACCCTTGCCTCCCCTCAGCGCCTTCAGACCCTCACAGGCGAGTAGTCACACTATAACAAATGATTGATTGATGTTTAGTGCCTGGGTGACTGGATGAGTGCAAGGGTAGTGCCTGGGTGATTGAATGTGGGCATGGGTACTGCCCAAGTAAATGAATGTGTGCATGGGTAATGCATGAGTGAATGGATGAGTGAAAGGGCAGTGCCTGAGTCATTGGATGACTGCATGGGTAGGGTCTGAGTGAATGGATGAAAGCATGGGTACTTTCTGACTGAAAGGATGACTGCTAAGTTAGTGAGTGACTGGGTGATTGGATGTGTTCATGGGCTGTGCATGGGTGAATGGATGAGTGAAAGGGCAGTGCCTGAGTCATTGGATGACTACATGCATAGGGTCTGAGTGAATGGATGACTGGATGGGTACTTTCTGACTGAATGGATGACTGCAATGGTTGTGACTGGGTGATTGGATGTGTTCATGGGTTGTGCATGGGTGAATGGATGAGTTCATGGGTAGTCCCTAAGTGAATGGATGAGTGCATGGGTACTGCCTCATTGAATGGATGAGTGCATGGGTAATGCTTGGGTCACTGGATGAGTGCATGGGTAGTGCATGAGTGAAAGGATGAGCACATTTGCAGTGCCTGAGTGAATGGATGAATGCAAGGGTAGTGTCTGGGTGATTGGATATGTGCATGGGCAGTGGCTGGGTGATTAGGTGAAGGTATAGATAGTGCATGAGTGATTGGATTAGTGCATGGGTAGTGTCAGGGTGATTGGAT
The DNA here is from genome assembly GCF_964263255.1 of Lissotriton vulgaris. NCBI lineage: Eukaryota > Metazoa > Chordata > Amphibia > Caudata > Salamandridae > Lissotriton > Lissotriton vulgaris. The sequence goes on along the minus strand of NW_028254370.1, from coordinate 11,228 downwards.
GAGTGCATACGGTAGTGCCAGGGTGACTAGATTAAGGCATGGGCAGTACCTGGTTCGTTGTAAGAGTGCGTGGGTAACAACTGAGAGAATGGATAAGTGCAAGATAGTACCTGGGTAATTGCATGAGTGCATGGGTAGTGCCTGGGTGATTGATTAGCGGTACAAAAGGGGGTAGTGATGGATGGTGCATCTGAATCAATCAAACACTCACACCCAGTCAAAAGATCTGGGTTTAATCCATCACCGTTCTTTAGCCCACTCTGCCACCCCAGTTCAGACATGGCTAGATGCAAATCAGTCTGACCCTGTGCCTCATGGGAACCGTCCAGCCCGAACTGCCAAGCCATGTCTTCCCTGGACCGGAAACAAGCTTCCGAGGACCGGTTTCTGGCATTCCAGCCGTCTTCAGCCCGGCTTGCTTGAATCCAGTGGCAAAGTGAGCAAGGGATTCACGTCTGAGCATACCCTGCCACACTTATGGCGGCCAAAAGTGGTACAAAAGGGGGTGGTGATGGATGGAGCATAGGTAGTGCCTGAGTAAATGAATAAGTGCATGGGTAGTACCTGAATGAATGGATGAGTGCATGGATAGTGCCTGGGTGATTGGTTGAGTGCATGGATAGTGCCTGGGTGATTGGATGAGTACAACAGTACCGCCTGGGTGATGGGAAGTACATGTTAAAATGAACATCAAGCCAAGGGGGCATATTTACAAGCCCCTTGCACTTTCTGGTGTGTCACTCTTTTTGACACACCGGTGGTATAAATGTGGTGCTCCATATTTACAAGGCCATGTAAAGCCACTCCTTGATACGACCCAATTCCTTCCATTGGAACTATCAACCATCCCAGACTATGCCCCCTGGCAGGAGCCCTGTGCACCAGTAATTAAGCGCCCTACCTTTGCACACTCTTGGACACACAAGCTACTAGGACAGGGCTAGCCTTGCTACCCTACCAGCATCAATACCTAGCACCTTCCACAGCATCCCCAAAGGGCAACCTGGTCCTGACCCCAACTGACTAGGATCGAAATGCCATCAACTTACAGCGTGATTTGCGGCGCCTCTTTCAACTATGGTTCTTTCATAAAATGTCTAAATGTCTAAAAAATCTATGTAAATAACCTTTTCTGAACCATAAATCATTGTACATATCAGTCACCTTTATGCATTGCGCCCTCACAGTTTTTTTTCACTTATCACCTGCGCCGTTACCTTTGAGTGTCATGCGCACTTGCATGCACAAAGTCTTTGGGTTACCCCTGCAATACCTGCTTACAGTGCTAATGCAACTGTTCCCAATCGTTTCCACAACCATTGTTGTATTTTCTCTCTCAAAATATATGATGCCTTGAGCACATTTAAACAAACTATGGGGCATATTATCAAGGGGGTTTATCTCCACTTTTTTGGCTTTAAAAGCCAAGAAAGCGGAGATAATTTTATCTCCCTATTACCTAGCTGTCGCTAACACCAGTTAGCGACAGCTAGTAGGAGATAGCGACCATCTTGGGCCCCGCTTTGCATGTCAGTGATATTTATCACTAATGACATGCAAAGTGGGCGTGCCAAGATGTTAGCGAATGGAAACAGTCGCTAACATTGCTATCTCCTATTACCAACTTTTGGAGATATTCGCGCTAAGCGCGAATATCTCCAAAAGCTAACACCTGCCCCTGAGCAGCTCTTAGCCATGTTATCCAATGGTAGGTGGATAACATGGCTAAGAGCATTTGCTCGATAATGCATGAATATCGCTGACTTTACAGCGATATTCATGCATTTTGGCAGATTTTTATCGCTTAGGAGATAAACCTTGATAATATCAAGGCTCCTAAGCGATAAAAATCGGCGATGCTCAGCGATATAATTTCGGCCGCTAACCAAGCTGAGCGATATTTTTCGCTCATGCTTGGTAATATGCCCCTATGAGTCTTCCTAAATCTCTTTCGTTGTAATGTCGTGTACATACTTCCAATTAGCTCTCTCAATAATACTGGTTGAGACGTTGTTTTTCTACACTTCCTTACCCAGATCTCAACCTGGTCTATGGGTTTACTCCTGTTGTTTATTGCTTTCTTGTTTTAATAACACCCTCTTGCTTTTTTCAGTCTGTTCTAAATATCACTTCTAGTTTTGGAGATTAGATCCTTTAGCTCAGATTAGTCTAATTCCTTATTTATATTGTCAATTTTTTTTATAATTGTTTCACATCACTTTATGCATATTTAATGAAGATATAAACCAATCTCATCAAGATTACTTTTCACCCACTCTTTAAGCATCATTGGGGTCACATTTTCAAAACTAGGGGATATCATAAAATGCAAACCTTGTGGTATGCCACCCACTTCTTGATATTTTTAAGGAACTTTTGCTCCCACCATTTCGTCATTTCGTTTTTCATGTGATTTTATAAAACCTTTAGTAGTGATTTTACATTGTTGTCACCAAAGGATTTAAAGATCCTTTAGATCATCTGTTCTCAGTGAATGCGGGCATATTATCAAAGAGTTCTTGAGCTGCTGCTTTCCTTTACCACAGCGCATCGTCCAACATGTTGATACTATTACAGATACTGCCTTAAGCACCACAGATCAATGTTTTTAGTCCCTGAGTACCGTTAGCACACCTCCCCACCTGTGTATTTGCTTCTTAAACTCAAAGCCAATCCTACTTTGCTTCACGGGTCCTCCGACTCATGATACACCACTACCACTGCTTGGCAGGTAATGACCTCCTCGACAGTGGGTAATATATACACGCACACATGTATATATATTGTCACTGAAAAAACTAAAAGATAAAGGGGATAGAGATGTTATAGTTAGGTGAGACTGTCAGTTAAAACATACATTTTAAACTAAAACATACATCAACTTTAATATATCTTGGGTCCTCGCTATTTTTATACTAGTAAAGGCAGTTCTAAAAAGAAACTTTTATTTAACTGTTTAGTTTTGTTTTTATTTGTAACATTTTTAGGGTTTCAACGTAAAGGAAAACACATGGGAATCTAAACTTCATATTGTAATAGGAAAAAAACAATGTGTACTGCCTGTACTTGGGCTCCATCAAAAGATTCTTCCAGGTTCCAACAAGTTTTTCACCTGCCACCACCACTCTGGAACAAAGTCAGTAATCTGTAGGATGACATGAGATAGTAGCTTCTTTCCAGGTCTCACAGACAGTGCTGCACAAGATGTGGAAGCCTTTTCTTTATCCAGTTGGGCCGGTGTGGTGATCAGCTTAGGCAAAATTTTCTGGATTCATTGCAAGCATATGCTTACTCATCCTGGATGTCACATATGAATATTGCTTTTCAGTGCCCTTGCAGAACTGTCAGAGGCACAAGTTACAGGTTACAATTTTTGCAATTACTTTTTTTCTTTGTGGGCTACAGAAACATTTCCATACCACCAACTTCCTGCCTGGTTAGGAAGCCTTCGCCTCCTCCTCCTTCTCCTCTGGTCACTCCTCTCCAAAGGCTTTTTATTTTTTTAATCCTCAAAATATTTGGCTAAAATCCCCCCAAAAATGGTACAAACCAACTGATCACAGATAAGTGTACTCCCAAAATGAATTTGAAAGGGTGGGATATTCCTCTAACAAAAGAAAGACAGTGATTTCATCCAATCCAAAGTCTTTAATGTCTGTGACATTGGTCTTGCAGTACACCATGAGATTACCAAAGTACTCTTGCAAGACCAGAAAACACAAAAACAAAGTGACTTTTAAATAAAGAAGTGGTTATCATTATCTCAGTAGGCCTAGGTAAAATTTTAATTATGCTTGAGTAATTGGAGTCACTTTGGTATGTTTGCAATTCTCTTTTTTTAATGCAAAATTTCCCGAACATTAGACAATTATGCCCATTTGCATTTTGCAGTAATTAGGCCACAAAAATCCTACCACTGGAGCATAAGAACAATGATAAAGCGATAAATGCAAAAAAAGTTTTGTTTTGTGATTTTCTAGTTGTGAATTTTTTTGTGAATCGCCTTTTGGGAAATTGCAAAACAGAATGTATGTAGGATTTGTGGACATATCTTGCAACCGACAATCTAGTTGGGTAATTATTTAAACAGATCAACCTGAGGAAGACAATGATGATCACTCAAATGTGGTTGGGCAGGATGACTCCCACCTGGAGGTGGGAGATCCCATTAAATTAGAAAATTAGCCAACCACACCTCGTGGCCAGTTTTGCAGTGCTTCACACTTCCTACAGCTAACGTTCTTGGACATGGATGATGTCCTACAGCATCATAGTCCAATCCTGCTGCAATCCTCTGTATGTAAGATGCTAAGTAGCTTGGAAATCAGTGAACTGTCTTCCGTTGAGATACATATATGATTTAAAGAAACTTCATGCAACTTTCCCAAAAAAGTGTCAAGTTAAGTCTTGTTGTCCATGGAATGTTTTGGGGCGATGTGTCAAGCGGGAGGCGAAAAAAAAGGGGTGGTCAAAAATAGTGCATTTCCCATGTTAATTCCCATAGGAGGTTTGAACATGACTACACTCCGAACCTCTGGATGGAATTGCACCGAATTTTGCAGGAAAATAGGGTTGGTCACTCAAATCATTCTTCCAGTTATTTGGTGTAAGTCTGTTCAGTAGTTGTCAAGAAATTATAGTAAATCCAATTTATATATATCTACAATTGCAACAACTTCAAGAATAATGACAAGCTCGTGCAGAGATCTGCAGAGCTCTGATCGGCTACCAACACTTCAACCAGGCTTCCCCCTCCGAGGGGGGAGCCTGATGGCCCGAGGTCCGTGTCCACTCCCTGCATCGTGTGGGAGCCAGTATTGCTTTTGGACAGAGGGAGCTGCTGAACATGCAGTTCATTCTGTTCAAAAGGGGAGCAGTGCTTGCTATGGCTTGGCGGGAGAGGTAATGCTCCTGCCAAGCCATAGCAAACACAAATGTCCCAGAGCTGGGTACCCTGGGACACTGCTGGTGCCTGCCCTGGAGGTGGCGGTCCGCAGGGCTAACTGCGTCTCCATGAGGGGGGCTGACACTTACCCCACTTTCAAATGTTTCACCCCCTGGCTGAGGCTCTGCAATTGATCCCCTTAATTATTCTGTTTGTGCCCTTGTGAACTGGCAGTCCCCAGGGATTTGAAGGCCTAAGGGCAGGTTATTTCTACCCAGTCCAGGTTTTTTATGAGTCACAAGATGGCTGTCAACACTTCCTGGTTTAAAGTGTTGGCAAAGATCAGATCTCAGAACGAGATCTCGGGTGGAGATGTGGCTCCTCCTGCATATCTTAAAAATCTCCATAACTACTGAATGGATTTAAACCATTTAACAAAAAGGGTGCTTTCTGGATCAACAGCTACCTTTCTGCCAAATGTTGTATAATTCCGTTGAGCAGTGTGCATAGTAGCCGTGTCTAAAGGTTCCTATGAAAATTAGCATGGTGAAAAAGCGTTTTGGGACCATCCCTTTTTCTAAGGCCCTGGTTGATGAATCACCCTGAAGTGAGTGGGAAACTTGTTTGAAAATTTTTGCGAGGATTCGTCAAATGGCACAAGGGTTTTTGGCAAAACAAATGACGCTCTTCCTATGGAACCTATATCCTAACTATAACTACCTACTGGCAACTGCCAGTAGGTAATATATATAGCCAAATCTAAGTTTCTCCTCCTTGGGAAACCCCAGCAAGTGTGCGTGTATGGGAGAGGGGCAAATAGAAAAGATCACCCTGCCAAGGAAGATAATCAATGGTCCCAAGTGGGATCCAGTTCTGGTTAGGGGGCAGCAGTATCCAATGAATACCCAGGACCAAGAAGAACGGATAGATCGCAGTCAAATAATTCTTTATAGAACATATATATTTTTTATTTTATTTGTTTTGGTGCGATTAGTCATATTTACAAAATAATCAGGAGATAGCAGGTACAAAAATTCATAAAATCATCAGTACTATTCATCATTTCATAGGGAGAAGTAAATTCATAGAAAAATACAGTGTTCCACTCACTCCGGGGGGTAAGACAGGGGGCTCAACAGGCACTCACATCTGACAAGAATCATTCATACTCTAACATATTCAGTCACTTCATACGGGTAATTCACATTTGGCCTGCAACAAAAAAAGATGGAACTATGGTTGCATGGACGCGGGTGCAGCTTGGGGAAGGCAAGAAGATGAAGTGTTGTTGCCGTTCCTGATAGTAACGCCGTAATAACGCCAACGCGCGTTTCGGTGTGAGGCACCTTCGTCAGGGCTGGCAGGGATGAGGGGGTGGGGAACACACTGCCTGAAAAGTTCAAACAAAGGGTATTTGAGTATATCAGGTAATTACCGGGGTTACATACACATCAGTTTAGCATTAAACAGACTTATACGTTTTCGAAGTTCTCATAAAATTTCATAGATTTGAGATTCAGGTAACATTTCTAAACATGCTGTTATCATCGAATATATGGGCATATCACTAAGTGATCTTGGTCTAGGCATTCACAGATGGCTCCCTGGGTATCAAACCCCGAAGACTAGGAAATGGTCCAATCCAACGGGGTGAGCAAGGTGAAGACACAGGACATCACTTATCAAAATACATATGTTTTTCATTCATACTCAAATTTACACGTTCTCATACTTCAGATCCTTGGGTCCCTTTGGATAGGGGCGGTGTCCAGGACATAGATCTTATCCCACATGTAGAGATATCTATGGAAAAAGGCCTCTTGGGTCCTACCTGAGGTAAACGGAGGTCGTGAGTCTAGGTGGCAAGGTCCTTTCTGAAGGATCGAGGGGATCGATAGCGAGAATACCATGTACAGGAAGTAGAGGGGTCACGCTGGAAGGATAGTAAACAAGGGCACACACTATAGTTAGGCTCCCAGAAGGGTCAAGAGTTCCTAGGACAGGGGCGTCAGAGATGGGAATAGAACGGTTCGGGGGGCAAGGGGGACAGGGGGCACACTCACCTGGTAGACTGGTGGATGGAAGATCACCAGCGAAAATTACCGGTCAATTCAGGCAGGGTTGTCGATCTGGGGGCTTCCGTTTATGAGTGAAAGCTAAGTGGACAATAAAACATATATCAGGATAGAAGATGTCCATGCAGCATAGACAGGGACTAAGGCGGCTAAGTAGAGGGGCAGATAAGGGTGGTCTCATTAGTGAGCTCACCTGGTGGTAATAGCGCGTAGACTACCGCGTCTGGATACTGGCAGTACAGGGGAGCCGAAATTAGAACCGTCTTCGGATATCTATTAGGCCGGTTGGATAGGGGCTAAGTGAAAAATAAAATAAAACGATCGTCAGGATGGTAGACGTCCATACTGGGTGGACAGGATCTAGAGTGGTTATATAGAGGGGCAGATGCCAATGGTAATCAGGGCGGGCTCACCTGAAGGTAATGAAGTTTAGGCTGCCATGTAAAGATGAAGGTGAGACACGAAAATCGTCACAGGAAGCATCTTAGACTGTCTTTAGGTCGGTGAGGATCATCCGGGGGGATCTGGGGCAAAACACAGAGTCTAAGTCAGGGAAGAGGAAGGGATGAAGGAGATGAGGCGGATCTGGAGCATAAACAGGAAGGGCCGGAGGCTCAAGGGAGGGTGGGGGATATTCTGTACTTACCTCACAAGGTATGGGGGAGGCTCGCATCCAAGACGCGGGATGGCATCATCTGGGGACTCGTTCGCGACGTCGGGATACCCGGGATCTAGGGGCAAGGAGAGGTCGGGCGACTTTAATACTGGTGTAACAACTCCGATCATCGTCACCTGGGTCGCGCTGATAAAATGCAGGTAAACGACGGACTAAAATATAGCGGTCCGTCGGATTTGGGCGCCATCTTGGGATGGGTCTGCTAGAGAGGAAAACATCGTCTAGGGAAGGAAAGGCGGAGGGGTTGGTCGAGCCTACGGGTTGGAGCGCCATTATGGAAAAATAGCTGTCCTTCAGATTTGGGCGCCATCTTGGGATGGGGCTGCTAGAGTGGAATACTTCATCTAGGGAAAGAAGGGCGGAGGGGTTGGTCGAATCACGGGTTGGAGCGCCATCATGGAAGGGGACTACTAGGATCGCCCTCGGGTAGAGGCGCCATCTTAGAGTGGCGCTACTAAGATAAAAAAGGATATATATTCTGGGGGTGTGAAGGGGAGATGGGAAGTTTTTCAAGGGCTCATTCAGGGTGAGGGAGACAGAATAACGGGAAAGGATAAAAAAGCAACATGGGTATGGGATCGAACTTGATATGGAATCGAACAATGGATGCCTGATGAACAAAGGCATATGTAAAGAAAGGGTCTCCGAACAGAATAGGGACAGGACTCACTGGCCTAATATGAGGACCAAAGTTGGACTTTATAGAAAAGTATTCTGCCATGGACATTCTTCGTTGAGGCCATTGGTGACGGAGTTGGTCAGGAAAATCCAGAAGACCTCCTTTTTTATGTGGAGGTTTACAGGATCGGTTCCGTGTCTTGCTTTTATTTTCTCCAGTATGAACCAGCGGAGATCATTTTCCGTGTGTCCTTTTTCCATCCAGTGGGATACAATGGGGGCGGAGGTCTTCAAGTTCCTGATGTTCGACTTGTGCTCCCCAACTCTCACCCGGCATTCACGTCCAGTTTCCCCTACATATGGGAGATTGCACGCTTCTCTTCCCTGCCTGATTTCGACTGATGACATCATCTGCTGGTCGCGTGCAATTGCCTGCGTGTTCACCACGCGACAAATTACTATCTCCTTAGCAACGAGGAATGCAAGCTGGACGCTACTCTTTGTTGCTGAGTAACTCATCTCCTTGACTACAGAAGACGAAAGGAGCATTGCACGTCACCTGGTACGATCAAGAACTGAACGCTGCGCGTCATTGACGTGGGGTCAACTTCGTGACCTCTGTGACGCATGACGCTAGCAGCCATTTTGAATACATTTTCTTGGTCTGTTTGTCATCGGCAGACAAACGCTAAGGAAAATAAAACGCATAAGTGGTTCGTTAACCCTTCATGGTGATTTATGAACTGTGATACTTAAAAGGTGATTCGAAGGTTCCTCTACCAAGTAAGCACATCCTCAATTTAATTTTTGTAGCGCTTCTTCGTTCTAAGGATGTATATTTAAGCGCATGATACTTACTTACATGACTTTGTGGTATTACCATTCATCACTGTTATCACCTTAGTTTCAACCTTTACATTACTTGGTATACTAGTGCTTTGGTGACTTGCCTCTTTTCTATAATTAATTCAATCTTTCAAAGACTTCACAACTGTGGTGGTTCTACAAAGGGTGTGTTGTCATGGCACAATCTATTAATGTTGCCCTTCCCCCGCAATTTTTAAGTGAACCGGGCAATCCATCCACTGCCTGGGAAGACTGGATTATAATGTTTAACAATTATATCGAGGCCCTAGACGGAGAAGACTTTTCACCAAAAAGAAAAAAAGCACTTTTGATGACGACATTAGGAAAAGAAGGACAACGTCTATTTAAATATCTACCACAAGTTTTGTCTTCTACTTCACAGCCTTTGGATGAGTTTAAAGAAGCTATTGCAAGACTGGAGAACAGATTTGGGAAAGAGGAAAATCTAGTTCTTCAACAATACAAATTTTACAAGAACAAACAACTCGAGGGTGAAAGCATAGATGACTTTGTTGCCCGCCTACGCGAACTATCCGTCAAATGTAACTTTGGTCAAATGGCTGATGAACACATTAGGGATCAATTAATTGTACAGGCAAATAATCGAAAAATTCAAGAACATTTATGGGCTGCCAAAAACCCTAATCTTAAAGTAGCAATTGAGTTAGCTAAAGTAGTTGAGGAGAGCGAAAAGTGCATGAAAGAACTACAAAAGAGTAGTGTAGATTCCAAAATTGCCGAAATATCACATAAGGTTGTCAATAGTGACATCAGCGATGATGAGGCAGCTGCTGTTGCTATTGTAAGAAAGAAGGGCTATGTCTTGCAGAAGAAAAATATGTCTCAACAGTCTTTCAATAGACCCCAGTTGCAGCCTATTAACAGATCCCAGTCTAAGATGTGTTCTAGATGTGGGAGTTATTCACATATCTCCGAAGCAAAATTCTGTTTTGCTAATAACAAGGAGTGTTTACGTTGTGGTAAGATAGGTCACTTTGCAAAAATGTGCAAAAACAGATCCAACCCGAGGGTTACTGTCGTGAGTGAATATGGTGACCTAAAACGAGATGTTAACAAAATTCTGGTTTTATGCGATGCTGTATGTTCTTGTGTTGAAAAGAGAGAACGTATTCCTAAAGCTAATTTTATGATTGATGACAAATGTGTCAGCTTGATGTTGACACCGGTTCTAAGTGGACTATTATTCCTTCATCTATGCTGAAGGAGGTATGGGGAAACAAATTGTTTGGATGTGTGTGACATTTTTCCTTCCGGTTACCAGGGTGAGAAAATTGACCTTCTTGGTTGCTTTGAAGGGAAAATTGTTTTTAAAAACAGGTCCACTTGGGGTAAGATTTTATGTGTCTGTAGATGGTCCCGCTATATTGGGACGTCCCCACCAATATGACTTGCATATTATTGTTAATCCCAGGGCTGATGAACCTGTCTTAGTTATTGATGATTGTTCTGTTGATGACATTCTTGCTAACCACAATCTTGTGTTCAGGGATGAATTGGGTGAACTACAGGGCTACTCTCACAGAATACTGTTGAAAGAGGGCAGTATTCCTGTTCAGCACAAAGCTAGGAGAGTTCCTTTTGCTTTACGTGATGAGGTTAAGGCTGTCCTAGAAGAGATGCTTCAAGGTGGTTTCATTGAGCCTGGGGAAACTTCTCCATGGGTTTCCCCTGTGGTCATTTCGCAGAAACCCAACAACAAAATTAGGTTCTGTGTAGACCTACGCTCTTTGAATAAATGTGTAGTGGCTGATGTATTTCCATTGCCGAACATTGGTGAATTGGTTTCCACACTCAAGGGGGCAAGGTTCTTCAGCAAATTAGACCTTAAACACGCATATCATCAGATAGCTTAGATGATAGTTCAAAACATCTTACGGCTTTCATTACAGGCGAAGGAACTTTTTCAATTTACTAGGTTACCATTTGGACTCATTTCCGCTGCTAGTGTGTTTCAGCGAATGGTTACCGAAGTGTTCAAAGGGTTGGACAAAGTAATTTTCTTCCAAGACGACATTCTCATTTTCGGAGATTACCTTGGAAGAACATAACAATGTCCTACAGAATGTTCTGTGTAGAGTTGTTAATG